>NW_025318858.1:0-622500 GCF_018153725.1 Drosophila mojavensis | reverse complement strand
AAATTGAAACTGGTCAGTTCTGAATGTGCATTTGATTCGAAGCAGATGTTGCCATCATTTGAAATGGATTCTCGACTGTTATGTGTGTCATGTGTCTCTGGCCGGCATGCAAGTATACTGAATAATACTGAATAATATATTTGTTACAATCTCATTTGGTTATCCAGAGCCGCTCTTGGTGCTTCTTATAAGTAAATGTTACATTTACTACTCACTCTTTATAGTAGTACATCTGTGAAAGATTCGGAGAAGTAAATGCCGTAGTCTCTGGGATTTTGCTAATCGTGCTTGCCTCCTCAGCAGGACCTCGCCCTGCACTTATCATAGTCGTATATATAGCTCCATCAAGTCCCCTCTCTGCGCTTCTCACAATCGCTCAAGACGTTTCAGCGCCTCTCTCTACGCTTCTCACGCAATGCCAGTTGTCATCACCGCTGAATTCCATTCTATTGGCTCTCCGTTTGGCACATCGATAAATCGCTGAATTCAATTACATCCACAAAAAGCAAATGAAACATTGACCTATTTAGAGCCAAGTCTGTTGGCCATTTGATGACGTCAGCGTCAGTTGCCGCCTTGGCTAGCGAAAAGTGCAGCGGAAAATGAGCGAAGCTATTGATTTTCTCAAATTTTACTAGATCAACCCTCAAATCTTGAATGACTTAATGAATGAACGAATGCTTAGTCGATGAATCATCGCGAGGTAAAGTAAGTGTTTATAAGCAATGCAATTTGCATGTGAATAGACATTGAGCAATTAAACAAAGGCTTAGTCAGCCAACGTGTTACGAGGCTTTTTATTTATGGCGCTAATGCTCTACTCAATATTTGAATCTGAATGATTCACAATAGTAGTAGACGTAATCGTAGTCGTAGGACAAACAAATTGTGTAAACAACAAATAAATGTTAAGAATCTTTATCTTTTTGGCGCCTTTTCCCATGGAGCTTTTTGTACATTGATGACGTCATTTGGCATAATATTCGAAATACTAAATACAAAAATCAAAAATCTTCGGCAATAGCAATGAATAACGACCTCTCTCAATGTGAATGTGTGGACGCGTGAAGGCAATGAGCGATGAGCGATGAGCGATGAGCATTTAAATTCGTTCATTTGTTATATAGATATTCATGGCGCAGACTAGTTCCGAATTCCGTAAAACTTGTTGAGACCCGTGGGCGTGTCTCGACTAGTTTCCGATCAAATAAATACATATATATATATATATATATATATATACCCTTGCTTTGTGCTAACAAATTATGCTAAACGATGCAGATCTAGAAATGAACAACAAATTTGCACGCAAATATTGAATCATTTCTCTAAATAAAATTTAGTAGAGATTCTACATATATGATATTCTGTATGAAAAAGGGGATTAGACCAGGGAGTGAGTGAGTCAAAGAATATTATGAAATTCAAGTCCACTTGACACCCTCTAAGCTCGCAGCGACTCTATAATGGACTTTTAAATGTGTGATAATAAAACTTGAAGTGCGAAGGAGCAAAGACATATCGCTGTGCTCATGGAAATAGTAGTTGGACATTGGGGAAAACAATTTGAAACGAGTATTAAATGTATGAATAATGAGGTTCATTGATCCCTAGAAGCTCACTCAAGTTATGACAACTTTATCGGACTGTCAGCATTCAAAATGTCTCCCCGATCAGATCTGAGATGTGAGATATGGGGACACAATGTAGTTCACATATGGTGCTGTGCGTGTGCTCGCACAGTGCTCCGTAAGCACTGCCTCAAGCAATTTCTATAACCTCATTAGGCAGCCGGCATATTTGTATTTTGGCTGTCTGTCAATCATACGCTACGTGGGCGGCACCCACAGCCAAGTGCCACAGGTGGTGGGGCACGGCGAGCAAAGGGAAGGGGTAGACGAGACCGAAATCGTAGAAATCGCATAAACAGTTTGTTAAGCGGCTTGCTGACTGCCCTTTGTTGAGATTCCAATTCCATTTCCATTTCCAAGTCCAATTCTGATTCCGATTTGAAATGTGACCCGTTGTGCTAAAAAGTCAACAAGCGTGCTAAACGCTGCTCTCGCCCCCTTTCAGTGGAGTTCAGTAGTTCAGCGGTGGGGCAACATAATCATCTCTGAGCAGCTCTCGGCTCTGTCTGTCTGCTGTCTCTCTGTCCGCCTCTTTGTCGTCGCTCTCTGTCTCTCCGCCTGAGTTGTCACATTGTGACCCAAATCTAGACACCTCTATAAATAAACACCGAAGAAAACTTAAGTAAAAACATGTGTTGACTGCCGTTTGGCCCCAGCAAACAGCTAAGACAAAGGCAACAACAGAAACAACAATAAATACTAATATTAAGACCTATTGTTTTTATAGCTATATATAAATATATATGTATATATATATATTTGTATACATGAGTTCAAGCTGCGGGCCAAGACAATACTTTGTGCTGTCAACAATTTCTCCAGTTTTGACGGGTTTGACTTAGAGGTTTTCTAATTTTCGTTTTTTCACCACGTACCACGTACGTTGATAGGGTTTGATGGACTGGGATATAGCTGGGTAGCTTATAGTCTATCACTCCTAATCCCTTCTCTTTCTCTACTGCTTGTTAATTTCTTGCGTTTTGTTTCGGCAGTCAGCTGTGATGGGGGCGTGGCCAACGGGTAACCCACAGTTTTGTAACTGCGCTCACCTGTTGCACACCGTGTTTCATGTTGCCATTTCCCTTTTCTTATGTTTGCTGCCAACCTCTTTCTGTTTTGTATTTGCCACAGTGTTACATGCTCACGATTTCCCAACACCTACAAGTGATGCACTTCTTGTTACAGTGTATTTTGGTAAATGTATTACCATTGAGCAAGGCCTTGTGAACCAATTAAATACAAGTTATAATTGAATTTGAAATGTTTACTCAGCTGATGAAAATTTAGTCAAATATCTGTAGGCAGCCAAGGAAAGAAGAAGAAGAAGCACTTATAAACTTATAAACTGTATTACCTGTAATAAAATGCGAGATTTTCCATTGGGGTTTCGAATGAAAATTGATTGAATTTTTTCATTTTGCTTGTTTACATAACTTTTTAAGCATCCCAGATATGAGTGAAGTCATTCTGATATATATACTTATACACATATACATAGATATTTATCAATAGCCTGCACTTGCCTCAAACTTTGGCCCAGATTCGGACCTGTTGCATTGGGAGCAGTCGATCTAAATCTTTTGGCGCCTGCTGAACTGCGCACAAAATAAACAAACAATGCAGCCACGCGCTTTGCACTCTATCAAGCTTAAATGCAACAGAAATTCAATCGATTTGAATGATAACAACAACAACAAAGGCACGGGGCATATTAATACAATCCAACTGAGCAACGCCTGTGGCTAATCCAGCTCCGGAGAGGGGGAATTATATCAACAACAGAAACAGAAAAAGGTCGATTTGGTTTGTTGAAAAACAAATTGGGAATGGAATCAGACAGGTGCACGGCGGGCAGTCGAGTGCCCATTGTGGGTCTATTCCTTATGCCCTGTATAGTCACTCGAGATATTTAAATGTGTAATTTGATTTGATTGGGATTCAACAAACACTAATCTAAGACTCTTGATTGCAGCTACCACGTTGGCTCCATCTACACATACATCGGCGAGGTGTGCGTCTCGATGAATCCCTACAGACAGATGAACATCTACGGCCCGGAGACCATACGCAAGTACAAGGGTCGGGAGCTGTTCGAGAATGCGCCGCACGTGTTTGCGATCGCAGACGCCGCATACAGGGTGCTCAAGCAGCGCCACCAGGACACATGCATCCTCATCTCTGGTGAGTCGGGTGCGGGCAAGACGGAAGCCTCCAAGATCATCATGAAGTATATTGCGGCAGTGACGAACGCACAGGGCCAAAATGAAATCGAAAGGTAATTTAACTAACTCATCCCAATATATATAAATATAAGTAGATGTGAACTAGTTCCGAGTTTCAATAAATTTAATATCAATTCTTTGATGTTTTATATATCGGTATTGGAAACCTTTTCCACGACAAGTTGCTCAATTAATGAACTGATTATACAATTATGCACTTATCACAAATAGTAGAAACGTGGAGGTGGTTGATTGGTTGATTACATATGTACTATAATTAAAACTAGTTCTAGTTCATGGGTTAATGAGAAGCTCGGTTCAGGTTCACTTAACTGTATTATCAAGTGCACACAAAATCCACATTAGTATGGAAATGATGAAGCTTGAGATTCAGCCTGAGACTGGGAACCAGCATTTGAATGGGACGCGATTCAAGAGAAGGCCAAGGCATCACAAGTTTCCCATTGTGTGGCATGCAAATGCGAAATGAAGCTCTCATTAGAGCATTCCCTAGGTCGAGGCGCAAAGAGGGTATAAAGCAGTGCGCTGGGTGAACTGTGAACCACGTATGACATCACTCAGCGAATACGACTCTTCAATAAACTGTACGAAATTAAGTGAGACGCTAATTGCTCACGCTTTCAGCTATACAAAGGCATTTGGTCGTAATCGCTCCATGGCAATTTAAGGGCGAACTATGAGCCATAAAAAACAGTGGATGAGAGCAAAGCAGAGAAGAGGAGACGTTGATGGAGCGCGGGGTTTTGCCAAACCCTAGACAAAACCGAGGTTAATTGCCACTTTGCCAATTTTTAGTGTCTCAAAGTTAAAACAATTTAAACTGACATTTATTTAGTGGCTCAGGTGGGGGATTGGTGCCATTTAGCTAATTACTTTTTTGGTGTGGGTCCACCCTAATAAAAATGCAATTATAATAAACGATTTTCTCTCCTGCAGAGTGAAGAACGTGCTGATCCAGAGCAATGCGATATTGGAGACGTTCGGCAATGCGAAGACGAATCGCAACGACAACTCTAGCCGATTCGGCAAATACATGGACATAGAGTTCGACTACAAGGCCGATCCGGTGGGCGGCATCATAACCAACTATTTGCTGGAGAAGTCGCGTGTGGTGCAGCAGCAGCCAGGGGAGCGAAACTTCCACAGTTTCTACCAGGTAAGGGCCCACGTTTGTGTGTGCGAGTGTGTGGGTGTGTAGCTGTTTGTCCAGTTGAGTCAGCGGGGTGGCTTAGGCAGGTGGGCAGGTCACATTCGAAAGTCTAGTGTGAGCTGTGGGGTTAGAGGTGTGAGCTGTGAGGTGGGAGGTGCGAGTAACAAGGCGCGGCTCTGTGTAAACAATATATATGTATATAGACAATAAATATTAGTAAAATAGTTATTTCTATTTAGAAGGGTATCCATTGCCGATATGCCCAGCCATAAATATTTATGAATCAGCGATTGCAGAGCCATAAAACTCCAATAATAGCGTATTAATAGCTTACATTATAATAAACTGCGGGATAAGGCCAAGAAGCTGTGGACCCATTAAAATTGATGAATACACTTAGCGAAATCTTAGCCTGTACATGTCAAAGGTTATGGCTCAATAAACACTCAGACATTCAAATTGAAGCTCAAAAATTATTCAGAAATTAAGTTGATTATATTTGATTATATTGTGCTGATCTCACAATCCATACATTCCGTATAATTCTAAATGAATATATGTGTGCATGATATCATGCGAAATATATGAAAGTTCAGAAAAGTCTGTCATTCTATAAGAACTTGAAATTCGTCAGCGCTCAGCCATTTAATCATCAAATTCCGTCTGTCTGAGCTGAGGGATATATTTATTAGAAAGAAGATATTTTCTTTCACACACATGCATGAAACTTTATCAGCTCTCGCCACGGTATTTAATGTATAGCTCGCCAAACATAACTTTTATTTACTCATATATGTTTTTATACATTATCGTATTTCGCATATACATCAAATAAATACTGACTTCCTATTTGGAATTTTATACTTGAAAAGAAAATGAGAGATTGCTCTTTGTTGACTTCTAGCTGTTAAATTTAGCTTGAAGGCGTTAATTGTCTCAGACCATCTATGGAGACGAAAGAATTTCCAGCTTTACTTCTCCATTTAACACCTAAACTAAATAGAATTTCTTAATTAAGCGAGTTTCAGCTTCGAGCTCTGTAGAGCGCTTCATTAAACTATATATAGATAGTTTTGTATATATGTATATTTCTTTAAGTAGTGTCTCCAAGCGAGCAGATGATAGATATCATGTGTACTTATTTACTTATTTGTAATGTAATGTATGCGATATCTGTGGCTACACTGCGCACCTGTTGTCCACAAAGCCACGTCGGCCCGGTTATTGATTAATATTGGGAATAGAAATTCGGTATCATTGGCCTTACACGAGCTTCTGTCTGAGAATGTGACTTCATTCTAAACTAAACAGTAAAATTCCACGGCTCATTTCAGCAGCTCGTGAATGGCGACAATTAAAGCGGAAGTTCAATTATGGACAACGTTTTGTTGCTAATTGTCTGTTGTACTAAATAGTTGTAAATTCTCTTTTTGGATGGAGAGGCAAGCCAATGCATGGACTGTGTCTAGACTAAGGGGTATGCACTCTCTCTAGCAGCTCTGTCTCTGTCTATTCTAAAGGGTATCCCAACAGATAGCAACCCAACCCTCTAACTATATTAAAGGGTATATTCACAGCTAGCAGGTCTATTAATTGAGGGGTATACTCACATCATACAATAATCTAGCCCATACGCATCTACTAATTACTCTTCCCCCTCCCAGTTGCTGCGCGGTGCCAACGATCATGAGTTGCGTCAGTATGATCTGCTCAAGGAGACGTCCAAGTACCACTACCTTAACCAGGGCAGCATGGATATACTCACCGAGAAGTCCGACTACAAGGGCACGTGCAATGCATTCAAGACGCTCGGCTTCCAGGCGGATGAGGTGCAGACCATTTGGCGCACAATTGCATCCGTTTTGCATTTGGGCAATGTGGAGTTCCAGAGTGAGTTAGCAAAGAGGAACCCTCTAATAATGATGAAGCATACTAATGCCCGTCTGCCTTGTTGTCCCCGTAGCCATCGAGGACGAGCTGGTGATCAGCAACAAGTCGCATTTGCAGTCGGCTGCGAAGATGCTGCAGGTGACCGAGGCGGAGCTGTCGACGGCACTGACCAAGCGCACGATTGCAGCCGGAGGCAATGTTATGAAGAAGGATCACGATGCCACGCAGGCGGAGTATGGCAAGGACGCGCTGGCCAAGGCCATCTATGATCGCCTCTTCACGTGGATCATCTCGCGCATCAACCGTGCTATACTCTTCCGTGGCAGCAAGACCCAGGCGAGATTCAACTCAGTGATCGGCGTGCTGGATATCTACGGCTTTGAGATCTTCGATTCGAATAGCTTTGAGCAGTTCTGCATCAACTACTGCAACGAGAAGCTGCAGCAGCTGTTCATAGGTGAGCGGAAGCGTCTAATGCCACTGGAGGAGTAGAACCTAACAGCGTTTCTTTCATTGCAGAGCTGGTGCTGAAGCAAGAGCAGGAGGAGTACCAGCGCGAGGGCATCGAGTGGACCAACATTGAGTACTTCAACAACAAAGTAAGCACGAATAGTGTTGGTCGTGATTTGGATGATCTCTAACTCCCCTTTCTCTCCCTCCACTCTTTACATATTGCTAGATCATTTGCGATTTGGTTGAGCAGCCGCACAAGGGCATCATAGCTATCATGGACGAGGCCTGCTTGAGCGTCGGCAATGTCACCGATGACACCCTCCTGGGCGCCATGGACAAGAATTTGAGCAAGCATCCGCATTACACGAGTCGCCAGCTGAAGCCGATGGACAAGGAGTTGAAGCATCGCGAGGACTTCCGCATCACCCACTATGCTGGCGATGTGATCTACAACATAATTGGCTTCATCGAGAAGAACAAGGATACGCTGTATCAGGACTTCAAGCGCCTGCTGCACAACTCCAAGGACGCCAACCTCAGCGAAATGTGGCCCGAGGGAGCGCAGGATATAAAGAAGACCACGAAGCGTCCTCTGACTGCTGGCACTCTCTTCCAGCGCTCGATGGCGGATCTGGTAGCCACGCTGCTGAAGAAGGAGCCCTTCTACGTGCGCTGCATTAAGCCAAACGATATTAAGAGCTCCACGGTGTTTGACGAGGAGCGCGTGCAGCACCAGGTGCGCTACTTGGGTCTGCTGGAGAATGTGCGAGTGCGTCGCGCCGGCTTCGTGCATCGCCAGCGCTACGACAAGTTCCTGCTGCGCTACAAAATGATCTCGCAGTACACGTGGCCGAATTTCCATGCAGGCAGCGAGCGCGACGGAGTTCGCGTGCTGATCGAGGAGAAGGGCTTCGCACAGGACGTGAAGTATGGGCACACAAAGATCTTTATTCGCTCGCCACGCACTCTCTTCGCCCTGGAGCAGCAGCGCAATGAGATGATTCCGCACATTGTGACCTTGCTGCAGAAGCAGGTGCGAGGCTGGATAGCCCGCAAGAACTACAAGAAGATGAAGGCGGCACGCACCATAATGCACGCCTACAAGACCTACAAGCTGCGCAGCTACGTCCAGGAGCTGGCCAATCGCTTCCGCAATGCGAAGCATCAGCGTGACTATGGGCGCAGCATTCAGTGGCCCCAGCCGCCCCTCGCAGGACGCAAGGCCGAGGCCAAGCTGCGCAGGATGTTTGACCAATGGCGTGCCTACATGATACTCCGTAGATACCCGCGCAGCGAGTGGCCGCAGCTGCGACTGCAAATCGTTGCGGCCACGGCCATCGCGGGACGACGACCCTACTGGGGACAGCAGCGCAAGTGGCTGGGCGACTATCTGGCCAACTCGCAGGACAACAGCGGCTACGAGGCCTACGCGGCCAATGTACGGAACATGAAGGACAGCGGAGGAGATAACATCCGACAGGTGCTCTTCTCCAGCTTCGCCAAGAAGTTCAACAGGCGCAACAAGCAGGCGGATCGGGCGTTCATTGTGACGGATACGAACATCTACAAATTGGAGGGCATCAAGAAGAAGTTCAGGGACATGCAGCGGTCCATGCCCATCAGAGAGGTAAGGGAAACTGGCATCAATGGGAGTCCGCCTATACCGAAAGCCTCTCACTTTTTCTTTTAGTTGACCTCTATTAGCATAACGCCTGGTCGGGATCAGCTAATCGTCTTCCACTCGCCGAAGAACAACGATTTGGTCTTCGCCCTGCAAAGCGAAATGGGCACGCCCCTCAAGGAGGATCGCGTAGGTGAACTAGTGGGCGTTGTGTGCAAGAAGTACCATGAGTAGGTTACCCCCCAAATGCCCACTGCAATTAGATCTTATAGATCCATTTCAATTACAGCATCACCGGCACGGAGCTGCGCGTGAATGTGGGCAGCAACATTGCCTGCCGGCTGGGCGAGAAGGCGCGCACAATTGTTGTCGAGGCGGCGTCCAATGTGGAGGTGCCCAATTTCCGACATTCCGCTGGCAATATCATCTTCGAGGTGCCCGCCTCGTATTCCTACTAGTGAGCGGCTCTGAGCACCGTCGATGTAAATTTATTCGTAAGCGTTAGCTTAAGAGTCTGTTACCTTTGAAAAACTCTACACACCTGTGCATGCTGTGCCTTCTGCTAAGCAATACGTAGCTCTAGAGCTCTATTCTCTATGTGTTGCATGTTTGTGAGCTATGTGAGAATTACCGAGAAGGGCGCTGGTACTAGGTCAGGTCCATAAATATAGAGAGTGCAAACTTGTGGAGCTGGTTGAGCCGGCTTCAAATGAAAAGTATTAAATGTACTTTGTGCATTTGTTAACTTTAGCTTTTAACCAATTCTTAAACGATATAAATGATTGTAGTTCAAGAAAAAAAAAAAAAAAAACTTTAATGGATTTTCTAAATTTATTTAGTCAAAGAGCACACAAAACGAGAAACCACAATTAACATTTTTTGTACTTAACAAAACAAATCTAATTTTGTATGTGTGCCATTTACACTTATTTCTTAAACCTAATCATAACTCTATTATTATTGTAACCTATTTATACATACATATATAACAAGGATATATGTACATATATGCGAGTATGTATTATAAATAAAAGTTATACAAAATAAATAAATCTTCACAATTTTAATCTTAAGTTATACGAAATAAATATTGATTAGATTGTAAATTTCATATTTGATATATGAGTAAGTTTCTTTATTTTTCTGATCCTTGAGTCTTTGCATTTTCAATACATATTCATACTCAGCTTCGAGTAGGCTACGATTCGGACAACAACAGATATATTTAAGAGTAAAGCAAATGGAACAGTAAGGCCTGTGGCACAGCAGTGAACACTTCTAAAATACTTTTTACTCCTTGAATTTTGAATTTTCAATTTTAGATTTTTTACTTTTTTCAATTTTGTTTCCGATTCCTTGTGACTTGTTTGGCGAACGAATAGAATGGCAGAGGAATCGAAACCCCTTGGCGATTGGCATGAGATGGTAGACGCTCTGCCGCAAGTCTCTAGAATTGCAGTGGCACCACGCACTGCCCTGATGCGCTTTCAGCAACGCAGGCCCGGACACGGACATGGACATGGTCATGGCCATCGAGTCGGACGCGGGCACAAACACTTCCAGAAGAAAGTCGCCTCGCTGGTGGCTACAATGCGTCACCACCGTAAGCGTCGCCAGTGCTGCAAGCGCTGCCATAACATGGTGATGAAGAAAAAATACACCAAGCGCCTGATAAAGATGATGAAGATGCGTGCCGCACGCAATCGTCGCTTGCTGTCGTCCACCATTAGCCCACAAACAATTTCATAGAGGCAAAACTTACCCCCCACCCCCTAGTGTCCACCGCAATGTGTCTATATTAGTCTTCAATTTAAATTTTATGCAACCAAGTCTGATCATTATTAAAACTGAGTTTCTCTTGGCAGTCTTAATATAGTGTATATCTATATATATGTGTTCATGTGTGTGTGTGTGTATGATCCGACCAAAATAAAGTGCGCCCAAGTGCTCGACGTCGACGTCCGCGCGTCGGTGCCGCCAATTGATAAAAGATAAAAATAAAGAGCGCGCATCGGCAAGAATTTTCCGTTTCTCGATCTCGATCGCATTTGCTTGTAAATTTTCGGCGAACACGCAGTCACAACGTTCCCAACTCGATTACATAAGGCAGAAAATGCAGAAAACGTTAAAAAAGGAGCTCAGCTTCTCCCTGGACACCCTGGAGCGCTATCGCGCCAAATATGGACGCAGTGCCTCATCGGACACAAATGGCAATGGAACACAGCTGGAATCGCACCCGGCACAGATCTCTGACATGGGCACGGCTACAGTCACGCGCACGGTGTCGCCTCCCCCCTCGCTCTTCAAGCCCCAGTCCCCACCTAAGCTGACCAAGCTGCAGGAGCTGCAACAGAAGAAGGAGGCATATATGCGACAGCGCGAGCATGAGCGGGAAATGGAGCAGCTGCTGAAGGCAGCCGACAAAGCCAGCCGGCAAGACGCAGCCAGAGCCAACAATGCCAACAGCAGCAGCAACAGCACCACCGGCACCAGCACCACCACCAGCACCGGTACCACCACCACCAGCACCACCTCCTCGACATCCACCTTAGCCAAGACCAGCGCGTCCTCCACGACCACAGCCTCGGCCCAGCAGTCGAGCAAAACAGCTGCTGGCTACAGCAACTGGAATAACAACCACACAACACTCAGCTCGCAGCCTTGGTGCGCGATCAGTGATCTTATGTACTTCTGCGACAAATACGAGTTCAAGACTCTGAGTACACGGGACCTGAAGACCCATCAGGAGATTGTGGCGGAGGTGCGTGCCCTGCTCTCCGGCAAGGCACCGTTCGATCAGCGCACTCGCTTCCCCGGCAACATTCACGATCCGGAGAACCTGTGGGTTTGCATTGGACGCTGCGCGAGTGTCGAATATCATTTGCAGCGCATCATCAGCGTCTTCCGGAAACCCCTCAATCAGCTGACGCCGGACAAGCAGCGAACAGTGCGTCAGAACTTTCACCTGGCCGTCAGTGAACTACGTCTGGACATATCGGCGCGCATTAGCGAGGTGCGACTGTACGATAGGCTGGTATTCGAGCGGGAGTTTCGACTGGAATGGCAAGACGAGGTCTAGTCTGGAGGATCTGCAGAAAGTTGGATGTGTCTTCAATTAATTAACAATTTATTCAAAATTTTCAATTTCAAATTTTGCTCATTTTTGGGTGCTAAAAATGTCACAAAAATACACGCAAGCATATAAGGAATACATATTTATACATACAACTATATAATACGAGCCTTAATACAGGACCTGGCATTAACAAGTGCTTGCATATTGCTTGGTGTAACTAAATATATAAATCATTTAGATATACATCTTTATATACAAAATTGGTATAATATCGAAAAATAAAGCACTGTGGAAACTTTTACATTATGAAACTTTGCTAAACGGATACGATATATATGTATCTACATCAATAATTGGTATAAAATCGAAATGAAAGCACTTGGTGGGCTATAAGAAACTATTATGAAACATTGCTTTGTGCTCTTTCTTATGTCTAGCGGAAGATTTAAAGAATATCGAATATATAACTTTGAGTTAGATTTACGTTTGCGCTTCGGCAACTTGTGGGCTGACTTCAGTGGGTGGTTAACAACAACTTTGTGGTAACAACAATGCTTTAACAGTCTAGCAAAACTTTAACTTCATTTTGCTCGTCTTTGGAACATTTCTGATAGTTAGGGAAATGCGAGGAGCTCGGCGCACTAGATGATCCCCGATCTTATAGGTGTTTTCGCAGAGATTATAATTGCAAATGCGATCGCATAGCGTGTCCTCGTTGATCTCACTAATGGCATGCATATAATCGCTATAGAGCGTATCCTTTAAGATCAGCAAGCTGCGCGGCTCCAGTAACAGCTTGAAGACTACCACGCCGTCGTTGGCCTCGCCCGTAGTCTCGCGCTTGGTGAACTCCAGCACGGTGTGTGCCCCACATGAAATGGTCGATATGATTGGGTAGAAGAGCGGTCCGTCGGTGTGTGGAAGAATGCCCTGACCAGGCAGGTATTCATTGACTAGTACATGGTTGGCTTTCTGGGATTCGAAGATCCCCAAATTGTTGACTTTGTCCACATAGCTCTGCAGCCATTCAGGTATCTCCTCGGCTATCATGCCGTTCGGATGAGGAATGCCGCCATAGTTAACGAGCCGTCGATTAAGTAGTTGCGTCCACCGAGGCTTCGGTGTTCTCTCTATGTGACTTAGTATGGAACTCTCCTGATCGGAGGTAATAAAATTTGGAATGTACATGACGGTTGGTGGGCACTGCAATTAATGTTTTACTAGTAGTTAACGCATAGGGGAGCTTTGAGGCAAGTCTTTCCTACCTTTCGCACCTCGAAGTCTGTGAAATCCATAACTACGTGCTAAATTACTAAACTAAGTTGCAAGTATTGCAAATCAATATTTGTGTACCATCGGACCGGTCAATTGGCCTTGTAGATGCGATTTTGTTGACAGCTGACTGCAAATTGTGGCGGCTTATCGATAAATATCCAATACAGCTTGCCGGCGCGATAATTTGCATTTAACAAAAAATTCAAGCAAATGTAAATCTATATATGTGCACATTATTCGAGCGGAAAATTTGTGTATTCGTATTTTAAATTTGTTCAAATTTATTTATGCATGCAATGCACACTAACGCACAAATGCGCAACTTAACGAATAATTGCAGCCCTGGTTTCAGTGTTGCTCCACTACTCAGCAGTGCTAAAGCTATGGGCTGCTTTTCGACCATTTTGAGGAATTGTTCCCGCGTTTTTTTGCTTGAAACTAGCTGAGCTGCGCGTAGATTCCAATACAGAATTAAAGCCATTCATAGATGTCCTCGCCAGACGCACAAGTTGATATACCAGCAGCTAAGAAAATGAAGATCGACAATAAGTGCGTTTTGCGTTTTGCCAAGCTCACAGAGCATGCTTTGGCGCCCCAGCGTGGATCCGCACGAGCTGCCGGCTATGACTTACGCAGCGCTTACGATGTTGTGGTGCCAGCGCGTGGCAAAGCTGTGGTCAAAACGGATCTGCAGGTGCAGGTGCCGGAAGGCTCTTACGGTCGCGTAGCACCGCGTTCCGGGCTGGCCGTAAAGAACTTTATCGATGTGGGCGCCGGTGTTGTGGACGAGGATTATCGCGGAAATTTAGGTGTTGTCCTCTTCAATCACTCGGACACGGACTTCGAAGTGAAGCATGGCGACCGCATTGCCCAGTTCATATGCGAACGCATCTTCTATCCGGAATTAGAGGAAGTTAACAAACTGGAGGATACTGAACGTGGAGAGGCAGGATTTGGCTCCACGGGCATTAAGGAACTGCCTACCGCTAAGCAGAAGAATGGAAATATCAAGGCGCCACTGGGCGAAAACGAAGCGACGCCCATTGCCACATAGAGGCAACATGATAAGCCAGCCAAAATAGTTACAATAAGATCCATATACATACATTCAGGCTAATATCTAATTTTTATTAATCATAGTTCACCACCATCCAACAAAAATATTATTATTTTTAAATAAAACACTTTCTCCATAAAATAAAAAGATTATGTAACCATCAGAGCGATTTGTGTTTTTTATAATTCGCTGTATGTTTTAGTTGCATTATTTATCGAATATTACAGCTCCCTTTTTGGAGGCTCTTCATACATATTCATATAATCGCCCGCGTTAGATATGAGGAATATTGCTATTGCTTGCTGCATTTAATTCAGTTCAGTCTTTAGCAATTTAAACATTCATCTACAATTGCTCGCAATGATTAAATTATGTTTAGCTTTGCTCAGATTAGAGCTAAGGATGGTTTTGAATACCCATTTAATTCATCTCAGACATTTTATATTGACCAATTCATCATCTCCTCTACCAACACATGCATATCTGAGAAGATATCTATAGATATAAACAGAGCATAACTGAAAATTTTATAGAATTGATGACCTAAGTTTCGCCGTGTAGCAGCCGAGTATTTAACTGTCTGATCTGAAGTGGAAACCATATAGCATTGTAATGATACAGTTAGCTAAATCATGTGGTATCCAAGTGCGAATATGCCGGCTCCATTCGCCGTTGCGGTTGGGTCAAGCAGCAGGGGCGAGCAATGCCCTGTGCCAGTTCGGCCAGAGGCAGCGAGTTATGACCGACTGCAGACACAGTTGGCGTGCGTGCCACGAGTGCATTCGAGGTGCATATGCGGATTTCTTGCAGCGATTAAATTCAATGACTCCAATTTGTAATTAGACGTTGAAGTGAGGCTCGAATTGCAGTTGAAGCCGTTGGCGTTGCCGTAGCTGCAGTCGGCGCTTGAGCCGCAGCTAGAGCTCTCCAGCTGCGTGCTTTTAATTGGTTGGGCAGTGCATCCTTGGTTGGCTTTTGGCGCAACGGTTACGCTTGACCCCCAAGCTGGAGGTCAAAGTGAGGGAGACACAGCTACAAAGAGAGAGAGAGAGAGATTGAGAAGGGGAGAGGGGTATAGAAAATGCGGTTGTTTTGCTTTGTATTTTTTTGTTTGTTTATAATTTATTTGCCGTGTGAAAAATAGCTAAGTATTTGTTTTAATATACAATATATACTCAATTATATATGCATGTATATATTTAGATGTATAAATTTAATAAAAATAAATCAATTATTTGCTTGCCTAAATGTAAACATAAACTTTAAGTAGACCGACGCTTGGTCAGTTGCTTATGTATATAATATATATATATATATTCATTTATAAGATATGTATGTCTAATATAGTATAATTAAATAAACAATATATACAATGTATTTCTTGTTGTTTTTTTTGTTTGTTGTTTGTCTTCAAGTCTTGGAGCTCTTAAATTTATGCTGAATTTTGAATTCCAATGTGCAATGGCCGCAAAAAATCAATAAAAAAAAGAATAAATGTAAACAACAAATATATTAGGGTGCTTATTTTTGTTGATTTAACAAATATTTAAAATATTGTATAATATAAATACATAAAATAAATAGCCTTTTCTTTGCTAAAAAATGTTTAAGGAAATTGGGAAATTTTTAATTTGAATTTGATTTAGTTTAAGTTCTCGGCTGAATGTTATTAAATAATTTTATAATAATTACTGACTAGCAGTTAATGAAGAAAATAAAATATAATTATGTATACAAAATAAAAGTCAAATAAATTACAAATATAAAAAATGTCGTGCAACATTAAGTACATTGAATATTGTTTAATAGAAAAACTCATTAAAATTGACTAAATTGCTTCATTGAATATAATTGAAAGTTAGTGTATATCATAACATTATATATTATAATTTACTCTTAACTTTTCTCTTTCTCTCATGCAAATGGAAGACTTTTGCGATTCTTGCTGTGGTCCTAAAAAGTTTTCAACTTTAGCTATGCCTAATTCAAGTTGTATATAATAGTCTATATGTAATATTTTAATATTATTTATTTTAATATTAATTATGTGTTTGTTTTTTCCGTTTTCATTTGAAAGCTCATTTGGTACACCATTTGCAGTTGAAATGCAATTTATTTTAGCATATATATATATATTCTTGTATTTATATAAACTTTAGATTATTTTTAATTTAATTCTTTTAATTTCGATTTGTGACAGAGGAAAACTAGCTGGCAGCATCATTGTTGCTATCGGCGGCATCAAAGCTGCAGCGCAACATAGCTGCCGCAACAATGTTGCTGCTGCTAGGCCCATTGCAGCTATCGGGCATGTTGTTATTGCTGCTGTTGCTGTTGTTGTTGCTGCTGCTGCTGCTGTTGCTGCTGTTGCTGCTACTGTTGGACAAACTGCTGCAACTAGTTACAACATTTGTTGTTGTAGCTGTTGCAGTTGCTGTTGTTGTCGTTGCTCCCGATGCGCCTGTTGTTGTTGCTGCTGCTGCTCCTGTTGCTGCTGGTGTCCCGCCCGTTTGCAATGCCAGCATCTGTTGCGCCTGCGCAACGCACGCAACACACGGACAGGGCCCGCCCAATTTCTTCGCCAATATCGAGCGCAGCTTCAGCGCTGGACCCAGCTTCATGCCCAGCGAGCTAACTAAATGTTCTTCGGTTAGCAGCGGCAAGCCCGTGCCATCGATGCTCTGCTCACGAAAGTGCTGCAAGCGGGAAGACAGAGATAGAGAGAGAGAGAGAGAGAGAGAGAGAAAAGAATTAGTTGGAAGCTTATAAAATTTATGCATGCAACATGCAGGGCGTATGCCTGTGTGAGTGTGTGTATGTGTGTGTGTGATTAATGCGCTGCTTTTAAAATTGTTAATGAAAAACGATTTTTAGCTGCTGTTGCCTCCGGTGAAGATCGAGCGCAGTAGCATTTTCATATTTGCAGCGCACGACGCCAACAGCGATTGAAAGTGGGCAGCAAAGTTGCAAGTCGCGAGTCGCAAGTCGCAAGTTGGAAGCAAGCTGCTGCCTGCCCCTCCACATGAGATTTCTATTATAGATTGGCCCTGATTGAATTCCATGGCCGTGGCCGTGGCCGAGGCCGAGGCCGAGGCCGCTGTGGCAGCCGCAACCTGTTTGCCACACAGCTGCCACAGCGTCGGGAGCTGCGGCTGCCGACTGCCAAGCGAACTGCCACTGTGCAGCAAGCGGAAAAACAACGCCCGCCCCTTCCGCTGCTGCCCTCCCTCTACATGCTGAAACAAATATGTGCAACGTGCCCTAAACAAAGTTCAGCCCCAAATCTCATTTAAGTTTTCTGGCTTAAGAACAGCGCGAGAGGAGACGACTTCACAGAGGCTTAGTCAAATGTGTCCCTAATGCGGCTGAGTTGTATATTTACTGGCACTCTTTCCTTCTAGTGGCCATTGAGAGTGAGAGCTCGCATTTCCCAGTTCGGGTATTCCCCAGTGGGGAACTCCCGATAAGGGAACTCTTATTGTTGTTATTAAATCAATATTGCTCTATTAAGAAGCATGTCGCAGGCTAATCTCGCGTCTCTCCCACGTCAAAGATGAATATTCTAAATAAATTACGTCCAAATTTCCTTCATATATATGAAGTGAATACAAATATTTATGAATAACTCATGAAGAGCATTCATTTTTGTGCAGTGATCGTTTTATGGGCGCAGCGTTTCACGGTGGTTTCGAGATGGCGCTGTGGAGGACTCAAATCGAAATTGATTGGCGGCCCGACAATGCGATTCGATGCACTGAACGGCCGTCATCTATATATAAGAGAGAAAACAGGGCGGCTGCTGTTTAGAGTCTATTTGGGATCATGAGGACCCGGCTGAGCATTCGCATACTGGCCCTAGGACTGCTGCTCTGGCAACTGCAGGCCACCGCGGTGCGGGCCCAGAAGTACTACATGAATTTTGCGTTCAACAACAACAATCCCAACGATGGATCGAGCGGGTCGGAAACCACGCCATCTGGCAGCAATAGCGGGCAGACCAGTCCTGATCCGGGCAGTGGTGAAAACGGTGGTGCCGGTGGCAGCACTGACAATAATAGCGGCAATACCGCCAATACTGACGCTGTTGACAATAATGGCAGCGGTACTGGCGGTGGTGGCGGTGGCGGCGAAGGATCCAATCAAGGTGTGGATGGTGGTAATGGCAGCGGTAACAAATCTGGCAAAGAAAAGAGTAAAGAGGATGGACAACGATTCTTGGATGAAGATGACGACGACAGTGATAGCCACGATACGCCGGATCGACGCGCCAAACAGCTGCAGGCGGCAGAAAATCAAAACAGGCCGGCCAACGATCACAGCCATCACAGCAGCTATGAGATCAGCATCGATGATAGCTTCGGCGGCCGATATGTTCGCTCCATATACGAGAGCTCCGAGAGTCATGGCCACTCAGGCAGCAACCCGCGCTCGGGATCTCAGCAAAATAAAGCGGATAGTTCCGGCAGCAATTTAAAGGAAACGGGAGGTAAAGAAAGGATGTATAATGACGACGACTACGAGGAATTCATCGAGCGCTAGGGCTTACTGGTCTAGGTAATCACTCGCACTGGCGTTCCCTCTCTCTCTCTCTCTCCCCCTCTCCCTGTCGCCATCCCTTCTCCTTTATGTTGCCTGCATTTGTTTTCTAACGTTGCTCTTTCATGCAGATCCTCAAACGGGAATCCACAGCCCAATGACTTTACAATTAATGAATTTTTGCCCATTAAAAATTGTATAATTAATAAAGGAATTGTCTTAAAATTGCTGTGTTTTCACTTAACAGTTAAATCAAACCCGAAATCAACTCTACTTCCTTCAGCTGAGCGTAGTTCAATGGAATTTTGGACAGCGTAGCTGTGATATATGAAAAGAAGCTGCAGATAGAGCTAATTGAAATCGTATTTACAGACTTTTCAGCTTAAATTTGACTAGAGTTAGGGTGCAAGCATCTAAGGAAATATTCAATTGATATTCACAATATTTTTACCTCAAATAAATATTTATTACAAATATTAAATTAAATAGAAACAAGCCTTTTGTTTTCGAAGTCTTGAGGAGTTTATCGATTGATTTCAACTAGCAACTGCATTTCATGTGTTGCTACTATGCCTTGGAATCATTCGACAAGTGGACCATCAATATCGATGCCAAGGCTCTAGGTCATCATGGCCGTTAAAGTTCCAATGCCGAGCAATACAAATTGATTTAAGTTTTATGGGCTGTGAGCAGCTGGCCAGAATGATGATTTGATAGCATAATCAGCGCAGGGTAAATATCATTGGTTGCGGTCAGGAGCCGAGCCTATAAAGAGAACCCACGGCTGAGGCGTGTCCACCAGTATCGACTTGGTGGTCATCAGTAGTAGCAATGTTGCTCTGTTGCTGGTGGACAGCTTTGCTGCCCATGGCGGTGCTGGGTCAAACGTACTATATTAATTTCGTATTTAACAACTATCGGACTGCAACTGACAATTCAAGCGAAGAAAATGTAATTAGATTAATGAACCTCCCCAACAGCACGCAAAGCGCTTCAAATCCATACATACCTGACCAATCAGACAGTCATGAAACAGAAAGTGGTAGTGACAGTAGTGAAGGTATTATATAGCTGAACGGTGATATCAACAATATCAATACCAATGCATATCCATAGAAAAATTGCATCATGCAACCGACAAGATACCGACAACTGATGAAACTATTGGATCAGGCACTACTGACACAGGCCATAATGAGACAGGTATGGATGGAACAGGTGGAACATGATGAAGCACGCAATAATGGCATAGACACTGATTAAACAGGCAATAATGGAACAAATACTGGTGGAACAGGCAATGGTACTAGCATTGGTGGACCAGGCAATGGTACTAGCATTGGTGGACCAGGCAATGGTACTAGCATTGGTGGACTAGGCAATGGTACTAGCATTGGTGGACCAGGTGGACCAGGTGGTACAGACAATGGAGGAGCAAGCACTGCTAGTACAAACACCGTTCCAACCACAACAGCTATTGGAGGACCAGGCAATGGTACTAGCATTGGTGGACCAGGCAATGGTACTAGCATTGGTGGACCAGGCAATGGTACAGACAATGGAGGAGCAAGCACTGCTAGTACAAACAGCGTTCCAACAACAACAGCTATTGGTGGACTAGGCAATGGTACTAGCATTGGTGGACCAGGCAATGGTACTAGCATTGGAGGACCAGGCAATGGTACTAGCATTGGTGGACCAGGCAATGGTACTAGCATTGGTGGACCAGGCAATGGTACTAGCATTGGTGGACCAGGCAATGGTACAGACAATGGAGGAGCAAGCACTGCTAGTACAAACACCGTTCCAGAAACAACTATTGGTGGACCAGGCAATGGTACTAGCATTGGTGGACCAGGCAATGGTACTAGCATTGGTGGACCAGGCAATGGTACTAGCATTGGTGGACCAGGCAATGGTACTAGCATTGGTGGACCAGGCAATGGTACAGACAATGGAGGAGCAAGCACTGCTAGTACAAACACCGTTCCAGAAACAACTATTGGTGGACCAGGCAATGGTACTAGCATTGGTGGACCAGGCAATGGTACTAGCATTGGTGGACCAGGCAATGGTACAGACAATGGAGGAGCAAGCACTGCTAGTACAAACAGCGTTCCAACAACAACAGCTATTGGTGGACTAGGCAATGGTACTAGCATTGGTGGACCAGGCAATGGTACTAGCATTGGTGGACCAGGCAATGGTACTGGCATTGGTGGACCAGGCAATGGTACTAGCATTGGTGGACTAGGCAATGGTACAGACAATGGAGGAGCAAGCACTGCTAGTACAAACACCGTTCCAGAAACAACTATTGGTGGACTAGGCAATGGTACTAGCATTGGTGGACCAGGCAATGGTACTAGCATTGGTGGACCAGGCAATGGTACAGACAATGGAGGAGCAAGCACTGCTAGTACAAACAGCGTTCCAACAACAACAGCTATTGGTGGACTAGGCAATGGTACTAGCATTGGTGGACCAGGCAATGGTACTAGCATTGGAGGACCAGGCAATGGTACTAGCATTGGTGGACCAGGCAATGGTACTAGCATTGGTGGACCAGGCAATGGTACTAGCATTGGTGGACCAGGCAATGGTACAGACAATGGAGGAGCAAGCACTGCTAGTACAAATACCGTTCCAGAAACAACAACTATTGGTGGACCAGGCAATGGTACTAGCATTGGTGGACTAGGCAATGGTACAGACAATGGAGGAGCAAGCACTGCTAGTACAAACAGCGTTCCAACAACAACAGCTATTGGTGGACTAGGCAATGGTACTAGCATTGGTGGACCAGGCAATGGTACTAGCATTGGAGGACCAGGCAATGGTACTAGCATTGGTGGACCAGGCAATGGTACTAGCATTGGTGGACCAGGCAATGGTACTAGCATTGGTGGACCAGGCAATGGTACTAGCATTGGTGGACCAGGCAATGGTACTAGCATTGGTGGACCAGGCAATGGTACTAGCATTGGTGGACCAGGCAATGGTACAGACAATGGAGGAACAAGCACTGTTAGTACAAAAACCGTTCCAACGACAACAACCATCGATTGGTTAAGTGCAACGCCGCATTTACCCAACTTTTTCAAATATCCGGAAGCCGAATGTAATGAGGATATGCGATTACATGAGGTGTTTGGAATTACACTTGGTCGAGATCACGGGCTGCCCGCTAAAGTATTGTGTCAATTCAACAATAGCTGGGGCGGTCCTTGGTTGCTGATGTATCGACTGGAGCTGCCAGTTCGGGTGCACTTTAGGCATTGGATATTTGGCTATCTCACCGATGACTACAAGGACTTGAACATAAATTATTTGTCCTTGGCTCATATAATGAATAAGATGCGCTTGGCTATGCTAATCATAGGGCAGAATAACAACAAACAGTTGGTTTATAATTTATACGATGATGTTGTCATATCGAGTTTCAATGATCTGTTCACGCTGCGCAAGGCTCACCTTGTCGAGTCGAACACAACAGATTTGCTATACCTTTCAGTAGGTGAAGTGATTCAACTGGATGCGGGCAGGAATCGTTCATGTCCCTTTCGTGTGGTGGGCGCCTGGTGGGGTAACAAGGTAGAAAAGGATGTGGAAGCCTATTGGTAAGACTTAAGTCCCAACAACAAAATTGCTATTTATCTATTAATTTGTTTAGTGTTTTTCCCGTGGAGCGGGATGTGAAGAAGCCCGGCTATGTTGCCTTTTTTATCAAGCCCAATCCTTTCAAGGTCAACAATACAGCTTTTTACCAGACAGAAATAACGACGCGCCGTCCTTGGGCCGCAACCATAGATTTGGAACTGATGCAACAAGCAAACAATCAGAGTGATGTTTATGATGAACTGCTTACCGATCAGTTCTGGCAAAATAAGGTGAAAGTTAGAAAAGAGGTGAAGCGACGTGCAAGAATTAAAGAGCAGTTCGAAGAGGAGCGACGAAAAGAAGATCAAGCTGGTACAATGACCAAAACCTAGCACCACTCAACATCGACTTTTAGCTTTACCTTTTAATAAAAACTACTAAAAATCAAATTATTTTAGACAAAAAATAGAAAATGTCAAGACTCAATATAATTATAAAATCTAGATTAGTAAGAGATAAAATCTTAAATTAAGTTATAAAAAAAAATTTTTGGAAAAAAAATTGTTATAGTTTTGAATTAGTTATTTTAAGAGGGACTATCAAATACTCGATCAAAATCGAAAGCAAAAGTCATTCAAGCTTTGTAAACTAATATTGGAACTAAATTTGTTTGTCTAGCCGCCGAAATTAACTTTCAGATAAAATATGAATACAAATAAAATAAAATTTAATATAAAATAATATTGTGAATACAAAATATGTTCTTCTGAAGCTATATAGAATTTTGATATATATTTGACTTTCATTTTGTTTTATTTTGCATTGGATGTCAGAATCCATATACACACTGTAACTTAAACATAAACTGCGGAAAAGTCTAACATTTTTTTTGCAGCTCTAGTCATTACCCCCTACTAGAACCTGGCCCACTAACACACGTAACTGGTCTATTGAATAATAAGGTCAATATTCAGTGTTTTGTTTTAAAATATTTTCAGTTTATTTCGAATGAATTGAAATATTACAAATCATTTTAAATCTATATTTAGTATGGGAAAAGCGAATTCGATTCGAGATAAATTCGACTTACAGTTTATGTTGTACAAATAGATTGCTAAGAACATTCTACAAATGTAAGGACATAATTTACTAAATTTCGATAAGGTTTTTATTGCACTACATTAAAAAGGAGATGTCGAATGAAGAAATGACTTTACAATGTTAAGTAGCTCTAAATGAATTCTCAGTTCCGAGAGTAGAAAATGTATCTGAACTACTTGCTAACTAGAACTATCTAAAATGGACGTAGATAAAAAAGCTTCAAGGTATACAATACCGGAAATTGGTGGCATTTTGTATGACTTGGATGTAGACTTAGCATTCGAGTTGGACTCTTCCTATCGCAGGAATAAGAACAGCAAAAAGAACAATAACAATAGCATCGGGCATTGATTTGGTGTCTTTGTGGTTAACAACAATATATATGTATATATATTTTTTGCGTTCTAAATTCTGCTCTACCAATAATTGACAAGGCAGCGCCACAACAACAACAACAACAATGGAACAACAACAACAAATGCTGACTTTAACTAGCCGCCGACTTAGCCATAACAATACCATCGAAAACAGATTTGAATGTGCGACTTGGTCTTGACTTTGAACTCCAATTCAAATTCCGACTCCGACAACAATTCCAACTCGAACTCGAACGTACTACCATTCCAATTGGAGGCCAAGTGTACAGTTGCAGTTGCAGTTGGCAGTTGGCTGTCCAGCTTAGCTGCACGCAATGTAATTGGACTCTCTTTCTCTGGCAATGGGGGCAATTTACAAACCAACAAAAATATGGAAATATGCAAATCATTTTGGAGCATCAAACAAAAGGCCAACGAAATGCAATTGTTAGCGTTAGAAATGAAGCGACTCAACCTACAGATACTATGGAAGTAATTGATGATCGATATAGGCAAAGGTTTACTTGAAAGAAAATAGATATTAACTTGAGAATTTTTTTATTTAATTTTCTGGCTTATTTTGTTTTCATGCATGACTTACATTTTTTAAGCTATTAATAAAATAATTTTTAGAAAATTTAGCCTCAAATAAAAAGAATTTAAAGTTCAGCCAACTTCATGTTGAATATTACATTTTTAAATATTGTATTTACTTTATTTTAAGCCAATTAATAATATTTCTTCGCTTTTAATATCGAACATTTAGATTAATAATGTAAATGCGAGATCAAATGGTTTAGCAGACAAACCAGTAAATATGTCTGAAATTCTAATTTTGTTGTGTGTCTGGTAAGATAAAATCAAATATCGACGATTAGTGTGTTTTATAATAAATTAAAACGTTTAACATTTGAAAGCTTTCAATCTTAACATAAAATGATCATTCCAATAGTAAGAGACAAAGCAAAAATGAAATCGATATTGGGCCAAAAATAGAATGGATGGATGAGTGTAAGAAATGCTAAACAAAAGGCAAATGAGTTGGAATTACTGAAGCTTCGATTAGGTTTATGACACAGGTTTTTATGATCCAAGCAAATCCCTAAACCTCGAACCGTGAATGCCCTCAACTTTGCATTAGATTATCACGCAGCCTACAACTTTTCAATCTGGTCAAGTTTATAGTTCAAGTTTTGACACTGACACAGCACGGAATGAAAAAGCTTGTGAACTCTTGATTGGATTCGGTTGTTAAAGAAGTCGTAAATATTTGTTGGTATTCGTCAAAATTTATGAGACAAGTTTTTCATTATTGTTTTTGTTTTTCTCTTTAAATGTTTGATTTTTATTAAAAAATAGTTTTTGCCGCATTTAATAGATCAATAAAAAAAAGTTTTAGCCAAATAAAGACATTTTGTTGTGCAATATTTACATAGAATCGGAAAGCCCATAAAAATCAATTCTTATTTTAATTTTCAGCTTCTAAAAACCCCACAAAAATACTCAGAAGAGAGAAGATCTCAAATATATATAATATATGTTATAAATGAATGAATAGCCTGTCCGTGCCCAAGTCAAAAGTTGAGTTCAGATCCTGTTCATGCGTCAAATGTGAAACGTGCCGCTTCACAATTGGGGGACCCTTTTCATACAACCAAGCCGCAAAAGAGGCAGCTTAAGTCAATCCAGTCGAGTATAAGCGACTGCATAATACGCGCTCGCAGATGGCGTGTTCGGAGTTTAGCCTGCGTGACTGCCAATGCATCAGTCGAGGCTGAGCGACTGTGACATGAGATTGGCTTACAAATGCTTCAAAGAGTTGACTTTGATTTGATCTCACTAAGTGCATTAATGGAGTGCGAATATACTCGACCTCTTTCACTTAGTGAGCGAGCATAATAAAATACTAAAATATACACAAGGGCGCACTAATAAGCGGCTACAAAAGTGCTTCTGGCTGCTTCTGGTCATCGATTGCTGTCCCATTCACTCACTCACACACACTCACTCTCTCTCACTGTCTTTCTCTTATCCTCATGCTCTGTGGCAAGTGTGGTTGTTGCTGTTGAAATACATTTTAATTTGAGCGGAGCAGCACACACACACATACACTAACACGCACACACAATCAAAAATGAATTTCAAGCTGCAGTCCGGGCTCAATTGTATTTCTGAGCTCAATTTAGTTGTACGGATTTTGACCTGCTTAACCTTAAAGCCAGAGCCACAGCAACAACTTTAAATGTACCACCAACAGCAGCAGCAGCAGCAGCAGCAACAACAACATCAACAACAAGGGGCACAAGCGAAGACAACAATTTGAATTCTAAATTGAACAGCTTTTTGTGCTACCTATGCCCGGGAGCAGTCCAGCAGTCGAGGAACGTGGGCCGACCTGCTGCCAAGACAGCGGCCTGATGCTGTTGCTGCTGTTGTTGTTGTTGTTGTTGTTGTTGCTGCTGCTGTGGCAATTGCGCCCAACTACCTACTCATTGTAATTCTTCATGTCTGGCCAAAAGCGACTCGACTGCGGCTTCGAGTTCGACCTGATTGCCGTCAGCAGCAGCCGCAGCAGCCGCAGCAGCAACTGCCAGCCAAAGGTTGTTGATGGGCCACGGCAACTGTTGCTGTAGCTGTAGCTGTTGCTGTGGCTGCTGTTGCTGTCCAGTTGGTTGTTGGCTCGATCTGCCCACCTAAAAAGTTGACTTGTTTGGCTACACTCCACTTGTGACTTTGGCTTTGATTTTGGGTAGCTACCAAGTACGAGTATTTAATGATTTTGTATTTTTTTACTTTGCCTCTGCTGTTGTTGTTGTTGTTATTGCTGCTGCCGTTGGTCTTGCTGACTGGGTGAGTGGCTGACTGGCTGACCGGAGCAACCAACAATTACGCTTAATGCCAACATCCTCTGCTGCGGTGGCTGTGGTTTGATCTTGTTACGCATTCAGGCAATACTAGGTGGGCTTCCACCAACCCCACTTACCTTTCCCGCATACACACAGACACACACATACAACACAAGCAGCACATTGTTGCAGCAATAGCAACAACAGCAATTGCTTGGGCACGTGCACTAGCCAAAAGGTGTTGGAAATAGCTTGAGCTGCAGAATTTAGACCAAGTTAGTTTCGACTCTTGATTGATTCTAACAATCAGGCAACGCTTTGCGCTGCCTTAAACAAAAAGCGCGCCTATTCTATTAGATGGTTTGCTAAATTACACAAAACGCCGCCCCGAAGACCCATCAAATTTTACTTCTCCTACTGGCCCGACTGTATGAGCCGGCGTTGGCGTCGGAGTTGAGATTTTTGTCTGTTTCTTTTTTTTTCGGTAATAAATACTATTTTTATACTCATTTGCTAAGGTGAAATGAGTATATTGGGTTTGTGCAATTTCCGTCCTTGAAGTTTTAATTATAAAGTCCAATTATAAAGTGTTAAAATGTTCCCGATCCGCCCAGTAGGGGCGTAGCAAATCGGTAAATGCATTTTTCGATATGCCAGAGAGAGAAAGAGGCAAAACAGAATTTTCTCTCTCTCTCTCTTCTAAAGTATCCTTTATGTTCTCAGATTAAAGCGCTTCTTCAGCTGTGCGTCAAACATCATCATCCTCGATGGAGAAGATGCAAAGCAAATGGTGTTTAGTTGCTCGAGAATGATATAATTTAAGATATACATATGTGTATGTGTATAAATAAATGTAGATTTAAAAACTGTATACATTTGAAAATCAATAAATAAAATTTGTCAATAAGTACACAAACTATTTTTTATTTAACAGGGTTTCTTTACTGGGAATAAATATTCAAATATCAACGGGTAAAATACGCTTTATACAAAATATAGTTGCATAACTAAGGGAGGCTGTTATTGTGGGCATTGGGGCCAAAGTTTAAGCGGATATTTTTAAAACTACCAGGATAACATAAATGACTAGCACAATGAAAAAGTTTAAATGTTATTGAACAGAAAAATTTGGTTATTCTGTTAAATAACAGTATGGTAACAATATACTGTTAGTGAACTGATAGCGAACATTTTAGACCCTACTCCTCATTTCTGTTCGCCTGTTACTTCACCAAAAATTTGCTCTCAGCTGCAGCAACAGACGATCACTTCAGAGATATGATCATATATATATATATCATATGATTAAATATATATATACCATTGGGGGAGAGACAAATCGGAAAATCGGCTGTGAATGAGTAGTCTGCAGTCGGTATCGCTTGACTTCAACGTTCTTGTTTCTCTTACTCTTCACAGCTACTGCCGCGAGCATAATGAAATCGTGCTACAGTGGTTGGCTTTGCGATTCCAATCAAAATTTGTTTAATATGATTCAGAATTATTTTATCAAGTAATTATCGAATATATATGTGTCACACATCGATCACAGTAAAGCCAAGCATCGATTTTCCCATGACACAAGATATTTAAGATAATTTCTACAATTAAATTCGATTTTTCAATATGAATTCATGATATTTGACCCACTGTGCAATCAGGAACAGCCTTATAACTTGAGGTCAAAATATTAGCAAATTTGATGTGACCCAAGCAGACAGCCGCAAACAAAAGACGGCCGGCTGCAACAACGAGAGGGGAGAGAGAGAAGTAACGTGGAGACCCTTGCAGAACCTTAAAGACCCTTGAAGACCCTCGACTATGGAGCGCTGTTAATTTTCATTGGCAGCAACCCGTTGGTGCTGGAGTTCGAGTCGAGTGGGGCACATAATCAGTTTATTTTAGCTTTTGTTTTTCCCCTTCCTCTTTTCATTTCTGATCCTAAAGAAGAGGCTAAAAGAGAAGCTGCAGCAGGAACAGCAGCAGCAGCAGCAGAAAGTGCCCCGGGTTACACGCCAAAGATACAATTTTAGATTATATGCCCCAACTGTGCGCATGCGCATAATAATAATGCATGCAACGAGCTGCGAGCTGCGAGCTGCGAGCTCTGAACTGCAGCAACGTGTTGCAGGGGCAGCAGCAGCAACAGCAACAGCAGCCAATTGGCGAGGGCTCAACTCAACTCAGTTCAGCTCAGGCCGGCT
Organism: Drosophila mojavensis; assembly: GCF_018153725.1. NCBI lineage: Eukaryota > Metazoa > Arthropoda > Insecta > Diptera > Drosophilidae > Drosophila > Drosophila mojavensis. Next base: position 593,461 of record NW_025318858.1, on the reverse strand, counting down.
TCCTGTTTGCTTTTTCCAGGGGGGCGCTGTGGCGCACAAAAAATAAAGGCGTGCAAGTGGGTATAATCATCATCAGCTTTGATAACACACCACGAGCGACGTCGCTGTCGACGCTGACGCTGACGCCGCTGCCGACCTGCCTGGACTTGTGGCCCGGCACTGATTTCCTTTGGTTTTTTTTTTTTCTCAAATCTGGCAACGCGGGTCCCCGAAGTCGAACTCGAACCATGATCTCTGCTGTTTGGCATTTGACTTACGGTCTCGGACTGCGCTTTCAATACCCTACAAATTTAGGAGCTTGTAGGAAGGAGTATGCTGTTCATTGCTTATAGCAATGGACAAGGGGCTATACAATTAATATGTTATCGTTATTGTCTAACAGCAGCAGCCCATATATGGATTACTCTTACTCTTGCATTACGTATTATCATACCATTAGTGGTATTATGTACATATATATCGATAGATATACGAATATAGATATTTACCCCTATATCGATCGCATTATAATATAGGTATATGTTAGCATCGAAAAATTACTTTTATCACTATCCATCATTATCAATTTAGATAAAGATACTCTTTCAAAGAATTCTCAAACTTATTTAGCCTAAGTAGAAATCAGACTTTTATATCAACGGGTATCTCGTAGTCGGTTCTCCTTACCAATCCAAGTGGTTATTGTGATTGTTTTAGCTTCCAGCCATGGACTGCTGCTGCTGCTGTTGGTTGGTATCACTCTTACTCTCTCTCTTGCTCTCTTTCTCTATCTATCTTGTATTATATAGCTGCTAGACTTTGGTTTTCTGTTGCTATTGCTATTGCTGGCCTGTCAGTTAGATGGCAGCTCGATGCGCCGTGTGGCCACCTCTTAACCTTCGCTGCATATAACCTCTGCACCAGCATGCGGCAACTGCAACTTGCATGGCCTGCAGCAGCAGCATCAGCAGCAGCAACAGTTGCGGTTGCAGCAGCAGCAATGTTGCAGCAACATACTCGCCGTCGATTGCAATCATTTGCTTTCGTGCTGTGATTTTTGCCCCAAAGTTCTCAAGTTCTTCAATGTAGGTGATTGCTCTAACTGCGCTCCCTGGCCATGGCCAACATCATCAAACAGACGACATCATTATCGTGCAACAATATCAAAGCGAGGAAAAAACAACAACAACTGCGAAGAGGGGGCAAAAAGTAACAGCAAGAAATTGCTTGTCGTTGCCATTTTTAGTAGGCGGGCTGCCAGCAGCAACCAGGACGCCGAGGACGACGACGAGTTGCCAATATATTGAAATATGGCGGTAAGCGGGCAATTTAAATGTTGCTCCTCCCGCCCCTACACGGAATGTGGTTTTAAGTAATTCATGGATTAATGGCTGGCATATTGCTGCCGCTGCCGCTGCCGCTGCCATTGCCGCTGCTGCTGCTCGATCTCTCAGTCAGTGACTGACGGAGAGTGAATGGTGGTCGTGTCTGTGTGGCTGGCTGCTGGCTGCTGCCTTGGCCGTGGCCGTGGCAAGAGTAGGAGTTGCATGTTTAGCACGTGCCTCACTGGCCTCTTATTGTTGCTGTCGGCTATAGTTGTTGGCTGTTGTTGTTGCTGTTGCTGTTGCTGCCGTCTCGTGTGCGGTAGTTTTGTTGCTGTTGACTGAGCTGTAGCTGATAATGCGTTGACCGCCAACGCCGCAACAGCAACACAAGCAACGCGAGCAACGCAGCAACTAGCAACTAGCAACAACAACAACCCAGAGCAACTCGCATAGATCGTTACACGTTTATAATCATTAGGCCACAAAGTTTTGCTGCTCGCCACGAATTTCCTTTGGGGCTATGAAAGTTCAGTGCAGACAGTCGTACCGTTAGTCAGTCGCAGCATGTTAGGAACGGAACCTTGCGGCGCTATAGCCATAACACTTACACGAGTTTTGATCGCCTCAGATCGGTCAAGCAAAAGGAAAGTGCAAATATTTCTCTGGGTGCAAGTGCAGGTACTCTTTGTGCCTTCTCTCTTGTCTTCTTGTCTTGTAATCAATAAAATTAAAGTTCTTGTACCATATGCACCTTCTACCTAATAAAAATCTATTGATATTGCTGACAATCGCTAGCGATATATGTGATTATATAGAAGACGTAGGCCAAAGAGCTTTTGAAATTAGCTCTAGTTGGGAGTGGTAGACTAGAAGATACCCAGACCTTAGTATTTTTCTAGTTTTATATGGGGCATACGGATGGACAGACAGAAAGACGCACAGGGCGCTTCGTCGTGCTTAAGAAAATGTATATTTAAAGGGATCTTTCCATTTTGGGTTTATGAAGTTTGTTAAGTAAATAATATTGCGCAGGGCTATATCTATAGATAAACGTATTTTTAAACCTAAAAATCTAAAATCTCATTTTATTTCTTTTCAGTATATTAAGATACAGCCTCAACAGCTCGAAATAGAAATCCAAATTAAAACTGCTTCGAGATTGGAAACAAAAAACCTGTAAGATCTGAGACGCCGTCAGTATTAACATTTGATCTTTATTATGTCATTAACTATTGAGCTGTGAGCAACAAAAGCGACGAGTCATACTATTCAAGTGCTGTAACCAATTCTTAATAACTAAGAGCGAGTGGGAGAGAGAGCAAGAGAGAGAAAAACAATGAATGAAAAACCTTTTCGAAGCGGCAGAAAGAAAATGCAGCCGAGTCGAGTCATTTCCCTCAACCACTTCCTGCTAAGGCCCAACTCATATGCAACAATTTGCTGGGGCTCAAATTGCATTTTAATGCAACTTTCCAAATCAATTGAATGGGCCAAAATCAAGCTAGGCAAGGAGAGGAAGGGAGGGAGATAGGATAGGATAGGGGGAGTGCAAATAAATAAAGATTTTGCGACATTTATGCATGGTCAAGAAGGGGTAAGTAACGAGCAAACTGGGCTATAAAAAATCAAACTTTAATACAACTCGAGATGGACAAATAAAAGGCAAAGGCAATAACAACGGCAAAAGAGATGCAGCTGCTAGCCAATGGCTAAGGGAACGATATGGAGAAGACCTCTGGGCCTAGGCTCAAGTGACAAGTGCGAAGCTCTACTGTACATAGAGAGGGCGAGGGCAGCTGAGGCAGAGCTAGCTCAGCTTTGACATTTGTGCGCGAATGCCAATGATGATCTTGAAGATAATGATGTTTGCTTTTATAATGCTGAAATATGAAACTGCGCGCGTCTAATAATAGGGTCGACTTTGAAATGCATACGAGACGAGGGCCAACTGCAATGCTTTGAGCGGGGGCGTTAACTTTGCCGCAAAATCTAGAGCTAAGGCGATCTGCACTCTATATAGATATGCATATAACTATCTGTGTGTGTGTGTGTGTGTTCGAGTTATGCATTTGTTGTTGCCTGCTTGACATTTATGTGAACCCAAGCAACAATAACACGTTGTCTTGTGCCTGGCTTTAGACTCTTGTCGCTCTTGTCTGCGCCGCGCGGGCAGAACGTTCGACTCGCAGCGACCGCGACACGACACCGTGGGCTCAACCATACCGAGATAGTTTTTTCTTTCATTTTTAATACTCTAACAACGGGTAGAAACAAAATATGTTCCAGCTTGCCACACCTTCAATTTCAATATTTACTTCTAGGAATATTTTGAAAATATATATATTATCATATATATTCTAGCTGAGATTTGATGGCATGTCAAAATTAAGACCCCTGCCTCACTTAGCCATAAATGAAATCTTGCGCTTCTGCCACATCTCTATCAGTCCTCTTGATCCTAGAGCATACAAGCTTCAGCACTACCATGTTGAAAATGTTCCTATTTTCGTTTTTTGGTTTTCTGAGTTCGAGTTGGAGTTCGAGTCATGAATCTTATGACGCCTACGTGTACTTTTGGCATTTGGCATGTCAAATACAATAAGTACGAGCGCGACTATACGACTATGACGGCCTGAGTACAAGTAAGTACTTGGCCCGACCGAACACCCTGAGCACCGAAGATGGAGATACTACAAGCCAAGACAAACAAGCCAGCAAATGGCTCTGAAGATTGTGGCGAGTGAGGGAGAACGAGAGAGGGCGACTCACAGAGAGAGAGAGAGAGAGAGAGAGAAAGAGCGTGAGCGAGAGGGGGCGGCCCACAGTTCCGCGTTGCTTGCCGTTTTTTCTACCTTTTTTTGACAGCTTTGTTCAGAGGCTCAGCAGCTAGCTTGTTGCGGAGCTTGTGTCTTGGGAAACATTCCTGAATGTCATCACACGCACACAAAGCCACAACTGCAAAAAAACTAATTCGGGCCATTTAGGGCAGAGGCAAGTTCAAAGCTTAAGCCTTCAAGTGGCAGCAGCATTCAGTTTGGGAAATTACAGTATTACATTTTGATTAAGTACCCTACAATTCACAAGATAGATAAGTGAGACTAATGGCCTAGCGGGAGGGAATACGATTTGAAATGGCAAAAACGAGTTCAACAACAGGTTGAAGTCAAAAGCTTTGTGAATTTGTGAATATTGAAGAATTTGACTTGAATAATGAGTATTGTTGTGTGACTTTGGGATAATAACATATAGTGTAGTCCAGATCATAAGTAATTTATGTCTCTCAGTTATCGTCAAGCTATCTTCTAAAAGATAATGCACACTGACTACGTAAGCATATCTTAAGATAAATATCTTTTAATTTATCCTATGCATATTCAATAATTGATGTAAACATTCTCAGACTGCACATTCCATAATGATGTACGTTTTTATCTGCGATCTATGCCACTTATCCAAAGCAGCGACCTGCTGTCTTAGTGCACTTAATCAAACCAAAGCGCAAAAACAGATTCTAAAAGAGATAGAGAGAGAGAGAGAGAGAGAGAGAGAGGCTGGACTCAATGGCAGCTGCAGCTGCTGGTGATCACGCATAGAAATTATTATTGTGCCTTAATATAGCCATAAATCAGCGCATTTAAAATGCAAAAATCAACCTACAAATATTTATGTATATATGTATGTATGCAAGGAAAATATCGCATCCTGCTGGGGTGCAGCAGCTGTTGGCCAAGTCTGCCTTTGGTTATAACTTCATCTGCATTTGAAGCCGATGCTGGACCGGGGCGATAATAAACCGTCGCATTGAGCCACCCATGCGTGGCTGCTCAGCCACTCGAAGTCCGAGATCATTTCAACTCGTGGCCGTATCTAAGCCGCGCGTGTGTGTGTGTCTTTGTGTGTGCTTAGGTGTGTGATAGTGTAAGAGTGTCTCTGTGTGTGTGTGAGCAAAGTCTGAGCAATATCAATAACACTTGCCAGTCGCTCTTTGCAACATGATGCGACAAGCAGCGACGAGTCCAGCTACATCTTCGACTCAACTGCAGCCAATGTCACTGAACCAGTTCTCAATGTCTTCATATACACACAATATATATATATATATATATATATATATATATATATATATCTGTATATATATATTGTATTGCCCAGCAACCTCTGCACTAAATATTTACAACCTCCGCAATATCTCAAATGCAGAGACAGACAGACAGAGCCGCAGCGACAAAGTCGCTTCTAACATAGAGGGACAAGTTGCATGCAACATGCATGCATCGGTGCATCGTTGCAGCGTTGCATCGGTGCATGGGATGCATGCATGCATGCCACAAAAGGTGTAAGTCTTTGAGGCAACTGGCCAAGTGTCGTTGTGGCCATAAATTCAATTGAATATTACGCCAATTGGCTTTTTGTCTATCGCAAAAATGGGGCGGAGCAAGCAGAAAAAAGTAAAGTAAAGAGGGGATTTGTTGTGTGACTGTGTGTGTGTGGGGCTATGTATGTGTGTGTGTGTATGTGATAGCTAAACTGGTTCGCAAACATATCAGCAAATGTCGTTTTTGAACTGTGTGTAAGCAGATTTCAATGGACCGGGTGGTAAGCGGCTTTTGGGCCTCGCTAATTAGGCGACTATCAACAGAGGCAGAGGATGACGAGGAGCAGGAGGAGCTGGTGGAGCTGGCGGAAGGTGGCTGAAGATGTGGCCATGTTAGCGGCTAATATGCATCAAAATGTGTCAACACCTAAAGCTCCAGCTTCATGTTAATTGTTAACGCTATCTTTTCATTTCTTGCAGACGGTCGCACGGACGGACGGAGGTTGGACGGCCGGACGGACGGTGTTGTTGAGGTAGGCCGTGGCTGACTGGTCGTAGCAGAGGCTGTGGCCGTGTTTTCACCTCCATTAACGCGTGTAGCAGGATCTGTAGACTGGCTTTGGCTTTGGCTCTGGCTCTGGCTCTGGCTCTGGCACTCTGACTGTGGCTTTAATGACGCCTGACGTTGACCGATCGTCGACCGCAAGCGGCTGACCGATCAAAAGTCGTTCAACTTGCCGGAACTGGTCGTAAAAGATCACCTGGGCCACAACAACATCGCGCTATGTGGAGCAACCAGAGCAACTAGCTTGGACACTCGGACAGACAACTAGAGCGAGATAGAGTTCTTGGCTGAGATGCCACAGTCACTTGGCCGCATTCGAAGCTTTATTACAACAGCAACAACAACAACAAGATTCAAGCAGCAGCAGAAGCAGCAGTAGAGGCGACGCTCGCGTGGCACACACAATATTAATGGCCGCCAATGGAGTTCAGATCCCGCTGCACAAGCTCCCCATGTAAAGCCCAAGCCCCAGTTCCAGTCTGTCTCAGTCCCAGTGCCAAGTTCAAACGCATAGTTAATCTTGCGGCATGCCAATGGGGCTGACAGGAAGCTGGGCTAAAGCCAAGCCAACGCAGACCGAAGACTTTCGTAAAAGTGCGAATTGCCATTGGGTAAATGAACTTTGACAGTAATGGGGCCATAGGATAGATGATCTACAGTCTATTCAGGATAAGATACAATTGAAATGGAGACTACAAATGAAGCAGAATTGCCACATGTATGGAGTCTGTCTAGATCGCAGGCCAACAAATGAAGTTGAGGAAAGTGGCAAGTCAAAGATCTTTAGGATCATCCATAATAAGATGAGTGGAAAAATGAGTTAAGAGGAGAGTTAGTAAGTTAGCTCGGGCTCGAGAAGATAGACTTGATACCTCAATCAGAAAACAAATATAGACTGAGATAAAGATCTTTAGAATCATATATAATAAGGTGGGTGGGAGCATTAGACAGGAACAAAACTCAGGTTCGCTGGAGCTCTAGAGCTAGCATAAATTGAGTACAAGTCGATATTGAAAACAAAGATATTTTGAAGCACTACAAGTAAGCATCGATGATTATGAGAGTGGGAAATTGTGTTAAGAAAAAGAAGATTTAGTTACGTTTGTTCGACTCTAGGGCCTACTTTACCAGGAAAACTAATAAAAATTGCGTAAATCCAAGATTTCTTAATAGAATTCTAAAAAGGTTACGTGGGCGCCGAGCAGAGATGATATAAAAACAGCTGCGATTGAGTTCAGTTCGAGCTGAAAGTTGATTAAGTTTCGCAATTGGTTTATTGATAATTCTTTTAATTTCTTTTCGGACAACATTATCTTATCTTTTCGAGCGTTCTGCAGCCCTTTAATATTAGTTTACTATCTGGACGCTTTACAGCGATAAGTTCAGTCTTTAAATGCTCTACAATTCCATTGCTATTATTGTCTCTTAGTATCAGATTGTATTATGAGGCCGATGATTTTTGAATAGTTTGAGCTGATGCATGAGCCAATATGAAGTATAATGTGGAATTTATTTCAGCTAAGACCCGCTTTGGTTTTCATTCCAAGACTTTGAAGATTTGCAGATTGGTTATACTCTTTGGCAACATGGTAATTGGTCTCCCTCCCTCTCTCTCTCTCTCTTTCTCTCACGCTCTTTCGATATCCCTCTCCCTCCGAGTCGCTATCTTAATCGAGCGTGGGCTTGTATCTAGATAACAAACAAAATGTGCTCCATAAACATTAATTAGGAGTCGGATCGAGAGGGTTGTGGGGTTGCTGGCAATTTAAAGCAATTTGCATGTGCCAGCCAAAGAACTGGGCTCAAGCTGGTTTATATGTATGTATGTATGTATGTTGTATGTTGTATATGTATGTCTAAGGTGGTCGAAATGTTGTTGTTGCTGCTTACCTGTACGTATTCGGCGCATATATCAATTCCACCCACAAAGGTGCAGACATCGTCCACGGACCAGGAGTTCACTTCCTCGCTTTGCGCCTGACACTGACGCACTGTGCCCGCTGGCGACGTTGCTCCGGTCGCTGCTGCTGCTGTTGCTGTTGCTGCAGCAGCAACTGTTGCTGCTGATGTTGCTGTTGCGTTGGCGTTGCTTTGGCCCTCGGCTATATTCAGTGTTGGCTTCTGCTCCATAAGTGGCGGGGAAGGTGTGCTCGATGCTGTTGTTGCAGTGGCAACAGTTGCTGCTGCTGCTGCTGCTGTTGTTGCTCCTGTGGATGATTCAGCCTTAAAACGTTTGGCAGCTGGCGGCTGAGAACTCAAGTCCAACGGCGCCGCTGCCGCTGCCGCTGCTGCTGCAGTTGCAACATTTGCAGCCTCCGCATTGCAACGTGGACTAGACTGACGCGAGGCGTGATGCGATTGTTGCTGCTGTTGCTGTTGCTGTTGCTGCTGCTGTTGCTGTTGCAGTTGCGCCGAGTAGATTAAAGCGGGTGTAACAAATTGCGCCGCTTGCTGCAGCGCGGCATTTAAACTGGGACGTGGCGTGCTCGATGCGCTGGCACTAGGCGACGAGGCATTCGAGCTGCTGCCTTTTATATGCAATTGTTGCTGCTGCTGCTGCTGTTGCTTGCCGCGCAGTATTTGCTGTATCTCAGCATCTTTGACAGCACGCGCCTGCATAGAGGAGAGGAGGAACAGAAAGTGCGAGAGTCAGAGGGAGAGAGTTAGTTAGGAAGGTGTATGTGGTTGTGTGTGTATGTGTGTGTGTGTGCTTGCTGTTGGCCGACTTACCAGCGTTAACAGCGCCTGGGTGCTGCTCATGTCCATCATTGGAAAAATGCCACCCGAGAAGGGCAAAAAGTTGCTCATGAATGGCGAAACGCTGGCGGCGGCCACCACGGCGGCCATTTGGCTCTTGGCCTGCTCTGTGGGTGACTGGGACGCAGCCAGTGGCAGGCTGTTGCTGCCGGCCACAGTGGAGCCCACGCCAACTGGCACGCCCACTATGGAGCCACTGCCACCGCCGCCCGACAATGTGGCAGCGCACTCCTTGACCTCCCTCAAGCTAGCTGCGATGGCTGGCGAGTGTTTTTTGCTACTCGAATTGCTGGTGTTGCTGTTGCTGATGTTGCAGCTGCTGCTGTTGTTGTTGTTGCTGTTGCTGTTGCTGATGCTGCTAGTGCTGCCGCTGTTAACATTGCTCGCCTTGGCGCCGCTGCGTTCCGTGCCGCCAGTCGAAGCGGTAGCAGCAACAGCGACGCCAGCGTTGCTGCTGCCGCTGCTGTCGTAGTAGGAATTGCGACGGGTTGCATGATGACTGTTAATAAGCGGAGATCGAGCGGAGATCAAAGGGGATATTGGTTAATCAGAGATGAAAGAATTAATCATAAAATACAAATAAATGCAGCTTACTAAGTATTCTACATATGTACCTGATATTATGTCGTATATATTTATATGCAGTATATTTATAAGCATTTTATATTTCAATCATTATATAAATATACTCCATACTATACTCTATAGCCCGACCTTGATTTAGTTAAAAATACATTTAAATAAGTTAAGTTAGTTAAAAATACATTTAAATAATCATTATATAAATATACTCCATACTATACTCTATAGCCCGACCTTAATTTAGTTAAAAATACATTTAAATAACTGACTATGTTAAACATATGTTAAATAACTGTCAGGTGCTTCAACATAGTTCACAGACCGAGTAACTCCCATTGTATATTTTTTTGGGTGTGAGCCAATTTATTATTTTATAATTTTAAATATCCAAACTGTGACTCATCTTTCTTGAAATTTGATCAACGAACTGGAGCTAAAGAGTTTTCGATAACGAGAAACAGAGGAGGTGTACGACGTCGAAAAATCTGTTTATTAATCACGGGGAGCTGTGCAGTAAAGTTGAAGGTCTATGGCATGATAAACCGAGTTATATTACAAACAGAATGAGTTATCAATAAAATAATATTCTTGTTCTGCTTATGGTATACAGGAATACTCATTTAAAAGTATTTTGATTTTATATGCTTGTAGCTGTTAACATATACGAGGTTGATCTGAAAGATCAATAGAAATTTATTTACAATTCAATATCGATTTCAGAGTACTACTTTTCCTAACCTATAAGTTACGGAGAACACATTTCCAGCCCCTTAACTTATGCCCTAACCTTATCCGCTGCACTTACTCATTGGGATTGGCATTGTTGTATTTGGCTGCGAGGCAGCGCATGATATCCGAATAGTTGCGCGTGGAGAAATCCGTGGCATTTGTTGCTGGGGCACTTGTTGTTGCCCCCACTGGGCTGGTGACAGCGCTGCCGGTGCCGCTGCCGACGGCGACGTTGTTGTTGCTGTTGCTGACGCTGCTGCGCTGACTGCTGCTGTTGCTGGTATTGTTGTTGCTGCTGGACGCGGCTGCTGCGGCCGCCTGTTGAAAACTGTTCAACAGATTTGTGGACAAATTGTGCAGGGGCATGTGGGCCTGTGAGCTGGGCGGGCTCAAACGTTGCTGTTGTTGCTGTTGTTGCTGAAGTTGTTGTTGTTGTTGCTGCTGCTGCTGAATGGGCGAAATGCTGCCACCGCCGCCGCCGCTGCTGCCGCCACTGCGATACGTTGCGGATGAGGGCGTGGCGCTGCGAGATCTGTAAAATATAGAAAAGACATTGAAATTGAAATACAAGCTGAAGTTGGCCAAGCCTAGGCGGAGGCTGAGACTTCATTGAAAAATAGAGGCATAAGCATAAATTGAGATTAAATATTTAATTAGGGTGTCACTTTCTGTTTGTCAGTCTAGAAGCTAGCAGTCGGCCATCCATAGGCCCGGCGTGCCATTTGACATGCTAATGAGCAGCGGCCGTGAGAAGATCGGGAATCGGCAAACGGCAACGGCAACGGCAACGGCAACGGCGACGGCGACGGCGATCGAGTGGACCACACTAAACCGATTTGATCCGTGTTGACATCTGATATTTCTCGTTATTTTATCAGGAGAGTCGGGGCTAGTTTGCGAAAGATATTTAATGCGATTACGACTCACGTTGAGTTATGGCCAAGCAGCAAAGTCGACATGGGAAACGCCATCGCGAGGAAGCAAAGTGCCGCTTTTCCCGCAAATCTACAGTAAGTACTGCCTACAGTGTTCACTTTAGATAGCGTGCGAATTGTTCCACTAGAGTCGCATGCGGTTCACTTTTAGTAATCTTTCAACTGATAATTAGCTGCTGCTATTATAAGCGCACTGGAGAGTTGCCAGACTGTTTTTATTTTTTATATCATTGCTGGCAGCTTTGATTGTTATTTTGTAAACTAATCGATAGTTTAACGATTTGCAGATTTCAATTATTAAGACAATCTTTCGGTAAAAATAAGCTGTCTTTCTACGATAGTGAAATATTTCCATAGTATTTTGAAGCAATTGATGTCACCTTCAATTTGAGCACTTGGTCTTATCACCATTATACGATATATTCCCTTTTATAAGTATGAATGCATTTAAAATATATATGTATGTATGTATGTCAACACACAAATCTATAGATATTTGCTACAAGCTCTTAACGTGGCCATAACTCAAACATGCCACCAACATGGCTCCAATTCCAGCCCCATTTCGCAGTTGCTGTTGCAGTTGGCAAGAGCGACCACGAGCCATGGCTAATAATCAGCATTGGGTCAGCTAGGCACCTAGGCAGCTAGGCAGCTAGTCAGCTAGGCAAGCACACTCACTCCCACCTGCCCCCACAGCCCTGGCTCATGTTTTGGGTGCAGCTGCAAGTGCCTCTTGGCCGGGACGCGCTTGCAAGTGAACAAGGTTCAGCTGAGTGTGCTGCACTGCTCTGAGTGCATGTGGGGCGGACCGGGTCGGGGGCAGGCGACTTGGGGCATTGGCATTGGCTGGCTGCCTGCAACTCGTGCTGCACGTCGTCGCTCATTTCGTGTTAGCTGCAGCGGCTGCCGACTCCGATATGCTTACAAACATATATGTTTGCATACATATTTATACATACATATTTATAAAGCTAGAGGCAGTTGCTGTGGTTGTTGTTATTGCTGCTGCTGGCTTTTTACAGCCATTGATTTATCGTGATCTGTTTGGCTGTCGATTTTATGTTGCTGCTGCTGCTGCTGCTGCTATCGCCTGCTGCTCTACAATGAACAACTGCAACATTTCTAATACCCTAACTTCAGCATATTATTTTAGACTAGACCAGACATTGTCCAATCGACTTAGAATATACAATTCATTTTTAAATTTGTGACTAGAACTGTTACTCGAAGCTTTTATTGGGGAATAACCTTATTGAGGGAGAACGGTGAATATACCTTGTGGATATGAAGGGTATATCTACTTCGGCTAGTTTGTTGTTAACTCATTTGTCTTGTTTTTATTGTTAAGTGTGTTTTGTCTAGTTTTTTGTTTTTAATTTTTTGTGTTTTGTTTGCTCAAAATGTTGATTATTGCAAATTGCTTTGGCGATTGGTAGCAGCTACTAAGCTGTTATTGTTGTCTGATTTTGCTGTTGTTGCTGTTAAGCTTGGCAATTGTTCAAATTGTTTTCGATGTGATTATGTTTGGCCCCATCGACAAAGCCTCTCCCCCGAAAAGAAAAAACAAAACATCATATACATATGTATTCAGCTGCTGTTACGATCTACGTGTGTGTGAGTATCTAACGGTGCTGATCTATGGCATGGCTAATTGGCTTTGGGGCTGGGCGCTGCTACTCCTATCGGGTAGACATATGCTAATGGTGTCTATTGTTACGCCTACACGTCTCAAAAACATACACCAACAAGGCAAAACAACACGAAGAAGAAATTTGCATAGTTCTAAAATCAAAAGACAAAATAAAATGTGTATCAATGAATGTCGCACAAATTTGAGACACAAAACATAAAAACTCCCAAATGGTAACCCGATACAGAAACCATTAAGTGAATAGCGACAACAACAACAACAATATTATAATAAGTGAATATATTAATAAATCAAACAATGGTTCAAGCCTGCCTGAGAAGTACGTCAGAAGCGTTATAAATCGGTTAGAGTATCACAAGTCAACATAAACATTTCAAGTCTACTTGAAGAGCCAACTTGAACTTGAGTAAATGCATAGCCTAGGGTGAATGCATTATGTTTAATGTGAAGCGTTTGTCTTTGGCCTGAAGTGTAGTCAGACACTTAAGGTTAAGTGTTAAGTGTCAAGTTAAGTACGAAACGTTATTGAGCTGTTCTTGAAGGTATAGCTCGATATAAGGTAAAAGATATTAGATAATAGATTATTAAATATAAGCTATTAGATAATATATATTAGATATTAGCTATAAGATATAAGATAGATATAAGAAAGATATATGAATAGTGTCAACGTTCTAATAATTTAAAATGTCACCGTCAATCCGCGTGATGCTCTGCGTGAACTCGATATCGATTTGTCTGATTAAAAATGAATAAATTTTCTTAAATAGTATTTAGCAAATTGACTTTTCCCACATAATTAATAACGTATGCCACTAAAAGTATAAAGCCGCAGGCATTTTTCTTTGTGTTGGCCTCATTAGCAACTCAATTAAAATAAAGCTATCAAATTGGTTAAACACTGCTCTGAATCAAGGCTTTCAAGTCTGCACAAAGACCACACTCCAAGCGATTCTCAAATCAAATTCAAAGATACTTATCGTATCTGTTTAAGGCAATGACATCCAACGTGTCTTTGGCTACAAAAGTTTAAACAAACACCTCCCTATTCACAAAACGAAAACAGATACGAAGAGCGTGTCTCATTAATATTAATAAGCCAATAAGCTAGGCCGCTCTAAGTCGAGCAGGTCAGAATGAGTAAATAGATGTATAGCTGGGTATCTATCTGTATCTGTATATGTATCTATCTGTATCTGAATCTGTATCTTAATATTAATAAGCCAATAAGCTAGGCCGCTCTAAGTCGAGCAGGTCAGAATGACCTGTATCTGTATCTGTATCTGTATCTGTATCTGTATCTGTATCTGTATCTGTATCTGTATTTGTATCTGTATCTGTATCTGTATCTGTATCTGTATCTGTATCTGTATCTGTATCTGTATCTGTATCTGTATCTGTATCTGTATCTGTATCTGTATCTGTATCTGTATCTGTACCTGTATCTGTATCTGTATCTGTATCTGTATCTGTATCTGTATCTGTATCTGTATCTGTATGTCTCTTTCAAGCCGCAGCAGGAAATTTAGTTTGAAATTAGTTTGAAATTTTGATTAATTGTTGATATCAATGCCTATGCTAATCTATGTTTAAATTTGTAACGCCATTAATTAAGTAGTGCGTATCATACTTTTATTTTTGTTGAAATCTTTTTCAGCTTTTGTTTTTGTTGAATGAACATTGGTCTTTTTTTGGCAGCTGGCGTCGAGTTTATTAACTTGTTTAATATTTAAATTTGAAGCTTTCGGCGTTTTTTGGCCTATTCGTATTTGTATTTGTTTTTTTTTTCCTCCCTGTCTTTGCGCTGACAGCAAAAGCGTGCGGATTGTATTTAAGCATTTTGATTAATTTGCTGTCTCTTGGGCCATTACAGGCGGCAGCCAAGACAACAGAAACAAAAACAGAAACACACAAAGCCGATATCAATAGCAATATTTTTGTAGCATTAATTTGTTTAAAATGATAATTAATTTGTCAGGCGAGAGAGATCCCAACAATAAGAACAACAACAACAATACGGCCAAGGGGTATACTTTGGGGCGAACTGTGGAAGTCATCACATAAGCATTTACAAAATTGTCTGTTGACATTTTTTTTTTGGTAATTCCATAACATCTCGAAAAATCGATTTAAATTGATCAGAAACCATTTAATAACCCATCATGGACGATAATAGGGAGCAAGAGGGCCAGATGCACTCGCGGCCCGCTTCTATACTGCGCGTCAGCGGCAGCTATCGGACCAATCAAATCACCAATCATCCATCCATAACCATCAGCTTGCCTACGGATACCCCCGCCGGACTGGCCGCCAGCAGCGATGCCAGCGACGCTCAGGCTCAGCAGCAGCGTCGCCAGCGCCGCGAGGAGTTCGAGCAGCTGCGCCGGGAGCACTATCACAATATGTTCGCCACTGTGCATGGCGATCGGATACCGAGGCGGCAGTCAACAACGGTGCAAAAAACTTCAAGCGGCAGAGCATCCTCCACAGGGCCCCAGAAATCCGCAGCGGAAAAGGATCTAAACCATAATCGAGAGAGTTCACAGAAGAAGGACCAAACCTAGCGCAAGGAATCCACCGTTTCTCAGCGCCAGATACTTTCAACACACATAAATAAATAAACACACCGTGAAACATTTCAATTAGCGAACTTTTTAAATACCCTGCATACATTGTAAATGTGTAAAGTCGGTAGTATAAATTTACAGACAGAATGAATTATAAATGAAGAACTTGTATTCTTATATAAGCTGTTGTGATTGGTGATTGGTGTGCCTATCCGTCGCTACAGATGTCTATATGGACTGTAAAACTCTTTTGCTGAGTTTTATTACACATTTTAAAGCCCCAGTATTAATTAGAATTCGTGACAGAAACGAAGGGTCAGATAAAGCTATTGTATAAGTTTTGAATAAATTCATTTTGTATGGAATGATATCAGATCTTCAATCGCTATTCCTTTTCTAACTCGTAAGGATATCGATTTTTTGGAAACATAAAACTACTCAGGAGATGCTGTATTACCAATTTTAGTTTTACTCCAAAATCAACAGCTCTATTAAGTTATACATATATAGAATATATATGTTCACTCCAAATATTGTATAAATGAAATTTACATAATATCCATCGGTTTCACAACTTAAAGCCAGGACCAGCTGCAGGCCAGAGCCTCGCGATATTTGGACTTATTCCTGTATCTAACTAATTCCCTGATAAAGCTTTACATAAAAACCATTTATTATGTTGCCGGTTCACCTAATACTCACCTGGCAAATGCCGCGGAGACGGACAGCTCGCCATTGTTGTTGTTGTTGTTGCTGTTGTTGGTGCTGGGACTGAGACGCTCCCGTTTCACATTGCTGCTGTTGATGCTGAGCAACTGTTGCTGATGATTGCTGTTGCTGTTTGTGTTGCTAATGTTGTTATTGCTACTGCTGCTATTGTTGTTGTTGTTGTTGTTGTTATTGCTGCTACTGTTGTTGTTGTTGTTGTGTATATTGACCATGACCGTAGACTCCAAAAAGACATCCTTTAGCGAATCAATCTGTGCGCTCGTCATATGCAATGGCGACAGCTTTTCATGTTTCACTCTGTCAAAGTACAGAGCAGCGTAGGCTGCAGCAGCAGCATTCGTTGCTGCCGTCGTTGCTGCTGCTGCTGTTGCCACGGCGGCGGCTGCTGCTGCTGCTGTAGCTGTTGCTGTTGTTGTGGCGGAGGTATTGGCTGCTGCTGCCGGCGTGGCGGCAGCATTGCTGTTGCCACTTGTTGCCGTCGCTGCTGCAGCTGTAGCTGCTGTTGTCGGGCTGCTGGCCTCTCGCAGCTGCTTTGAACTGTCGATGGCCCCATAGCCGCTGAGCAGCAGCGAGCGTTCGCTGAGCATGTTTGCAGTGCTGCTGCTGCTACCGCTGAGCAACTGTTGCTGCTGTCGCAGATCGATGGCGAGCCGTTCGAGGTGCTTGCGCTTGGTCGCCGCCGCCGCGGGCAGAGAGTTAAATTGCTGCGCCTGCTCCTCGTTTTGGTGTTTGGCGGGCGTGGCCGTTGTTGCCTTCGCGGGCTTCTGTTGCAGTATGTCTGTGGGCGTGTTACCTGCACAAGAGCGAGAGAGAGAGAGAGAGAGTGGAGCTTGTGTGAGCGAGAGATTGTTGCTGACGGATCTGTGTGTTGAGCTGTGCCGTGCGTACAGCGCTCAAAAGCTTACTAAAAACTTTCGCCTCGTATTGGCAGATTGACTAAAGTCGACTCGAAATATCGCTTCCGATTCTCAGTCCGAGTCAGAGTCGCTTCAGAGTCGGCTAGGGTTCAGTTCAGTTCAGCTCGGTTCGTTTGGGCTAGGCTCGCATGCAAATCGGCCAAAGGTTAAAATAACTTATAATATGTTAACAAAACCGTTGACCTGCAATGTTGAACCCCTAAGCTAATTATCGGGGTGAGCGTCGAGTGCAAAGCCGGACAGAGTGCCAGAAAGAGCCGATACACTCTTACAACAATAACAACAACAGCAGCAACAACGTTAACAACAACAACAACTATGACAACCACAACAATGACAAAGTACAACATACGCAACATTTGTCATAGGCTCGAGAGAGTTGCGAATCGTGTGCTAATGTACAATTCATTTACAATCAAATTTCATTTTTCTCTTGAAATCAAATTTATTCTTGTCAAAATTTTAACCTACTTGTTTAAGGGGCTACGATTTTGATGGTAATTTATGGACTTATCTTAATTTTAATTACTTTAAGTTGAGCCAAAACTTGCTTTTCTCTAATCAATATACCCATTCTACACTATTCAAGCGCACACAGTACTTACACACACACACACATGCATACATATACACACGCACATTTATAATGCTGACCGCAGTGGCATACATTGAACTTTATGGTGCGGTTGAAGCTTCCGTCGCGCCCATCGCACAAATTGTTTATTTACATAGCATACACACATTTCTTCACATTCCCTACGTACTTCTCTCTCTCTCTCTCCCTCTCTCTCTGTCACTGTCTGCTTATCTCCTTCCCTATATCTATCATAAATATTAAAATTGTAATATAACTGGCAGAAATTAAAAAGCAAATAGGAACATCAAACGTTGACCTTTGAAAAGGACTGAGAGAGATAAGCTGCTGGAGCTGTACTGAAGACCAGGTGTAAATTAACACACACACGCTAGCAGCAGCAGCAGCAGCGGCAACAGCAGCATAAATAATTAAAAGAAATATTTACTGGTTAAATTAACAACAATTTGTAGCTGAGGATCGTTAGGATCGGCCATAGAACCATTCCAAATTGGTAATCGCAGCTGTAACCAAAGCAAACATCAGAAACCAGTTGTGAATTTCTAGATCCAGCTCTGGGCACCCCTGTGGATTGTGCGTGTATCAAATATCCACACACACACACACACGCACACACACGCACACACAGAGTATAGCGTGTAAATATGTTGTATGGTATAAAGTTTTGCGGGTCTTATCATAAAATTTAGTTTATCATTAGTTAGCACTAAAATTAAGTTGTGTTGATTTTCGCTTCAAAGAAATGTCTAGCTACAGTGGGGCAAATATGGATAAAACTGGATTGAAGCAATGCCATAAATTGTATATTAAATTGAAGAGCTTTAAGTCATAAAAAAGAGAATCAATGAAGTAATTTACAAAAGTATTTCATTGCATAATTCTGGTATTTAAAAATATATTAAAATTTATTTATTGCCATCCATTATTATGCGAAGCATAAATATCTTTTATATTTGTATTTTTCACTCAATCTCTCTTATAAATTATACGGATTTTGTTATTTTATATGCTCTAACATGAGTTGACTTTCATTGGCATCATTTACACTCACTCACATCACAAACTGAAACTGAGCATAATTAGTTGCTCGACCCACTGTGTATGGGTATCTCTCCCCTTCCCTACTGACACCTCCTTCTTCTGCCGCCATCTGCCCCTCACCTGAACTGAGGCTAACTGATTGGCATCGCGCTTGGTGCCAATGGTGCTAAGTGCCGAATGCCGAATGCCGAATGTCGAGAATGTCGTCGAATGTCGAATGATGTCGGGTTACAGCAGCAAGCAGAGGAACCTTAAACCGACGACCGCATAGAGTCTATTTAGAAAACGTTTCGAGTCGAGTCTAACCGAGACACCGTGTACGTATATCTATATATGTGGAGACAGATTGTGAGCGTAGAGCTCCGACATTACGAGAGGTTGGACAACGGAGGTTAGACATGCGCCATGCGATCCGCTGTTGACTTTTCCAGTTGAGGCATGGGCTGCCTCAGTTTCTTACTCTTTGAGAGTATTACATATCGAGTGGGAGCTAGGTAACATAAAAGTCCCACTCAGAAGATACAATTGTATATATAATTATATCTTTGATTAGCTCAGCTGTTGAGTTGATTCAGTTTTCTTTCTAGCTAGTCTCTGTCTCTCGTCTTCACTCTCACTATATATCTTTCATTATAGACTCTTGTTTATTTCCTTTTTCGTTTGTCACTGTTATATAATCATAATGTAGCTGATTTTGGATTGCAAATATCTTACGAGCTGACTCTAAGGAGTATTCCATGTATTATGGAAAGTAAGCACATATATCTTTAATAAATCTAGAAAATTGTATATACTCTTCATAGTCATAATTTATATTGTGTAAACTTTGCATATGAATTCCCTAGTTATAATCATTCTTATGATGCGTATGTCTAAGGAGCATTTGCAGCTCTAAGGAAAGTAAATCTGCCTTTCAATACAACTGAGCCATATCAACTCGCTCAGTCTTTGACTTTCTATATGCTTCAATCAAGTGTAGAAACTCACATAAACTCTTATATCTTATACTCTCGATATATTATTATATTATATTGTTCTAGTCAGTCCCTCTGTCTCTCTCTCTCTCTCTTTCTAGCATAGCGTATTTGGATTTCGTCATGCCGAGTCAAGATTTTTTTCTGCTTTTATCAGGCTAATCGCATGACTGTGTATAAGGTGTGTGTGTGTCTGGCTTGAGTGTGTGTGTCATGTGTGTGTGCGATCTGCAGAGTGACAGGCCGCATGTTGGGTCGACAAGTGTCAATAGTACTAATAGACTAACGCGACTTTGGGGCTAGGCTTTTGGCTCTTTGGGTAGGCTAGACCGTAGACGAAGTCGAAGACGAAGACGAAGCCGTGTCTGGGCACGTTCTACGTTTTTTTTTTTCTGGAAAAACGAAAACACAACGGTAAAGTTCATTGCCATTTGGCTGTTTGGCTTTTGGGGCACGTCACGCTGCCCCCCTTATAGCCCCGCCTGCCTAGGCTCCCCTCTGTCAAGCGTCCCGCTCTCTGCAACGTGACGTTGGCAAACACAGCTGCCGACCCACAGTCGCAGCAAAAGTTGTCGTTGTCGTTGTCGCTGTTGTTGTTGTTGCTGTCGTTGTTGTCGTTGTCGATGTCATGTGACCATTTTTCATAGACCTACCTCGCATAATTGTGTACTAATACTAGGTTGGGGCCGTAATTTGATTTCGATTTGATAAATAGTGAGATCTTAGCAGCTGCCGTCGATGCCTTGATGGGTCAGCTAAATAAAAAAAACCATAAAGCCTAGACGCGCCTAACCTTGAAGGTAAAGAAAGAAAAGAAAACAAAATTGTGTACGACTCGGCCGCAATTTGACTTTCAAAGGCGGGCCACGAGTTCGAGTCGGGGCGTTAAAATTATACACACACACACACACACAGCAACAACAACATGAGTATATACTCAGCTTATCAGCTTTTGACCTCATTTAAAAACCAAATAAAACGCAACGCTCGAGAGCAAATAGCGCCCCAACGATTTATGCGAACTTTGAGACGCGTCACATTTACTGAATTCAACGCCTTATCACCTCACTAAGGGGCGCGCAGGCGTGGCAAAGGAAGGGGGCATGGGGCATGGGGCAATGGGCAGGGGGAAGCGAGATGTAGGGGAAAAATAGGTTCAACTTTGTGCTATGCGCACACAGTGGGCAATCGTTATTTAGATTCCTCTATACATAGACTTTTAGAACTCAATGAGTTAGATAATGAGTTAAATATATTGAAAATTCAAGAAAAATATTGCCTTATCTCTTAAAATAATTTCAATATAAATTCATTTCCACCAAAAATGAAGCTATGCAAGTCATTTGGCAAATAGTTAAGAGAAATCTATTAAATATTATATAAATATAAATCACAGAGAAATATAGGCAGAGACCCATATTAGAACTCTTTAGAGAGCAGATCTTGGGGAACTAGAAGAGATAAAGACGTAAATTATAGAAACTAGTTTTTCTTTGCAAAATTTATGTGCTAAATCTATTGACTATTTATGGTTGTAGAACGAAATGATCCCACACGAACTTTTGCCTAGTTTTACAGCCATTCATGCAATACTCTAATAGGAGTTATGTTATAAAAGTTTATCATACTTACAAAAATGAAAACCGTAACCGTAACATTATAATATATATACATACAAGTTCTAGATCGTAGACTTCATTTATATCTTATTAATTTATTTCTCTTTTCAACTTCCATATGAAAAATCTCGATTTCATTTCGTTTGTCATCGTAAAGATAAAGAATTTTTGTGATTGCTGTAGTTTTTTCTCGTTTCTCTCTTTTTTAGTTTTTCATTCAAACATCATCATCATTGCCTGATAAATGATACAACATGGAAAATAAACACTTTTTGGGGCGTATTTTTGTGTTGATTTTGTGGGCGTGTCATCTATGTATGTTATATATAGGAAATCAAATATACACTAATGAACTTTAAATTACTTTCACCGCAGCTCGTGTCGCACTTGTCCAAAATCCAAGCAACAACAACAGCAACAACAACAACAACAACAACAACAGCAGCAACAAAGGTTGACAAAAGGCCACACCAAATATTATCAGTGAAACGCGTCATACACACACACTTACGATCGCACACATGCACACAAACACTCACGCATTTGCTCCACAATCTTTAACACCTTGATGATCTAATAAATGCGACATGATTTACAAAAAATAAAAATAATAATAATAATAATAATACAAATGCGACCACAAATGAAAATTAAGAACAACAACAAAATAAACAAAAATATAATGACAATAACAATAATAATACTAATAATAATAATAATAATCTGTAAGTAACAAAATAGGTCTATGCCTTGTATGAACTACTTACGCTCGTCTAGCTGGACAAACAGCGTGCGATAAGACCCCAATGAAATAACCCGACGAACACTTGAGATACAAGAAATCACGTAAAGCATAAACCAAAACCAAAGCCCAAATCAACAACAGCAACAACAAATTAATGAAAACTGAGAGCGAAAACAGTCAACAGAAACTGAGAACCCATTTGATGATGCAGTCGCCACTCGAACCCACACAAAATGTTTATCTACAAAAGCTGGAAATGAAAAACTAATAAACAAAAGCCCCACAAATCGGAGAGCAATAGAGAATGTCTGGAAGTGCAGTTTCTTAGAGCTAAAATAAAATAGAGGAAATATTTCTGGACGAAGAAGCAACAGCCTAAATATTTTCTATGTGAATTATACTAAAATGCTCCTAAGAGAACAATTATTATTGGTTTAATGAAAAAGTTTATAACATTTATGTTTAAGCCACAACGCCTTTAAAAAAGCGATTTACTAGTTAGTCAATTTATAATGAAACCAAGCGAGTGATATAGTCGAACAGCTACCGACTGCATAATACTCGATCACAGACAAAAAACAAATAAATCAGATTTGGTAAATCTGAAGAAAATTGAGAACTCAACAATAAAGCCTTTGGAATGTATGTACAGTATTTCCTGATTTGCCACGCTTAGCACTTTATATAACGAGGGTACCAGCAAATGCATACTCTACATCTCTAGTCTCTAGCTTCATACTGACATATGCACAGATAGGATATTAGTCCACTCACCTCACCTCATGCGCGAGCAATAAAATTTGTTATGCAGCTAACAAAAGTAATATTACACTCAGTAATAAATGGACTTCCGCTGCAGAAATAATGATAATAATAATAATAATAATACAGAAGCAATGCATTTAAACATATATTAGAAAAGGTCTATGGAGTAGCTTAATTTAGCCAAGTTTCTGACCAATTAACCCAAAAAAGAGCTATGGCTTTAGCCGTTACTTGGCAGTTATGCTTATATGCGATATATATGAGTATGTATGTATGTCTGCCAGATATGTTCACAATTCATGATAATATTATGTGCTGTGCATAGCGTGCGTCACACATTTAGCTACAGCCATAAACAAACTAATTGCTAGCAGCTAGATACAAGAGCGATATAGAAATATATATACATACCTATACCAATACATATATACGATATATAGGCATAGGTGTAGTTGGCTTGAGTGATAAAAACCCCCCAAAATGCTGTGCAATTAAAGAGCACAAATGCTCCAAAACATGGGCGCGCGCCAACAAGGAGCAACAGGGGTGAGTTCATAGAGTGGGAGAGGGGGCGGGCATCGGGGATCGGGGTTGCGGTGTATGTTGCCCATGTGGGCATAGCGCACACGCGAATCTGCAGCCAAGCAGCAACATTAGACATGCAACTTGCCAACGTTGCAACTAGTTGCAGCAGCAGCAGCAGCAGCAGCACCAGCAGCGAATCTCTCGTTAATTTATGAACCTGAACCTGGGGGCCAAAGACAGCCCAAACAAACAGCCGAAGTAAAAATCAAATTAAAAACCAGAGCAGGCAAGCACGAAAAACGAAAAGAAAAACGTTGCAAATTTCTAAGGAAATTTCACCCCGTATACGTTGGCAGTGGCATGCAACAAGTGCGGAGCTAGGACGGAGGAGGGAGCGGGGGGCGGCTGAATGGTGAATGACCAAGGCGCATTAAGGCAGCCAAGCGGCCAACCAGAGCAGCCAACAACAAGCAACTGAAGAAACTGAAAAAAGAAGACAAAAAAAAAAAAAAAAACCTGTGCTAATTATTATTTAGTGCAGTTCGAGCCAGCGAGTGGCACAGCTCAGCTCTTGCCGCAAGAGTTGCAGTTGCGGAGGCTCCTAGAGCCGCTTAGCCCCCTTCAACCCCCGCTCGCCTAGCTGCCCGCCTCACACACAGCAATCTGCACCAATTTAACCAAATAAGGCGCTTTTAGCGGCCAAATGCATTGCATGCAATGCGCCATGGCTAAAACGCAGAGAGAGAGAGAGAGAGAGAGAGAGAAATCTTCAGAAGTTGAAAGGCCCCTAAGAGCTGCAGGTGTATGTGTGTGTGTGTGTGTGTGTGTTGCACCTGTTTTACAGGAATTCAGAATGCAAGCGTCGTCGATAATAAACTTTAATGCTAATAGCAGTTGTACATCATCAGCAATGGACCGAAAAACCCAAACACACACACACACAGCCCAGCAGGCTGAAGGTAGGCGCGGCTGAAAGGGGCGTGCACAATTGCTGTGTGTGTGTGTGTGTGTGTGTGTGAATATGTCTGCATATTTCTCTCTGCTGCCAAGCTCAAAATCAAATTCCATTAAAGCAATTACAATCGCAACAGCCACAACTCTTCTTGAGAATCGCCGAGAACGGCGTGAACTTTTCTTCTTTTGCACTTTGTGCAGCGCGTGATTAGAATTTTTGATTAGCCAAGCGTCCGTCAACTTGGACAGTTCCAGTTCCAGCGCCAACGCCAGTTCCAGTTCTAGTTCCAGAGCCAGTTCCAGTTCCAGTTTGTCCAGCTTTAGGTGTTAATCATTTATGAAATTTGCCACGATTTGGAAATTTTCAATTTGGCTGACAGTCGCCGTTAGCTCTGCGCTCAACTGTCATCGAGTGGAACAGTTTTCTCGTTTTCTTTTATCAAATATTAATTTGGAGCGGATCAGAGCAACGATCCATGTGCAGTCAGCCAGCTGAAAGCCAATCGCCTGCACTTCGTTCACAGCGGGCGAGCGGGTGCCGAGGGAGTTGTGAAAGAGCGAGCAGTTTCATACAGAAAGTGCCTTTTGATGAGCTAGGAATCAATATAGAAAGGCTTCTTGGAAATTTTGAATAAGCAAAACTCTAATTCTATCTATTCTTCTGTCTAAAAATAGATAGATAAATAAGATGACTATATTCAAAAATTTGAAGTTTAGCCGCAGAATAAGTGAGAGAAAAGAAAAACTACTTTTTATTTTAAAATAACTTTCAGCTAGAATTTCCACTGTCATGTAGAAAAATAGACTAGATGTTAGATATATTTATCCTGAGGTTGAAAAAGTACTTTATTTGGCTGATTGAAACGTGCCAACAACTCGATAAACTGCACAAATAAATAACATTTGGATAAGCGAAAAAGGCAAAGTATGAGACAGAGAGGGAAAGAGAGAGTGAGAGGGAGCGAAAAACAATTTGCCAATTGTCGCAGACGAAGCTGAAAAGCTTAGTCAATGCAAGCTGAAAAAAGGAAAACCAGCTGCAATCGAACTAGAGGAGAGCCATGGGGCAGGAGCAGCAGGAGGAGACAGAGGGGCAGAGGGGCAGACCGGCAGTCGACGGTAGGCTGTGGCAAGAGTCGGCTGCACAGCTTGGTGTCTTGCGCCTGCGGCTTGTGGCGTAAAAAATCAAGTGCAGATTAATTAAATTCGATAATTAAATGAACGCAGTGCGCAGATCGTGTTGCACAGTTGCACAGTTGCTCAGTTGCTCCGTTGCTCAGTTGCACGGGCAACTGTTGCGAGTTGGAAAGCATTTGGCAGCTTGGCTGCACAACAAGGCTGCCACGTCTGGGGGCAACGTCGACGCCTAATGCATTTCTGTGATTTGGGCGCAGCGAATTAATGCGCAGCGCTCTATAAATTTGTCAGCAATTAAATGAGGCAGGTGCCCCGCTACCTGCCACCGCCTTTCACATGCCCCCTGTCGACTGCTTGCCGCGTGCCACATATATCAGCGGCCATAAAAGCCACAAACTCTGAACTTTATAGACTGTCTCTGTGGCATTGGCATTTGGTTGCCTGCCAAACACTTTGATTGATATTTGGGCGATAAAGCAGCAAATGCCGCTGCATGCCACTGCAAGCTGCGAGTTGCAAGCCGAATCAAGTTGAACTCCACTCAGCGAGCTGCGTTGTGCTGCACATAAATTACGAGCCGAGTTCAGCTCTTGCGCTTCTTGCGGCCTGATGCCACAAATTTATGGCAGCAGCGAATGTGGCAGCAACATACACATACAGTGAACCAATAATGTCTTCGTACAGCAGCAACTTTTTTCTTTGGGAACGAAAAAAACATATAAATAGTAAAAAACGAATAAAAATTTTGATGCAGTCTTATTATCTTATATATTAATCTTAATTTACAAAAAAAATTATGTCAATATGTTGCTTAGTTTAGTAGTTATAACTAAAAGTACATAAAAAGACACGATTTTGGCTCCAATAAAGTCTTCGTACAGTAAAACTTAATACTTAAAAAATAGTCTTAAAAACTAACAAAAATGTAATTTTTTGTATATTTAATATTTTGTTGGGTAACCTTTATTTTTTATAACATCTTTTAGTCGGTTTGGCATTGAAAGGACTAACTTCTCTGTATAATTTTTATCTATTTTTTCCCATTCCTCTTTTAAAACCTCTATAAGCTTGGGTTTTGATGAAATATGATGCTTCCTGATATTTTTTTCCAACATATGCCAACAATTCTCTATTGGATTTAAATCAGGACTTTGGGGAGGTGTTTTTAATAGATGTGGCGTATTATAGGCTAAGTACATTTTGGTATTATGAGCCATGTGTTTAGGGTCATTGTCTTGTTGGAAAAAGTAAGACCTCGATAATCCAAGCTTAGCAACACTTGGCACCAAATTTGTTTTTAAAATTTCAATATATTTAAGGTGGTCCATCACCCCATCAATTATTTCAAAATTTCCGACACCAGCCGCAGTGCCTCTCCGGTTCTTCTCCACACGCGATGTCGCCCATCCGATCCAAATATATTATATTTTGATTCGTCAGAAAAAAGTACATTACGCCAAAACTCGACTGGCGCATTTTCGTACTGTTTTGCGAACTCTAAACGTTTTTTGCGATTAGCGCTGCTTACAAAAGGTTTTCGTCTAGGTGTGCGCGACTTATACCCATTAGCTACTATAGCCTTCCTTATAGTTTCTGGGTGGACGACTTTATTTTGAGATTGTAAAATCTGTGTAGATATCGTATTTGCGCTAACAAATGGATCCGACGCCACTATTCTCTTAATATTAAGCTGATCTCCGTTTGTTAGCTTGCTCGGCCTTCCGGATTTTCGCTTGTTTTCTACTCGCCCTTCGTATTTAAATCGCCCAATTACGGATTGGATCGTTGACCGACTGCGAGACAATATATTCGCAATTTCCGAATATGATTTCTGCTGCTTAACGTGCATATTTAATATTAGTTGACGTTCTTCTATGGTTAAATATTTGCCCGGCATTTTAAATTAATATTTGTCCGCTTAGCGATTCAAATTGAAGAAAATTTCTTGCAAAATGTGGCGACATTATGCCCGAGCATGCAAATACATACATTGGAAAACAACCGTTATCATTTTCGGTTTCTGTCCGCAGTTAAAGTTCTAGGAAAGTACGGTGTACGAAGACTTTATTGGAGCCAAAATCGTGTCTTTTTATGTACTTTTAGTTATAACTAATAAACTAAGCAACATATTGACATAATTTTTTTTGTAAATTAAGATTAATATATAAGATAATAAGACTGCATCAAAATTTTTATTCGTTTTTTACTATTTATATGTTTTTTTCGTTCCCAAAGAAAAAAGTTGCTGCTGTACGAAGACATTATTGGTTCACTGTATATTTTATGCCCCTTCTCCATTTTCTTCTCGTCTCTCGATTTTGGGGCGTGTGCTCTGTCCTGTTAACAACATTTGAGTGAATAATAGCAAAAAGCCCGCCGAATCTCTCTGTTCGTGCAACAAGTTGTGGAGTGTTTTAGTGTAGAGTGGATCTATGGCTAAACAAAAGAAGAAACATGTAGACTTGCCAAATATAAACTATTCCTTACTGATCTCTATCGCAGGGACAGCCACTGCGTATACGTGTTATACAAAAACCACAACTAAATCTTGAGCTCCCATATATATATTTATACATGGGGCTTTAAACCAGCCTATAGAACATTTTGTAATTATAAATAACCCAGAGGCTCTTTGATAATTTTCTATAGCACACACATCAGACTTGTATGTGTATGTAACAAGGTGGCCCATATATAGACAGAGAAGTCATATATAAGTCATATATAATATACAGACCCGTTGCTGCTGTTGCTATTGCTGTTGTTGTTGTTGTTGCTGTTGCTGTTGCTGTTGCTGTTGCCTTGTATTCAACAAGTTCAAGCAGTTCAGAACCTTTGCACGCGAACTTATCGCCGCTGCGGCGGCGGCACAGGCACTCGACAGCATTGTCTGGTTAGAGTGGACCCAAAAAAAACCAAAAGCATATACACTGAAACTGATAATACCAGGAAATGCGTGTATATGAATGCCTGGGAATAGTGAAACAAATGTGGCACTCAGGGAATCGCCAACACGCGATTTTATCGACAGTTATCGATAAATTCAAAGAAACTTCGATATGAATTGTATTGAATATAAGTTGATATATAAATATTTTGAAATAAACGAATCTTGTCGATTACAGAATTTTATTGATAATTAACCATACAGATCACAAAATAAAAGGATATTCCCTAAATTGCAATATTATCCATAAGACATGGATCGATATATGTTGTATCGGTATATCGATTAACATTAAATTTATTTATCGATTTGTATGGTTAATTTTCATTCATGTACACATTTATTTAAACAAATTTTTGTTTTTAGCTATTTTCTACTCTTTTATTGAATTCTATAATACAGTGAATAATGTAAATATTTTAAGTGTTTTGCGGCTGTAATGTCCCAGTTGGATGTGTGTGTGTGTGTGTGTGACCCTATAGACATATGTGTATGTACATGTACAACTGTGGTGCCAGTTCGCATTCAGTATTTTGATTGTTTCGTAAAGTATTTATAATCAAACAACAACAGCAACGACAATCAACAAACGAGCCAGCGATGTCGCGCCTGATTATATAAAATAAATATCTTTGACTTGAACTTTTGCTGTGTTGACTGTTCCCATTTTGCCTGCGCACACACACATACATATATACATATATATACCTACATATGTGTGTGTGCGTGTGTACGTACATATTTCAAAAACCGAGCAAAAAGTCAAAGCAGCAAAGCGGTCGCCGCGTACAAAATTCAACAGCAGCAGCAGCAGCAGCAAATAACAGCAACAGCAGCAACAACAACAATAAACGGGCTACACATGTACAGTACACAGATCAGCCAGCAGCAGCAACAACAACAACAAATATATACACAAACGTCAAAAAAGTCAACTGCGCCGCTGCCATTTGATAAGAGGCCACAAGTGTAAATATAGACGACGACACCAAAAACAACAAAAACAACAACAACAGCAGCAGCAGCAGTCGCAGCAGCAGCGACGCCAACGTCCACACGACCGTTGACTGGCCGAGTCAAACGAGGCGGCGTATGTTCGGCTCTGTGCCATGCAGGCGTGCATGTGTGTGAGAGCGTGTGTGTCAAAGAGAGCCAGAGAGCATCAAAGAGAGCGAGCCGTCGTGCTAGGCATCGCCGCAGCGCGCTCTTGCGGCCTTTGATGGGCCACACGACGTATGCGCAATGCGCTTTCGTTCGCACTTCGCTTAGTTTGCATTCGCATTGATTGATACGAGCGCGAGAGCTCTCCCATTTTCAGTTGATTTTTTTTCTCATTTTTTATTGCATTTACTTTAGCTTTTCTGCAGTTCAGCAGAGTTCATTTATACTTTTTTTTGGCATGTGTGTAAATGGGTGCGGGTGCAATTGTATGTGTGGGAGTATGTGTATGTGTGTGTGTGGGTGGGATAGCTACGTGTCACAATGCGGGATAAATTGAGCGCAAGTAAGCAAAAGTTCCTTTGGCGCAGGCGAGCTTCAATTGGGAAGTGGGTCAACTATGGCATGACTCTCTCTATTGAATAGCGCTTAGAAATCTATAATCTAAAACGTAGAATGTCAAGCCACGACTTGACTATTAAATATTGCTCACAAAATCAAAGTTTCTCATCATAGAATTACTATGCAGCTTAGAGCTTTTCGCAAGCCAACGAAAATCAACTAAATTATTTATTTCCACTTGCAAATTTTAATAAATTTTAGCAACTACATTTATGTCTCTCTAACAAATGCATTCAATTTTAGAGATTGATCTATAGCCAAGATTTTGTATTGATTTTAAATACAATTTCAAGCAATATATAGTATTATGTAAAAACATTCCTAGCAAGCGTTTCAGATGACTTAATTTCACAAAATTTTATTATAATAATATTAAAGGATATGTAGCATTGGAATATTAAAAAAAATACAGCAATAGCTACATTTGTTTTGAGATACTCTCATTGTTATATTAATTATGAGTGTATGTATATGCATGTGTATATATAGCGTATATATTGCTATACAATCCGGGCAATCAGTCATTGCATGATTTTTGCAAAGCCCCATCGTCCATATATGGATGATTCAAGCAGTTTTAAATTTAGCTCTGGCCAAAATAGCGAATCGCATTACACATAATTTTCACGCAAGTGACAAAAGATAAACGCCGTAATTTATGCAACATAAATGGCCATAATGATGCATGCAACAACAACAACAGCAATAACAATAAAGACGCCTTTAGGACGGCCTTCCACCACGTCGCAACAATGCGTTTAAATGACGCGCACCGCGAGCATTTTAGCGGCTTTCAATATTTGCATAATAACAGACGCGCGACAGCAACAACAGCAACAGCAACAACAGCCGCAACAACAATGCAAATAACTCCTTTGCCCAATCGAAGCGATTCAATTGCAATTGCAAAAGAAAAAGTAAAAGGAGAGAAATAAAAGAATCGCAAATATTTGCGTGGGTGAATTATAAGCCAAAAAGTGGGCGGCGTTGGGGCACTGGGAGGGCGTGACCCAGGCAGCTGCGAACATAAATTGTTTCTGGCAATGGCTCAAACGGCGCTCCAATGACAGATTGACAAATTGACCAATTGACAAGGCGACTGAGAGAGACAGAGATAGAGTGAATGAAGGTGGAAAGGAGAGGCAAAAGCAGCGGCAGAGGCAGAGGCAGGCGCTTTGCTGCTTGTGACAAATTTATGACAGACTTTTGTCCTCCTGCCAGCAGGCAAACAATAATGAGCTTAGCAACGATGATAATAATGACATCGATAATGATCATTGGCTTGGGCACGCGAAGACGCGCCAATGTTTTATGTGCTTTTAAGCCATGGCAATAATTTGCCAACAATTTTCCAAAAGAAGCAGACGAAAGTAGGCGGAACTGGCAGGCCAGCTAGCTCATCATGATCATAATGATCATCATGATAATGATGCTGTTGATGGTGATACTGATGTTGATGATGATATGCAATCATAATGATGATAATTTGCATTTTAAATGCGCGACAATGCGGCACGTGAAGTCGACACAACAAATGAAGAAGAAAAGTGGAAAAATATCAATAGAAGCACAAGTTGTGACCGAAATGTAAATACCCTAGAATTAGACTGTGCTGACTAGAACACGAAGTTCATAAAATCACTCTATGGGTATCTCTAATACATGTAGATAACTGCGCAAGCTCGACTGATTCTATCTATAGATATTTGCTCTCTACATTCACATTTACTCAAAGGTCCATCATATCCCACTCGAACTAACCTCCCATGATCACAGGGTACAAGTCGAAGACGATGGCATCTTTTGGCCATTTGAATACCGAAGCGAAGAGTCGACGAAACGTGGCACTCGATCGGCACTGACGGCCAGCTCTTGTTGCCTGTTGCTTGCAGCATGTTGCATGTGGCATAAAGTACTGCTGCCCCAGCCCGAGGCGCAGCTTGAGCTGCTTGAGCCGAGTCGAAGGAGTCGCCTTATTTGGCCGTGGCCCAAAAGATTGTCTTGCTGCCAGCTCAAACGCTCAGCCATACAAATTTGTCACACGAAATTGGTGTTTGTGACAAATCGCATAGAGAAAGACAGAGAAAGAGTGAGAGAGAGCGAGAGAGAGAGAGAGGGAGTTTACGCGGTGACAAGTGATTGAACTATTATACGTTGCATATAAGGAATGCCTGGGTATAATGAATGCCTTCGGCCCAGCTCATATGCATTTTTGTACAGTTAGTTTTGATAGTCACAAAAAATGCATTTGGCAATACATAATTTGAGGTTAGAATTGACTTTGAATTGCCCACGAATCGAGTGATTGACAGACAGCGATTGAAAGTGCGTGAGAAAGGAAAATGGAAACCACAGCGCAACAGGTGAAGGATGATTCCCAGTTTCCATTTGGGCAGCTGTCTTGGGGGATCTACAAAGCGAAGAAGATGATGGGATTTAAATTGAGCGTTAAATCATCAACAAATCTGAAAAATTAATAATCTGTGTGAAAGTATTTAAGAAACTTATATAGAGATAAGAAGTTTACGCAATGCGGAAAAGTAATAAGAAATAACCTCTCTTTCTCTATGTTTATGACTTTATTTTCTTTCCGATATCTGATGTCATAATAAACTAGGATCGAATGATCCAACCAAGCTATTATCTTTCTCTCTCTATAAACTGTAGTGATATCTCTAATATTTCTCCCTCTCTCTTTCTAGCTTTATCTCTCGCTTTTCTTCACCTTCTCTAGTATTTGAGATGAGACTCAAAATGAAGATCATAAATAATTTCACAAATCTATATTACGTATATACGTATTATATGTATATATTAAAATATGTATAATATGTATATATTATAAGAAAAACATTCACAAATTTCACCAGATAAATAAAAGGAGAAGCCATATCTACTTACTATAATATATATAACTGCATTATGGGGGCTTTAGGCAAGATAATAGAATTCAAATGAACTTTAAAGATCAGATTGGCCCTGTGCTTCTCTGAACAGATCCGAAACTTATCTCTGAGCAGATAAGCTAAAAGACAATTTGCAGCTCGCTTTCGCTTAATTTCAACTCATTTCGGAACAGGATTGCAGAGCCCACAAGATATCGAAGCTAATTGAGACATAATCTGCTAAGGGGAGGGCAGAGGCGATGTGAGTCGAGCTAAGTAGACATAAAAAAAATAAAGAAAAAATAATAATACTCGCCCAGCTAGTAAAAGGCAAAGTGTAAATAGCGCCAGAGGAAGTCGGAGATTGCTCCAGCCCGACTCCAACTCCAGCTCCAGCTCCAGCTGCAGCTTGAGAAATCACTTTGGATAGTTGAGATCTGCAAACATCTGAAAGATTCGCAAGTGTAGAATCTTCAGCCTCCAGTCCCCAGACCTCAGACATAAAAATCAGCAACAATTTAATAGCAATTTTACAGCGTGTGCGCTCCAAAGACTTTCAACAGCTCCATCCGCAGCTCCCCACTGCCAGCTGATAATGAAGATTAGATGTTGTTGCGAGCCTCTGTTAGTTCTTGACTTCTATCTCTCTCACTCTCACTCTCGCCTCTCTCTCTTTCTTTTTAGATACATATACTCTAGCTAGGGGTATAACTAATTATGTATAGACTATGTAACACTCGATCTCCCTTATTCTTTCTGTCTCTCTCTCTATCTCTTTCTCTTACCCATTCATTTTGTAGGGTATCTTATTTTGACTTTTACAGCTTCTTCAGCGTGCTAGTGCACAGATGTCTCTCTCCCTCTCTCTCTCCCACTCTCTCTATCATTTATTTTCTAGGGTATCTAAATGTCAGTCATCCCTACATCTTGGTTTTGCTTTCTGTTACTATTTCCTCAAGCTGTGCCCTCAACCCACTTCAGTGATTTATTTTCAAAGATGTCAAACTTTCTGCCATTTTGATTCTAGGGTATCTGGGCTTCAGCACACTCTGCGCACACTTGGTAAGGCATCTTTGTGGCTTTTCGTTTTTCGTTGGCCATTTGCAGGACTCGCACAGGAAGTGGGGAGCTGCGTTTAATGGCAGCTGCAACTGGCTAATCTCTCTCGCACAGCGATTAAAGAAGTTGTCAAAGCGACTGCTCTCAGGGGCGTGGAGGGGCGAGGTCAAGGCAGGGGTATCTCGGGTCGTTAAAGTCGTCGAGGCAAATGAAAAGTTCATTAGACGAGTCGTAAAAAGAGAGAGAGAGCGAGAGAGAGAGAGAGAGAGAGGGAGAGACAAGGAGAAAAGAGGAGAGGAAGACTGCCAACTCGCCAAATGCTATTCGACGTGTCAGAAATTCAATTTGTAATTGTGGCCAACGTTCGAGAAAAAAAAAAAAAGAAAGAAATTTGTATATATAAAATAAAATAAAAGCCCATCTAAAAGCAACTGTCATACGAACATTGACCTCTCTCTCTCTCTCTTTCCATCTCGTTGGACTTTTCGGGGGACGGGGGCACAGGGGGCGTGGCTGGCAACTTGGGCGTGCGTACGTGATCGAATAATGAATAACATTCAAATTGAATGATCAAACACGACTACGAGACTCGTTGTTTCTCCTTCTTCTTCTTCTTCTTCTGGTTTTTCGGGTGTCATAAAAGCGAGGCCAACAGCAGCAGCAGCAGCAGTGGAAGAAGAAGAAGAAGCAGTACAAAATAAAACAAAATTGAACTGGCCAAAAGCAGCTAGAGCCGCAGTTCGTTTGGTGCTAAGCCTATTTGGGGCCGCTCGGCCCCACCTCTGCGGGTCATGTGCAAATACACTTAAAGAAAATGAGTTGAAGTAATAACAACATGCATATGTATCATAGATCAAACATAGACCATATATTGTATATCCTAATGCATCATACATCTGGAAAGTGTCGAGCTGAACTTTTATCTGTCTCTTTCTCTCTCACTCTCCCTCTCTTTCACTAAATCACACAGTTATATCAGTTATATCAGTTATTGAACGCTGAAATTTCTTAAATTAAATTTTTTACAGCTTATTTCAGAAATTCGTACTTTCCTTGTTTTCCTTTTATTGACCTCAGATTGTTTGCTCGTTTTTTTCCCGCTTTGTTTTTGTTGTCATTTATTTGCTGCAAATTTTTTATTGTTGTCATTTTGGGGTCGTTAAATAAAGCCTCACCTTAGCAGGTTGTTTGAGTAGACGGGCACCCACAGCTACCTGCTACCTGCTCGCCTGCCGCTAACCCAACCATTTGCCTCAATACACTGCGCGAAATGTTAATAGGGTTTGGCAATATTTCAAAAAGCTTTACATTGGGCAGACACACATACACATGTATATATACATATATATAGAAGAAGAAGAGTTCACATATTTTATGCATAACTCGCTACTTCTCTGTAGCTATCTCACTCTCTCATTCTCTAACTGCCTCTCTGGTTACATCTTTTTTCCTCTCTCGCTCTCCCTCTTCCTCTGTATCAATGTCTCTTTGCGCTTTGTCAATTCTCATCAATAATTTTGCTCACGTTTCGACATTTTGTCAATATCTGCGCCAATGATCGTTGCCTCTGCTCTCTCCCTCTCTCCCTATCTATCTCTCTCTTTCTCTCTCTCTCTCCCTCTGTGTGTCGCCCACCTAAAACATCAGTCAAAGCTCCCCGTCTCCCACACATGTCTCTTGCTCCCGCTTTGTGCAATGTTTCTTTTTTAATTGAATTCTAAAAACGTTGTCAATTCTTCGTTGTTGTTGTTGGGCCGCTATGCGTTGGTATCTGAATAAGGCATAAGGCATATAATGCTTATATAGGGTATAAGGTATGCCCATCAAATTGAACTCGAAGTGAGAGAGAGATGGATAGAGTGAGTGAAGAGGAGAGTGAGATAGAGGGCGAACTCAACCTTGTGGTATGTGGCGTTAACTTCAGTTAAGTTGTTCTTGTTGTTGTATATAAAATACCAAAGCATGATGGACAAGAAACACTTAGGCATTGCTGTTGTGGTTGTTGTTGTTGTTGCTTTTATTGAGCGTTTTTTCGCGCGCTCTTGGACTTGACAATTACACGGCTATATAAATATACAGATGTACATATATACATATACCTATTTTTTTTCAATGACGTTCGTTGAATTTGTTACAGTCATGGTTAACACACACATAGACACTTACACTCACACACACAGACAAATTACCTTACACCCGCCTTGTTTTATGTTTATAATTATATTACTTTTTTTATTATGTTCAACAAACGGCAGCAGTTCAAGTTCAATTGTTAATGTAAAAAGCTTTACAAACGCAACCACAGTAACACGCACAGACATGCCTACATACACAAACAATTTACGTTTTTGAAAATTTGTTGATATCTCAAGTTTTTCTAGTAAAACATTAAAAACGGCTAAATAAGATAGCCAAAAACAGCAAGGAATTGGGGGAAAAAAATGAAGAATTTCAGAAAAAGGCTAGCATACAATACTGAATTGGATTTATTTTATTGCTTGTCATTACAGTATTTTAGTATCGGAGTTATCTACAAAAAAAAACATGAAAAATATCAAATGATTCGAGAACCGTTAAGAGAGAAAAAGAAAAATATCAGAAGCACCTCGTCAAGCATTTGTGGAAGTCACCTTTTTCAGAGTCGAAGCATTAATTAATGTCAATTATTAGTTTAATTGAGCGCACGTCGAAAGGTCATTGAAATGCATGAACTCTTGACTCTCAAGCCAAACGGCGGCAAATGTTAAAAGTAGCGAAGCTGAATTGAACTTTGTCTAGAAACCAAATAGAATACATCAGATGAATCGAATTAAAAAGCCAATGCAAAATACATATAGGGAAAAGCGCGAAGACTTGAAAGATTCCATCGAATTGGCTCATCTCTGACTAAAATCGTTCTTGGGAATATGACAAATTAAGGGTCAGCTGCATCACATATCATTTAAGGCCGATTGCGCATCACTAACGGTATCAAACATTCCCAATCTTTTCTCTCTTAACTTTCGAAGAGCACGCTTGCTTTGCGGCATCTAGGACACGAATCGATTTTGAATTGAGAGCTTTCTAAAGTTTGTTCAGCGCAAGCTTTCGTTGCCGTTGCCGTTGCCGTTGCTTTTCTTGTTGCGCGTGCGCAATTGTCAGGCATGACCCTAATGATGGATAAGTCAACGACAGCTGCGCTATGAAGACAGATGCTGCTAAACCTTTGACAAAATAAATGGAGAAAAGAGCGAACGCCCAGGAATGCCAAAACAAACAATAAACATAACTCAAGACGCTCTGCTAAAAAAGAGTCAACGTCGCCGTCGCCGTCGAAGTCTCAGTCGATGTTGCCACTATTATTGATGTGACTGATGAATAAACGTCGCGGCGTCCACTCCCAAAAACCGAGCTGAGCTGAGAGCAGCGCAAATGTCGCGGGCGTCGACGTTGCTGGGTGACAATAATGCTCAAGAGAGCTGAGGCACCAACAAAAGCAACGCAAAGCCAGGCACAGCAAAGCAAAGCAAAAGGCGCACAGGCAAAAGTAATGTAGGCGACGCGTCGCAGCCAACGTCGCTGTTTGCGTTGGCTGTGACCGCGACGCGTATAATTTACACGTTTTGCTCATTTGCGATTCTGGGCGCGCAGCTGAAACAAAACACAAATGAATTAAAATCGCAAAAGGGTTACCGAGGGGTAAAGACAGGGACAGATACACTGACAGAGAGGGGGAGAGGCAGAGAGCGACAGAGATAGAGTGCCCAAGAGTCGAGTGAAATTCCAACAAGTGGCGTAATTGCGCCCTGCGGCGGCTACCGTGCGGCCATCGATAGGCTGCACACAAAGAGCAAGCGAGACTGGTAGAGGGGGTAGCGGCGACGCGCACTAGACGGGCAGTAAAATCGCAAATCATAAATACAACAAACAATAAATAAGTGCATGCGAGAAGCCAAAGAGCGCAAGAGCCAAAGAGCAACAAGTGTGCGTGTCTCAAGTCGTTTAGCTGCTGGCGTCGCTGCCGCTGCTGCTGCTGCTGCTGCTGCAGCTGTGGTTGATTTTGCTGCCGCTGCTGCTGCTGCTGCTGCTACTGCTGCTGCTGCCGAGTGCAAAGTTGAGCAGACATAATAATCGCGAGGACGCATAAGGTGAAGGAGACGGCAATGCCAGCACTAGCGGCGGCTGCGACTGCGCAGTCTTCGCTGCTCGTCATCGACAACTACACGCCATCGGCATATAAAAAACGCAACAACAACAACAGCTCAGCTTGCGCTTTTAATGCTCTTGCCAAAGAGAGAGAGGTAAAGAGCGAGCATATGCGCGTGTGCATGAAGTTTGACTTATAAAAGAGAGTGATATTTGAATTTAGATTTAGAGATGGTAAAAATTACTTATTGGAAACTTATTTGTTCCCAATTAGAAAAATATTATATATAAGCCATATGGGCTTCTTTCATTATTATTATCCACCTTGCTTGTAAAAGAAAATTCGTTTTAATTACAATATTAAATAAACAATGTTTCTATATCGATTGAATTTATCGTTCATGTTAATGTCAATATTTAACAGTCATTTGCAAAGTAAACATAAAACAAGTCAGGTTTCTTTCATTTGTTAGTGTATTTGGCATTCGTCACTCCTCTCTGCCACTTCTCCCTTATTTTTTCTTTCTTGTCGACTGCAGTTCGTCGGTTCTCAAGTCTCGCTGCCAGACAAGTCAACATTCCATGGCCATTTGCAGGGCAAAAGTTCGCGTCAAAGGTTTCGAGCAAAAAGCTTTAAAAAAAGGAAGGTAAATGAAATAAACCAAAAGAAATACTGGGTGCCAAAGAGCGAGGCACAAAAGACAAAGGTTAAAAGAATGCAGCACATATTGATAGCAGAAAAAAAGGTTTTTGTTTCGCTTCTGTTTGTGTCTGTTTTCCTTTGCCTCTGCCTCTGCTTCTTCTTCCTCTGCTGCTGCTGCTGCTACTTTGCGCTGCGCACCTTCTGTTCCTGGCCGAAACGTCGACTCGTTTTGCATTTTAATTTTATTTCAGTTTTGTTTTTTATGACGATGATCGTGATGATCACAATGATAATGACGATCATGATGATCATTGTGCGCTTGTTTATTCTTTTTATACACTTTATTTTTGATTATTTTAATTTGAAAGCCGCGCTGTGCGTTGCCTTATTTGAGTTTGAGCTTGAGTCTCTACCTTCTCAGTCTCCCTCTCTGCCCATCCCACCCTCTCCTTCTCTCTAGGTGCTTTGTTTCAGTATAAATTTGCATGCTGAATGCTAAAATTTCAGTCAAGGCGTGGCTCCAAAGGAAGCTGCATGCCTGCACTTGTATTGGTGAGCTTCTTAAAGCTCTGCCTTTGCACAAGGCAAGCTGCAAAAGCTTTGCGCTGTCTGTGTAAAAGCTTTGCGCTGTCTGTGTGCAAGCTTCTGTGTCGCTTGACACGCGCTTCGCAGCTTCATTTGCTGCACATAAATACAAAATTTGAAATTTGAATAAAATATGTATATTCTTTGTTGTTGTTTTTTTTTTTCGCCCTTTACTTTTTCAGTTGGATGTGCATCAATGAGTTGAGTTAAATTCTCGTTTATTTGTTGCTCAGATCAAAAAGTCAAAGGTGAGCTTCCATGACATCACCAACGTCATGATTTTTTAAACTTTTTGTTTTAAATAATTATCATAATTAACAAAATGCTGCAGTTGGCAAAGCGGTACAGATGGAGCCAATCTATCAATATATTGATACGGGAGACAAAAGGCTGCTCAGAGTTCGGTCAAAAGGTTCCCCAAAACAGTGGCAAGCAGGTGAGGTGACACCGACAAAGCAACACACACACACAATCACACAGTGGAACAAACAAACATAAACCAACTGAGAAGTAAATACAACAACAAAGGAACGAACAGACAACACAACAAAAAGAAAAGACAACAAAACCAGAAAACAATAGGAAAAACAAAAGCGTAAAACGATAGTTGAACTTTCAACACCTAGTTTTATGCTTGATACCCTGTAAAATAGGAATGAAAAGGGTAGTTTAACTAGGTAATATAGTGATGCAACAATCTCTATGCATAATTGCAATAGAGTCGAAAGTTTACATCTATTTACCTATCTCCTGCAGCCTGACTAACCTATTCGAACTCAGCTCACGCTGATGTCTGATTGATAAAACTTGGTAAAGCGAAAGTTTCTGACTGCACAATAAACATATGTGAGAATCGTAGAGATCGGCTTTATATAAATCATCTGATTGCCATATAAATAAGTTTAACTCAATGGAAAATCTTTTCAAATATCTATAGCCGAATCAGTTAATACACATATATATAGCAAAATAGAACTATCCTTATTTTAATACAGATAGGTGTCGATACTATGTATTCTTTTCCAATATTCAATTTACAGGGTATTAAGAGCTCAAGTCTTCGTGACTTTTTGTTTTGTTTTTGTTTTCAATTGGGGTCTGGGGCTCTGCGGCTCCGTGGCTCAGGGGGTCTGGTCTCTGTCTCGGTTTGACGCATTTGTTGTTGTTGTCCATGGAAGCAGTTAAACAAATGCGATAAACGCTGCTTAGACAGCTTTGACTCGCAAGCGGTGTGGCAAGGGGCGGTGGGAGTACAGGTGTAAAGGGGGCGTGTCTTACACTTACCGGAATAACACCAGGCTGGCCATACTACAGTTGTCTCGCTATCAATTTCCTTCATTATGGTGGGCTCAACATATTGTCAAAAACCACACCGCGTCGATACGATTCGCGTCGATTCGATTTGATTTCCTCCTGTTCCGGAAATGGAATGAAATGAAAGAGAAAAAAAAAGCATTGAAAAGGCTATAGGAAATGCGTATGACAGAGCTAGCAATAGTCGGACTACAGTTATTAAGCTTAACTTTAACAAGTTTTCATTTCTTTTTATTTAGTTATAAGTTTTTTCCTTCTTTTTTTGCTTGGCCAATTTTTCAATTATGTTCGAGGCAACAGGTTGTTTGTCTTTGTTGTTGCTGATGTTTGTCTTTAATCTTAAGTTGTCTTGCGTTAATGTCTCTATGTTTTTGGCTTGGCTTTTAAATATGACTCGAACTAAGCAGCCGCAGTCCTAGCTAGGTGTTTCTTTAATTAATTCACCTGTTGTCAAATGTACAAATGTTTCTTTTTTTTTTTTTTTTTATTAGCTAAATACCCTGTACTATTCGAAGAGGAATGGTGCGGGGCATAGGGAAGGGTAGTTAATGTGTAATAGAGTTAATTATTTATATGACCAAAGAGTTTTTGTTAAATGAAACATTCCATAAATATTTACATACAGCTGTGTTCATGAAACTAATAAAGTATTTAAAAGGCAATTCAATACGAGTATTAATATTGTACATATGTATAGCGATCAGACCTTTCAGAACTCGAGAGCTAATAGAGCTTCCATACTAATGTTTTTACTATGCATTTCATAGGCCCGAATCCAGTAAAGAACTGAATATAATATAATATATAATCTTATATTTAGAGGGTTTTATGTGAATTAAGTTGTGTTCTTTCACTTATAAATTTGAAATTCTTTCTCTTATTTTTCATAATTTAATGCCTTATATTCTTTAAAGTTTTATATTTTTTGTTTACAGGGTATGCCTATAGTCGCAGTGTGCTTCTCTTTTGCTCAATGCTCAATTCTTTGCATGGAAATTAAAAGCTTCTATCTAAATGCGTCAAATTTCATTTAACACAGATATTTGCTATGCATGACAATAAAATTAACAAAAGAAGAAGCGATTTGAGAAATTTGTCTAGTGTAATAATTCTCAACCGGTTTAATCCGAAGCTACAAAACTTATATAAATAATTGCAGAGGACTATAAATATATGATCATAAAATGAGTGAAAGAGAGACAAGGGCGAGAGCAAGAGGGATAGACATTCATTCACTTTATAGTTCTCCTTCTTGTTCAGTCTAATAATGAAGCCTCACTCGTATAATAATCTAATTAAGTCGACAAATCATATGCATGATTATGTGATGTTATGTTTTACGATTTTTTTTTTTCTTTTTAATCTAATTCTATGGAAAGTTTACAAATGTTACCGAATAAGCCTTTAAAGCAGTTTATATTTACGTCCACTTAGATATTTGCATTTTCTTATTCGTATGCTTATTGGATTTGCATGCCAATTCTATAAACAATGAATAGATTACAATCCATCACAAATCCAATGAGATACATATTTTCCCATTGGATGCGTTGCTTCCGAAATACGAGCATTACTTATCGGCTATGAGGTATATTCTACGCTCTTTGTCAGCTGTTTCAATAGCGCATAGATCAAAATCAAAATCTCAAGAGTCTTCAAGGCATAAAACAATCAAGAAGAAAAAAAAAAACACTTGTTTTTATTGCTTGAGCAATAAAATTGATCTATGAAGTTTAAGGTCGCAAATATTTAAACAGCTTTTTTCATTACCTTTTTTCCCGTTTTTATGTTATGTAGATTTATTGAAATTTTCGCCGATTGTTGTTGTTGTTGTTGTTCGCTTTGCCACAACTGCTGTCAATTTGTCAAACGGATTGACAAAAAACAAAAAAGAAATACAACAACAACAGAGAGGGGAAAACGAGCGCACACGAAGCAACAACAAACGCCGCGTTTGACTTAATTGTTTTTACTTTTTTTGCAAATGCAAAAATCGTATATACATATAAATTCAGATATATATATACTCAGATATACATGAATAACATTTTTTATTATAACATATAATTATTTATTTTTAATGTGCGTTGAAAACTGAACCTGTTGTCGGAGGCTTATTAAAATTATTATTATAAAAACAAAAAAACACTTTTGCATCTTTTTACACCTTTCTGTTTTCGTTGCTGTTGTTGTTTATTTTTAGTTTGTAAACCGTTAACTGTTTTGCTTTTTAGTTGCATTCGAATTTCCGCGCTGCACTGAATATATGTATTTTTAAATATAAAATCGCTTTTTGTTTAATGAACAGCACACGCGTTGCATTTGCTCTTATATAAATATATTTATCTCCCTCTTCCTTTATTTTTTGATTCTTTTCAAATCATTTTTTGACGCTTTGACCTTTAAAGACACGATATATGCTTTGATTCTTATGGGCATTCCAATTGGCATTCACTTTTCGACTCTGATTTGCATTTCACATTTGCACTTTGCGCAGCTAATTGCGTTGTTTAACATATTGTATCTTAAAGATACATTCGAAATATTGATACATTTTATGTATTGTATCTGCTTCACTTGATATTGTTGACCAATTATAAGTTAATACCTTTTAGATATTGTTTGTTAAAGATACATTTGCAGCTATTAGAAGATTGTTTATTTTAGATACATTTGTATCCTTCAGATACATCTCGAATCTGGAACTTTATAGTCTGTATCTCTTAGAAACTTGTTGACTTGCAATTGTGACTACAGTTTATAGTTAACTTACTGCTAGCTGAGGGCTTCATTTATGTAAATATGTTTGAAAGATACCTAAGAGATACCCATTTCATTTGTATCTCTCAGATACTTTGTTTGGCTTGCACTGCAACTGGTCACGTGCCAGCTACGCATTTGAATCTTTTCCTGTTTTGCTTTTTCCTTTTCTATTTATTTCTGTTTTTTCTTCTCATGTCACGTGAGCTTGTTGCATGAACCGTTAGCCCTTACTCT
Organism: Drosophila mojavensis; assembly: GCF_018153725.1. NCBI lineage: Eukaryota > Metazoa > Arthropoda > Insecta > Diptera > Drosophilidae > Drosophila > Drosophila mojavensis. The sequence goes on along the minus strand of NW_025318858.1, from coordinate 549,937 downwards.
TGTTTTGCTTTGGTCTGCAGCTGTGCTTGGGTTTCAGCTTAATCCTTTGAGCTTTTAAACCGTTTGGCGCACGTTGCACGCAGGTGCGAGTTTTTCTTTTCGTTTTATCAGCGCTTGAGCTGTGGGGTTCTGCTTCTTCTTATTGTGTTTGTTACGCGCCGAAAAAAAAGCTACGATCGCGTTTTTTTTTAATTCGCGCGAGCGCAATTCGCACGACTCGCAGCGCAAACGGAAACGTACTGAGCAGCACCGCGGCAGCGGCTCCCAATCGGAGTCGCCGCTCAGCACGTGCACACACACACACTCACATACACAAGCGAGTAGAGCTGAGAGCGCGCTGCCCGGCATAGCAAAACTTTATCAGTTGAAGACGAATGTTACGCTCTTTGGCTTCAGCTCTCTTAAGGTCTCTGCGGCTCTCTTTAGCTTTGCTGTGTGCGTGCCCCTTAAGCTTTATCAGTTGAGTGAACACTCTTTGACTAGGCGCTCTCTCTTTCTACTGTAGCTTTATCAGTTAACTCTCCCTCTCTCTCTCTCTCTCTCTCTCTCTTTTGTCAACTGCAGCGCTGGTTGCTGTCGTGTGTGCGCAGCTGAGTAAAAAGGGTTCAATGAAGGTCAGCGGGTTCATAGTTCATCATCGAGCTGCACTCAATGCAAATGCAGTACAATGTCTGCCTGTGTGCGTGTGTCTGTCTGTCTGTCTGTCTGTGTGTATGTGTGTGTGTCTGGCTTTGTGTGCGTAGCTGTGACTGTATCGCTTGTCCATTTGATACTTTGGCCTCGTCTGTCAATTGTTGTTGTTGCTGCTGTTGTTGTTGTTGTTCCATTGCACTTTTCGTATTTGCCCAGTTGTTGTTCGCTCGAACAGTGGGCAAAATGCGGCAAAAAACATATGCATATTAATTGCAATGGCAACGTGTTTGTTCTAATGAAAAATATACCAATAAATGAGTAGATATACAAGCTATAAACATATATAACTACACATACATATACATATAAGCAATTGAATGTAAATCAATATCATTTGATATCACAACGACCCAAACAACCTTTAGAAATCAAAATAAAAACATAATAAATACAAATACAAACAGACATATATTTGTCTATGTGTGTGTATAGGTATGTATTGCATGTGCTGGCCCATAGGCCAGCAGTCGCCAAGATATAGCTACAGATACAGATACATCTGATACAGATACAGATACAGATACAGATGCGCCGCACACTTAACCCAAACGAGACCAAAAAGCGAACAGGCGGCCATTGCGACCGACCAAACGACCGAGCGACCTGAAATATTTTTAGAACTGCGACGACGACGACGGCGACAGCGACGCAACGGCATGCATATATTGTAGACCTCACTCCCCCTCCCTCTCTGATTCGCCCTGTCACTCTAGCTCTTTCTCTTTCTCTCTTGCTCACTCTTTGCCAGCTTTTTTTTAAGTGTGCGACTGCCCTAAGGTTGCGACGGGACGACATTTGCCAAAGCAAGCAGACAGAGAGAGAGGTGGAGAAAGAGAGTTTCTCTCTCTCTCACTCACTCACGGTCCCTCTGTCCCTCTCTCTCTCTCTCCTTGGCGAGTGAGGTCAGAAGGTCTGTGATCTTTGCAGCGAACTGCAAGAACAAAGCGCAACAAATGCCGAAGACCACAAGACAAATAAACGCGACACATGCCACATGCAAAACAACAAAAACAACAAAAACAACAAAAGCAAAACAAAATAAACTCAACAAAATATTCTTATAAGAAATCACTCTTTCCTGTTGCTCAGGTGCGCGAATGCCAATTGGAAAATTGATAATTATTTGAAAGTTTGAACAAAATTCTTCAAAACTTTCAAAAAATTGCGAAAATAAAAACCAAAAAAAAAAAGAAAAATAAAACACGCGAAATTTGTGTTTATTTTGATTCATTTGAGATTTTTAATATTTTGGCACAACTTTGTTGCGATATATGATGTATATGTGCGTCTGTGTGTATGAGTGCTTGTGTGTGCGTGTGTGCTTTGGCCAGGCAAAGCCAAAAAGTCAAATGACAAGACGCAAAAAATAACGAAAAAAAAAAAAAAAATTAAAGAACATCGGAGGGTAAATATATAGATATGGGTGCATAAAAATACAATATATATGTATGTATATATTCAATATGTATATGTATATGGCTTTGTATATACACATATATACGCATGCATGTATGCATGTACGTATATATATCTGTCTTAGTGAGCGCGCGCTGTGCCGCTGAACGACATTCAGGCAGCACATCAATGAATCAAAAATACAAGCGAGCAGATGAGGAAGAAGAAGAGCACGAGGGAGGGGATGGAGAAGGGGCAGCAGCAGAGGTGGAGGCAGTAAGGTGAGAGGGCGCAGCCTCTCTTTTGACGTTGACAACGCGACCGAGCAAGAAGAAGAAACCGAAGCATTGCTGATGTATGGGGCAACAAAAGGTGTGCGTGTGTGTGTGTCTGTATGTGTGGGACGAACTTCAGTGCTGCAAAAAAGAAGAAGAAGAAACCAGAAAGCGTGCTAATGTTGGATGTGAACGCCTAGGAAATACCCTAAAATTAAAGCCAATTGCTGTTGAAAATATTAAAGAAAAACGATATGATATTTTTGGGATCTACACTAGAGGATCGGCAGCCTAGATATCGATAAATGTGAACATACTGAGCGCCTATCATAGGGATAACTACACAAAGAGGGACTCATATATGGGAGGAAAGGGAGAACCTTATTGCAACACAGAGGCAGATGATCTATTCAATTCTTCAGCCTGTTGCATACCTATGCAGAAAATCAATATACCCGCTGCACTCAGAGCTTTCAGAACACACACACACTAAAATACAAGCAATATGAATTTCAGAGTGAAAAAACAGCGACAAAAAAACATTAAAAACAACAACAAATAACACACGTTGCCGCTTTTTCATCTTTGGCCACGTTTTTTTCAGTCCTGCTCGACTCCGGCCACACAATTGACACGCGTCAAACTGTTGCAACAACCAAAAGCTGCAACACTCACACACACATACGCACACACACACCTAAATTTCTGTTCACTTTTGCCAGATGTGTTATCAGTGGAAGATCTACAGATTGTCAAAAAATGACGATCGCATCGATAATCAATAAACGTTGTCAAATTAAAAGCCAACTTACTCATTCTTTATGTATGTCATATATAATCTAAGGTAACCAATTTTAAGGTCGGTTTAAGAATTAAAATTTGATTCCTTAGTAAAAAAATATTTGGAGCTCAGATGAGAATGTGAGATTGGAACTAAATAGAACTGACCCGATATTTGAGTAAAGTTCATATGGGACTTTTAATATAGTATAGTAAAAGTATAGTTAAGCGAATAGTTGTATTTTTCAACTCCATTCATAGAACTAGCTAAAAGCCAAACAGTTTATTTACAGGAGTTAAACTATTCAGTTATATAGCTTTTAGCTACTCAGAATGTCTCAGATTCTTATTTGTCTCATATATATTTATATTTAATGTTTTTTTTTTAGGTTACTCCTTCGTCTTCCCTCTCTTGTTCTTCTTCGTTAGCTAATCTTATTTATAGCTTTCCAACTGGAACGGGCATTCCAGTGCTTGGGCAGCGCTACTCCGATTCTCCCAATTTGACCTGCCACAAAATGTGGCACAGACGCAATGCAGGTGTCGATCGGCGAGTACAGTTGCCACACGACCTGACCCCTAGCCAGAGCACCCAGAGCAGGAGACTGAATCCAAATTCAAGCCGAGGCTCGAGCTGACTTGATGCTTCAGTTGCAGCGTCGCAGTCTGTGGCATGTTTTTGGTCCATGTCCCAGAGAGGGGCCTCAAGGCATAACTGGTGCAAAGCCTCAACACGCGCTGCCCACACGCCCGAGTTGCTATCTGGCCTCGGGCACCAGGTCCCAGCTTCTCCTTCTTCTTCCTCTACCTCCCTCCCGCTTTCGGTGACAGAGTTGAGTTGTCGCTGGGGCTGGGCTCGCGGGCCAAAGAAAAATAAAGAGGCAAAACACACACAAAGAGAAAAAAACTAAACTTTCGCAACGAATTCTCATACAAAGATCCTAGACAGAGGTTTCTGGGGCCAGCGTGTGCCAACTACACTGAGCAAAAAGAAAAGGTATGTTCGCAATATAGAATATAGAATTTGATTAAGCGAATAGTTCAAAATGGAACAATTAAATTGTTAGAGGAACATTTGTCAATGGATCATAATAGGAAGTTTAATAGTATTTCTCTTTATTCTTAGAGGATTTTATGTAATGATTTATTGACTTTATTAAATGATCATTCCGAACTTTATTTCATATTTAGCTAGTTCTCATCATTTACTACTGCTTTATTTTTGTCAGTGTACTCAGCATTCGTTAGGTGAACATATATATAGGCATCCATACATATATGCAGATCGGTTCAGTGTTCAGTTTTCAGTTTGAACTAAATGAAGTGAACTCGAGTCGGCTGTTTGTCGCTGTCATTTTGGCTGCTGCGTCTGTGTGTGTGCGTGTCTATGTGTGTGTGTGTGTGTGAGGGCAAACGGGCGTTCGCTTGAGGTCTGGCATCGGTCGCCTCGATGTCGATCGGTCGGACGGACGAGCGGTCGGTCGGTCGGTCGGTCGGTCGCATGGCATTAGCATTTTCAGTTTTGTTTTATTTTTAGATGCCGCAAAAAACCAACACACACACAGAAAATCGCAAGCGTGTGTGTGTGGAAATCTGCGCTGCTTGGAGGTGACTGACTGACTGAATGAGTGAATGACTGTCAGACTGACAGACCGACTGTCAGACGGCACTTCGTTTTGCCAAACGCCTCTGACAGCGCCCAACGACAGTTTGCACCACATTCACATTCACATTCATACTCAAATTCACATTCACATTCACGCATTCCTATTGGCACTTTGAGTTCCAATAAGAAAACAGCTGCTCAAAGCTTAATCCTTTAGCTGATTCTATGCCTCAGTCTACGATCATATTTTAACAATTTATTCTACAATGCTTCTTCTTCTACTCCTATTTATATTTTTAATTCTTATTTAAGTGTTTGACATATCGAATTTCATTCTTTTTAGCAATCATACTCTCCTGCACAAAGGTCTTTTCATACAATTGCAGTTCTGCGAGTTCAGCTTTTCGACGCCTCATTCTCGTATTCCATTCGCTGTAAATTCAAGTTCACAATATTATTCACGATTTGTGCAGCTTGCTTCCAGCTAAGATCAACTTTATATATACCTATATACTTTAATATCAATATAAGATGAACTGTAAACGTATGAATGTATAAATGTAGATCAAATCAGATTAAATTTAAGAGGTTTTCAACTGACCAATCACTCAGCTGATCCTCGATAATTATTATAAATGCATTCTCAACAATATTCCCTCTTAAGTAAATACTATTTACTAAATAGTATTTAGAGCAGCTGATCTTAAAGTCAAGTGCCCAAGAACATCATGTCAGACCCTAGATAATGAATTAAGACTAATAAAACTGATTCTGAAGACTAATTCCAACTGATCCTCAAATTAATTTGATTCATTCATTCTCAGAAGAATTATATGTAGGTCAGATTTAAGCTTAATAAATGATCATTCATATTGAACTGATCTTCAAGGGACGATCGAAAATTATATGTGGGTGAACTGATCTACATATATATATATACACTATATAGAAAATCGTTAATCATTTCATACTAGAGTAGGGCTCCCATACTTCAATTTTAAATGATCTGTCACATGATCTAACATATGTGGGTCACATTTATTACTTACAGTTCAGCTGAACTACTCACAGATCTACAGACTCATCTTGAAGTGAGTAATGAATTGAACTTGTCGCACACCTAGCTTACAAGTCTCATACCTTCAACTGATCTTCAATCATATCTTTTGCGCTGATCCTCCCTTACAGCTTCAATCTCGACCTGTTGCAATTATCTAAATATACTTATGCATAAATATATATTGTCTACCTATATATTGTGATCTTAACTGATCGCAGCTGTGTGTGCTGTGTATCAAAGTTCACATTTTGAAAAATTTGCAACAAGACGAAATGAAAAACACATTCTCATACTCGCACTCGCGCGAGCTCGCGCGGTTTAATTAAAGTTCAGCGGCACTTCGGCCCACCTCAACCCACTCGACAATATCACGACATTTGCAATCATTAACAGACCAAGCTGAACCCAGCCGAGATCAGTCGAGTCAAGTTGAAGTGAACTCAGCTAAGTGCTTGGTGTGGGCGCCAGTGAACTGCCAACAACTGCCAACTGCCAACTGCGAACCGGCATCTGGCAACTGGCAACTGGAACAGCAACTGAAATTGTGAACGATCATCAGCTGAATAGAACGACGACTATAGCGAAATAGTTTTCGTGTTTGAGAAATCACCGACAAAGTGGGATGCTTTATGGATTTATGATTTTAGTTGGCGGCACAATTCAAACGAAAACCAAAACAAATCAACAGAAAATGCACTGCAAAAAATATCGAAGAAGATCAACTTGAACTTTTGAGAATACAAAAATGAAGAATATAATTTAAGATGAGCGATCTAGTACAATTAATTCTCCTTTTAATTCAAAGATCATGATCTACTATCAACTGCATTATACACATATATTTTCTATCCATCTAAGTAAGAAACATAGTCTAAGATCATTGACAATGGTTTCGCTGTACTTCATTTTCCTTTCTCTAAGTGTATTCGGCAAACTTTTGAAGCACTGCGGTCAGCGCCAATGCTTAACCCCCCAAACCGAACCTGAGTCAATAGCAGAAAATAAAGCTAAAAAATATATAACAACGGCTCACACAACCGTACGATCTTTGATCTGCAGTAAGTAAAAAGCGAGAAGCGTAGAGGAGAAACATATCAAAAGGAAAAAACTGTCAACGGATCAAATTTATAAGAGCATGACAAATGCAAGATCAACGTAACAACATGAAATATAACGAGTGATCGAGTGAATCTCCCAGTCGCAGCTCAATTATGCTTGCTGATCAAACAATACACTGTGATCGCCGTGATTTCCTATATATATGTAAGAAAGAGAGAGAGAGACAGAAAGAGAGAGAGAGACAGAGAGAGAACGAGACAACAACAAAACAAAAATAAATAAAAAATGCTGACAAAAAAAAAAAAAAACAAAAAAAAGTGGCCAGTGCCCGAGTGGCAAGTGCAAGTACATAAAGCATAAAGCATCATCGGGTTTCAGTTTCAGGGGCTGAGGATCGCGCCGATCGCCCGCAGTTCATGTGACAAAAATGTCGCAGTCAGCAGTCAGCGGAAAGAAACTCAAACTCAGACTCAACGCCAAAGTCAAAGTGGAAACAAGTAAGAAGGCTCTAGTCGAGACTGCTCGACTAGGAGATACCCTGAACCCTCTAAGTTGATATTCTAATCATTCTGCACTTTTATGCACACACACATACACATGCATCCACACGCACGCATAAGCCTGCGCTCTGCTAACTGCGCAGTAAGCAGCGACTGCGCTTGGGCTGCGCTGCAGTGTGGGCATATTATGAGAATTTATTTGTTGAATAATTTCTTTTGTAGACATACGATCTTAATGAAACTTTCAGAGCGTAATTATATAGTGAATACGTGTGTACATTCCAAAGCACAAGTCTCTAGTACTTGAAATGCAAATTGGGGGCGAAGGGCGCGTGGTATCCAAAATCTGTAAATTACAAAATCTTTATATCCATTAACTTTATATACAACATAAATTTGAAGACTCCAGGTCTAAAAATGTTCAAATTAGGCTGAAAAAACAAAATCAATTTTTCGATTATTCTCGATAAAAAAGTTATCGGACGATTTATCGAAAAAATAAAGCAAACTCGTACTGCGTATGGTACTCACGAGTATGCATGCCAAATTTCAGCTCTCTAGCTCTTATAACTTCTGAGATCGACGCACTCATACGGACGGACGGACGGACGGACGGACGGACGGACGGACGGACTGACGGACAGGGCTATATCGACTCAGCTCGTCGCGCTGATCAAGAATATATATACTTTGTGGGGTCTGCCACGCCTCCTTCTGCCCGTTACATACTTTTTCACAAAACCATTATACCCTGATTTCCCATTTTCAATGGGTTCAGGGTATAAAAAGCAGATACAGATACACAAAGCAAAAAGATCGCGATATTCATCTTTCATCTGGCGATCACACCCTCACCCTCAGCTCGGGTTTGACTGTGTGTGTGTTTTTTTTTTTTGGGCAAACGGGTTTATGGTTGATGTTTGGCTGTTGTATCTCCGTTTGTCATCGTCGTCAAATATTTGCTTTAGAGTCGCGCTAATGACATCAAGCGGTAAAATATGAGACACTCGCTGCAATACCTTCCTCTTCTTCTACTACTACTTCGAAGTCTGAGCCCGTAACTCATCAGCAAGTCCGTAATCAGGACGCTCGTTGCATTTACTATGCTTATGAAATATGAACTCTTACATATTTCTATATCATATGTTATTAAAAATTTCTGTATAATGAATTGTTAAATAGGCTTATCTATATACAGTATAAGAGAGAGAAGGAACAGATAGAGAGAAAAATAGGAAGAAAGAGAAAGAGATGAGATAGTCTCCACATTGAGAAAGGGAGAGCTAGAGAGCAAGAAGGAGATAGAATAAAGATGAGATATCGCTAAATAAAGAGCATGAGCAAGAGCTAAAGGACTTTTCACTGGGATCTTGTGGAGTGGGGCTTATCAAGAACTCCAACGAGGTAAGCAATTATGTTATGTATACATGCAAAGCATAAATATGTGACTACATATATCCATATGTATGTACATATGATACGATAAGCATGCCTTATATGATAATGATGTTATACGATATTCGTATAAGCCGACACATTTTATGCTGAGCATTTCAAAATATAAACACAAACTCTTCTGCTTCTGTTGTTGTTATTGCTTTTGTTGTTCATTCAGAAAGAGCGAGAAATTCCATTGAAAAATGTTAGCCAAACGGAAGTTGTTTGATGGGCACGTATTTGGGATTTATCCAAAGGTCAAATATTGATATGCTAAACGCCAAAAAAACCAAAATGCTGCCGAAAATATTTAGCATTAGTATTAGTAATGTATTTACGAGGCTGACCTACCAAAATGTATAAAAACAAACCGACACCCGTTCCAAAACAAAACAGAAAATCAAATTTGATGCGCCAAATTAACAACAAAAAATAAACAAAAACAAATAAAAAATAAAATACTTGTCTAACCTGTCACAGCGAATGAGCAAATATTTAATATTTGGATTACGATCGGACAATAGACGAATCAACGAACGAAATGACAATCACAAATGACTTGAAAGATGCACTGAGAGAAATCACAACTGAAAGCTCTACACCAAAGACATAGCAGAAATGACTGTTTATTTGAATTTTTAAGTTTCTTAAATCTTCCCAAAATTTAATGAAATTTTTTTCTATATACTGCAATATTTCGCTCAGTGTACAGGTGCATAAGCCGCGCACTGATAATCTGAGCCGAAAAAATATATGTGCATACGCGAAACTTTTAATTCGAATTCTGAAACCCGTTGACCCGAACTCGTTGATCCACTTAACGTTCGTTAAAATGCCCGAGAAGGTTAACATTAGATCCGATTGTCTTTATTTCGTTTTTTTTTTTTTTCAGCCATTTTTATCAAGGCCAGGGCCTGGCCAGACACACAAAGTTCAAAACCGTAGCCCGTCCCTATTAACGAGTATGCTAATCTCCCCTCACTATTGACGTCACAAATCGATGGGCCGCAAGTTAGGAGGTTCAGATTTTTCATAAAGTTATCTCAGCCCAGGTCAAAAGATTGTTCTGTAAAAATATAATAAAACTAAGGTGAAAAAATCAAATCACATGCCAAAATGTTCTTCGATTCAAAATATCTTGTTTCTTTTGCCTTTGTTTGTTTTCATTATGAATTTGGTTGTTAAAATATTATGGAAATTCTGATGAATAACTTAGTACAGCTATTAGTTAAGTCAATCTAAATATGTCAAAGATCCAAATGAATCGCTGATCCCAACCAATATATAACTCTAGCTGAGAGTGAATACCCTGTAAATGCTGTTATATAAACGGCAAATATTTAATGCCTAATTAATTCAGGATAAATGGTCAAATTGTCTAACTATAATGTTTAAGTTCGAGCTAAAGACCGAAATTCTATGAAATTTTTTATTATTTTTGAATCTTCAGCAAGAAGCTAAAATACCCTGTAATATTATTCAAGCTTCATATTTTTGAGAAACATCAAATTTAAATGTAAAAAAATTAATCTTTGATTTATTCTTTGGTTTTTATCAGCCCGAAACGAATTTCATTTCAAGGAGCATCCAAAAGTCGATCACATCAAGGAAATCCAAATAGTGAGAAGGTAAGGAATATCTCACAAGTCGATCAGTTGCTGTTTTGTTATGCTAAAATAAATATGTTATAGGCTCCACGATTTAAACGACTTACATATTTGGAAACAAAATATTCATTTTTAGGGTTTATAGGCGAAACGTGTTGATGTGTGCATAATTCAATGCGATATATAAATATTTATATATGTATACATAAATAGAAACACATATGTCTATATATTTATATTATAACTCAACCTTTGTTTAAGCTAAATGTTCTGAGCGCTGCTTTGCTTCTGATTGCCTCGATGCGAACTTGGGTCTCATTGGTAGATATTAGATCGGAGGGAGCGAAAGTGTAAAAATTTGAATAAGCAGATTCTATTTGTAGAATATTAAAATTAGTTAAAATTCGAAACTAGGAGAATTAGAACGGGACTATACACTAATTAAAAACAAACACAATAATAAAATCTTCATTTAATAATTTATCAGTTTCTTTTTCAGATTCCTTTTCTTAAAACTGGATTCCTTATGTTTTTCCAATTCGAAATACATGATATTCGAACTGTCCAATCGTATCTAAGCTCAGTTTTTTAACTTACAGCGCTTTAACGGTTAAGGCAGAGCTTTCGTCCTGTGTCTCTGTGAACGATTCGCACTGTACTCAAAAACTGTGCGGCAAGTGAAAAATGTTTCGTTGGAGGGTCTCCAATTGGAGACCTCATACTCACTCTCTCACTTGGGCACGCACCCTTTGTGAGCAATTAACGAGCAAACAAGAAAACAGATGCGCATTAGGCGCCTCTAAAACTGATTCACTTTAACGAGAGCAAAGCCTAAGCCCAAAAATAATTTGCAAGAAAAGAAAAGGCAAAGAAAATGCAAATAAAATGCAGACAGGTAGCGCACAAAAACAGCAACAGCAACAGACGAAGAGGGGAAAGTGGGCGGAGAGAGAGAAGTGCGCTTATCAGGGCGGGCAAGGCAAGCGCCGGATATGAGCGCCACTTAAAAACTGTAAAAACAACGCGACGGCAACAAGTGTGTGTAAAAGAGCGAGCAGCCGAGAGAGCGAGAGAGGGTGAGTGGCAGTCGGCACTCGTTGTTAGTGTGCTTTCTGATAGCAGTAACAAAAGCTGCCGTGTCAGGTAGCTGACGTCGCCGTCGCCGTCGTCGTTGCTGCCGCTGCCATTGCCGTTGCCGTTTTTACATGGGCCAATTAATGAAAGCGACAAAATAGCAAATAATAATGTGAAGGGTATGTAAAAGGCGTAAAGGCAAACACGTAACAAAGAAACACGTACATTCACACACACACAGACGCACACAAAAGAGAGCACGCCTACGTAACAGCTGCGGGGGAGCAGAGAGAGCGAGAGAGCGCGCAAGCAGTATTTTATTAATTTGGTATGTCTATGCGCGTGCTACTTTGTAAGAGCGACTGCGTCGACGTAGACGTCGCGACGTCGGCAGAACACAATAATAACGCAGACTAATTGCAGACATGCGTTTGAGCTAAAAGCTTTGTCGCCGACGGCGACGGCGACGCCGACGCTGACGCTGACTACATTCAATCAAAGCGGCGAGCGCAGCAAGTGTTTTACAATTTACAGTTGCTGACAATTGCTGAATCATTTGTTTATTGCCAAATCAAAAGTGTGTTTGTATTAATTACCGTTTTAAGCAGACGTCGTCTGCGCAGCCACTGCCAATGCTGTCGTTGTTGCTCCCGATGTTGATTTTGCCGTTAGTTTTATGTAGTTGCTGCGCTGCTACTACTGCTGTTGTTGCTGCTGTTGCTGTCAAACACTTCAATGATATTTTATATGGAGCAATTGATAAACCCGCACACACACATGCATCAGAATCTACACACTTGCACGCATCCACACTCACAATTTGTACATAAAAATTAAGTACAATAATTCACTGGCACTTGTTGTTGCTGCTTTCGCATAAGTTTCATTGATCGCCGCGTTTTGATTAATTGTTTAAATTACGTTTATTATTACTGTTTGTTTGTTTGTTTCTATATTTTCCACTTTGCCTTTTGTTTTGGCATCCAGCTGCGCCCCTCAACCGTCAACGACCCGCACTCGAGAGCGTCGCAAATATAACTGACTGGCGCTGCCCAACACGACGGTCGCTGCTCGATCGCTGCCGCTGCTGCTCTCTCTCACTCTCTCTGTCTCCATCACTTCTGTGTGTGGGGCCGCACCGGGCGTTCGGCTGCACTTCGTACGCCATTCATGTATGTGTGTGTGTGTGTGTGAGCTGTAGTTTATATGAATGAATTTCGTGGCATCATGCTTAAGAGCGATCTTTTAAGAGCACACATGAAAGAAGCTAAAGAGTAATGGCATCTACATGTGTATGTGTGTATGTGCGTACATACGTACATTTATTTTAATGCAGCAGGTTGTTTGCTCTGCTGTGTAACGATCAACTGTTATTATAATTATTAATTATTATGATTATATGTTTGGGGTGCGCTCGTCATGGAAAAAGAGTTAGTTTTGATTTGCTTTCAATTAATGGTGAAAATGCGTGTGCGTGTGCTCATTGAGACAAAGAAATTGATTTACTACAGAACAGAAGCGTTTATTTTGTATTCGAAATTAGATTTTCAGCGTGTTCCGGCTGTCCGCGGCTGCCTTTGCCCGTTCAGCCAGGGGCAGATAGAAACTGTCAAACAAAACAAACGACACAACGATACGCCGATGCTGAAAGTGTGCTGTGATTTCTTTTGCTCTTCATTGTTTTCTTTTGACACGCTTTGCTTTGCATGCACTGCGAGTGAAGTGTGTGGAGTGGAGAGTGGAAAGCGGAGAGCGGAAGGCGGAAAGCAACAAGAAGAGGCGTCAATGACGGCGGAGTGCTGTTGCAGCGCTGCGGCTGCAGCTGTCAGTCAGCGACGACCTTAAACTAAACATATCAAAAGGAAGCTGCAGCAGCAAAAAGCTCGCATTAAGAGCGGGAGAGCGGGAGAGAGCTAGAGATGGCATCGAATATAAATTAACTGCCATGAAGTAATGGCACAACAACAACAGCAACAACGACGACGACACTGGCAACAACAATGAAGGTTGAGCAAAAAGGCAGAAAGCAAAACGGCAAAACTGCAACCGCTTGCGACGCGGCGCAGTCAGCGCTGCCGTTGTGGGCGTCGTTGCTGCTGCTGCTGCTTAATCTATGCCTGTGATCGAGCAAGTACAAATGGCTGCAGATGCAACGGCAGCAACAGCAACAATTGCTGCCGAGGTCAAACAGCAATCAATAAAGGTCAGCGACTACCGCCGCGGCACGCCTGAGTGCCTGCTGCCAATGCCAGCCCAGGCAGGCAGCGAGCAGAATCGGCCCACGCCTCACCTGTGCCCCCGCCGCTGCACCGCTCCCCTCCCTGCTGCATGCTGCCTGCTGCCTGCTGCCTGCTGCGCTGCCCATTCATGCGGCCCACGATGAAGATGCTTTATGTTGCAAATTGAAAGCTGGACGTCCAATAATCGAGCCGACTGCTGACCAAGCCAGAGAGGACAGCGACGCGGCATCTCTGCTGCTGCTGCTGCTGTTGCTGCTGTTTCTGCAGCGTCGGCAGCTGTAGGCAGCCAGACAAATGTAGACAGTTGCGACTGCGCAGCAGCTGCGCCGGCCTAGGCGCAAACGACTTAACCCTGCAATGAACGTCGAAAAAGAGAGACAGATTAAAGCTTTTGCAAAAGCATAGAGAGATGGGAAAATAAATCCAGTTCAGGGCTTGAATGACTAAGCTTTCTGACTGGAAATAACGCAGCTTGAATAATTTCCTATACTCTTAGATTCTATTAATTGAATTGCTGTTCATTGTGACTCGAGACATAACGGGTATTATATCAACTTGCATATGTATGTTTATTCGATGTTGATAATTCGATAATTCTGTTTAAGTAATTTAAGATTTATTGATTAAAGTCGAAGGATATGTTCCTTCTATAGTTTGAATATATTATCTATCCATTTGTCATTATACATTTATTTGCATATATTTAAAAAAAAGTAATTGATAAATTCTGTATATAATATATAATTTTCATTAATAAAGTATTTAAGGTAATATGTATAAATAATTATTAAACTAAATAAAAAATCTTTATTTAGTACGGTTACTACACAACAGATTTATTTTAAAGATATTTCTCTCACATTTTTCACTCGATTCCGTTTGATTTATTTTTAATTTCGTCGTCTTATCTTTCCTCCATCGATTTCAGCCCAGCGAGCCACTTGGGGGTTAAGAAGTTAAATGGCGGATGTCGATGTCTGTGGCATTAGGCGTATGTTGCAAGCGTTATCCAAGCTGCGCCTGCTTGCCTGCTGCCCAGCTTCGTCACGCCCCCTGCGCACCGCCGCCCCCACAGCGGCTGCTGCTGCTGCTGCTGTGCATTGTGTAGCGAAGTAGTCAAGTAGCTCCAGCTCCAGTCTTGAGTTGACGTCTGCCCCGCCGCCCGCCGCCCCTAGCCTAGACTAGGCTAGGCTTGCACCTTGTCGTCGTTGAATGTATCTTTAGCTCTTTGGCATCCACAAGATATTTTTAATGGGACTCGCTTCCTTTAAGCTCCGCTGCTGCCGTTTCTGCTTCTTCCTCTGCTTCTTCTTTTTCTGCTTGATTTTTCTCTTCTTTTTTTTTTGCCTCTTTTCGTCAGATTTTTGTGAATGAAGTTGTTTTTAGACGAAGTGCACCATTATCGCACTGACATGTCTGGGGATATGGCATTGGGATTGGCTTTCGGTTTTCCTTTTTTCTCTCATTTTTTCTCTTTGTTGCTCACTCGTTTTCTGATTGAAATGGGTATATCAGCTGTGAGTGAGGTCTGCCTATATCCTAAAGTCTTTTGACAGCAAGATACCAGAATCTCTAGAGCTTTACATAGAGAGCTAATTGGATTTACGTAGATCTTAAGAGATGTATATAACACTTTATAGATTTACTGATGTAGTAGCCTAATGAGGTATACGTATTCATATACGATCTTATAGACAGAAAGTGTATCTGTATCATATTCATATCCTCCCATGACTGCATTATCTTGTATCTTTCAATACAACTTGTATAAATATAGAAACAAGATTTTATTATTTGGTAGTATACATAACGATATGTAGATACAGATGTAGATCCTTTAACATTTTAGACGAGCATTGCGCAGTCGTCTATGGCCAGCCTCAATATTTTTCTTCGCTTTTTTGTAGCTTGTTGTCTTGTCCTCCACCTGCTGCTTGTTGGCCGTGTCAACCGTTGATGGATTTCGTTGTTTGATTAGCATGGTTAAATGGCAAACGCATTGATATATCGACTCGACTTCGACTTGGAGTTGGAGTCTGAGTTGGAGTCGACTTGGGCTTGGGATTTGCATTTAAGTGACTTTATCGACCGGGTGGCTGCGGATCTGCTTAACTATCTCCGAGCAGGTAGAGGCCCAACTGCTAGGCCTGGACTCAGCTCAGCCTCGGATTCAGGCTGAGGCTTAGCTGCCAGCTGTCAGCTTCGCCCGCTCATTAGAAATCGCTTAACGCCCGCGCTCTACCTGCTCACCTGCCCGGGCTGATCTCTGCAGATGCCTATATAAGTGATAGCTGTTGACCATTTGGACAGACACTCCCTGTTCAACTGTCAAGCCACTAAGATGTCCATCAACTCGTTTGCTCTGCCGCTGCTGCTCCTGCTCAGCCTTGCGCTCTCTGGCTGCTGGGCGAGGCCGCGGGATCTGCTGAACGAGGTCAACTCCGAGGAAGCGACGCCCGACGACTACATCGACAACGACCTGGTGCAGACCATCTCCAACAGGCCTGTGGTTGGCACCCAGTTCCTCAAGCAGCGGCACGACTTCTACATGCCCCCAGCTCAGCTCTATCCCCAGCTGGTGATACCCTTTGGTGGCGGCAACTACTACAGCAACTATGTCCTGCCGATGTCCACCTACGAGATCGTTGAGCCGGAGCCCATCTTCTAAGGCTAAAGAGTTCCTTCGACCTTAGATATTAGCTTTACTAAAAAAAAGACAAAAATGTGACATATTATGAAAATAATTAATAATTTTTAAGATATTTGTATAAAATATTAAATATTTAGAACAGCTTTAAGTAAGAAGAAAATCAAATTAAAGACAAATACAAAATGTATAAAAAGATTAACTGATTATTTAATATATGTTTTAATAATTTAGAATACTGAAATAAGAGTTATCATACATTTTGATACACAAGCAAAATTTAAAGCCTCAACGAAATGCTACAGATTTCAAGTGTAGAATTTGAAAAGGTTCTGAGATTCTTCTAACCAAAAAATCTATAAATCACAAAAAAAAACTTTGGGGTTGTAAGTATAATTATCTCGAGCGCGTTTAAAAAAAGGTGTTTTGCATGGATAGATGGAAGTACATGCAACAATTATTCCACAGAGATCTTAAACATGACAAGATGACTGGGATTATCTAGCTATAGATAGATGAATGAACAGATAAATCGAGAGTCAGACGACAACTAAGGCAAGATACGAGTTTGTACCTTATAATATAATATATATATAATATAGTATATAATATTTCTATGTAAAATCCACTTTGTAATACGATTTATGGTATCATTGCTAAACTTGTATGAATCGGATAATGAAATTATTTCACAGATTTTAAAATGAATATTTTTTCACAAAGTTTTCTTCAGGGAAAGTTTGAGCCAGGTCGGGTGAGAGCTGTAGTAAATCCGTTTAATTTCTTCGCAACTCAATTCGTGTAGCTGTTTAGCCGTAATCCCAGTCAACATCTTGCGAAAACATCAGCAAATCTTATAATACCTGCTGTCCGAAGCCATTTCGCAGTTCACACTCAGCGCACACACGCACAGTCGACTGTGGGTCTGGGTCTCGGTTGAATCAAAGGCGAAGGCCTTTGCCCACCTACCGCATTATGTTGCAACAACAATCAACACTCAAATCAACAACAATCTGTACAAACAACAACAACATAATCAAACAAGCAGCAACAGAAGCCAAAGACCAACAGCAGCAGAAATCTCTGTGTGCGTGTGTGTGTGTGTGTGTGTTTGTACACATCCCCAAGGAATTTTACAGGACAAATCCTAAAGCCAGGCAGCAGCAACTGCCAATGGGCAACAACAACTTGCAACAGCTAGCTGCAACAAGTGTTCCAAATCAAAAACGGAAGCCAAGAGGCAGGAGCTACGGCCTTATTCCACATATGTACATGGGGTTTTTGGTACGACATGGCAAAAGCATTTGGAAAATGTAATTTACAACGCGCAACAGCAACAGCAACAGCAGCAACAGCAGCAGCAACAGTCGAGGTAGCAGCAGCAGCAGCCACTGGACTCACCTGCCACCGATCTCTCACGTCAACTTTGCTGTTGTTGTTGTTGTTGTTGCTGCTGCTGCGTTGATTTTTAATTTTAACCTTTTTGCTGCTGCTGTTGCTGCTGCCGCGACAGCGACGATTGCTGCTGCTGCTGAGTTTGTTGCTGCTGCTGTGCAAAAGTTTTTCCTTTTTTTTTTTTTTTTTTTTTTTGCTGCTCTGCTTCATAGAGCATTTTTCATTAAATTCCTGAATTAAGGCATTCTTGCGACCCATACAAACGATGTTGCTGCTGCTGCTCCTGTTGCTGCTGCTGCTGGTGCTGCTGTTGTTCATGTTCTGAAATAAGAGCAACATTGCTGGCAATGTCCAGAGCGACGACATGGTGACGACGACCAGCGAAGAGGACGCCGCCAAAGTCTAGAGCCACCAACTACTAACAGCAGCAGCAGCAGCAGCAGAAGCAGTAACTAAGCAGCAACAACAACAACAACAACAAGCAACTGCAACAGCAACAACTACCGGTTAGCTGGCAATCGCTGTTGGCCCCGCCTTGGCCACCTCAAATGTCCCGCAGCTGCTGGAATTTCATATTTCTTGCTGCTGCTGCGGCTGCGGCTGCTGTTGCCCTTTTGTGGCAACTCGCGAGCAATCGAGCCCAACAGCAGCAACAACAACTACAAAAACAACATCAAAAGCGTTCAGCCTGCGCCCAAAAAAAGGTAAATAATCGCAGTGTCAAGTTTTCGATTGCCTGCAATATTTGATTTGACCGGAAAAAGCTAATAGAAAGCCGCAGCTGAGCCTAAAGAAAGAGACGAGCGATAAATGAAGCAAAGATCGATAACAATTAGGCAAATTGGGATTAACTGATGCGAAGCATTGGACTTGGTCAATTTGCCTTAAGAGCATAAGAGCAAAAGCATGTACATATGCCTAATGACGCTTAGCAACCTCGATAGCTGATCGATAAATCGATAACACTGAAATGTTTAAGCAAAGCTCTTACAGTCTTTTAGTCCTTCATCCAATCAAGGCAGTAATTCTGATTAAGTTAAGTATGCATTAGTGTGATAAACTGATTGATTCACTAATTAACTTATTGAGAGAATGAATTGATTGAGTATATGTAATGATAATTGAGCAATGTAATGAATGATTGATAATCCAATTGACTAATTGATTGATTTAATAACTGAGTGAGCAGTGTACTGTGTGACTGACCTATAGTGGACGGATTGACTGACTGATGGATTGGCTGAAACTTAGAAAGACTGATATAATTTAGTGACTGATTGTCATTGACTGACTGAATTTTAGAGTGCCTGATTGAGTGACTAAACTATCAACTGATTGATGCATTGACTCTGCGATTTATTAGATAAAGTTGTATTTGAAATGTTTTAAAAAGTATTATCCTTTAGCAGGATCGAAAACTTTTCCATCATATTCTATTTCTATGTAATCAATATTTATATTCTGTATATATTTATTATGAGCTTCACACGACGAAAGCGTAAAGTCTTCAACTGGATGCAGCTTAGTTCAGTTTAGTCTAGTGAAACTAACTAACTTCTACAGTTAGTTGCTCAAGTTGAAACCAACTTTCCTCGTCAGTGATCTGCAATCAGCTGAAGCCGTGGCAGAGGCTGCGACTGCGGCTGCGACTGCGACTCCGACTGAGGCTGAAGCCAAATGCCAGCGCCAGTGCCCACATGAATTCAGAGCATTTTCTAACTTCCTTTTGCCGATAGAACGCGCAAAACCAGCGCGACCACAGCAAGTGGTCAAGAGGGGGCATAGAGAAAGGCGGCAGAGAAGAGAAGGGGTGGGGTAGTGGGGAGATGGAGGGGAGAGCTGGAATCGAACGTTGGCGACCCAAGGCAAAGCGCGCAGAAAAATGGGCGCAAGATCAAGCCGAGTCAGCAGGCAACCGGGGCGCTGGCTGCGGTTGCATAGTTGACCAGGCCAGGCCAGGCCAAGGCAGAGGCAGAGGCAGAGGCCGACGCAGAGGCAGAGGCAGCGAGACAGAAGAAACTCGTAGATACAGATACAGCGCGTCGTGTGTTTGGCCAAGTGGACGACGACGACGGCGACGACGCGACGGCACAGTCGCAGATACACTTTAGGGGCCATGACATGACTCGCATACGAATTATTATAAACGATCTGGCGCAAAAACTAACAAGCGATGCAGCCTGGGATGTGGTGGAGATGCCATCCCCCCCGTCCCGCCGCTGGTGTGGCGAGGTGACCAGGCAAACGAGCCCCAGCTAAAAGTTATGGTGGCCAATTGCAAAGTTAATGGAGTTTGGCTACTCCAGCAGCGAGGAGGTGCAACGGATGCGGCTACCGGACCTGGTCTTCGACTCCAGACTGCGGACTTGCACTTGGCCAAGATTGAACTTAATTTTGCACAAATGCAATTTATAGAAAATTGTTGCCACTTGTTTTTACGTTGATGGCACTTGAGCTGGAGTGCAAGAGTGAGAGCGAGCGAGAGAGACAGAGAGCGAGAGAGGGAGAGAGAGACTGAGGCTAGGCAGTTAATAAATGCAGGTAGCTTCAGCTGCTCCGCGGCCTGCAGCGCATCCATTATTTAAATTTTTGCAAAATTAACAATTAAAATGTCTAATGGTAAAATGCGTCCTCGTCCTCAGCTTCGGCCTCCTCCTCCTCCTCTTTGTCTTCCTTGTCCTCATAAAATAGGCAGACAGCGGCTTCTTGGAAGCAGCAACTGTTGCTGATGATGATGCTGTGCAGCAACTGTTGCTGCTGTAACTGATGATGCTCGCAATTATTAGACAGGCTAATCATGTTCGGGATTTGCATGTGCCGGCGCAGGAAGTGGAAATTGCCATGGGATTAGCGCACTTTTATTAGCGGACGCACACAGATACACTGCACGAAAATCTACACTAATAAATGTGCGTATGTAAATAATGTGGAAATTTCGCGAGCAAAACAAAACGCTTCTAATCCCGCTCTGGAAACATTGAGAAAGCTACCTGCGGAGGTCCTATAAAAGCGAGCGACCCCTCAGCACCCCGCAGCAGTCCGACCTGTGTGATCTGGCACGGCAAGCGCTTTGAGTCAACGATGCTGATTGTACGCTACTTAATCGCCCTGGTCTTCTCCGTCTTCGTGATGGCCACGTCGCTGCGCGTCGAGAAGCGCTACGGAAGGGATGCGGACTACAAGATCTCAACACCCGATCGATTGGTCCTCCAGATGAGCAGCAAATTGGAGCGAAAGCAGCTGGAGCCCAGACGCCTGGGCATATGAGCGGAGCAGGCGGCGGATGTTTGTGATTGAAAATCAAAATATTTGTGAAAGGAAACTGTGAACAGTACTAAGGAATTTAGTTTAACTTGAAGTCATCTGATCGCTGAAGCTCGAAAAATCTTTAAATTTATAATTAAGATAAAAAACCGGACATAATCTAAGTTGAGAACTATAATGAAATTCATGTCTTCTCCATGCCAAATGGTCTTAAATTCCTTTAATTAAATATAAGTATTTCAAGTAATGTAAAGCTGAAGGCGATAGCAGATCATGGATCATCATATTCAACTGTGAATCAAATTATGAAATTAGCTTAACTTTAAATATAAAATAGTCTTACTGTAATATTTTTATATTTCAGATAATGTAATAACGCAACTTTAGTTGTGATGTAAGTTGTCAAAAAAAAAAAAAAAAAATTTTTTTACTAATAATAATAATAATACAAAAATAAATAAATAGATTCCTTACTCTTATCTTTTAAAGTAGCGGAGAATGATTGAAATTTCAGTTCCTCGAAGGCTTAAGGGGATCTTGTAGCCTCGTAGTCTCAATTAGAGCACTCTAGCTATTGTCTTATATATTAATATTTTGTTATGATTAATAATTATTATTATTAAGTTAGTTGCCTGTACAGTGAGCACTCGATATTTAGGCTCGAACATAAAAAATCCATTTACATTCTGCATTTTTGTTAAATATATATTTTAAGTACTTTATTCAGAGCTTTCATATATTACATAGATAGTTAAATAGGTGCTGGACTCTATTCATGTGTAATTTCAAATAGATATATATTTAAATATATGTATTTATTGATGTGTATATATGTATTATACAATAGTTTTGAAACGTTTAATTTACAATGGGAAATATTATTTCGTTTCAATGTATTAGTGCATATATGTAGATATTCAAATAATTGCATTAAATACTTTTGCTAAACATATTTATTTAAATATTATTTTACCACACCATATGCAAGCATAATAGAGATTGTTAATTGAAAAGTTTCTAATAATAACGAAAGCCAAGTGCGAAAACATAAATTTCATTTATGTGCAAAGTTTATTATTTATAAATTGTTATTTAACTGTTTAATAGACATTTATAGAGCGTTGAGTCTTAACTTTAGTTAATTGCACTAAATATTGGCATTGGAATTATGCTAAATGGGCTTTCCATAGATTGAAATGTTAATTTTTCAATGGGCTGTATTTATATTTGTCCTCCTCTTCTCCTTCTTCTTCTTCTTCTCCTTTTGATTTATCTATTGAATTTGTAGTGTTGTTTCGTCATCGGCGTCAGTTGGTGGCATTTACTTTCTAAAGCAGGAGATGGGATTGAAGTAGCACTGCCTGTACCTCACTTGGCGTTTGCTCTCGGGCATGCGGAACAGCTCGTTCATGTTGCCGTAGGAGGGGGTGCGTAGATAGGCGCTGTAGCTAAAACGGATTCACCAAAGAGGCATAAAGATCAGTGAAAGAGAGAGACCTATTTGACGTAACCTACGTGGGTCTGTACTGCGCGAAGAGCATTTGCAGGCGGTCCATGGGCAAGTTTGGGTAGATCGCCTGGGCGGGCATCTCATAGCCGCCGTAGGCAGCACGCACATCCTCAGCATCCTGCTGGTCCAGTCCATCAGTTTCCTGTAAGCAAATGTCTCCAGCTGGTTAAACTTGGTCAAAAGTAAGTCTAGGCCTCACTTACAGCAGTCGCCTCCGCTGCGGAGGGTCGCGCCTCGTTCACGGCAAAGAACACGCTCAGCAACAGGCCGTAGCACAGCAGAATTTGCCCGAATTTCACCATTTTTGATAGAGTTTCTTTACTGTAGGCTGAAAATATAAAGAAGTCAAGTTTAAGAAATTATACAATATTACAGATAAATACATTTATATATTTGCTTATTCACAACAATTAAGATAGGATTGGGATTACATTTTCCGAATGTAAATATTAAATGCATAAATTTATATATAAATATTGAATTAAATTTTACTTAATTTCTATTTTAGCATAATATGAATATATGTTGCATTCCAATATCGCAGGCTCGGTCTATTTCCACCAAATGTCACTTATTTAGAATCCAAATCAAAGTGCAAAGTTTGCATGCAGCCCATATCATAATTCCGTTGAAAGGACAAAGGGCAATCAGAGCCAATCTGCTGTGGCTAAGCTGCCAGGATAATGGCCCATAAGCAGGCAGTGCGGCAGGACGCGAGCAACGGGGAACGAAACACTTGTTGCCACAAACGTGACCCGCATTGCATTGTATAAGTATATGCCGCAAAATGGGGTGGGGCGGGCTCAAACAGGCTGCAGCATAAATGCATTTCCGCAATTAAAATCGGATATGAACTTGAAAAGCACAGCACAATAGACAGACAGACAGAGTGAGAGTGAGAGAGAGAGAGAGAGAGAGCGAGAGAGTAAAGGTGAGAGAGAGCCGCAATAGTGCAACATGCCCGTTGCCATAGCTGCCACGTGCGGCTCTAACAACTAGACAAGAAAATGTTTTCCAACTTTAATTGAATTTGCGCCGTGAACGTGATTCAAGAGACGAATTCTGAGGAGACCTTGAAAGGGCTGCCGCTTTATTTGCATTAGGGGTGCTCCCTTTGTTGGCGATTACGCATTCAGCAATTTTATTTTCGCGCAACAGCTGTGCAGCAATCAAACCTTTGCCAACAATTAATGCATTATACAAAAACATTTTAATTGTATTACGAATGAATCACGTTAAAAATAAATTGCCGAAAATATTTGCCTATTTTTGGTCTTTATTTTTCAAGCAGAGAATGTCAACCAGTCCCCACTGTGCATTGACTAGCAGAAAGTATTACCATAAAAATTAGTTGCTGATTATCAAGTGTTGACAGCTCCAATTCAATAGTAAAAGCCAATTAATGAAATTGTATACCCTGTACTTATACTAAGAGTGTGGCATATAGGTTGTTATAGAGTTGAGCACATATATATCGTCAGTTAAGGATCCAGGGATAATAAGTTGGGATCTTTTAGTAATGGGAAAACGGTATATTGCCTTTTAACTAGGGATCATATTAAAATATTTACTATGTATATACTCCGATTCTTTATTGAATCTAAGCCATTATTTATTTGTTTCCGATACGATCCGATATTGAAATAGAACCACCATCCAGCTGATGATGCAAGCAATATTGCTCAACCAGGTCGCAGTGCTGCAGGTGAACAGGCCGAAGGGTTTCATTTTCATAGGGAAACAAATAATTTGCAGAGAAAAGAGATCACACTGAAAGAAACAATACGGTATATAAAGAGTACGTCAAGAGGAGGTTCAAGTGGCGAGTAGTACCCCTCTAGAGAGCTGCGGATCGGGCTGATCGAGCTCATTTTGTTGTTGCAGCAGAAGCAAAGTCTTTTGGTGTTCATTCACCGTACAATCCAGGATCAGATCAAGAACATAGCCGTCGACAGCAATAAGAGCATACAGACCATAGCCCACGATCTGATAGGCAGTTTGATCGCTTCGAAAGACGCTTATGTAGTAGCCCAGAGTTGCTGCTGAGACAATCATGCAGAGGCGATTGCTTATCATGATGACAGCGTAGGCAGCAGTCAAGCGTTCCATGAGGGCGGTCAATTTCAGGTGTTGCCATCGCAGGTGCTGCAATTCCAGGGTATCCTCTGGCGAGTTGCCCCGGACCAGCTGCCTTATGTGGCTGTTGAGTCGCATGTAGAGTCGACAAATGCGCCAGCTGAGCAGGAAATGCAAGTGCATGGTGACATCCTGGCTGTCCATGGCCAGAAAGTTGAGCACAATTAGCAGAGACTCCACATACATATTATTCCCCGTCAAGCCAAAAAATTGCAAGGCAATAAACGAAAGGCTGAGGAGAAATCCGACGAGCAGCCACAAAATACAATTCTTGACCAAATAGATACACTGCAGCCGCCGCATGTCCTCTTTGTCTCGCTTATCCTTCCTCGACCTGCGATATCGATAGAGCCCGCTCATGCATCGTAGCTCCTGGCTAAGGTTCCTGGTCGCTCGCTCCCTCGATACCCACTGCAATATCCGCACCAGGCAGACAACGTCGTTGACGGTGGAATCCAATTGGATTGTCTGACCTGTTACTCCTGTCAGGCACACCACATCGAACCAGACCCAGACCAGATCCGCTACTGTAATCCCGAACTGCAGCACATTGGACACACTGGCGATGAGCTGTGTCCACTTGGTGTTTTTGAATAGACGCTGCCTAAAATCATAGCGATAGCTCGATGCTCCGATGAATATCGCATAGTAGGCAAAGAGCCCATAGAGCAAACGTTGTAAGCGGCGCGCCTCCATTATTCGAATACTGATTGAGACCAACCAAAGGAACCCAGCTATATATAAGAGTCGCCCTGGCGCTGAGTCAATACTACTGAATATATAATTCGATGTTGCGTGCGGACAGACAGGGATTAATTAATCAATCAATCGCCAGACAGCGATTAATCAATCAATAAAACATTTTCCTTTATTAAGGCTTTATAAGCTCGAAAGTTTTTTATAATTTTAAACATACAGATAAATTGATTTCATTAGCAATAAGCAATGGTGGTTCTAATGATAATAATACTGAAATGATGAATTAAATTAGAATGACAATGACAAGCAATGTTAGTTGTAATGGTAATAATTATGAAATTATGAATACAAAATTATATCATAGAAATTAATTAATGACAATGACAATGACAATGACAATGACAATGACAATGACAATGACAATGACAATGACAATGACAATGACAATGACAATGACAATGACAACTTCTATGACAATGACAATGACAATGACAATGACAATGACAATGACAATGACAATGACAATGACAATGACAATGACAATGACAATGACAATGACAATGACAATGACAATGACAATGACAATGACAATGACAATGACAATGACAATGACAAGATTAAATGACAAGATCAAAAATATTTACATTCATAAATATATTTATATATTAATTTATCTCTTTTCCGAGACGATCTTATACTGTAATAGAACAACCATCCAGCAAATGATGCAAGCAATATCACTCAACCAGGTGGCAGTGCTACAAGTGAGCAGGCCATAGGGCTTGACTTGCATGGGAAAGGTAGTTAATTGCAAAGCAAATAGGTCAAACTGAAAAAAAAGAATATAATAGTATATAGAGAATGTATGTGGAGAGTAGCTACCCCTCTTGAGAGCTGCGTGTCGGGGTGATCAAGCTCATAGTGTTTTCGTAGAAGACATGACGTCTTTTGGTGTTCATTGATCGTGTAGTCCAGGATAAGGTCGAGTATGTAGGCATCCAGTACAAGTAGAGCATAGAAACCGCAGCCGACTACCTTATAGATAGTCGGTAAGCATACAGATAGGCTAATGTAATAGCCCATAACAGCAGTGGTTATAATCAGCGAAAATCGAGTGCTTATCATGATGATGTCGTAGGCACTGGTCAATCGCTCCATTAGAAAAGTGAGTTTCAAGTGCAGCCGGCGTAGATGAAGAGCTTCGAGTGCATCCGCAGGCGAGTTCCGTTCGACCAACTGCCTCATGCGACTGTTGAGACGCATATAGAGCCTACAAATTCTCAAGCTGAGCAGGAAATGCAAATGCATTGTAATATCCTGACTATCGAAGGCTAGGACTTTGAGGATCACAAGCGTTTGTTCTATATAGAGTTTGGCTTGCCTCAAGTTCATGAATTGATAAGACATAATCAAAAACGTGGACAGAAATCCAGTGAAAATCCACATTATGCAATTTTTCGCCAGATAGATGCTGCGCAAACGTCGAATGTCCTGTTTGGAATGCTTGTCCTTCCTCGCCCAGGATTTGGGACAGAGCCTGGTCAGGGACTCCAGCTCCTGCTCAATATTCTTGGTCGCCCGTTCACGAGGTACTCGCTGCAAGAGCTGCAGCACGCAAACGATATCGTTGACCGTGATATCAAGTTGGATTATTTCGCCCGTGACCCGATCTTCGTTTACGTAGTCAAGCCAGAGCCAAGCCAAATCCGATAATGTAACACTGACTATTATTAGATTAGACAAACAGGCGATCAGCTGTGTCCATTTCGTATTTTTATACAGACGCCGCTTAAAATCGTAGAAATAGCTCGTGACACCGATGAATATCGCATAGTAGGCAAAGAGCTGATACAGAAAATGTTGCAACCGATGCACCACCATCCTTCGAACACTGACAGCCAGCGACTGGGCAGGTTCGACTACTTATGAGCAAGGCCGCCAATCTAGGAAACTCATCTAGCAAGCCAATCGAATTACTGAATACAAATAATGAGCTGCACGCTACGGCAATGGCAATGGCGAAAGTACTAACAATAATTAAAAAGTTATGGTAGCGTGTGTGTGTGTGTGTGAGAGAGAAAGGGGGGTCTACCTAACATCCATTTATTTATAAAATTCGTTAGTCGGTCGGTCAATAATTCAAAAGATCCCAACAGATCCCGCCGTCACTAATTAGACTCGAATGAATCAAACATAATTCGAAGGAAGAAGAAGAAGAAGGAGCTGTGGCCAGGAGTCGAGTTGAGACATCAGAGGCGAATAGGTTTACGCTTCTGTGGAGGGCAATTTGCAGGTCCTGATTTAAGTGCCTCACTCACACAGTCACACGCACACACACGCATGTCCCATCATCTCTGACTAATTACGGGCATGCTAATGACATCAAGTGGGCGGCAGCTAATGGGCGTGGCATCAAAAATGTCGCATGAATATGTGAGCAAGCAGGTCATAAATTGCCGCAGGTAGAGCTCAGCAACAGGTATCTGTGTGTGTGTGTGTGTGTGTGGCATGGGCATCAAAAAACCAAATACGAAACCGAAACTCAATGAGGCGAGCCGTAAATGTTAATGTCTCTTGCCACAAGCGACTTCAACGTGCCACCAAGTCGCCTGTTGCAACAGCAACAGCTCATAAACTGTGGCAGCTGCAAAGACAGCTGAATTATCGCTTCTCTCATTTTTTATGGTTACTCAACATTCTTTATGCTGCCAGGACTTTATGCAACCAACAGAAAATTAGAATCTAGCCAACTAGAAAATGTCAATTGCTCTTAAAAAACTTAATTGTATTTGGCAAGATGTCTAAATAGTTTATTAAAGTATACTTAAGGGAAATATATAACATTCCCATGTACTGCTTCGAATGTGCAGAAATATATAATAGGGATACAATTTACCTATACAAATCTTGACATCAATTTAAATAATGCAATATTTTATAGCATACTTTTAAGGGCGATTTCTCTAAATATATTGCAGCATTGTTTTTGTTACTTTGTTACTCTACATTTGTGCATTTTTCTGAGAGGTGTATTATTTGCATAAAGGTGTTATAAAATATGTTAAACAAACAAACTACGACTATTATCCTCTTTCAATGACAT
Source organism: Drosophila mojavensis (assembly GCF_018153725.1). Classification (NCBI taxonomy): domain Eukaryota; kingdom Metazoa; phylum Arthropoda; class Insecta; order Diptera; family Drosophilidae; genus Drosophila; species Drosophila mojavensis. Next base: position 521,457 of record NW_025318858.1, on the reverse strand, counting down.
GGAAAACTAAATTAAAAACTTGCAAAAAAACGAATTTAATTTAACTTTTTTACCTATAGCGCATACCCTATTTACAACAGGCTCTACCGACTAACCCATAAAGCTGTTAAGCCCTGTCATAAAAATGCACAAACCAAAATCCAGGTACAAATGTTTGACATGCAAAGCGACGCATGCAACAGTTAGTACCAGGCGCGTAGATAATTATAATACGCCATACATATATATATTTACATATATATATATATATATAGCAGCAAGCGAGCCTATATATATATATGTATATGTATAGATGTATATGGTAGTTGGGACAACAAGTCATAAAACGCTTAATAGATAGGGAAGCGACCAAAAACAAAAAAGGTGTCATTCACATTGTCAGTTTGGTTCAGTTCGAACGCGCAATAAATGAAACTAATAACACGCAAACTGCCAGGGGGGCGGGGTGGGGGGGCTGGTGCGGGGGCGGCGCAGTGCCTGGCTGCAGTGTAGACGCTCCAAGTGCTGGCAAACAGCATACGGCAAGCGCTGGCTAAAGCTGAGAGATCAAATGGAATAATAAGGCGAGGTGGGCGGCAGGGGGCTGGGCCAGCAGCAAGCGAGCATAATCAGGACACTTTTATTGCGGCTGATAAATAATGCGTCAATGTTAATTGGAAATTTAATATAGGGTAGACACAGACGAGCTGACTGCAAAGCAGAGAGTAAAAGAGACAGAGAGAGAGAGAGAGAAAGAGAGAGTGACCGAGCGAGTGAGTCAGAGTAAAAGAGTTGTAATGCAATTTTACACACATACATATCTCACTCTCACTCCCACTCTCACTCTTTCTCTTTCTCTCGTTCTAGCTTACGCGGCTTATGCAAAGCTTTGCTGCAAGCGGCTTAATTCTGTAATTTTCGCACAGTTTTCCATCAATTTTGCCCAGTTTTTCTTTTGCGGCCGTTTTTAAATGAACGTTGGCGGCTTTCCCTCCTTGTAGGCTGTTGCTTTTCGTGATTTATTTGACGGTCATGCGATACGCTGTTTGATGATAAATGAAATATTACAAGTCTGAGCCGCGCCTCGTGTCTGACGCACTTGTGACACGTTCTCGTTTCCTCTCCCTGCCACCCCAGCCCCAATCCGCAAATATGCTCAAAAATTTCTGAGGCGCTGCCTACGTTCCATTTGAAACTTGAAACTTATCTCAAGTATTATCAAATTACTCTGCTAGTTGCGGTCTTTGCGGCTTTCGGCTAACAATTGCAACATCAAAGGCTTACGTGAGGAAACCCTCTATAAAATTTGCAGCTACCAAATATTTGTCAAATTAAATGGGAATTCGAAATGGAGAAGCCTTTGTTTTGGCGGAGATAACAAGGATTTCCCCACTTAAAAATGAGTCTCTTGGCTTGGAATCAAATATCTGCCAATACAGTTTTAGATTTTAACAAGGTGTAAGGCGGATGAAATTACTGTTATATAATTATTCCTAGATAAGTTAAAAATAGATTGAAACGAAAATAATGAGATAAACTAAAACATGAAAAATATTTATTCCCCTTAGAATAAAACCTCATAAATTTATTTAACATATTGACTTTAGTTCTTTTTTTGTTGCTGAACAATCTATTGTATTTATGATTGGGAAAACAGGGTATGATCGTTTTGTGGAATTGTATGTAACAGGTAGACGAAGACGAATATATTCTTGATCAGGACGACGAGCTATGTCGATTTGGCTCTGTCCGTCCGCTCATCTCTCCATCCGCATGAGCACTAGGATCTCTTAAAGAGATGCTAGAGACTTGAAATTTTAAATGTATATTCGTGTCGATATATTTTTCTAGCTTTACTTGAAACTAAAGAGTATTTTTAAGCTACTTTGAAAGTGATAAACATGTTGTGTTATTTAAACTGTTAATAAAAATGTATTTATAAGTTTTAATAAAAAGTTTTCATTGTTTGTCTGTCAACAGTGTGCCCCACTTCAAAGTACTTTGATTGACTGGGCTCCAGTAGGCCCGTCCAGGTTCAACTCGTTTCAGCAGCTATTGGCCATCTAATTTGGGCTACCCTTAAGGCTTCCCTCACTCAGGCCTGACTGAAGTATTTGTATTGGAGCTTCTAATAAATATTAAATGCAATTTGATTGCGGTTTTCTGTTTTCAAATCAAGGCAAATACGCCTAAAGGATAATGTTAGGAAACTATGCCCGCTGATATGCTGACATATAGCAAATCAGAAATGATAAGAATGCACAAGGTTTTCATTCCCGTCTGCAGCAAGCGAGAGCAAATGATGCGAACTTTTACCTTTCTCTTACACATCATAAGTAATTCATATTATTTTCCATACCATGGCCCACGCAACAGGCACCTTTAGCCGCATTTTTCTTGGCCGTGATTTTATTTTTATTTTGCTGGGGGAGTTTTACAATAACCCCTAAAGTACATCTTTTTGTGCTGAAATACCCCCTAATAAGCAAAGCCAAATTGGGTATATTGCATACTGATTGATAAGGTTTGAAATAAATAATCTCAAAAATTGATTTGAGCTAGGAGCAAGTAGATATTTCGCATTATTTATACGATGTTGTATATCAATTATTATTTCTATAATTCTTTTTTCATAACTCTTTCGCCCTTTCACCTGAAATGTTTTACCTAAAGTATCTCCAAGTCAGTCAGATTTAATTTATTCATATTTACTTGTATATTTTTATTTCCATGTTATATTTTTGAACATGAATTTCAATTTAGGCTGTCGGGAAAGCGGTAAAGCTCTGCCAACGCAAATGATTAATTGGCTACATTTGTCAACCGGTGTAAAAGCAGTTGGAAGAGGCGAGTTTTGCACGTGTAAGAAAGTGTCTAAATGTCAATCTCTTTGAGAAACCATTTATGAGAACAAGCATAAGCTAAATTCGATTATTAAACAATTAATAAGCTGCAAAGGGCTAAACACTGGAATCAGCTCTTAGCCACTTTACTGAGGTGTGTGCAGCTATTTATATTTTAGATTTTCTGTCAACGAAAGAAATCGCAATGAATTTATAATAAGACTAGAGCGAAAGTTATACACATATATAATAAGAGGCAAATTTCCAGTAAAATTAGATTATTACATTTTTTTAAATTTTAAACTGAAAAATATATTAATTTTTTTTTTCCCTTTTTTAAATTTTTTTTCATATGTAACAAATCGGAAATGTTTTTTTTCTTTTGAGACTCAAACATACTAAAATATTTATAATACTTTTAATAAAAGAATAAATTTCGCAGCATTGCTCTTCACTTATATTTGGTATGCTTAGAAATCGTGAGTTAAAGCGATTCCTAAATATTTCGAACTGAACATTTCCGCATTCACGCTTGATTAATATATCAATTAAGAGTTGCTTGAGTCAAGCGCGTGCCAGCAGATTAAGATAAACTCAAACAATAACTCGAAATTAGGCAAATACAAGTGAAACAACAAACTCACCGGAAGAATTCAAGGATAATGGGCTGGCTAAGCAAATAGCGGCGGTAAAATTGATTTCAGACAAACTTGGGTCGCGATTACGATTTCACTTTTATATAGATATATATATTTGGATATATATGTGTGTGTGCGTCTCACGGAACTGTTTTATTTATGGTACTGCAAACACAAATGAAATGCGATATTGTTGAAGAGGATCCGTTAGACTGTTTGGACTCGATGTGAACGCCAAGAAGTGAAATTGTGAACTCGATGTTAGCCATGGACGACGCTCGGCTTTATATACAAAATAGCAGGCGCAGTCGAAGGCGACGACAGCAGCAGCAGCAGCAGCAGCACCACCAACAGCAGCAGCAACAGCAGGAAGCAGAAAAGGTGTTGAGAAGGAGGGGTAAATGGGCAACGCAGGTTTAGAGGGTGTGTAGGGGAGGTGTTAGGGGTAGCTTAGGCGCATGGACTGCCTGTTGTTGCCGCCCCGCTGCAACAATTGCTGTTGCTGTTGCTGTTTTCGTATCGTTGCCAATGCTGCGTATGAGCAACGTGCGGCTTAAGAGCCCGATTATTCACCACACGCGCACAGCTTGATAACCGTTATGTATGTATGTGTGCGTGTCTGCATGTGTATCTGTGTGTGTGTGTGTGGTGAATAGTGTGTTGCTACCTGTTGATTGGCAAAACTTGCTGCATACTTGTTGGCGCCGTAAATCAATTGAAGCCAGAGCGGAATCAGTCCAGTTACTGGTTCAATCATTTAGCAGTTCATGAACGGAAAATGTCATTGAATTGATTATGACCAGTTGGAGAAGTCGCTAGTTCAGTTGATGTGGAAGAATTCTTTCTCTATTGATGTCGTATGATTATTTGTTCAGTTGACTTTCAATGTTTAGTTTTTTATTGATTCAGTAGAATTGAAAATATTAGTTCTATGTGAGATGAACAAGTGAACTAAAGTAATTCACTAGAAGTCATTTGAACAATATTAGAATTTAGATTCCCAGTACAGTCTACAATGAACCATTTCTATCACTGATTTATTATTCAATAGCTTAATCTACTTTATTTACCATGCAATAAGTCGGAAACTGTTTCACAGTACTTCACCTATTATCGTCTCAATCAGTTCAGTAGCTCATTTATTTACTAGTTCATTTGAACATGTTCTGAACAGAGCGTCGCAGCGCGGATCAATCAGTGACGTCACATGACCAACACTTTGATTTATGAGCAGACTCTTAACCTAGCCTTACACCTGATAAGGCAGACAAAACTTTATGATAGCCGTTCGTACAGGAAAGCGGGCATATCAATTATAACTGTCGGTCATGTAAAAATGCTTCTAGTGTAAAAATGCATTCAGACTATAATTATCAGAGCTTAAATTAAATTGAAAGGGTGAACTTCTTGCGTATGTATTTAATAGCTTAGATTTTTGTTGGCAGAGTACAGCGTAGTCATTCACTCCCCACAAGAAGATTCCTAGTAGTTATTTGGACAACGTTACACGCAGCTCCTGGCTGAACTGCAACATCAATTTGTATTGCAACATCGTTAATTTCGCACATATTGGCCAATAAAACTTGGCCAACAGGCAATTAAAGTTGGCCATAACGAGCTCTACGTGCGCTGCACGAGCAAAAACTGATCGAAGCAACCGAGTTGAATCACCTTGCATTTAGTTAATGCTATGCATTGATTCCTGTCGCCAAAGAGCAAAGGGGGAAGTAGTGGAAATATTTTTATTCATGGATGAAACTGTTCAGCAGTAAAATAAAAATATCTGCCATAGTTTTATGTAATATTGTGCTGTTCTCTATATATATGTTATATATTCTTAGCAGTCTTATGTTATGTTCTGCGTTCTGAAATAACCCCATAAGTTCATGACCCAACTCCAAATTCGTTAGATGAGAACTTCAAAGTATAGTAATTATAGTTAGTTATAGTTATAGACTCTATCGAAGTAAAGTAAACGAAAATGTGTAAAGTCACTGGTAATTCTAATTGTAATATTGGAAATGCACATCGAAATATTATCTAATACGTCTACTATATAACTAAGTGCTACTTCCGCTTGGGGAATCTCAACTAAGAGTATTATTGTTTTGCACCCGGAGTTGATAGCGCTGATAAGGCCAAAGGGTGAAATGCTAAGTACAATGAATGAATTATGAGTGGGTGTGAGAGTGACTGTATATATATATGTGTATGTGTGTGGGGGTATTTCAGTTTTTATAGTAGTGTCAATCAGTATTAGAGAGAATTAGCGTCCGATTATTGGAGCGAACAACGCAAAAGCAAATCCAACAGCCTTTATGGATTATTGAAATGATATATATTATATGAGATATATGTTTTAGTTATACGTATTACATTCTACAAATATATTAGCAGGTAACTGCTGTTATTAGAGTGTGTGTGTAATAGGTGGAAGGTAGCAGCTGCAACTCTCTCAATAGGCCAACTCGAACTAGGTGAGATAATTAAAATGAAATCAGAAAATAATAATGAGATTCTTTAAATGTGTTTTAGGCTAATTTTCGTTAGTTTATTGGCATCAAGCAATATAAATTTTTATCTATTAACTATGCGTATTTATTTTCCTATATATTCGTATTTATGTCTCTCCGTATTTTTATTGAAGTCAAACGAAGCAAGAGTACTTGCAGCGGAAGAGAGTGTTCCCATTGCTCACTTAAAGCTCGGCTGCAACGAAGCCTAACTGAAGTCGGGCTCAACAGTTGACGACCTTTGAGTGAAAGTCGCCCTATATAAAGGGCTGTACGATAGCTGCAGCATTTCTACAGTCGCCCAGATCTGGTGGGGGTCAGTCGTGCAGTCAAATGAAGTGAAGTTAAGGGTAGTGAGGTGGAGTGAAATATGTGATCGCTCAGTTAAATATTAATGCTTTGAGGAAATACTGAGAGCAAATACTGTGAGGAATTACAAAGAGGAATTACTAAGAGGAATTATATAGAGGAAATACTTGGAGAAAATACTTAAAGGAATAATTACAAAATAAATTCCAGTCTTTAGCTCTTATAGACAGACGGACGGATAGGGCTAATTCAACTCAGCTCGTGGCCTTGATTAGGAATGTATATAATACAGGGAGTACCACGCCTACTTCTGCCAGTTACATATGTAAATTAAACAAAACAGTTATACCCCAATTTCCCACATTCAATGAGTTCAGGGTGTGAACACTATTAACTCCCTTCTTTAAGTTGAGCTATAGCCAATTTCCCATGAGAATATCTCCCCAAGGATGGTGTTCTTCACAGCAGATATTCTAGTATAGAATTGTATTTTAATATTTATTACAAGGAGCAGAGCTTCAGCGATGAGTACAGTATGGATATACACGTTTACACATATACATAAATATCTATATTTATAATGCTAGAATTACAAAAGGTTTTTCAGTTTACAATTCATGCTTGACAGATGATTTCAGTTAATCATGCGAACAACTTTCATAGCAGCCAAGGAAACGCAATGCTCGAGATGAAGATGTCATAAAGCTGGAGCCGAACCTGGAGCCAATTCGTGTTTTCTTTTGAATGGAGTTTCAGTTGGTTAGGTTTAATGGTAGGTTGATTGGTTGGTTGCTTGGATGGTTGGTTGGATTAAAAACAGCTAACGGCATTGAAATAGCAGCGCCAATACATGCGACCACCTCCATTGGCAACGTGATGGATGCGCCTGAGGCCGGGACTAGCGCCAGGACCAGGACCAGGACCAGCTCCAGGTCCAGCTGCAGCCGCTGACGCCGCATCGATGCCAACTGCAGTTGTGCCGGCTCTTCTCTGAAAGCTCTTTGCCATTAACTGAAATTTTCTTACACCATTTGCCACATGCTAATTGATATCTTTTATTGCATATTTTGGTTTCAATATCCAACTTACAGTTTCGCCCGTTGCGCGATTTATCTGATTTAGATCTTTGAAGTCGTAATCCATCATCACGCCAGGATCGTCATCGCTGTACATGTGAAAGCTGTGTCCACTCAGTGGCTGATTGCCAGCTAATCAAAGATATAGATATATATAATAATTATGTGGAACTGCATATCGAATTAATTCCTAACTCTAACGTTTCGCTCACCTTCCTCTGTTGCTCGAAGTTGCTGCTGCTGCTGCTGCTGCTGCAAAGCATTTCTGTAATCGGAAGGCTTTACTGGTCCCAGGTTCTTATTCGCATAGAACTCGCCTATGCGATGGCCCTCACGTTCGTTCTCCAGCGCATGATGCAGTGCAACCATCAGGCGATCCAGCAGTAAGGCAGCGCGCTTGGGCACTATCATCTAAGGAATGGATTTGGATTTGGAGGGATTTAGAATTGACATAAAGCCTTAACTTTCATGGTATATAAATATGTCGAAAGTTTTGTTAATTATAAAAATTCTTGTATACTTATATTATTTATATATTTTGAGTTTATTACAGCTTTCCTCTTAACTTTATTAATTTTGTCAGTTAACAAAGAAATTTCGAAATTTATGACTGTATAATTTGCTGTAAATATACATATGCATCCATATAATAATAGCAAGTGAGTTAACATAAGAAAAGTTACTTGCAGACATCGTTTACATGGCGTATACGCAATTTGTAAAGCGCTCACAAAAAAAAAAATATGGTTTTCCTGCTTTTTTATTTTGTGCAAGTTGACAAAAGTTTTGAAAAAGCGTGACGTCAACAGCCCCAAAGGCCGTTGCTGGAGATGTAGGTATGCATACTCCCTCTATACATACATACAGCTGTTGGTATCGCAGAGCAAGTCCCGTTGCGATATCAAAGCAAGGTAACATTATCACCTGCAGGGCAAGCAATCAAATGCAAAATATACATTTACAAACAGATTGCGTGCGTAAAACGAGACACACTTTTGGGTTTGACCAAAAACCCACGCAGGCTCTCGAATTTTCAGGACGGGGGTGGGTGCGGCAACTAGGGTGACCATCAACACTTACCGGGTACTCGTCATAGCTCATGTCAGCCGCATCGTTGGGCGCACTAAATATCTCCTCCGGCTGGCTAACGGTAGTCGGTGCGATGGCTCGTTTCTCAAGTGGCGGCAACTGCGGCTCCTTCTCCACTTCCTCGTCCACGTCCACTTCCTTGTCCGTGTCCACGTGTCGTTTGAGCGCAGTGACGCCCCTCATTTGGCGACACATATGCAGCTCGAAGCTCTGGAGCAGGACGAGCAGCACAATCAGCAGGCCAGGCAAATAGTTGCGACTGCGCCAGGTGTGGCCGCCGCTGCTGCTACAGCTCCTGTAGCTCCTATAACTCCTGTTGCACCTGTTATCCGGCTGCAGGCGGCGTTGACGTCGCAGCATATCGATGGATGTCCTTGTAGCGGTAGCCAGGTAGGCCTAATTAGCAGCAGTTCCGTCCTTCCCCTTTGGGTTTTTGGGCTTGCACTTGAGCGCACTTTGAAATTTCAACTGAAACGCTCGCTTGATGCGCTGCCCGCTTTTATAGAGGATTTTTTGCTGCCGCCTTCAGTCATTATTTGACTTTTTTGCTGGTTTTTTTCTTCTTTTGATTTACAATAATGAAACATTACAAACGCTTGTTAATCGTCTCTCAAGTGGTTGGCCGAGCGGCAGCCGAGGGGGGCGGGGCAACAGTGAAATGCTTTTTCCAATCTGTGATTTACGTCCGAGTGCGAGTCCTTGCCGTTGTTGTTGTTGTTGTTGTAATTATTGAACATAAAAATGCCATGTTGAGGCCAACAAGTGAGCCTGCAGCAGTGTGTGTTCTTAACACACACGCGCTCACACATGTAGCCACATCCACACACACACACGCATACACACACGCACACGCTCAGTCACTTGTTGCAGCCAATTGATCCTGGCTGCCTTTTTCATCTTTTGGCCGGCAACTAATGAGCAAAAGTGCCCTGCATGATGTCCTGTTCTTTGGCAAGCATACGGGCTAAAGGATTTGCATGTGCGCCTTGCACAAAGTCTTTCATTAATACTCTTGGCCCGTTAGCTCTGACGCACACTTGTCATAAAAAGAATTTCGGCTTCTTTACTTAATGCGAATGCACAACTGTACATTGATACACTCTACTATATATTAGAGTTTAATATATTACTTTGATATGTAGAAACAACTCTCACACACACGCACACACACGCACACACACCTGCACAGCGGGCGTTTGTCCGTCGAGTTCATTGGCCATAAAACCCGATTTGAATGCGTTTTTTGACCCCCAACATATATAAATTCGTCTCTATGCACTTATGTTTATATTAATTAAATCACAGTCACTAACATGCAAATCTTAATTATAACACTAAAGAGTTCCTATCAACAAAGAAATAACAAGCGTCCACTAAAAGCAACAAGTGTGCAACAAAAGAAATTAGACATGTAAATGAAATAAAAACAGTCGGCATCTAAGACTCTTATACTTTGGTTAAGAATTACAGAAATTCGAAGACTCAAATATCGGTTGAAGCTGCCGACTCTGGCATTTTGACTAATATTGCATATAAATACTATATGTAATATACACATGATATATAGCTTTATAATAAGGAATTCTTAATCACTAATATGGCATGTGCCCTAAATGTACATATGGGTTCAATAATAATTATAGTTCTTAGTTCTTTTGAATTATTGAAAAACATTTCGAGACACTTACTAGTGAAATCGTAGATAAAATGATAAGTGCGATTTTCTATAGTAATTAATTAACTTACTTTGTGGTTCTTAAACCTTTCTTAATTTTATATATAATAAATCAAATATTTATACCTATATGCATAACTATAAACAACTTTATTTTGTATATATTTCTATTATTTCTATATTATTCCTTTAGCCAAAAATGTTCTGTAAGCTTTACAATAATATTTGTTCTGAACATTATATTATTATTAATCTAATTTTTATATATTAATAATTACATAAATAAAGCATTTTTATAATAGTATCATAAAATTTAATATTTTTTCAATTTTTATAAGCTCAATTTTCTATAATACAATTAAAATGCATAAAATGGCAAACGTATTAAAATCGACTTAATGCTAATTCAAATAATTTGCCGTCCAATCAGATTTGCAGCATCCCTGGCAGCTGTCAAAATGGCCGTTCTGCGCATTTTCCAACACTGCGCCGACGTTTAAGGGAAAGAGCAGCAGAGAGCAAGGAGCGCGAGAGCAAAACACGAGTGGCGAGAGCCACTGAGAGAGAGTTTTGTGTGGCGTCTAGCGGACGGCCTGGTCCCGTACAGCATCCAGTGCTCAGTGGGCTGGCAGTGGCAGCAGCAGCTGCTCCAGGTAAACTGGTACACGAATAAATAGATACGTCGAGCGAGGGGCGAGGGGCGCGGGGCGAGGTGTTGGCCACACAGGAGACAATGGTGTGGAAAATGTGTTGTATTGAATGTGCAATGCAATGAGAAAGTGCTTGCTACAAAATGTGGCACACAAACAATTAATGTGGAATGAATACAACAAAAGCAACAGCAGCAGCAACAACAACAAACGAAATAATAGCAACAACAACAACTGAAATGTCAAGGACTTGAACAAATTGTAAGAGAAGAGATTTTAACGCCCGGATTTGTTTCAATCAAAAGGTGCTAAAATGCGTGCCTACTATACTGCAAAGGACAGCCGAAAATTCGGCGATATGAGCTATGAGTAAGTATGAGTGTGTGTGTGTGTGTGTGTGTGTCTGCGCACACATAGGCTCTTGTGTAAATGAAGCAATTCGTAAGCCATTTGCACGTTGAGTTTATCCCTGTGTGTTTGCCCAAGCGAAAATGCCATTTGAAGCATCAATTGAATAGAATTTTAATGCAAACAGAAATCCATTTCCAATATGCTTTTCCCTAAGCCGCAAGCAGCGTAGTCTGTTTTAAAGAAGCCACAAATATCAGATGTGCCTTTCAGCTCCCACATCTGAGAGGTAAATGCTGCAAAGAGCATTGCATACTTTTAGGATGATGGCAAATCATTCCGAATCTTTGTCATACTGTAAATGTTTTGGAATGTGGAATCATTGAGTTAAGCCGTAGGCTATGAATAAGTGCATGCATAATTGATTATTGCTTCTAAGTAAAGAGAGAAACTTTTATATAATAGTCGAAAGGTTCGTCTAACTCTGAAGATCTGAAGATTCACTATAATTTTTTGCCAAAACTTGACTTTCACATTCATTTTTGGAGTCTCACGCACTTGAAGATGCTCACAGCTCTTATTCATTTAAAAGCAGTCCTGCGGCTAGTCTGTGTCCTTTTTATACGCGTTAGTTAGTTAATATGGTATATAAAGTATACAATGTAATCAAAGCAGGTTGTGTAAATCATTACCGTTACTTCAAAGTCCTAAGTCGTAAAAAAATACATATCAATGCATACATCGTATAAACATGTAACATTCAAATTCTATTTCCATCTTCTTCTTCGCTTCTGCTACTTCGAAATGCAGTCATAAATTTGAGCCTGCTGCTAGCATTGCATATGCACAATTCAGCTCGACTCTAGTCGTTAGAGATGCATATATGTACATATGTATATATATCTATTTATATATATATACATATATATATATATAGGTATAGCTGACTGCATGTATCAAAGAAAACATTGACAACATCACGTCCTTGTGCTCGTAAAAAAGGCGCCTTCGACTAGTTCGTGCCTGTCTCATCAAAGGATGCTCTGAGGTGTAAGCACAGCAAGCCTCAGTGTATGTGCCTATGTGTGTGTGTGTGCTGTATATTATATTGTTTGCTGCTTTAATTAATGATATGTCAACAGCAAATTTTGCAACCTATAGACAAGCTTGTTGAGACACAGCTTAAAGGCAATGAACCTTTGCCTCTTCGACACGAGGGATTAGAAGAAAAGCCTGAAGTGAAAGCTATACATTTCGCAATTAATGTTAGGTATATTAGTTTTAATCTTCACAAGGAGCTCTCACTTCATTCATGTTTCAATAAAAACTGAAAAGGAACAGAACTCATAGTTCCTCAGGACAATGTCAAACTCACCTGAGTTGCCTGCATTTTATATATTCCGATTTATATATGTATATGTCATATAGATATCTGCAGCGATGCTCTTTTCAACATATACTTTGATCTAATATTTTTTGTTTTCTAAAATGATTCGGATATAGAGTTTTCATTTTTTTACTTTTATTTGCAGGAGCAAATATCTGATGGACCCGAAGTATATGACAAAACGGGATCTACAGCATTATTACAAATACTATAACATGACCCGGAATCGTGGGCAGTTCAAGAAGATTGTGATCATCATATTCTGCGTGTGCGTCTTCTCCTACTTGTTTGTGGACTACAATTTGAGGACGCAGCTGCTCCGGCTGCGAGATCGCTTCGACTTCATAGCGCGCATCGACGATGAGTACAATAATGTGACCCAGGCCTACTTCCTGGACACGCCTGGCTGTCGGATGCCCCATTTCGAGGAGATGGACGAGACTGTGTCGCAGTTTCTGTTCAGTCCATCGGATGTGAAATGCCCCAAGCCCTTGACGAGGACAAGCGAGACGATCGCCGGGCAGTTGCTGCTCAACCTGAATGCCCAGGAGCAGCTTGAGTACTATAAGATCAAGAATCTGTTAGACATCAGCTGTCACTATACGGAGATTCGTCGTGTTAACGACAATAAAAATGAGGAGCTGGAGCCAGTGCCGTTCAAGCTGGCCGAGATCATGCAGCTGCCCAAAGACTTGGAATTCATGTGCATGAGCTGCAAGGATACATCTGGGTCTGAGATCTACTCCGACTGCCACTTCTTTGTGGTGGACAAGCCCGACAATGGAACCATCCACAAGAGGAAGCCCTTCAAGCGTGTGAGCTTCAACAACTCTAGCAACAATAGCAAAAACAACGATGACAGCGGCTCCTCGCGGGAGCGTCTCTCGGTCATGGTGCTTGGCATCGACAGTGTTTCGCACTTGAACTTCCTTCGCCAGATGCAACGCTCTGCGAGCTTCATAAGGAACAATCTGTCGCATGTGGAGTTCTGGGGCTTTAACAAGGTGGGCGACAACACGTTTCCCAATTTGGTGCCGCTGCTCAGCGGGCTGACTGAGCAGGAGCTGAATATATCCTGCGTGGCGCCCATGGCAAAGCCGAGCTTCGACGGCTGCTCGTTCCTCTGGAAGCGCTATAAGCAGGCGGGCTACAGGACGATCTTTGCGGAGGATGTGAGCTCCCTTGGGGTGTTCCATTTCGGCCGCAGTGGCTTTCGGCGACAGCCAACGGATTACTATTTCCATCCCATGATGAAGCACATGGAGGCGCGGATTGCCTCCAACTATGTCCTAAATCTCAATGTCTGCATGGGCGGGCGCAGGACGGCGGATGTGCTCTTCGAGTACCTGCGAAAATTTGTGCCAAAAATGCAGCACGAGCTCTTCTTTTCGTTCTTCTGGTCGGTGACGCTCACACACGATCAACTGAACTGGCCTCGACTGCTGGATGCGCAGCTGACAAGGACCCTGCAGCGGCTGCAGGAGTCGGGCGTGCTGAACAGAACGTTGCTGCTATTGATGTCCGACCACGGCTTGCGCTGGGGCTCGTTTCGAAGCACCTACCAGGGCATGATGGAGGAGCGGCAGCCATTGCTCATAGCCCTGTATCCAGGCTGGCTGAAGAAACGCTACCCGCTGGCCATTGCCAATCTGGAGCTGAATGCCAAGCGACTAGTCACGCCCTTCGATCTGCATGCCACACTGCTGCAGCTGCTCGACCTGCGCAACTTGGAGACGGAGCGACTGCAGCAGAGCGCCGCAGAGCTGCAGGACGCCGACAGTACGCTGCAGCGTGGCATCAGCCTATTTCTGCCGGTGCCCGCGGAGAGGAATTGCGAACAGGCTGACATTGCGGCCCATTGGTGCACCTGCTACCAGCGCAAGGAGCTGGCCACGAACGACGCTCGCGTGCAGCGGGCCGCTCGCTACTTGGTCCGCTTGATCAATGGGCGTCTCTCGGCGCACTCGCAGTGCCGGACGCTCTATTTGAACTCCATTTTGCAGGCACTGATCGCGGCGCCCCATAAGAAGATCGTCAAGGACATAACCAGTGATTACGGCGTGGATATTACGCTCAGATTCCAGACAAAGCCGGGCCTGGCTGTCTTCGAGTCGACGGTGCGGATGACTGGCTTTACGAGCGCCCTAACAGGCACGATCAGCCGCATCAATTTGTATGGCAGCCAGAGCTACTGCATCAAGGACTCGGCTCTAAAAATGTTTTGCTACTGTCACAGATAAACCCTTAAATTCGTTCTACTTTCAAGACTTGTACGCCCAATACGTAGCCTTAGAGATTTTATTAACACACATCTAACCTTTAAGTTTGAACAACAAATAAATAAAACACGTATTTCTATGAAATATTTACCGCAGACTTTGTATAAAGTTATTCAATTGAAAAGTCGAAAAACAAAAAACTAACTTATGTAGCCATTTAGAAAGATCGCCAGGTCTTGCAGCAACTCGAATATTTATATTAATTTAGAGACAATAACAAATAAACTTATTAAACACTTATACGGTAGATGGCATTTCATTTTCAATAAAGTAGCAACTAGGGGAACTAGTCGGGAGTATCCGATTAGAAGGCACCCCTTCGTTGGGTGTCTTATAGCATTCTGCATATACAGATGCTCTTACATTTGGACTCATACACATATTTATGTACATATAATTTTCAATTATAAAACATGGGGTGACACAAAAATGTCTTATATATAATCTCTTATAGTAGTTCAGTCTCTCAGAAATAAATTGAGTTTTTAAATATGCGATGATTGAAGGTCTTGCATATTATAAATTTGTGGTATGTACTATGTACGCGACTATGATCCGTCGATTCTCTAAGCCTCGGTTATTGCACATAAAACACGTATTTCTATGAAATATTTACCGCAGACTTTGTATAAAGTTATTCAATTGAAAAGTCGAAAAACAAAAAACTAACTTATGTAGCCATTTAGAAAGATCGCCAGGTCTTGCAGCAACTCGAATATTTATATTAATTTAGAGACAATAACAAATAAACTTATTAAACACTTATACGGTAGATGGCATTTCATTTTTAATAAAGTAGCAACTAGGGGAACTAGTCGGGAGTATCCGGTTAGAAGGCACCCCTTCGTTGGGTGTCTTACAGCAGTCTGCATATACAGATGCTCTTACATTTGGACTCATACACATATTTATGTACATATAATTTTCAATTATAAAACATGGGGTGACACAAAAATGTCTTATATATAATCTCTTATAGTAGTTCAGTCTCTCAGAAATAAATTGAGTTTTTAAATATGCGATGATTGAAGGTCTTGCATATTATAAATTTGTGGTATGTACTATGTACGCGACTATGATCCGTCGATTCTCTAAGCCTCGGTTATTGCACTGTCACCAGCGGATCGAACTCCACCTTAATATAACCAACATCAATATAGATATTATCACATAATGGCCCCTTTTTTACGATTAAGTTGGTATGCTTAAAAGATTTATCCATCTGCAATATAAATAAACATTTTAGAAACAATAAGTGAGTGAAATCATTAGCATTTACCTGTGGATTGTTCATGTTATCGCAGAGTAGTTGCAAAGGAGTGGAGCGCTTGCTCAGCACGCTCCTCATGTGATACCGGCCGATGTCGAAGAAACTTTCGTCTAGCTGCATGCCATAAATATTTAAGACCTGCAGCGAGTTGCATTGGGAGACCGTCTGCCAGAGCTCACTTTCCGAGCCCCAAATTTGAAGATTGACCAAATCCAATTGCCTCAATTGGGGAACACATTTTAGCAAAGCCTTCAATTGATATGCTTCAAAGCCTTCATCCTCAACCAGGGTCAGCTGACGCAGATGCTTCATTTTTTCCAGAGTTCCTGCTCCACAATACCAGATGCTATCGTTGAAGCTAATCCGACTTATTTCAGCCCGCTTATCTATAATCCAATTGAGGACCTGATCGGTTTTATCTTCCCCATAGAAGCAAAACGTTCGTAGATTGGGTAGAACTACAGTGCTATCAATAAACTTTTGGAATAGGAAATCGGTTTGAACTGTTATCTCCTCTAATTTCAAGAAGTTGCACATGGATAATTCTGCAGCTGGTTCACAATCACAATCAGATAGGTCCAATCGCCGCAACTCCGGCCATTTCTGTATTATTTTGCTGTAAAATTTGCCACTCAGCTGGAGTGAGGTGAGATCAGGAAATATATCAACTAACACCTCATGTACCAACTCCTCTATTGCCTCGCAGCCGTCATCCAGGGAGAAGGACAGCTCCCGCAGTTTAGGAAAACTGTACATAATCCACCTTTGCAATTCATAGCTCTTAATATATTGGAGCTCCAGCTGTTGAACCGTTCCACTGATGCCGCTCAGGAGTCCCTCCAGTTGCTTTGGATGCTCCTCCAAATAAGCGAGCATCTTGTTATCTAATATCCAGCTCGGTTTGTGTTGCCAGTGGTAGATTATATTACTAGGCAACCGGCTCGAGGCAATGTTCGCAGTTGCCTCCCACAGCTTCAGCTGGCCTTTCAGCCCCAGAGAGCCAATAATAAGCAGTTGGCAATCGTCGCTTAGACTCTCCATTATTTTGGAAGCGTATGAGAATTAAAAATATTTGTTAGCTCGTCTTGAGTTTTACCGGACAGCTGTTAGTTAAAAAACAGGCGCAGCAATCTAACACCGAAAACGAACAGATTTGAAGTTTTTTGCTGTGCTAGTGACATTTAATTTTAGCCACATATTATTTGTTGACATTATGGATTTAGGTTGAAAATAAATTTACATTCAGCCCTCGCAGCCCTGGTATACGAGCGATGACTATCGATTACTATCGACGACTGGAATACGATACTGGCTCTAACCATATGGCTAGTGATACTGGTTATCGTCTCCTATTTTAAAGGGCTATACAGCCAAATCGAAATTTTTCGTGGCACAACGGTTTTTGCTCCATTAATATAGTTATTCTCTTTGCCTTAACTGCTTCAGAAACTAAATTCGATATTCGTTTTGTATTGTTATGGGTATATATATCATTGGCATGAAGCATTGACGTAAAAATTCAAATACATCTGTAGCTTAGAATACATACTGATGAAACTGCCATATATTAAGTAAGTTTAAATTTTCTGCTTAATTCGTCTTAACTTATTTCTTGTTCATTACCTGACATCAATTATCTAACTAAGTACGAATTTTTTCATGCCAAATAATTTTTTGTACCGCAACGGCTGCGCTAATTTAACAGCAAATATATCGGCTGTAACATTCATATCAGCTGTAACATTTGTATCGATAAGTAGAAACATCGATATACTCAGTGCAGCGCCTTTTTGCCATCAATAGTGCAACAACAAAAATTCCAACGCAGCCAAATAAAAAAAAAAAAATTACAAGCCAACGCTATAAATTTTGCGAAATATTTACACGTAAATTAGTTTTTATAAAATTGTGTTAATGTAAACGCGTTACACGTCGAATCGTCCTCGTCATCATAGGTGCATTGTGCATCGTTATCTTATCAACGACCGTCGCTGGCAGCGTTTCTCGTTCGTCGTTCGTTTCTTATATCTGTGTCAATCGGAACAGGGGCAACAACAACAAATCGTTTTATGCTCTAAATGCCCCGTGCACGTCCGTGTGTGATCATTCAATAAATATTATATTCAATAAGTGGTCCGTGTATGTGTGTGTGTAAATATTCTGTAAATGTTCTGTGCGTCTCTGAGGGAACTATGCATAATTAATTCAAAGTGTCAAAGCTCGCAGTACAATTTCCGCATTTTTTTCAAATCATAACGAGTAAAGTTGGTCACTCTAAAAGCAACAACAACAACACCAACAACGTAAAGCCGCGATTCTTTTTGTTTGTTTTCCAAGTTAAAAATAAAACCAAAAAAAATCAGCTTCAATCAGCTGTTGGCTGTGAGAGCGCGAGCCGTCGAAGGCGCAAGCGAGATAGCTTGCGTGCGCGCCAAAACGTCAGTTGGCCGCATAGTGGTTGAATGAGCGCAAAACATTTGTGAAAAATTAATACACAATTTATTCAGAGGTAAGTGATCAGCATTCAGCATTTCTCTAATTTCATCTATACAAAATATTGGCTGTTTTTCATAGCCAGCTTTAATATCGAAAAAATCTTTAAATACGCGTGTGTTTTATAAATTAAATTAAATTTAAAAAAAAAGTGTAAAATGAGTGAAGCATCGAATGAAAAAACCGTGGATATTGCTGCAGCAGCAGAAGCAGCTGCTGCTTCTATATCAAATGAAGCGGAATCGACTAGAGGAACGGAAACGGAGATGAGATCGGGCACGGTATCACCGGCCGCAGTGTCGAAGATCAAGCCACCCAGTCGATCCAATATACCCACGCCCGCCTCCTCCGTCACCGGCATACCCACAAAAATCAGGCCGCCCGCCCACTACGGCTCAACTAACTCCGTATCGAAAATCGGAAGACTTTGCTGCACACACACCACTCCAAAGGCCGGACCTCCACCTAGAGGTGAGTTGAAAGCTTTTCCTTCAACCTTTAAACTTTGGCTAGATACATCTAGATATTTGTAAGTCCTCTTATATCTATTCAAAACTTGTTTCCAGTCGTTCAGTGTGGCGTAATTCTGGCTCTGCCAATTACAGCTCTTGAACACCCACTCAACTGGGCACTAAATACAGTTGATCTAATCCAAATTTATGGGCCGCACCCACACGGTCAGCACACGCCTCTCCCCCTTTCCATAAATGTGAGAAATGCACAACAACAAATATATAAAACAAAATTGGTAATTGCAATTTGTTGAACGCTGCTGTAAAAGCGCTTTATTCCCGCTAAAACCAGCCTTTTTATGGCGAGATTATGGTAGCATCATCTTAATTATGCATAAGTTTAGCAGAATTACGTTTTCGCTTAATGTACTATATCGGTTATATACAATCTGATTTCTGATTCCGATTCAGCACATTTTCATCTCTGACTTCTAGAAAAGCAAATAAATTAAAATCAGAAATTTGAAATGTTTGTCAATAGAATCAGCGATTGCTTTGATTTGCAAACAAATGATTTGTTAATTAGCCAATTAGAGAGAATGCTAAATAACAAAGCACAAAGGCATAAAACTTATAAACAAACAATGGACCGCATCGAATTGCTTTCTGTGTCGGTGGGACAGAGAGACAGAGGGCCGCCCACTCGCAATTAAACATATTATACTTGACTCTGTTTCGAAAGAGAGTCTTATGGGCAATTAACTGAAACGCGGCTACTATTTAATTGAGCCGTGGACAGCTGCGTTGGAGGCGTCGTCTGCGACACACACTTCATTCACGTAATTGTAATTGTGCCAAACCACAGCCATTCAGGTACCGACCCAGTAGCCCATATTGTTGATACCCATTGTTTATGTCTATTCGGTATTTGCTTAATATTATTTTAATGGATTATTCGAGCGATCCTCGCGTCAGGTTTTTATTACACGCGCATCAAATTCAGAATCGGTGCAACCGCAGCTCAAGCTCTCTAATTGCAAATAGAAATTTTGTGAGTGCGCGACTGGAGGATACCCTGGCATCTAGTTTCATTAGCTTTGAAATTTAGTCATAGACAGTTGTAGTACAATAGGGATTATATAGAGTTCATTCTTGTCGCAGACAGTTTTTAGGGACTTCTCGACTAACAGATGCCCCAAACTAAACCATCAAGTTATATATCATGCAATCATACGAGGTAATCTGAAATGATCTACACTTTCTCCAACCTGTTCTTTGCCCGGCTAGGAGATACTCTTGTTAGATTTAAATACTACTTAAACTATTTGATTATCTTAATTGAATTGCATAATAATTAATCTGTTACATTCTAGATAATACAGCTTTAAGTTTGTATTATCTAAAAATAAGTGCAATTTGCTTATAAGTTATTCGAATGAGTATTCAAAGAGAAAATGAGTCACTCTCGTATGCCTGCAGCAGACCGTTTCGAATCAAGAAGATAAACAGATATGATATGCAATCTAGTTTTCTATCTGAGAACGTGAACTTAATTTAGTTGAATATGTGATGCGGGCTCTACTCCCTTTGGTATACTCCGTGACCTGTTCATATCTGCTAGTTTTTTATCTGCTTTCTAACCAGTGTGCTCGACTGCATATACCCCTTTGTGAAGGGCATTGTCGAGTACTTAAAAGTGAATCACTTGCGTGTACCTGTCACGTATCTCTCAGCACTCAATGCCAAACCCACAGCCGGGCATCTAACCGCCACCCACCGACGAACTGCCCCACCCTCCCCTACCTGCGCCACACTCTCTCATTATACGCTGTGTGTGGGGCTGCGGATCTTTATAAAATGTTTCACTCATAATTGAATTTTGTGTTCTGCGTGCCGTCTGTCAGGCGTCGAGCAGCAGCAGCAGCAGCAGCAGCAGCATCAGATGACACATGAATTGTTGTTGCTCTTGCTATATATATTATATATTTTTGTCAATTTTGTGAACTGCGCATTTCACACAGACACGAAGTGTATTCGCTCTCACTCTCATCTTCCCATTTCTGTACATATTTTTTGCACTTTCTCGTTAGCGTTTGCTGTTGTCTAGTTGAGCGCTCGTGGCTGAGCTTATGTCATTTTATTGATCTCGATCGGAACAACAAGCGCGCTCTCCATATTGAAAAACGGGTTTCATTTGCTGCTCAATACTCGCTCACAGCACACAAAAGCGTGAATACATTCATCTCTGTTTGTTGTAATAGTAAAGAACTCTCGAATTCAGCTCATGCATTTTCCAATTAGTATGTCGAAACCCAATATACTCGATGTCACTACGTGAGCGAGTGCATTAAAGCCGAAAGCTCGATTTGTCTTCAACTTAAGATCAGATCGCATCGTAAGCTGTAAGCTTCTAATGGATGGGCACATCCGCAATCTGATCAACTTTGTGTGTCAGCGAATGACACTTTTACTTATTCATTATTTCGCTTTTTATTTATAGTACTTCCAATTGCCGAGCAGATTGCAGATTTATCCTCTGTCGAATCTGCCCAGAGCGACTCGACATGCGCTTATTGTTCTTGCTCTTGTGTTGCCTGCGATAAGTGCTAAAAAGCCAAACGTAATTTAGCTTCAGACTGAAAAGCCATTATATAGGCGCCACGATCATCAATCAGTGCACGCACCCATTTTCAATTGGATTGGAGGAAAGTGTGAAATTGATCGAATAGAAGTTACCCTAATAATTATTTGAGTCTCTTTCGAACTCTGTGTCGAATTCAAATTCCGTTCAATTTGGATAAACTGTGTTGCATATCGAAATTGCTGGAAGATCATCAATCATGCACTCAACCATTTTAAATTAGAGACTGGCAACTCTAGTAGAACGAATAGGAGACACTCTATATGTTTAAGGTTCCTGAAATTTCTTAAGAACGTCTTTTTCGGCTTGTGCAGTCTCTGATTCTACTTTGAATCGAATTTGCAGATGATGGAAACAAAATGTAATACCATACCCATTCATTATATGTGCAAACTGTTTAGGCTATTAATTCTTTGCTTAGAAGTAGATCAGAGAACAATTTCGAAACGTGATTATTTTACTTACTGCTTTAAATGCTTTATAATGAATGGTGTTAGCTCTTGTAAAGATTAATAGTTATTTCTATTTCCATTGATTAACACTTGATTCAAAGTAAAGTAGTAGTTTAGCTTCAGTTCACGTTTCAATATGTAAGCAAATAAATGCTCTACTTTTGTATAGGATATGTAAATTTCTTCAAATAGGGCGGCTGCACAGTGTGGCAACACGAGCAGAGCTTTGCCCCCTTAATAAAGTAGTTAAGAGACGATCAGTGCTCCGCTTTTGTTTGCAAAAATTATTAAAGTACGCATCCGTGTTACGAGCTACATTAAAAAAGATACAAAATAAGTTTACGGCTTTTCGCGTTGTCGTTTTTTTCAATAAAAATATTGTTGCTCCATACACAGACAGACAGAGAGAGAGAGAGCGAGAGAGGAACACTGCGCTTCAAAGCTTGGTTCGCACGTTCGCTATGCCTCTCTCCCTCTCTCGGTCTATCTCGTTCTCTGCTCGCTCTCTTTCTGTAAAAGCTCGCCTATGCGCCGACTTCTCGAGTGTTCGCCAAAACTTTGGCTTTTCAGTAACTTCAACGACTTTTTGCGAGACGGACGCGTTTATTATTCAGCTGCTCTCGAATGGTTGCGAGCAACACTGGCTTCAACTGAACGATACGGGCTATATACTGGATTATATACACATATACTGTGAATACGTCATACTAAATTCAAACCAATTCCCATTGTTGGTCTGCTAATCTCAAACAAATTTTGAAAAGGTGAACAACTGAAATATATTTTGCACGAAACCCAACTAAATCGTAAAAAGAATCGTAAAATAATAAAATCGAAAAACAAAAAGTAAAAGTTGCGACCCTTTTGCTAGACGTTTTGTTGTTGTCCTCTGTGCTGCCATATAAGGCATATTCCAAGTGCTGTGAAATTTTCGTCGACTTCGTATTTATATTTTAATGCCGGCTGTTTTATATGTTATACATTTATTTATGTATACATATTTAGATCGGCTGATAAGTTATTGTTTTTGCTGTGTTTCTCAAGTATTGCGCTTAAATTTTGCAACCTTTCGTCAGCTCTTCGCACTACATAGACATTTACTTTTTACCAGGCGTTGCACGGCATAATGTGCTATCATATTGCAAATTATGTGTTTCTACTCTGATTAAACTTTAATGTTTTTATAGAGTCTTAATTCAGAAATATATTAGATTTATTTTAGTTTGCTGTCTTGATAAGATAAGTGTAATTGTCCACATTTATTTATTATTTTTGTTCCTTTCATTTCGCTATCTGCATTCAATTTTTTATCATTATTTGCTCATGCCGTTCATATTTTTGTATTCTTTGAGGTTCGACCTCCTTTTTTTTTTTGTCTGAATTCTAATTTTATAGTTCATCGATTACAAATTTCAAAGGTGCGGCAAGTCTCATAAATATTTTAGGCAAAAAATGAAATAACTTGATTTTAAAATATGATTTTTTTTATGTTATACTCGTTTCTTCAATGAATATGAGATTTTCCCATCCTTATTAGAAGTACAATAGGCACGACAGTAACTCAACAACTGGATTCTCTCCTCACTTTCCAATTTCTCAGAGATCTCAATTCTATTTGTCTTCGACTTTAACTGCGCTGCTTAACTCTTTTTAATTGGGTCAAATGCGCTCAGACAGTCTCTGTCTCCAGTCTGTCTCCAGCATTGAGAATCACATGTAATTTTTGCTCGGCCCGCAGTATTAACCTTAGTCGTTCTATAGACTTTAAACATAAGACGACAACAAAGTAAAAGCGCAACAACGACAACAATTACGAAAACAATGATAAATAAGTACAAACAAAAAACTCCAACCGGATTTTGCTATATTGAAATTTGCGGTTAACCGCTAATTAAGTATAAAAATGTATTATTGTTTATTTAAGTTTTGACTGCAATCAAACGACATGAAGCAAATGCAAAGAGTCTGACAAGTGCATAGCCAATGAAAATACCCTGTAATTAGAAAAAAAAGAAAGGAAAAGTAAATAATGGCGATTTTACTTGTCAATTAAATTAATCACATTTTTATAAATTTAGTTCTGAGGAGATTTTCCTTCCTCCTTAGATTAAGACCTTTAATTTAAAATTTAAAAAAATCTTTTAATTAGTTAAGAATATTTCATTTTACAATTTTCGGACTTTCCAGTGCGTTTTTCACTGTAATTTGTATACTAAACTAATAGTTAGTAATGAATTTAAGTTCGTTGCGCTCTAACTGACCTATGCAAATATGAAAGCATTTTTTACATTTTTCTTTAATCTCCTTTAGACCGCTCTACTTTTTTTTTCAACTCTCCATAAGCAATTGAATAACTTTTCAGGTTTTTCACTTTTTTACTATAAACAGAAACTTATATTTGCATATTGCGCAAAAAGTTTATTTTCGCATTCGTTAGCTGTTAATAGTAAATTTGTATATTTTATGTGCAACTCTTTTTGGCTTCGGCTTTGACGTCTGCTTGACCAATACGCTTTACTGGCTAATACCCTATGCAAATTAGCCGGCTGCAAACTTTCTATTGTGCACAGGGCTTTCTTTTCGGCCGGACGTGAACTTGGACAACTTTTTGTCGTTGTTGTCGTTGCCTCTGTTGTTGTTGTTGTTGGGAGTCTCTTAGAGACCTGCTCTGGATCTCTTCATGTAGCACATTTGACAATGGCAAAGAAGTCAAGAACTAGAGGCATTTCTCTGTTGTTGTTGTTGTTGTTGCTATTGTCAATGGCATTTTATCAGCAAAGAATTTTTGTGTTTTTTCGTTCGTTCATTTCTGCTACTATCTGCCTCGGCCTGCTCTTAGCAACTGATAACGTGTCGGGCGGTACACAAAACCCAAAAGCAATACAGAAAAAGGCATAATTTTTTATTTTTATTTTTATGCTGAGCCCGGCATTGCCAACAGAAAAAACAGCAGGTTGAGAGGTAAACATGGTTAAATTTAGGTGTAGTTGTATTTTCGTTTAATGACAGAGTCAATGAAGAATGAAAGATTCTCTTCTTCTTCGTTGAGCTGCTTGTGAAGCTGCTTTGAATAAAATTATATCTGTTTGCTCTCCGCATTGTTTACAAAGTTGAAATTTGATTATATTATGATTATTAGTGCTTAGCATAGATTAAAGATAATAGATAAACAAATGCAGAATAAAGAAATCGTAATATTATTGCCCTGTTAGGCAGATATGTATAAATAAATAATGTTCCAAATAGAAATTCTATTGCCTAAGTAATTTGTGAATTTCTGGGTTTTTCCCTGTAGTATCTTTGAAGTGAGAGATAATCTATAAAAATGTTTTGTCATTAGGCAGATTATCAACTTTGTTTGAAATGGCTTTAAGTGCTTTAGACTAACCTATCCCAACAATTTGTCTGCTTAATTGGATTGCAAGTTTATATAATTTACACATTGCCAAACAAACTGAATCAGATAGAATACTGATAAGCATTAAAAAACCAAGAAGAGTTGTCTAGGTATTTTAGTACTCGCCCGTAGAATGAACGGTTTCTATAGCTTTGCAAACTATTCAAACTACGCTCGCAAATATACATATATGTTTCTTTTTAAATTAACACCCTAACGTTGAAGCGACCACGCCCACCAGCGCTCCAACAGCCTTCCTCGCTTACACAACTGTATCGCATCAATTAAATATTTATTTGTTACACACAGTTCGAAAAGGCAAAGGCAAAAGCAAAAGCAGCTAGCAGCTGGCAGCTGTGGGCGCGAATGTTACGAGAATTTTCGCCATATTTGTGAGCACCCATAGACTGAGAGATCGATCTGGTCTGGACTATGCAGTGTGTATCGGCATTTTATATTGGTAGCATCCATTTATTTGGTCCGTTCTTTATGAGTTGTCATTAAGTATCGTTTCGTTTGGTTTCGTATCGGTTTTTGTGCTGGATAACAATAGACTGTGGCGTCATCTGGTCGAACGTGTCGCTGTTTGAACAGTTTGTTTACATGTTTGTTTATTATTATTATTTTTGTATCTTTTTTTTTTTTTGTGAAATTTACTTTTGTGGCCATTTTGGCGCAATGAGCTCAGCTCAGCTAGGTTTCACTTTGGCTTATTGGTTCTAGAACGTTGTGTGCGCATCCGCGTAGGTGTATGCGGCGTATGAGTAATATCTGTAAGCGTTGCTCATACGCACCGTACGACTGCATCAGAGCATGTTGCATGGCTTTCAATTGCTTAATGGAACGTAACTCACTCATTTCTATAGTGATCTGCGTCGGTGTACGAGGCGTATGATTAATATTGATCGTTCATATTGCGCATGCGCGCCGTAAGCTCGCTTTGCTCGTAAGTTACATGGCTTGGCATTACAGGCATGGTAATCGAGTCAGTTGCTAATTGCACTGTATATACCTCAAAATTTGTTTTTGTTTTAGTTTTTCGCTTGCCTCTTCCGCCGGCAGCTTTTACTTTTTCTTCGGTAATTGAATACAGGTGTTATTTTTTGTCCGGCTGCAGGTGTTGCCGCATATGGTTAATTAATTTTGACGAGCTACCACAACAAGTCCAGCAGTTTTTCAGAAAACGCTTTGCATAAGTTAGGCCTTACCTCAGTGCTGTCATAGCTCTTGCAGCAGATGGTATATCATATGAAATATTTTTGCTCTTTTTATTTATTTATGTTTTACGCTCCGTTGCTTTCTTTAAGTTCTAAGCGGCTTTCGGCGTAAACAAACCCATTAAGGTGTCCAACGCTCTACTCCACGCCGGTTCGACAACAACCAAAAAGAGAAAAAGGTTACCTGTGTTACCTGAGCTACTAATGAATTATTAACCTCTGAGCTTGTGTGTAATATGCGCCTAATGGCAGAGTTCGCTATGCCGTAGACTGTCCACAGACCAAAGATCAGCAATCCGCTTCTGGCGAGGGTTACTCGAAGCACTTGGAAGTGCAGACACTTCCTCATACACACACTTACTTCCCTTACACGTTGTCATGCTCCAGCTCCTGCCCATGGTGCAAATCGTATTTGCTTTAAGCAATTAAGCAGCAATTTTAATCACACTCAAATGGCTTTGCTTTTTGCCGTCGTTTGTATTGTTGCTGCGCACACTTGAGTGCTTTTAATTATTTCGAATGCGATATTGTTCTAAGCCACAGGCAAATAAATTAATGTGTCACTCGCTGACACAGACACTGAAAAGCCCCTGTCGCAGCTTTTGCTTTTCGCAATTATCAAACGTAGCACTCCAAAGTTCCATTTAACATGGTGCTAAGTGCTGCCCAGGTAACTCCCAAGCAAATATTATTTCAGCAGTTGTTACAGCGAGTGAGAGCAGGAGTCGTAGCTGAATAGTACGCTTTATATATATCTCTCGCAATATAATTATGCAATACTTCTGCATAAAAACCATTGCCACTTTATTATTATGATAATATGTTTCTATTCAGCTCTTCTTCATTTGATTAGCTTCATTGCCTCGTCAGTTTTGTTTTCGTGCATTAAAGTCTTTTATATTTTATAGTTTAGCCTTTGTAGCAATATAAATCTAACACCAGCCGATCATGGTCGAATTTAATAAGATCTACAGAGCGTCTGCTACATGTCTTGTTTCTTCATTTTAGATGTTTGTTTACCATGAAGGAAACATGGATGCTTCTTAGTCTCTAGAGATTAGTTTGCAAACAGTAGACTGGCTCTATCTTAACATAGCGTTCATGTACCTTGAGGAGACGGGTAGCTCAAGAAGTGTACGACTCTCTTACGCGTCTCTCCCAGCAACTGTATCAATTTGCTTTGCAATGCCCTCGAGTATTTAGTTCATGGCTTATAGTTCAATTTCAGCTCCAATATTCACCCAATATAATCCGATCGATTTGTCTGCACGCCATTTCGTTTAATTCAATTAGCCTGAATGCCACGCCCCACAAAAAAAAACGGCTTTCGATGCGTGTGGGTTGCATAATTTGTATCAAAATTTCGAGTAAAAAGACAAAAACCGAAAAATGAAAAGTCATTAAATTCATAATTATATATATTTTGCTATTATTTATGGCTACTGGCCAAAAGAAGCAAATTACTTCAGCTCTTAATTGTATTTGGCCATATTTGAAGGCTCTTTTCATAAATATTGTTTGGCATAAAGCACAAGGCGTAATTAAGTTGTTTTTTTCAATCTCAATCTGGAGAGAGACACGCGGCAACAGTTGCCCATCTATTGAGCTGTATACAAACGTATAAATCTATACATATATCTATATCTATTGTTCATGTTCGATCAGTTTAGCAGGCAGCAGCAACAACAACTACAACAAATAACCAAAATCCAGACATCTTCAATTCTATATTCAGCGACCGTTTTGCCCGTTTGTTTACTCTGCGAGCCGTCGTCATGCCGCATTTTGTTGTTAATTATTCAACAAACAAATTATGAGGAATGCAGTGTTTGGGCATTGCTCAACTAGAAGATACCCACGTAATAGAATTTTTTAAATTTTTTTTAGCTTGTCATAAATCTGAACTTTCTGTTGCAAGACTTCAATCAGAAAATAACTGTATTTAATAATATATTTTATTTTTCATTAATTATCAACAACTGTTGTTTTTCCCTATTGTAAACGAGCTGCGCCAATTTGCTTTTTAAAGCATTTAAAGCCTATTTTCCGTAATCGTTTTTCGTTTAAGTCAATCTGTCCTTATTTGTTTGCAGTTACATAAATCCTACACACACAAGCGAGAGTTGTTAGTTGCTTCAGTATACCCTATATAAGAGTTCGGGCTGTGACTTAGCTTAATTGTGTGTACAGTCTACAAATATTTGCAATTTACCGGCACTTTTCGAGTGCGCACAATTTCGATAGCCGTAACGAAAGCACGCCGTAATGCACGCCAGTAAACGTCAGAAGCCGGAGAACGTTTCGGCTGATTCGCAAATTTGTCGATTTAGTTGATTTCGCATTGACGTTTTAATAGGTCATTAAGATGGAACGGGTTTTGGTTAGAGCCTTCGAAAAGTTGATGGATCACCGCACAGATTTGTGCTTAAAGATGCTACGCGTGTGCAGCGCGTTCGAGTGACATGTATCTGTGTATCTGACAGATAGTAAAGTATCTGTGCTTGATTGTCGACAAACTTAAAGTATCTGTTGGCTATTTTATTTACGACTATTTATGACTATCTCTAAGATATTTAAATGTATCGACTGGCGGTTGAATTTAAGTATCTTTGACTAGCTAGCTTATGCTGACAGCTAAGCTGAAGTAGCTGATTGCCATAACAGCATCTTTAACTGAGCCTATAAAAAGTATCTTAAAGGTATTCAAGTGTATCGTCTGTCGACTACATTTAAATATCTCTATGATATACAAGCACCCAACTTAAGTACCTTTAAGATATTTAAATGTACACGATGGACTATAAGAATGTTTAGTATATCTGAGTATCTTTGACTGCTAGCCGTTAGCTGGTGATAAACCTAGGGTACTTTGGAGATATAAACGTATTCTCTGTCGAATGGCTTAAGATACAAAAGTATATTTTACTGTCTATTGCTGATGTGCACCAAAGCTTGAGTATCTATCAGATGTTCAAGTATCTTTCGCCTTAAGTATCTTCAACACGTATATCTAACACACAATCTTTAAGTGCATGGGAAATATTTCCAGCGTTAAATGTAGTTAAGTTTATTACCTACATGTCAAATAAGATTTAATATCTCTAAATTATTTATCATTGTCTGTCGTTTGGGTATCCTTCAGTTACTTTAGAGCCTCTTACAAACCGCAAACTGCTATAACTCGACATAAATATTAGGTGTTTTGAAGATATTTCAATGGACTTAGTTTGACTATCTTCGATTGACTATCGCTGGACGCAGTCGACTTAGTTTGGGTATCTCTCGCAAGTTGAATCACCTTTGAGTGGCTTTAAGTTACGTATTAATATCTGGTCAAACCTTAAGTGTTTTCGATTCGACATTCGAATGTGTCGTATGCATATTTATATTTTTAGCTCGGCTACGTTCACCTGTTCGACGCGGCTTATCGAACATTTATATAACTCGCTTAACTGTGCAATTTGTTAACTGCGCTTGCCCAAGCCCACATCACAAAATACACAATATATCTATATATATATATGTATATATCGAGTTCGAGTTCGAGTCGGTAATTTTACCGGCTACTAATTGCTATTTGCACATTTGCGCTTTTTGTTGTTGTGCCGCCGTTTGCTGTTTGCCGTTTGCCGTTTGGCGTTTGCTTTCTTGGCCAATTAGCTGGCCCGTCGCTTTGGCCTGAATATCAAATGAATATATGAATATCTATATGTAATTTTCTGAATTATGGGATCTCTTCTATCCATCGCCCTTTGGCACTGCCCCCAATTGTGGCTCGTAAGTAGCTTAAATTATAATTTAATTTGCCTTCTCTTATTCTTGATGGCTCAGCATGCGCTCTTCATTCAAAACTTTATATGTGTATATTTATTGTTTATTATTATTATTGTTATTTTCTTATGCTCATTTGGCTGATATTTTTCTTTTCTTTTCTTTGCTTCCGTTATATGTTATTCGGTTTTATTTTTAGACACAAACAGCATGAGTCGTGAAAGCGATGACAATTTGAGTTCGATCAATTCAGCGTATACAGGTAAATATATTTTTAATTACAAACTAATTTTATTATCATTTTACATTTTTATTTTTACACTTGGCTGTGCGCTCATCAACATATTAATGCGGTTCAATTAACACATATCGTGGCAGACAGGCATAAATAAATCCATAAACTGGAAACCGAAATTGGCGGCTCTAATCTATAACTTAATTGACACAATAATATAATCATTATGAAAAACACAAAATTAATTTATAGCATAAGAAACAGCAGCTAAGAATTTCCTGCTTCACAAACATTTATAAATATCTCTCTTTTATCCCATCTTTTCCCACACTTTCACCCATGCAACTTGACCCCAATTTGCGAGCTGATCTATCGAAATTATCGACCAATTGCTTACTTGAGTATGCAGCAACTGTTTCCGATCTACAATTGTCAATTGACGGCAAACAAAGCCCGTCCCCAGGCAGCACTCGAAACGGCTTTCAGGCCATTGAATTAACTATAAATCTAACTACAATTTTAATCGCGTATGTCCCCATAGAATGGCCTGTTAGACAAAGCAACATCATTTTCATTAAGCAAATGTGTCCGTACAATTGCTTTGGTTGGGGTTTTTGCTGTTGCTGTTGCCGTTCGATTGCCCTTCTCAGCTGAGGTCTTTCCCGCGTTTGAAATGCTAAACACGTTCTAAGTATATGCGTATAAAATTATACAAATTAAATTGTAATGTGAAATACGCGACAGACGAAAAACACGTTAAAATGCTGCAATTGACTGCACTGACTGCATGATACTCGCCCAAGGTAAAGGAAGACTAAATTTAATCGAAATCAAGCTCTATTTAGTGGAGTTCCAGTTGTTGAAAACCTTAGGCAGTATATATAGAGAAGGTACCATAGTAATATGCAATAGTTGGTAAGCCTTTCGATTTCGGTGAATCTAAATAAAAATATAAAAATGCTAAATACGAAGTCTTCAACTAAATTTGGCACATAAACCTATATACTCGTTTACCCTGTAGGAGGGGGTATAGAAGCACGCTAGAAATATCCATGGGGTCTGTGTTGAGGCGCTTCTACAGGTATATCAATAAAGTTTTTTTTTTAAGCCAGCTGCCTCGTTCATATTTTTTGGCACCCTTTGTTGTTGTTGCTAATAATAATAACAACAATATTTATAGTATTGACATTTTACGAAAAACGCCTTCCAATGTGGCCTGGTCGCTGGCGAAAACCTGAAAAATCAGCAAGATTCCAACAACAGCAACTGCGCCGCATCTAAATACCAAAAATAACAATAACAACAAAAACTTGACACGAAACCAGTTTTCCATTTGGTGAAATTCTCAGGCGATCGCGCCAGGGCGTTTATTTAAATATTCTATTGAAAATACAAACAAAATACAAAAAAAGCTCGCGTTGAAAACATCAGCGAATATTATCATAGAAAATTAAATGCAATTATTTCTTTTTTCTATTTTTTTACTCTGCTCATATGCACGCAAATAAAATTAATGGCGATAAAAAAATGTTGTATTTTGCAAGCAATAAAGTGAGGACTAACTAAGAGCTAAAAATAACTCAATACAAGCCTCAAAGTAAAAGATGATTAAATTAGAGTTTTTGGAGCCACGTCTAGCTTGAAAATAGAGTCAAATCAAAGATAAACTCGAAGTTAGTTGTGCTTTAGCAATGTGTGAAAGCTTCACTGTACCTGCTATTGCCCAAGGCATGCAACGGCGTTTAGCTGCTGTTTTGGAATGCGTTGGTTGGAGCAACAGTTGTCAGCAGCAACAGTTGGCGGCAACAGCAGCAACAGTTGTCGGCATTTGCTGCTGGAAAGAGATTTGCATGTAAGCGCAGCCAAAAAGTCATGTAAGTCGTGACCAGTGTGACCAGCCCGAGTGATTGTGGTGTGTACATACGTAGCGGCTAATCAGTGTGGGACGTAAATCGTTCAACGACCGTAGCCCCACTAACAGCACCCACTTGAGCTGGACACAAAGCTATTTGTAGCTCTATCTGTAGCGTTGATCGATTCGAGTTAGCTGCGACCTACACACAATGGCAATGCATTTGCCTTAGCTTGCAGCGACATGCACTTGCGTTTGCACTCAGCTCAGTTTAGCTTAATTAAATGTTGTTTAATCATTTCAATAGATAATGAGCCAGCGACATGTTCTGCGGTGATTTATCGATCGAGCATGCGAGCGCACACGCCCGATCCGTAGCGATGCGCAGCCATAAATGGACGCGTCCATCCATTTGGGCCGAGTCGTGCGCTAAGTGGGTCGGCGATTTTTTCAAATGCTCGTTCACAGTAGTGAAAACGAGAGTATATTGCTTGTGCTGAAAATATAAGTTACCAAAATGAAGCCAATGCTCACCAAGTTGGGCCATAGTACCACAAGGTACAGCTAATGGAAAGACTACTGTACTTTACTGATATTAACTAAAAGTTATCAATAGTTGAAACTAGACAATCTGCACTATATATAGATGTAAAACTGTGAGCGAGTATTATGCAGTCAGCTAGGCTCGTCTGTTTATTCTATTTTGACCAAAACAACATTGGGCTAGCGACTCGTTGTAGACGCGGCCGCAGACTTGAGGCGCCACACTCACTCGATTGTTGCAGCAGCAACAGCAGCAGCAGCGGCAGCAGCGGCTGCTTTGATGATGATTCATTCGGCGTAACTGTCAGATACATGAGTTCATTAGTGTAGACACTGAATGTCAACTGCAAGGAAATTGTCAGCACACACACGCACACACACACACACACACACAGACAGCTGTATTTTTAGCGCTTGCTCACGTTTAATAGTTAACAGTTAAATGCTAAAAATCAACAACAACTCAGATTCATATGCAGTGGAGCTGCAGTTGGCGAAGGTTCCAGCGAATGGCGTATACTAAGCGACAAATAAGCCTTGAAGCTGCTCAGTAAACTATACGTGTATATATGTATATAATATATATATATGTATGTTCTTTTTTTTTCAATTTCCATTTTGATGCATTGTAGAACAGCAGAAAAGACAGAAATTGGCGTGAAGCCAATTGTAAAACAGTTAGTTTCACCCATTTGAGCACAGTGAAAGTTGCCTTGGCAAAGAAATAATCGGAAAATAAAAGGGAGCCGTATTGTAGATACAGATATAGATACAGATACATCAAAGCAGATACAGATACTTGTTGTTATAATTAAAAAATAAAAATTGCAAGCGTCACGAAATATAATAGCAAATAATAACAAATTGTCTTGACTGCCTGGCTGGCCGGCTGGCCGTCGGGCCAGTGGACAGGCGGGGCCGACGGAGGAGGAGGAGAGCTGCTATTTGTTGTATCTTTTGAGCAACAATTGAACCTTGAAGCTGTTTGCCTCTTGTGCGTCTTATGGCCATGTCATGCTTGGCTACCGTTCGGGCTCAGCTCGAGTTGCCATGCCAGCTGCACAGTAGCTCATTCCATAGGCCTGCCTTTCGCGCATCTTTCAGATACATGCGCTCATTGTGCACAGCGAAAGACGAAGAAGATGGCAAAAACGCCAATTTACGCTGACAAAAACACAATTAACTACACGGCGTATACGTCATGCTGTAAATTAAGCGGAAACCAAAATCGTGCAAATCACAAAAAGCAACAACGAAAAAAATGTTTAAATTTGCTTTCTGTTTGCAGCTGATTTTTCCTCTTCTTCTTCTTCCTTTTCTTCAGTCTGTTGCAATTTGTTACAAGCAAACGTTACCAAACTGTCGACAATTTAATTGATTTATGCTTTTTCATTTTGACTCATGGAAATTTATGACAATTGATTTCGAAAGTCTCACGCAACTGAACTCAACTCCAGAGAATGTCAGCATAACGGAGCTCACTTTATGTTTAGCCACAAAATTTGGCATCTTTAACTACGATTTGAGCTGAGAAATGACATGTTTTGAGGAGAATTCTATGACAGTTTCTTTCAGTTAGAGAAATATCTTCGAAAGTATCTTCCATTAGCAGCTGCACCTTTCTAAAACCCAGAAAACAGCACAGGTTCAGTTCTCTCACAGAATTAATTGTTAATACCTGCCTGCTCGACTCACCTGGAAAGTTCTTTCGCTTTGCTTGGGGCTAATCACTGATTAAACAACAACAGCCGCAGACAACTTTAACTTTCACATTATAACAATTTACAAAGCCCAACACTTTGGGTGCCGTTGTATATGATTAACACGAATTCGCTAATTATTAACTAACAGAGCTTCACTGTACTCCACTCGAGTGCTACACCCAAAAAGCATACGAAACTCTGTCCAAATCCAAATCTAAATTTTAATTCAATTCAATTCAAATTTAACATTTAACATTTATGTAAATCGCATGCAACAGCTGTGTAAATTGCAAACTTTTATATATGTATATGTATATGTATGTGTAACACGTTCGCAGATCTCTATCAAGAGACTGTTAAGCGCTTTACGCGCTCCTCTCTCTCACCCACATCCGATTGGGAACGCAGCTCGTTCAAGTCCCGAACCCCAACGCTCTCCGACAATGGACGTCGCCCATCTTGTAAGTCCGTTGCTCTTGCCGTCGAGCACCTGCATGCCGTGTGCTGGATGCTGCTGTCTTTATCTGTAACTGTGCTTTGTTTACGTTTACGTTTTTGTTTCATTTTTGTTTTTGTTTCGGCTTAACCATAGACGATTATTATCTAGAGGCCACAGGTCGGCGACGTAGCTCAGGTAAGCTAAAGAGCAGCTCACGAACTAATCTCTATGTTTTGTATATGTATCTGAATAGATATATACATTTTTTATGAAAATTATAGAACGTGTTCGCTTGCTAAAATACACACACACACACACACGCGCACACACACACCATTCCATATGTCAGTTAGATATTTGCGCAGGTGGTTTATGTATATATGAATCTATGCCAGTTGCTCGCACCTTAAACGTAGTTTACCACGATCTCTGTTGACTCTGTCTGTCTGCATTTATTTGTCTCAGCTTCAGATGGAAGCACATAACCCACAGAAATTGCCAAATTAACAGGAGTTAGTGTGCCGCTAACAGTACTTGGACTGCTGCTGACAATCGCAGTGGGTGTTCACTGTACAGATGCGCAAGGCCAAGCTGTTGACAGCTGTTGCCTCATTAGCTCATTAGCTATGACATAATTTAAATATCAGATAATATTTATCTGGATTTATGTAACATGCTAAGCTTCAAGGTGTTCCACAACTAACGTAAATTTTTAGATACATATATATTTTCTTATGTAAGAGATGGCATTACTGATCAAAATTAGTGATATATAAATGGACGGTTATATTAATTATTTCCTCATATGGACTTCAATTCGAGTAATTAATTTGTTTATTTTGTCGTTTTTAGCCTGTAGCTTGGCTTTATATAAAAGCGTTAAAATTGTTAACTCGTTTAACATAGTGTACTTAAGATAGCTTTCTTGTTTTTCAAAATATCATTCTTGACAGTCTATGCGATACTGCATTCTATTATCTCGAATCAATCTTCGACATTGCCTTTACGCTTTATTTCTAAAGATTCCGACTCCGATTAAGCTCTTTGCCCAGAGTTCCGCTCAACTGTACTTTCTGAAAAATCGTAATTTACAATAATTTTGTTTTGCTTACTCATAAATGTAGCGGAACGACTGTTCGGTTAGCCGGAGCCCCACAATTAGCTAATGCATATGCATAGCCGCGTATTTATTTATATCTTACTTTGAAGCAACTCAACTCAATCTTGACACCTTTATGCAGGCAGCCAAACAAACACCTCTTGCGTAGCACAGCGGCAAAAATTTGAAAACCTAATGATGAAAATTTACAAAATTATCATTAAAACAAAACAAAGAAGAAGCGAAGATGGGGGCATGTGGGCGATGTGCTTGCAGCCTTATAATAAATGAGTGGAGCAGCCGAACAATACGAAAGTTATGACATAGCTCGCATGCATTTATTTATATTTTTATTATTTTTGCTGCCTTTGTTGTTTGGGTAATTTTCCAGCAAATAAAAGCCATTTATCAAAAATCAACAAGTAATTTATTAAATTAAAGCCCCAATTTAAAGGCGTTGTCTCTTGCGGGTCTATGAAGTCATTTCGGTTCTAGTCTAGAGAAGATCTATTAAATGCATTTAGATTAAAATTTTATGTGATATATAATAACCAATATCCGTTCTAAGCAAGCCTTGCTTATGCGGGGGATCGCGTTGAAGTCATTTTTTGTTGTGCTTTATATGACAGCTTCAAATGGTTTTCATTGACTGCAAGCGACATATGCAAATTGCAGCTGAACAATTTGCATATGACATCATATGCCTGTCTATGTAGTATGTATAAGAAAAGCCACTTATAGAGGTTTTTATGGCGTGTAAATTGTGACTGAAACGCGGCCCGAAACATTCAGTGCGCACACTCGAGATTGATGATCTGAATGAAATATATATACATTATAATATAATATAATATGAAAAAACAACAGCGGCCAAAACATTTAAGATTTATATGATAGGAGTATAAAAGTCTTAAAACGAGGCGTGATCTGAGAGTATGATTACATTCATATATTAATTATCACGATGTTCCCTTCAAGGTTAATATAAATATTAGGGACTTAAGATATAAATTAAGTGAAATATATGAAAGAATATGTTGAGAGGAACAGCCAAATGTATCATCATATAAGAAAGTGTGTTCCGGGAGTAACGTAATTCATTTTAATATAAACAATATATGTCAAATATATTGAGAGCACACCTCGTATAATATATTAAACGAACACAGATAAAGCAGTAATCTATATATTATGTAGTGATGTCTACTCGTAATGAATCGTATAATTCATATAATTTCAATAAGAATACAGCCAAATCATGCTAGGATTGATGAACCACGTATAATATATATATGATTACATTGCATAACATATGATGCTCATTCATTCACAGATCACAACAGCACCGTGCTGACAGCCAACACAGAGCAGTTCATAATCGGCCAACGTGTGTGGGTGGGCGGATTGCGCCCTGGCCAGATAGCCTACATAGGCGAGACACACTTTGCGCCCGGCGACTGGGCAGGCATCGTGCTCGATGAACCGAACGGTAAGTTGATCGACAGCTGGCACTCGCTATAAAGGCTGGCTTGTCTACAACGGCTCTTTGCTGCTTGCAGGCAAAAATGATGGCTGTGTCTCGGGCAAGCGTTACTTCCAGTGCGAGCCGAAGCGCGGCATCTTCTCGCGCCTCACACGTCTCACCACATATCCGCTGTCGGGTGCAGTGACGCCCACCTCGCCGCTGTCGAAGCACTCGCCGGACCGTTCGCGCACAGTTTCGCCAACCGCCAGTCTGCGTAGCGCCATGCTGCGCAGTCCGGGCACGGGCAGTAAGTAAAGCCAACGGCACAGTGGGAAGAGATCTCGCTAATCTGCGATCCTTTGCAGAGAATGGTCTGACAGTGGGCGACAGAGTGATTGTCTCATCTGGATTCGGCAGTCGACCCGGCATCTTGCGCTACCTGGGCGAGACACAGTTTGCACCTGGCAACTGGTGTGGCGTCGAGCTGGACGAAGGCAGCGGCAAAAACGACGGCTCTGTCGATGGCATAAGGTGAGCAACGCGCCTATTTAATGAGGTTCTCTTTGGGACTCTCAAAACTAATCTCCACTCCGTGAATTTTAGGTATTTTGAGTGCAAACCGAAGTTTGGAGTCTTTGTGCCGATTGCCAAGGTTTCGCTATCGCCATCGTCGAAGAAGTCGCGTCTATCGCGCGCCGGCTCGCGCGAATCTCTCACCTCGATTGGCACCATGAACAGCATAGCCACGACGAACACGTCGCGCATACGCATGAATGCACAGGTATAAGACGGCCTTGCAACTGCAACAGCAACAACATGCCACGAGCCACATGTCACACACAGTTTTAGTTTACCTTTTTACCACAGTTACCTGCCAGAGTTATGCTGTTATCTATATATTTATGCCTAATACTGTTAATGTTAACTGTAAACTGTTAACTGTTTACGTTTTTTACTAACGCGTTTTAAAACTCTAATTCTTAATCCCCTCCACATGCAGCGCAAGTCGAGCACGCCCATTCGGTCTAATGTAACGACGCCGAAAAATCAATTTTCCATGCAGGTATGCAAAATCAAAAACCAAACGCCTCTATGTGTGCGCGCGCTGTTAGTTAACATGCACGCCACTGTACCCGCTGTAAAAGTCGCTTGAGCGTGTGTCTGTGTGTCCATTGACTAATTACTTATGCTAACCTAGCCGCTAAGCGTGCCACTAACTCTAAACACTAACTCTAAACCTGGCCAACTAAAAGCGACACTGCTGTACAAAACAATATTTATAAAATATAAACAACTCTACATGCACCCCTTTATTTTGGCCTATCTTATTATATGTATCTATGTGTTTTGCTGTGTTACCTTTTGATTTTCTCTTTATTATTTTCTACGCGTACACCTGTTGCATAATAAACAAAATGTTCGATACCAATATCTATTTTAAGTGCACGCTCCACTGTGTGTGTTACTCTACATAGATATAATATATATGCACATATATATTATATATTTACATATATATATATATTCCTTCTTTTGTATTTCTCGTTTTGATATGTTACGCATGCGCACAAAACTTTGTCTGCCTCTTATTTATTATTTATATGTTTCGGTTGTCAACGGCCTCCGGCTTAACGTTTGCTTCGCGATAAAACTGCAAGACTATAAAATTGACGAAAAATATATAATAAAATATATTGAAGTATTTCCCAAAATTTTTAAATTATTTTTCTATGTAAATAATATGATATGTACAAAATATTGCTCATAAATTTTATATATTGAATTTTTCTTTATTTGTTTAGCTACATTTATATTAACATAATTGTATATTTATATATGATTCTATAATAATTTTATATTGTATTTTATTTTTAGCTTTCTTAAGAAAAATTTTATTGAAATTCTTATTTTTTTTTATAATATATATATTAATAATATACTTTTATGCAATATTTGTAATAATGCTTACATAGTCTTGCAGTTTTATACGTCTACCTGTATGTGTGTATATATACATATATACACACACATATATATATATATATACATGTATTGAATATTTGTATGCAATTATTTCGTTCAACATTTAACTCATGTATGTGTTTACACATACACACACACACACACACACCTATGTACACTCTATGATATTCTTGTTACTCATGCGCTTATTATGCCACACACATACATATACACACACTCACACTCACACACATACATTCTCTCTCTCCCTCTCTCTCTCTCTCTCTCCGTCTGCGTCTCTATGTGACTTGCAGGATCTGCTGCGCGAGAAGCAACATCATGTGGAGCAGCTGATGGTGGAGCGCGATCTGGACCGGGAGGATGCACAGAAT
This sequence comes from Drosophila mojavensis, assembly GCF_018153725.1. Taxonomy (NCBI): domain Eukaryota; kingdom Metazoa; phylum Arthropoda; class Insecta; order Diptera; family Drosophilidae; genus Drosophila; species Drosophila mojavensis. The sequence goes on along the minus strand of NW_025318858.1, from coordinate 481,288 downwards.
CAGGCGCTGCACATGCAAAAGAACATCAATGAGGTAATTATCTTCACCGATACAATGTATATGCCGTTGCCCTATGCGGATCGCAGTCGGCCATTCCGGTTGCGGCCGACGAGCCACAGCAGCAGTCGCATCACAATAAGTCCAACAACGGCAGCAACAGCAACAACAACAACAGCCAGACAGCCGCTGCAACAACAACAAGTACAGCAACAGCAACAACAAAAATCGCGTTCCGATAAACCAAAGAAAGTTTGGTTTTGCGATAAAAAGAAACTATTTCCAGTTGGCTAAAGTCCGGCAAAAAAAAAAAAAAAAAAAAAACAAAAGGCACTCGATGTTCATTCAGCTCAGCTCTGAGTGTGTTTACATTTTTTTTTTTTTTAATTTCTATAGAAGTTGCAATTCCACAAAAAACAAAAGAAATGAAGAGTATAATCACCTATACACGCCCACTCGCCCCCCACACACACACACCTACATTCACTTGTGCTGAAATGTTTAAGCATTTGTTTTTCTTCACTTGGTTGGTTTTCTTGTGTTTGTGTTAACCATTTTTCATTGTCCTTTACTGTTTTTGTTTGTTTTTCTTTTGTTGCTCTCTTCTGTCGCATTCTCTTGTTGCTTGTCAATTTTTACACACACTTAATTTGCGCACGTTAACTATTTTGTTCAATTAAAATTCTCCCATTTTCCACACACACTGAACAAGTACAAAGATTAAGTCGGGCTTCAAATTTTCCACGTTTTTTCTTACTCGGCCAAGGTTCATGCGGGTTCATAATCTTAACAAGGCGCTAACGAGCATAACAATTTGTAATCTATTAGCAATTTCGGCAAGCTCCCATTAATGATTGCCCTGGTGTTAATAAACTCTCACAACATTTGGGCTACTTAGACTTGAGCTTTATTTAAATTCGAAATTGGCTTAGGAATTCTACAATTTCTACGCTAGAGCAAATTAATCAATTGCCTGCTCTAGGTTTTAAAACATTTATCAGTATTTTCGTTGACTGAACTAAAAATTGTTTTTATAAAAAATAAAACACATATCATTTGCCATATCAAAAATAACAAAAGTATTGTTTGCTAATCTCATTCATGGTGTTAGTTTAACAGTCTCATTTATACAAATTTATTACGATTGAAAGAAAGAAATGAGCTTTATTAATCAGTTAGGCAGTAAGCTTAAAATATTTATTAATAAACATATACTCGTAATTTGGAGACTTTCAAAATTTCTTTAGCATTTTCACACCTGCAAAAATATTTATGTAAATTATAAAATATTTTGCAATTAACATATACTCGCATTCCTTAACTTGGTATACATTATCACACTTGCTCAATGCATTTTTCGAAAGTAGCTAGTTTCATAGTAAATATCAAATTGAAAGGCTCTTCAATTAACACATATTTGGAACATTTTGAAACTATTCAAATATTTGCAACTAAATTGATCACAATTCGTACGCATAGCTGAGACAGCTTGGCTGGGAATAGAATATTCTGATTTGGGGTCTCTCTTTCGTCTGTTATATGCTTTGATTTGCAACTGTTTATCTGTTTATCTTATTATGTTTATTTGAATAAAATTGAAGTTGCGTTCTTATATCGATATTCTCTATCCTCATCACATATGCTATACATATATATTTTGTATAAATGTCGTGCGCACTTTGAGTTGTATTTTAGAAATTGGCAAAGCAAAACCCAAAACATTTCATCACCCAATCCAAGCAACCAACCACAGTTCTAATACCTTGTTGCTCTTTTTAACGCAAACCCAAAAAAACAAGCAAAAACCAAACAAATCGAAATATCAAAATTCTCAATTGTACAACGACTTTTATGCACCACTGTTCAATTTTTATAGCAACTGCTGATCGAGGCGGAGCGCTGGAGGCGTCTGATAGCTCGACATAGCATTCGACTGGCCGATCTGAGGCGCGAGTTCCGTGGCTGGTCGGGCAAGCACGAGAGGCACTGTATACTGCACAGTGTGCTGACACCGTTACGCATCAAGTGAAAACAAATGGGATGCTATTGAAGTTTATATAGGAGAAGGCTGCACAGCGTTTTATGCTGCAAGAACCAAAAAATATTTACGATATCTTCTATCACAAAGATGAGAAACAAAAAACAAAAACATGAGCCACAAAGCCCAATTGAATTTCACATTTCTTCATGGTTTCTATATATTACTGAAGATAAAAGATATGCATATATATATACTTGAAAAATGGAAATTGGAAAAACCTGTATAAAATGGATTTTATGAAAGCGAATTTTCTTGCTGTTTGTCTAGTTGTACGATCTACGATATAAAAAGAAAACATATTTACGAAATAACATACTTAAAATACATTACGATATCAAATATACGATACACAAATATTATTGCAAAGCATTTTGCTTAAACACTTGTTTTATTTCTTTGTTTGGAATTTTGTTTCTAATTCGTTTTTTTCTGTTGTTACTCGATCTTCCTCTCCTCGGTCGCAGCTCAAGTTACGGATTTCGCAATTGGAGTCGCAGTTGAGCGACGAACGTAAGAAATCTGAGGAATTGCAATTCACCATAGATGAGGCACAATTCTGTGGCGATGAAATGAATGTAAGAGCTTTACGATCATTTAGGGATGTGCATTAACTGAAAACTGTCAGTAGGAGTTTATCGAGGGCAAAGCTTAAGCGTATGAGAAGCGCGAAGTAAGGCAATCTAATTGAAATACAAATATATATATGTAATGCATTCTCTTGCGATTGCCTATTCCCTAGGGCGTATGAGAATCGCATAGTAAGGTTTATAAGTGAGGAAATCGCTTGGAGTATGTAATGCTCCGTTAAGAGAGCTTATTGGCGTTTCGTTCCAATTTGACTATTATATCTAGTATTATATCTAGTATAGATCTTACTACAGCATAGCTAAAAAGTATATGAGTATATGGCTCATAGTAAGACTGTAATAAAGTAAAGTTTTAGTTTTGAGGTCATTCTTGTCTCTCCAGACTTTTATAGTCGGAAATTTGTGAAATTCGCTTTTTTCATATTGAACCAAGCGCCTAAAAGCTACAACCAGACATATCAACGGTAAACTGTTAAGCTTTTGCGTTCATTCTAAGCAGCTAGATAATCGAATAACAACAAAACATTATCAATAAGCTTCCGCTACAAGTTTGAGCATATTCAGCTCATTGAGCTTCAATAAAAATACTAAAGCAATACAACGAATTCGATCAATCATATAAGAATGATACCGTCGATAAGAAAACGTAATTTTTTGAAATGGAATTACAATTTCATTCATATGGATTTATAGGGCTTATTTAGCTCACTCCTTCTAAATTACCTATTTTTATTTCTTCACAACGTTTTGAAGCAACATTTTATAAATGTTTGAATGAGGTCAAATTATTGCATATTCGTTTTATATTTTTTAAGAAAAGTTCAAGTTCATCAAGAATTCTTAAAAAATTGAATTATATTGATAGAGCCTTTTTGGAATAAGTTTTAAGAATCTTAGCTGGCAGACATGGCTTTTATATTTAAAATATATAAACCCTGTACTTATTGGATAGAAAAAGTATGTATGATAGAAACGTGGAGTGATTAAAATAGCAGTATCACGGTATATTCAGGGTATCACCTCTAACTGCAGAAACCCTGTTTCAAAATTCGGTCAATGCACATCTCTAAAGTTAGCGCAATATGTTAGTCCAATTTACTAATTCGACTTTCCTTCGTCACAGGCTCAATCTCAGGTGTATAAGGAAAAGATACAGGACTTGGAAAAGAAAATTACAAAGCTAGTCTCAGGTATACGAAATTGATAGCAAATTGTCTTCTGCTCTCTTCTGCTAAACACTTTTTGCCTACCCACAGCCACGCCCAGTTTACAGAGCATACCTCCCGTGGAGGAGAGCGTCGCCTTGGCCAATGCCCAGTCGCTGATTGCGGAGCTGCAGGAGAAGCTAAGCCAACAGGAGAAGCTGAACGAGGCGCGGCACAGCGAGTCCCTAGAGGAGCAGCAACGTTTGCTCGAGAATATCAACTATCTGCAGAGGCAGAACGAGACTCTGCAGACCGAGCTGATGGCCAAGGATGAGAGTCTGGAGAAATTCTCGCTGTCTGAGTGCGGCATCGAGAATCTGCGCCGCGAACTGGCGCTGCTCAAGGAAGAGAACGAAAAGCAGGCGCAGCAGGCCAAAGAGATGTTCGAGCAGCAGCTGGCCGAGAAGGCGGAGCAAGTGAGGCAGCTCAGCAAGGAACTGCACGAAATCAAGAGCTCCTCCGACACGCTGGAGAGCGAGCGGGCGCACGTTACCGATGAGTGTGAGATTCTGCAAACAGAGATTCGCATGAGAGACGAACAGATCAAGGAGCTAAGCCAGCAGCTGGACGAAATCAGTACCCAACTGAACGTGCAGAAGGCGGACAGCAGTGCGCTGGATGAGATGCTGACGGAGCAACAGACGCAAAATGTGGACAGCAAAACACTGCTGGAAGAGCTGCAGGCGGCGAATGCAGCCCTGGCCAAAGAGAAGCTGGAACTGCAGCAGCAGCTGAGCGGGTTACAGGATCAGCTACGAGCGAGTGGCGACAGCAACGCGGTGATACAGAAGCAGCAGAAGGAGAATGCGCAGCTAATGGAGGCGAAGGCAGCGCTGGAACAGCAGCTACAACAGGAATCGGAGATAGCGAAGGCGAACAGAGCAGAGGCAGCGGAGAAGGACTTGCAGCTGAATGAACTGAAACAGCAGCTGGAGGATCAAGCAAAGCTATATGCACAGCTGGTGGAGAGCCAGGAGCAGCTCAAGCGGGAAAGAGCAGAAGAGCAGAGTCAAGCGAGTGAGAGAACAGCAGACTTAGAAGCCGCACTGAATGCCAAGCAAAGCGAACTGGAGCAGCTGCAGCAGCAGCTGCTGGAGCAAACCCAGCTGCATGCACAGCTAGTTGAAAGCCAAGGGCAGCTGCAGCAGAAGCACGCTGCAGAGCTGGGCCAGACTAGTGCCAGGGCAGCCGACTTGGAAGCCACGTTGAAAGCCACGCAAACCCAATTGGAGCAACTGCAGCTGGAAGCCACAAGGAGCGGAGAGCAGGGTGCTCAGCAGCTGGTCCAGCTACAGACAGAGCTCGCTCAGCTCCAGGCCAAGGAGAGTGCAGCTCAGGCCGCCTTAAATGCTCGTCTGGCGGAGCTGGAGGCCGCGAAGCAGCAGGAGCAGACGCTGCAGGCAGCACTAGCAAAGGCGAAGGAGGAGCTTGCAGCAGCCCAAATGCAGAGCATCCAAACTGAGACGCATCTGAAAGCCAGCGCTGAGCTGGAAATAAGCGACGTCAAGCGACAAAATGCAGCTCTGCTAGCCAAATGTGAGAGCCAGCAGCAGCAACAGGAGAAGGTGCAGTCGGAGCTAATGGAGGCGCGCACGAGCGCCACGCAGCTGCAAGAGACTCTGAAGCAGCTCCACGGAGAGCTGCAAGGCAAGCAGCAGAGCTATGCAGCGCTGGAGAGCGTGAGCAGCACCCAGCGCTTGGAGCTGGCGAGCGACAACGAGCTGCTGCAGCAAACAAACACGAGGCTGGAACGGGAGCTCAAAGAGCTGCAGCAGAGTCTGGAGAGGAGCAAGTCTGAGGCGGAGCAGCGGCAGGCGCAGCTGGTGGAGCACGAGCAGCTGGTCATACAAAAAGACCTCGCTCTGGGCGATGCCGGCAGGCAGCGAGAGCAGCTCGAGGCGCGCTGCGAGTCGCTGCTGCAACAGCAAGAAACGTTGCAGCAGCAGCTGAGCAATCTGCACAGCAGCTCGACTGACTCCAATGCGGAGTTGTTGAAGCTCTCGCAACAGCTGCTGGAGCAACAGCAAACCAACGAGCAGCTCAGCACGAAAAGCAGCGAGGAGCGAGGCGCACTCGAGCGCCAATTGCAGGCAAGTCAGCAGCGCCTCGATGCGCTCTGTGGACAGGTGGAGCTGCTCACCAAGGAGCTCGCCAGCAGCACGGAGCAGACAGCCCAGCTGCAAGGCAAGCTCAAGGCCGAGGTGGAGCTGGGTGCCAAGCTAGCTTTGGAGCTAAGCGACGCCCAGCGCAAGCTGGAAGCGGCAACAGGCAAATGTGAGCAGCTGGAGCAGCAGCAGGAGAAACTGCAGCAGGAGCTGAACAGCGAGCGGGCTGAGAGTAGCGAACTGAACTCCAAGTTGAAGCAGCTCGCGGAGCAGCTGACCGAAGCGCAAAACCAACTCAACTTGCAGAAGGATGCCAGCAGTGAGAAGTGCCTACAGCTGGAACGGGAACTCCAGCTGAGCCGGGCGACCATGAGCGAGTCCCAGACCAACGAGGCAGCAGTCAGACAGCAACTCAGAGCTGAGCTAGAGCAACGAGAGCAGCTGCTTCAGCTGCTTCAGGAGCAGCTGAGCGGAACACAAGCAGCCAACGAAGTGGCCCTCAAGGAGCTGCAAGAGAGATTGGAGATAACCAACACAGAGCTCAAACACAAAGAGCAGCTGGCCAGAGAGGACGCCCAGAAGATAGCGGACCTGAAGACCCTGGTGGAGGCCATACAGGTGGCCAATGCGAATATATCGGCGACCAATGCGGAGCTCTCCACCGTGCTGGAGGTGCTCCAAGCAGAGAAGAGTGAAACGGCGCACATCTTCGAGCTGTTCGAGATGGAGTCGGACATGAATGCAGAGCGGCTGATCGAGAAGCTGCAGGGCATGAAGCAGGAGCTGCAGGACACGCACAGCCAGCTGGAAGCCCAACTGAGCAGCAACAAGGAACTGGAAGCCAAGCTGAACGAGCTGCAAAAGAGTGAGCAGAGCTTGCAGGGCACTGCCATTGAAGCCGCTGAAGAACTGCGTCAGCGACAACAGGCCAATGGGGAACTAGAGGAGGCACTGAAGCAGAGTCAGGCCAAGCTGGCCGAGACGCAACAACAGCTGGAGAGTAGCCAAAGTCAGTTCAAGGCACTCCAAGAGCAACTGCAGCAACTTCAGCAGAGCGAGAAACAGCTGCAGGCGGAAGTTGCCAAGTCGAACGAGCAACTGCAGCAAATGCAGGAGATCAGCGCAGAGCAGCAGCAGGTGCTGCTGCAGAAGGAACAGCTGCTGCAGAAAGGCAACGAATTGGACGCCCAACTGTCTGAATACCAGAAGGTAATTGATGAAATGGATGAGGCCTCGAAGGAAAAGTCTGCGAAGGTGCAGCATCTGGAGAATCGCATCAAGGAGCTGGAACTGGCCCTGCATCAAGCTAAGGAATCACAGCAGTTAACGCACCTGGAGTGCCAGCAGCTGACGCGGAAGTTGCACTCTCTGGAGCTTGAGGAGGCACGCGAAATCATGGCATTGCGTGCCCAAGCGAATGGAGCCACCAGCAACCCAACTAAATCAAGCGACGATGCTGAGGTAAGTCTTCGGGTATCCCCTGATCTTGCCGATTCACTCTTTCACTTCCTTCTCAATAACCCCCGCAGCTGGATACAGAAACCAGCCTGGCCAAGATCAACTTCCTGAACTCAATCATAGCTGATATGCAGCAGAAGAACGATGCGTTAAAGGCCAAGGTGCAGACGCTGGAGACTCTGCCTATAGACTTTACCAAGTGAGACTTTTTATATAGATAGATTCTATATGTGTTTTATGATGATTCTCCCTCTGTAGACCCCACGCCTTCGAGATGTTGAGCAAACGAAAGCCCGCTCCACGTTTGTTCTGTGATATCTGTGATGAGTTTGATAAGCATGAAACGGAGGACTGTCCGCTCCAAGCTGGCGATGAGCGCGACTACTCACCGCCTCCTGCCGAGGCCAACCACGAGAAGAAGGAGCGAAAGCTGCCAGCTCCACGCAAATACTGCGACTCCTGTGAAGGTAAGCGATCGATCCCCATCTCTACATAGATATATATTTAAATGCATTCCATTTACTTTCAGTTTTCGGACATGATACGAGCGAGTGCGCCGACGATGAGACCTATTAGAACACTAAGCTAAACTAAGTTAATTTTGTTGGTTGTTGAAACACGCAAACGTATTTTTATAATCTTATAATCCGTGAGCCTTAAAGCTGATCAACCTATTTACAACATTTTATACCTCTTCGGAAGCTGTTTTCATGTTTTGCACGACTAATTCTATATTAAAATCTGATTGTGTTTACTTGTTTTGTGTATAGGAAATATGATATTTTGAATCTGTTTTTAATTCTTATTTAATTTATTTATACAAATAGTGAACATTTACTTCTATTGTTTCGCAAATGTTTTGTAATAATAAATGAGTAAACTAAAACTAGTCGCCGCCTTCTTTCTTCTCCTTGATGGCATCCTGCAAGCAACAAGCAATAGAGAAATAAATTAATTAAAGTCGCAGTAAGTCTGAGCAAATTTCGGTTAAACAAATGGAAATAATATTCATTTAACAATTAGATCACTTTTATTTCGAAACCCGATACGTGTTCAGTCGAACCTCGCATACTCACTTTAAATCGCTCCTCGAAAAGCGACAATTCTGCAAGCAGGTCCGTTATGGCATTCATGAATGCCTCTTGTGGTGAATAATCCGCCGTCGTCTGTATCCGGATGACGAACTTGTGCTCCAGCGGATGGGGCACCTTATAGCCGGCAAAGAGCACGTTTGGATCCTTCAATAGTTGGCTGTTGAGCACAATTAATAACAACTGTACATAATTATTAGTGGCTGGGCATACTTGCGAATCATGTTGCCCAGCGTGTGATCCTCCTTGTTTATGGTGAAAATTGCGGCATTTGTCACCTTCGTGTCCAGTTCCTTGATAATTCTGCAAAGATATCGTCAAATGTGATTCGCAATGTTTTTAAACAAGCTACTTACTTTTTCTCGCCTTCGTAGAGCAGAAACGATTCAAATGTGGGTGGGGCATTCATTTTGTATTTTATTTATAAGCAAATGCAATTCAAATAAAAAATTTTGTTTAGAAAACAAAATCAGTCGTACACAAGAAAATGTAATGCGCGAGACACTGCCACACTTAGCAGCACTGCAACTATCGATAAGTCATCGTATTGCTGGCGATAGTTCTGTTTAGCGATGATAGTGTTGCGAAAATTCATTTCATTGGAAAGCATTACTAGTTCATAGATATCAAAATATGCGCTGAGAAACATTATTTTATATATGATAATAGATTTTAAATAATGTGGACAAAATTAAATTTTGTAAAGTGCCCCTTATACGCATACAATATAACTACCACTACCACTGCATGCGAACAAAATCCGATAAAACCACTCAAATGAACCACAGCTGATAAAATTCCTGTGTAGTTTCGAATGGTTCAACACTACTTCGAAGTTTTTTTTTTTGCGCCAAACAAGAGCGTTGTCCATTAAGAAGTTTAATAAAATTAACTGCATATTGCCTGTGTCAAAATGAGCGTAACAAACAGCGCTTCCGTTAACGCTGCTGACGTGGATGAAGCGAATCCACTGGAACAATCGACCATAACAATGCTCGATGTACTCGAAGAAGAGAAAGAATTGGAAGAGGAATACGCCGCGGTGCTTGGCGGCTCCGATGAAAAGGAGTGCACCTATGCCAAAGGCGCCATACAGCGCCAGGCACTCTACTCTTGTCTCACCTGTTGCCCGGAGGCACGCGAGGACCCAAAGAAGAGCGCTGGTGTATGCCTGGCCTGCTCCTATAGATGCCATGAGAACCATGAGCTGATCGAACTCTATACCCGACGTAACTTCCGCTGCGACTGTCCAACACTGGAGAAGCGCTGTGCTCTGAATCCTCAGCTGGAGGCAGTGCAGCCGAAAAATGCAAACAATCTGTATAATCATAATTTCCAGGGCGTGTACTGCAAGTGCAAACGACCCTATCCCGACCCAGAGCGCACGACCGAGGAGACAATGCTGCAGTGCGTCATCTGCGAGGACTGGTTCCATCTGCAGCACATGGAGGCGCCAGCAGGCTCGGAAAAACTGTCAAACGCCTGCAGTGAAATGATTTGCGACTGCTGCATGGAGCGTCACGAGTTTCTACGGGACTACAGCGGCCTGGCCTTGCAGCCAGCAGCTGGGGCCAAGGAGTCCGCAACAGAGGAGGTCAACGTGGTGGACAGCCACCCGACCAAGAACGAGCAACAGTCTGAGCAGCAGTCGGAGCAACCTGCCGAGAAACGCCTCAAGCTAAGCGACGACTCATGCCGCCGTCCTAAGTCCTCAATCGAACACAAAGGTAAGTCGCCAAGCAAGAGTTTCAAGACCATCTCTGCCAGCAACTGAACAATATATTAACACATTTCAATACATAAAGAGCAAATCAAAGTTTTTGCGCCCATCGCCCAGGTAGACAAAGCCGTGCTTGCGTGAGTTCAGCTTGTGGAAGAAGGTCATGCCCAGCCAGACGCAGGACTTGATGATCGCGATGCGCTCGTTGCGCTGCATGTTCAAGGTGAAGGCCTGGCTCAGCGGAATCACGCCGTCGATGGTGTCCAGAAAGTCGATGGCATAGTTGTAGTCGCTGCGCTTCGACAAGTTCGTCTTGAGGTCGTTACGCGGCAGTCGATACAGCTGGTAGTAGGAGAGATTTTCGATTTGCAAGTCGTTTAGACCGCGAAACATCTGATTGGGTATGACGCGACCATCGACCATCTTATAGAGGGCACCGCGCGGGCAAATGGCGCTCTCCTCGCTGATGATGAATACTATGGCAGCCAGACGCTCTTCCTCCTTCAGCTTGATTACCTCCGGGTTGCTGATGCTAATCACTTGATTGGCCACTATATTAAATGTGGGATCCTAAATTGATTGACATTAAGGATGAGCTGAGCTACTGTATCTCTGTATCTCTATCAACATACCAGCTTAACGTAGGTCTGCAAACTCGGATCCCCAATAAAGGGATCGGGTGCGAGTACCGTAGCCTGAAAGATCTTCGGGCTCTGCACAAAGGGCAACAGTTGCCATTGGTACTGATCGACGCTGTAGAAGTACTTGCGATCCTTCAGACAGTCAGTTGTGTAGCCGAAGGCAATGTAGTAGTCATTCTTAATGGCCGTAATGCGTCCCCAGAAGTACATGCCCGAGAAGCGATTCTCCTGCAGCAGCACGATGAGCGAGTTCTCAATGAGGATGCGCTGCTCCGGCGATAGTTTCCGCCCGCAGTACATCAGGCACTCCAGCCCCTCCGAAAAGTACTCCACATTCATGTTAAGCGACTCAATTTATAACTTAAAAAATAATAGTTGTATTTAGAAATGGTTTATGGAATGTTCTGGCCCCGTTTGCTGAGCCGAGCTCTAAACTCATACTAACTTAATATCGTTTGCTTGAACAGGCGCCGCCTTCTGGGCCAACGACTGGCGCAAGGCGCTTTGCCGTTGCGGCAAGTGCTTGGAGCTGTACAAGGAGCAGTGTGTGGAGTTTCTACTGGATGCCGAGGACTCCGTGGAGGCCTACGAGAAGCGCGGCATGAAGCGTATTGAGGAGAACTCCAGCTACGAGCAGGGCATCCGTGCGCTGGCCTCCATCGATCGCACAAAGCAAATCGATGTGATCACCGAGTACAATCGCATGGGCGACAAGCTGAAGGAGTTCCTTCAGTCCTTTGCAGCCAACAAGAAAGTGGTCACCGAGGACGACATCAAGCGCTTCTTTGCCGGCATGCGAAGCGAGAAGACCACCGCCGTCAGTCAGCCCTATTTCTGTCGCTAAGCAAATTACCCATAAAGTATTCTATTTATATATACATACATTCCCCAAATGAGTGTACACATGTGGAATTTATTGTACTATCTTAAATTTATGGTCTTTCATTTGTATCATTATTACTATTAGCATGTTAAAACAACAATTCGAATATAAAATGAGATTCGCATAAAAACAACAACTATCTATAGAATTAGCCAAATATCTATATACAACTCGCGACATATACATATACACACACATATATATATATATATATATGTATATCTGTATAGTTACATACATCTAGACGTTATATGTATTGTCGTTTGGAGTCTGTTTGCTGGCCTGACTGGCCATCTCCAGATTGCAGAGCGTCGCCTGCAGATCCATCATGATGTCGTTTGGATCCATTTGCTCTATCGCCGTGTAGTCCATTAGCGTGCTGCTCATGATTAAATCGCTTAGGGAGGGATTCTCGTCCGGTTGCTGCTGGGGCTGTGCAGGAGTAGGAGGAGGCGGTTGCACCAGCAGCTGAGGAGCCTTGACTGCCTGTGGCGCAGTCATGAAATTGGTTTGATATGCTGCTGGACTTATGGCACTATAGACATTATTGTTGTTGTTATTGCTGTTGCTGTTGCTGTTGCTGTTGTAGCCATTGTTCAGATTGGTGGGCGTTATGCTGCCGCCGTTGAACAGCGTTGTCGTGTTCCAGTTGCTGGCGTTGTTGTTCACACTGATTGTGACATTCAAGTTGTCCTGCTGCTGGTTGAGCAGCTGCAGCAACTGATCCTGGTGCTGCTGTTGCTGCTGCTGCTGGCCAGGAGCATAGCTGTCCGCTGTGCTGCACCTGGAGCTGGGCGAGGCGGGAAAGTAGCTGTAGTTGTTGTACGAACTGGCCGCCGAGGGGCAGCTGCGCGTGCTGTCCATCTCGTAGAGCAGCTGCTCGGCCTTGATCTCCGGCACGAAGGAGCCGTTGGGACTGGTACTGTTGCCATTGTAGCTGCCGGTGGGCGTCATCAGGGGCGCGGGCGCCGCTGCCACGCCCAATAGCTGATTGGCTGCTGCAAAGTATTGGAAAAAGTTCATTAGCAGACTGTCAATAACGAGGCAAAAACTTTTCGCTACAACTGAGTTAATGAGCGCTATAGAAACTAAGCATTTAAATGTGGCCAGCCAAGACAACAATAACAATAACAACAACAATAACAATCAAAATAATTAACAAAGAAAATAACTAAATAGAGCTGTGCCAGAACTTAAAAAGGTCACGTAATAATCACAACAACAACAAGAACAATTTTGGTTGAACTTACACGACCAAAGATCTGAATCACATAGTTCTCATGGGGCTTTTGACTAGCTAAACCTATGTAAAGCTGAACGGGAGGATGAGATAATAAAAAATCTTCGGGTAGCCGAAGTGTTTGAGGCGATTCTAAATGACTTGTGGAGAGTTCTACTAATCAAATATATTTAAATATATAGATGTCGAGGTACATGGAAACGTATTCCTTAAGAGACCGCCTTACATTACGGATCATATATATCATTAACATAATTTTAAAAGTTGAATTTTTCCTTCTCAATTTAGAATGGCCTTCAACAATAACTACTCGAACGGATCTGTGAGTTTTTAGCAAAAACTTTTATTCAATAAATTCAATTACACACAGCTATGAATGTAGCTCGAATATGGATTCATAAATGTATATTTTATGCATTTTGCCAACAACAAATAAGCAGAACACCTGCTCAGGTATATCTGGTTACTACAAATTTCGAAAACGCTTTTGGTCCACAAGGGGTTATCGGGGCCTGCTTTAAAGGAGGCGACTAGCATATGAATATATGTAAATATGTATTCAAATGTGAAAGGTCAACAAGGTGTGTGTGTGTATATGTGTGAAACTTTTCTGCTCCTGCAATGCTATGCCTTTTTCTTAGTGGGTGTGTATGTGTGTGTGTGTAATGAGGAACTCCTCTGCAAACGCTGAAATGTATGCTATGTTTTGTACTCTTGTAGAGCCCTGTGTATGCTTTGGATGTGTGTGAAACCCAACACCGCATTTGATCAACTGCCGACTTACTTAACATTTTGGACTGTTTCTGATTCTGAGTCTGGTGCATCATGCCGGATAGCTTACGCTTAACGCGTTCTGTGGCTTTTCGCGCGTCGAGGCGGCATTTGTTGGCCAAAGCATCTACAAAGACAATTGGGGAGGGTCAATATTAACTGTGCTTTGAGTACTCTATGTGTGTGTCTGTGTGTGTGTGACTAGAGGTACACGCATATAATACTGAAAGAAGAGACGACTAGAAAAAAATTTTAGATTAAACTGCAAAGAGCATTCACTGTAGCCCATTGGCCTCGGCTAGACGGCGCGCAATCTCATCGGCGTTTAGGAAATCCGAAGCGTCCGCCTCGCCGCCGCCGCCATCCTCCCGCTCCGGCTCTGGCGACTTGCTGGTATACAAGGCAAAGTGCTCTGCTCCGGAGAGGTCGACGCTGGGATCGAGCACCACGCCGTAGGCGCCCTCGCACAAATTCTTGATGCTCTGGCGATCGGCGATGGCCACCAGCTCCATGTTGCCGTCGCTAATGGGTATATCGGCCAGCTGCAGCGTGCTCAGCGTCTTGCGGTCGAGCGGACGCCCATAGGTCAGGGTGCTGGCATTCGAGTAGCTCTCCGGGCGCAACAGGCTGTTCTCGCTGTCGCCGCCCTTCAGAGGTATGTGGATGACGTCGGCGTCCAGGTGGGCGGGCCGCTTGCCCGAAACGCTGCTCGAGCTGCGACCCACTGGGCGGCCGCTGCGCTGCGACGCGCTGCTCTGTGGACTCGAGCCAGGTGGCTGCAGGGAGCGAACCGAGCTGCGGTTCGGGGCGCCCAGGCTGAACTGGTTGCCAGTGGGCGTGGTAGCTCGCGATCCCTGCTCCTGCTCGTCCTCGCTCTTGCTGCTGCGACGGCGCGAGAACAGGCGCGAGAAGAAGCCCTGGCGCTTCTTAGGGGAGGCCGTGGCGGAGCTGCTGGTCGCTGCAGCGGGCAGTCGCTTGGTCGGACTCTGGTCGGGCGTGTGCATTATAATGATAGGGGAAGGGGTGGTGCGCGTGGAGCTCACGCTGCCGTTGCGCGAGCGAGTGAGGGAGTGGCTGACGGAGTTCGAGGCGCTCTGCTCGCTCACACTCAGGTCCTGCGAGTTGCGCTTGGGCGGCTTGGGCGGCAGAGGGGGCAGCCGCTTCTCGGGGTCTGGCGAGGGCGTGCGCGGCGGCAGGGGCAACGGCGGCGAGGGGGGCGTGGCTGGCGTTTGGGCTGCATTCACTTGGATCTTGGGCGCCGGCGGATTGGTCAGCACCACCAGCTCGGCCTCGTCCAGCTGACTGAAGGGATTGGAGACATGATAGAGCTGCTCCTTGACCTGGTTGTGTGGCATCTCCACTGGATGCTTATAGGCGATCTGCAGACTCGTGTAGGTCGCAGTCTCGTCGAAGTTCTCGTCAATGTCCACGGAGGCCTGTGCGCTGGCGCTGACTGCCTCCGCTTCGACTTCGCCCACGGGCAGCTCCTTCAGGGCGGCATTCTCTAGAGTATCGCGCCTCGAGGTGCTGCCCTCGCCCCCGTGGGGCTTGTCCTCGTCGTCGAGCTGGTTCGTTATGGTCGTGTTGGCAGTCAGGCTGCTCACGTTTGTGAATGCCGTCTGGGCGGTGCTGTGCGAGAGAGTGGGCGTGTCGCCATTCTCCACCGTCAGGCTGTCAGTTCTCTCGAACTCGCTGCTGCGCATCCACTCATTAATCTTGTCCACGGTGCTCAGTGGGCGCGCCGGCAGCTGCGGCTGCTGCAGGATCTCCTCCATGGGCGTGGAGGTCTGCGTGCAGTCGTCGGCGAGCTGCGGCAGCAACTGCGGCACCTCCAGCTCGATTTCCATGTCCGGCTCCTGGTCATTGTCATTCTCGATGCCGTCGGTGTACTCCGTTTGCGTGGCGTCCGCCTCGTTGGCCTCCGACTCGCCGCGCTGCCGCAGCTGCAGCTTCTTCACCGCGATCTCGAAATCATTCAGAGTGCCCGAGCTCTGCTGCTCGTCCGATGAAACCGTGTTCTCGTCGTCGTTAAGGTCGAGAGGCGGGCACGAATACTTCGTGGCCGTCGTCTCGCTATCTAAGGAAAGTATCTGCTGGAAGACGTCCAGCTCCTGCTTGCGCTTCAGCTTGCGCTGCAGGCGCCCGAAAGTTAGCATACCTGGATTCGGATAGTACTCGAAGGGCAGCGCAGCGCTCGTCGCTCGGTCCGAGGGTCGCTCCAGCTGTAGTTCCACCTGACAAGCAAATCAGTCAATCGCTTGGTTAGCCTCTGCCCCAGTGGGACTCAGCGCAGTCCACTCACCTGCACGCTGTGCTGAATCTCCGTGTTGCGATACCGCGGCGTCCGGAACACTATGGCCGTCTGCTTGTAAATGTCTGTGGGCTGGAAGTCCGCGTAGGCCTCCCAGACCTCAACGCCCGCCTCATTCGTCTCGAAGAAACGTATCCGGATGTCATCCTTGGAGATCTTCTCGCACAACAAGATGATCTGGTCCCCCCCGCTCAGCTTCGAGGAGCAGCTGCACAGCCGATTGATGGTCAGCTCGTTGCTCTTGCCGTAGATCGGCGACGAGACAACCGGGTCGAGGGGAACGTTGTTGTTGCCCACCTTGATGAACGCCTGGTAGCACAGGCGTAGCTCGTACAGATTTATGCTGCTGATGTTGTCTTTGTGATCGAATTTGGCTGCAGCGAGTGTGTGTTTGAGAGAGAGAGAGAGATTGATCAAGTCCGATGGATCATCGTGGATTCTCCGATCTACCACTTACCATGAAACGGATCAATATTCTTTTGCTCGCGCAGCATTAGGGATTCACGCACATCCGTCTTCTTCACGCATTGGATGCCCACTTTCTGGAGCTCGAGGCGCCGCTCCTCGGGCGGCAGCTTCTTGCTGTAGACGCCCGACTTGCAGTTGTCCGCCTCCTCCTTGCTGACCAGCCAGTGGGGATGCTGGCGATAGGGCTTGTCACGCGTCACGCACGAGACGACCACCACAACGGGTCCGCTGTAGTCAACAATCTCGATGGTGGGAAAGGTCTTTGCCTCCGGCGTGGAGTTCATGCCGGCAATCGAGCCCGCCGTCCGTCCCTCACACTTGTAGCGAAAGCGTATAATTTTGTTCGTGGGCTCCTCGATAATTCGTATGTACGGTCGGCGCTGAGCAGCCGGCGCTGCCGGCACGGACAGCGGTATGTGGGACGGCATGACGGGCAGCGAGGCGGACTGTGGAAAAGTCTGCGGCATGGTCGATCCGCTTGTCTCGCTGGCATTAAGGATTTCCTCTATAACAGATAGAGAAAGAGAGAAAGACAGAGAGAGAGAGAGAGAGAGATAGAGTATAAATTAAGACTGAATTTAATAGGAAGTATCAGTAGAGGTATAATATGTACATGTTCATTGAAATAGTAGTACTGAACACATATACATACATACATACATCTATACTCATTCTTGTATACATTTGCTGGCATAGCCAGAACAAAGTATCTATATAAGGTATATATGTATCTGTAGGATACATGTGTGTCTACGAGCTGAGCATGTCAGCTCCATATATATTTATGAATTATGTAGATGTGCGGGGCATTAAATTGCGGCATGCCATCTATCACATCTATAGCCATTGTTATGCTCCTCCTCAAAGAGGAGGCAACAACAACATTTGCTGTTAGCCGCTTTGACCGCCGTTTAGGCCAGATGTTAACGACTGACGTCAAAGACGCATTTTCCAAACATATTTTGAGCTTTTTCATTCATTTTCATTTTCTTTTTGTTGTTTACAACAACAACAATAACAAGAGCAACTAGTACCACTAGAATTGGCTTTTAGCTGAGATTTAATGCGGCCACTAAAAATTCCAGACGCAATTGCGAGTCTAATGAAGCCCTCTGTCGATTGAGTTATTGTGGCTAGATTATTCATTAGCAAGCCACACACCAAAACCCGGCAACCCGCCCACTTATGCTGAAGCCACATGCTTGCCCTGTGGCTATTAATTACCCGTATTAATGGCAGCCCTTGGCCATGCTCACATACAGTTAACAAAGTTACTTACGCAAATCGCCAAAGATTTCGTCCTCTGCCATTTGATGCTGCCTGCAATTGGAATAATGATGGATTAGCCGGGAGCTTCTGGATCGTGTATCTAAATGATGTGTAAATAATATATATATTTATCCAATATGTGATAATGGCTTATCTATTTAGGCGCGGATATATACTCTTATCAGTAACTTCGTTGGGATTGGGATGGTTTGATTGATTGATTGATTCACAACATTTGCTGCTGGCTAAAATATATTCATAATATCCATTTGCTGCTTACAATAATTATAATAAATATATATACTTCTAATAGATACTGTAAATATATTTTAGGCATCAGCAAAGAACTTTCGTATGATTGATTGCTATCCAATTTTGTATTATTACGAATCAATAAAAAGTTGTTGATTCGAATGTAAATATATAGACAAAATAGGTGCACGTATCTAAGTATGTGTTTAATATATATCTATGTGTGTATAAATGAATACGATTTATACTCTTCTCTATATACATATGTCTATATTCCCTTCGAACGCAATGCATATAAAGCTCATCAGTCGTTGCATGACTGGCCTTCTATGCGATTCTCATGAATTTCTTGCTTCGATTCGCACGGTTAATAGTGCCCAGTGGAGCAGTGAAACAGGAATTGACAGGATAGGGTAATTATTGTATTACATATGTATGTGTGCATATGTATGCATGCATGCATTCACGCATGTGTGTATGTGTGTTGGCCATGAAAAGATGAGTTCAAAAAGGCTCTCAAGCTTCTTTGCCCCGATTAGCAGTGCTCATGGTGTTGCCAGGAGCAATGGCTGTGGGCGTCGTAAAAAAGGATAATAAGGATAATATCCTAGAGAACGCAGACAAATAACGAGAGGGCATAAGCCTGTCCGTGTGTGGGACTAAATATGTATATACATTTTCATATTCATCTATGAATACATGGATACCTCTGCTGTAAACTTTTCACATGTATAATAATATTTGTTTTTCCCATCAGTGTGCAAATGAAGTTTATTTGATAGATTTGTAAACACGCCGCTGCAGTCTATATGCAGTTTGTATACAGAAGCTCGTAAATCAAATTCAGTAGTTTATATTAGCCGTAATCCTTGCAGCGCGTAATATATGCTAAGTGCATGCATGGCAGGCGCAGTTTCCGACTATTCTTCATATGTTTCCCGGTTTACAGCCATATTTATTGTCTAGTCTACAGAAAGACCGTAAACCGGTCGTTTTGTATGTAGTTATCAAGGTTATTATAATGATAAAACTGCATAATAATGGCTATTTAACAGCACTGGGCTGCCAAGCTGCCGTGCCAAAACAGGACGCCACGCGCGCCCCGCAGTACCCGCAGTACAATTGCACACTCTGTAGAGCACAATCGAGAGTCTGACAAGTTGAAGTGGTCGCTGAAGGGAGGGGAGGGAAATATTCTACAATTGTTAACAGCTGTCGATAGTCTTTTAACATTTCAATATTGCTTAATAGGCTCTCGTTTGACTAATAATTCTGATGAGTGAGTGGTCAGTGATAATATTACCATGGAATACTTATGGAATTTTAGATCATTTAAAAATTATAAATGATCCCCTATAATAAAAAACTTGAAAATACAAAACAATTTTTTAAGCAGAACTGAATTAAATATTTAATTATTATGTATACATATTTCATAACTGATATTAATCATTGTACTAATGCAAATTTTTTAGTATTTTCAAATTTGAATTTTATTCTAACAATATAGTACTATTTCTTGAAGCCGGATACTGAAATAATACAATATAGCTAGTATAATATATCACTTTGATTAAAATTTTCAGTTTCTGTCTCACAGTGTATACACACACAAACACTCCTCCAACGTATAGTTCTCACTCAGTCATATAAGTGCGAATACGTATAATATACGTACACATATATGTCCGCACGTGGGCAGGCGGTAAATTTGCATATGTTAATTCTGTTTACATTGAAAACATTGCAGCAACAATTGCTACACGAGATTTATTTTTTTTTTTTTCATCTTACTTGCAATTCAGACCACACAGACAATGGACAACAGACAACGGACAACGGCCATGGAGAGTGAGTGTTTACGGCGGAGTGTTTACGTACAGCACGTTTTACGGCTCTACATTTTCTTGCCTTTCTTTTTTGTTTTCGTCAGTCATCGGCCCCAAGCCAGCTGAGCTGTGTAATAAGCGAATGTGGGTCGACGTGGTCATCTGGAGGTTTTCAGCAAGTGACTCGACGGCCGTCCCTTTGTGCTAGCCACACTGGGCAGCACGGCAAAGGAACGGGACTTGGGTTCTTCCATGTGTATGACAATGTTACGCAAATATGTTTTTATATAATCAGCTTTCACGTAATAACGAGTGAGAGAGAGAGAGAGAAGGAGAGAGAGAGGAAGTGCGAGTGAGAGAGGGAGTTTCCAATTTCCTGCCAGAGCTACGCAGCTAAGGAAAAACAGGAAAGCCACAAAATTACGGTCTATTGTTAGATCGATACGAACGCAGCTAGATTATAATATTTTTGCCTTTGCATAGATGAAATTATATAACCTCCGGAGCCTAATTTGATGTCAACTTAAATGATAGCTTAGCATTTTAAATTTCAATTAAAAATGTTTTTTTTTTTTTTTTGGTTTTTGTTTGCGCTTCTACATTGAGCTGTTAGTCAGTGTAAATTTTTTATTTAATTAAACGCCCAACGGAGAGCGCTTTAAAATTGCGCAATTGTTGAAGCTCAGCCAGACAGACAGAGGACAAAGGGACAACGACGGCGACAACTCCTAGCCAAGAGCTCGCATCCTGCAAACGTTGACTGGGCTGCTAATACTTTAAGACAGCCCGCATGGCCTCTCTCTCCCCCTCCCTCGCCCACTCTCTCGGTGGGTGAGAGAGAAACAAATTTAATTCGCATTTAGGCAAAGCTTTTTTTCGGATTTCATACCCTGCATATACAAAGTGCCCCAAGTGTGTGTTTATGGCGGATTTCAATAAATGTATATTTAAGTGAGTGAAACGAATTTAATTTAATGAAACAATTTGATTCGCATTTAGCCAAGCCTTGTTGGTTATCATCAAAGTCCTGCTGAGCCCAAACAAGGTAATAAGCTAACAATACTTGAACACTCTAATATAATATATCTGCTTATAGTATTAGCCCAGGTAGAGCGCATAGATGAAGGTAAAGGTCATAGGAATCTAGAATATTTATTCTATTTTATTGTGAGAGTGGCTTGCTTGCCTTGTTTGGTAGGGTATTTGGTAGTCGAGCAACTAGACCTTCGCTCGGCTAGGTTGTTTTGCTTTCGGGCTTTGCTTATTGTTGCTGGGGGACCGGCGACATAAATCAGCGCCACAAATTGATGCGTAAATAAATGCAGAAGTGGAAGCGCTAACCGAAAAGGATGTGAAAACAACAGAAGAGAAAGAGAGTAAAACAAAAGCCGAATTATTAATTAAATATGATCAAAAATAGAATGAAATCCACGCCAGACGCATTCGACAAAATCCAAATGGAGTCTAAAGGGCGCCCGCCTGAGCCATTTACCGCTGAGTTTTGAATTACATTTGGTCTCTGGCTGGCTCCTCCAGTGGTGCCAGCCGGTGCCATATGTGATTCTATTTATTGTGGGCCACATATGAACTCTATATATACACACAAATATATATAAATGTATGTATGTGTGTGTGTGTGTGTGTGTGTGTGTACGCAGAGTTCAGTAGCTTGCGGCTGGAGCATGTCATGTGTTCAATCGATTGGAAAATCGCGTTCTGAAGCGAAAGTAAACACAGCTAAATAGAGAAAATGAAAGCAAATGGACAAATAGCGCCCGAACCTTTTGGGTTGAGAGCCTGTGCAATACTTCAGTGGACCCAGCGCCCAAAAAAGTGCCACAACTTCGCACGCACCACCAAGCCATGCCCAGCCAACTCTCGGCTCCTCCAGCAAATGAAGGCCTAATCACACCCAGTCAAACACACTCACACACACACACACCAACACACACACGCTGGGTGCGCTTTATAAGCTTCTACATCAAACACACAGAGACATGCCGAAGAGCGCGTTGACTAGCCGAGTCGGCTGGGATGTGGCATGAAGTGTGCCATGGAGCACATTCCCATTTGCACCTCAAGTGCTTAAGCGAAACTTTGCCATAAGCTGGCATGTGTGTGCGTGCAGACGTGCCAGCTTGTGTGTGCCTTCCATGCGTATGTGTGTCATTTATTCTATTTTATATATATATATATATATATATATTTCTATACTTATGAATATTTATATATGTATTTCGAATAAAATTCCAACACTCAAATCTGCGCGTGAAAAATTTCAAACAGCCTGTCACACAAATATTCTTTTGCTGGACTTTTTTAAGTGCTGTTCCGCTGCATGTGTGTGCATGTGTATGTGTGTGTGTGTGAAAATCAATAACTGTAGGATTTTACGATATTGTTTGTGAAACTATATCGCTGACGTAGCTAGCTGATAGTTCTATTCAAAGTGGCCTTCGGTATGTCAACGGCAAATCCATTAGGAGACAAAAATTGATTTTCAACTCATGGCAACTCTGCTAAAGGAAACATCTATTATTATCGATGTTAAGTTGTGGGCCATTAGAAAAAGCACACAAAAGCAGATAATACAAGCCGCAACAGCGATACCGATAAGAACCTTGAAGACTGCATAATACACGTTCGAGTCAGAAATGTCTGCAATTTGTATCTACTTTTCATCTGATTTGTCACGCCTCGCTTCGGTGAGCCTCATAATGGATAGAGTGAACATAATATTACCCGCTCTTATCGGTGGAAGGTTTATTTTGGTTTGCATAACAAATTTGTAGTCATTAAGCTGTGGGCGGACAAGGAGACAAATATACCCTTTGCACTGTGTGGACGAGTATTAGAGTGACTAAACCTCAACTAATTCTTTATCTTTTTACACTCTTATACTTCAGACAACTGAAAATTATTTTTATTTAAACTTCATTATGATTTTAATTAAAATTGCATTATCATTATCACTGAAATCGAATTAGCACATGTCGAATTATTGAGCAGATATAAGATATATAGACAACTTAGATTATGTTCTGGGAATATCCGCAAAGCAGCACAAGAACTCGCCTATCAGGGTGAGGAGGTATTTTTGGAATAGCGCGCGGCGCTTGAAAATGTTGCCAATCTATGAGTCAGCTGAATCAGTAATATTACGATTAACTGGAACAGGTGCTAAAAAAATTATCGCAAGCTCATCAAAGTTGTTGCGGAATTCTGTGTAATTTTTTGTTTAATGTGAAGCATGTTTAAACATTTTCCCCGCTTGCAAAACTAATTTAAAGTCAATTAATTCAATTATCAGCACGCACATGGAGAGCATTCTTGCAACAGGGCAATGTCAAATTTTTTTTGCGTTTTTCGCTTGTTTTTTGGGTCCCATATTAAAATGACAGCGGCAGGAAAATGTGCGCTAACGTCTCTAAATGTACATCAAATACAATTAAAAGTAAATCGATTTTCAAGGCAATCAAACGAAATTGTGCGCCCGTTGCGAGCGCCTTACAAGTTTTCAAAACCAGAGACCAAAAGCATTTTCAATATGCCAAAAAAAGAGAAAAAGAGGAAGACAAAGAGGAAGAGCAGAAGAGCAAAAGGCAAAAATTTCGTTACGCTAGAAAAATTTCATTCTAATAGCAAGAAAACGAAGCGAAATTCTCACGCGATTCCCACAAGCCGCAGCGTTTGATTATATTGCGATAAAAACTTTTCACAATTCAATCAATTCAGTTCCATTTCAGCTACCCCTGCCCTGCGGTTGCTGTATTTCGACGTACAGCACGGCGTATGCGTGATGCCCGACTACTGAATCGATCAGTTCGACTTTTGGCTAGTCATTTGAGACATTTGGGCATACATTAGCAAAAGTTTTTTACTTATCTAAAAGTTGAGAAAGAAGAATTGTTAGATTATATCTCGATTGATACAGAAAATATTCCTATTAGAGGAGAGCTGATGATCCTGATGACTCACAGTGTGTATGAAAGCCAAACAAAGTGCATGATTTGGATTTATTGAACTGAGTTTCTTCTCTTTCTCAAAACAACGAAATTCTATATAAAAATACATTCATTAAATCACTTTCAAATGTGGCAGAGCAATCGACAGTCGCACATATTCGCATTTCTTGCCCGATTCGCTTCTTCACTCAGTTTTTTTTAAAAGATTAATAAATTGTTTATTTATCTTGCAGCTAGTTTTCTTTTGTGCATAGCTTAATTACCTCAAGATAAACTTTTGTCTATTATTTTAGTAAAATTTTAAATGTAGAATTGCTCGTTTATGAGCACATAGCTTGCTCTGATTGAATATACATGCGTCCACTCTTTTTACAATATATATATATGTACATATACTCGATGTGCGTGCAAAAGGTGTGAAGCGTTGTGCGTGTGTTTTTATTTTTATTTGTTTGCTTTCGTCAATTGCTGAAAAACAATGCAAACGCTCCTCCTACAAGCCAGATCTGGTACACTGCCGCCAGAAGCGGACCCCGGCAGATAAATCGATATTCGAGGTGCTTTGACCATGACTGTCCGTCGAGCTATTTCTGTCCAGAAATGTATAAACGTGCATGCAGAACCGACGACGGCCACTGCCACAGCCAAAGCCAAAGCCTCAAAGACCTTACTGGAAGCGCTAGCAAAAGTGTTCTTTAACCCGGCCAGCAGAAGGCGGCAAACAGAGCCCCAACAACCTCCGATTTCCAATTCCCAATTTCCATTGCGTGTGCTTTACTCGAATCGCTTTGATTGCAAATGAAATATTTAAACGAAATATTCCAGATGCCAGCGCAAATTTTTATAAACTTTTTTCCCTCACTTGTAAAAATATTTACAAACTGTTTATATAAATATTTGCGTCAGCCTTGAAAATGAATGTTTGCCGATTTGCTTTTGTATCGATCGATATATGTTGTGTACATATGTTATACAATTACATATATGTATATATTTATTTATATATATTATGCTGTACGTAAGGTATGTTCACCTCCGTTGCCCAGTCTTGTTCCTTATATTCATTTCACAAAAATTTTCAGAAAACCTTAAGCGTAATGGCCTTATCCCTAGGGCCTCCATATTTATTCGACTGTGCATGCGAATTTCTGCTTCAAAATATTGTAATTGCAAAAACGATGCCAATTGCCGCAGAGCGCGAGAACAAAACTAAACAAACGCCCAATCCAAAACTCATTAAATGTGCAATAAAAACTTTGATAAATGCTATAATGGCAGTTGCCTTCATGAGGTTTGAATAAATTATACTCATGCTATTTAGATATACGATATGCCTTTTGGACAGAAAAGTTCCTACACTTGGAGAAAGAGGAGGCGCTTCCTTGGCCATTCCAAACTTGAAGATTTTGGGAAATCCCTTGTATAAAATGTATTAAGTTTATAGATAGTAAACAATTGCACATATTTAAAGATTAGCCATGCAGAAATATAATTCAAAAATGAAATGTGGCACACTTATCACTCTTCCTCGAAATCGTCCAAAAAGCATGTCATGTACCTCTTTAACTACTGAAATAATTCTCAGAACATACCAAATCAAATATATTTTACTCAGCTAACTAAAAATGCTTGAGTTCTTAGAATTCAATCTTATCAACTGTTGCTCGCACTGATTGATAACGCCCGCTGCTTTCTAATCAAAGCTTGAACTTCTAGGCAAGGTTATTCGAACAGGCTTATCAGACAAATGTATGTATATGTATATTTCTATATGTATATATGTAGATAAGATGTAAGTGGACTGCAGTTCAAGCAAGAAATTCATTTAATTAAAATCTTATTAAAAGCATCAAATGCAATAATGTTGTGTAATTGAAAGTATAGTTAATTCGCTTTCATTCAAAATATTTTAATTTTGAAGTTATTTTCTTGTATAGTTATTTACTTTTCTTCAAGTAATCAATCTACTTCTACATAAATTTAATTTTAATAAAAACTCCAGAAAATGTCTAATATAAACTCTAAATTTAACTACTAAATTATTGTTTACATCGTCTACTGATTTACCCCGATTGGGCGGATCTGGCAATGTTTGGGAACCTTGAATAAGTATGCTGCAGTCAGTAACCCAACGTTCTCACTGTTTTCTTTCTTTGTTATTTACAGAGTTGAGATGTATAGCGAATGCAACTGAAAAGATGATATATGGGGACTGATTGTCATATTTAGTATAGAGGACATGTAGTATATATACAACATTTATAGTATATTGTATTAAAATGCGAACCTAAGTGTGGGGCACAAACTGCGCGTTAGACTTGTTTATTTAATTTATTACTGCCAACCGCAACAGATTCGTGTAGTTGTAGTTGTTTTTCAGTTTTTGTTTGGTGTATGCTTGAAACTTGATTATAAATTTGCTTTTATTATTTGTGATTGAATTTTAAGTTGGCAGCTGAGTGCATTTCGCTCTATATATATATTTCGATTTAATCAAACATTTACTTATCACGCTCAGCGGCTAAAATATAAAACCGCGCCAACTTTTTCCGTATTATTTTTTGCTTGATGCGAAACACCGAAAGCAACGCGAATAAATTATAGAACACCGCGGCTTATAATTGGCTTAAGTTATTATTATATTTTGTGCACTGCAGTTATACACGTACACACATGAATATACCTATTATATTTGTGTGTATAGATAGCCTGTATACTCTATGGGCTGATTGTTGTTTTATAAAAGTTGTCTGGCTGTCGTGTCGCGTATAATTAACAAATCTAAACATTCAAACGCTCGCGTGTGACTTGCACAATATGCGACGACAACGACGACGACGACGACTTCGACGATCTATAAAATGAAATCAAAATACGAGTCGACTGCAAATCACATCTCACGCCGACAAACTTCCGTTTCAAACTGAGCGCTGAGTTTTGCTGGCGCTCTACAGATCGACTCACACTGGCTCTCTCGCTCACACTGATATTCGCGCTCGGCTTGAATAGTTCGGCTCGGCTTGGGTGTCTTCGGGAAATCGGCCAGGCACGAGCGCCAGTGCCAGCGCCAGCGTCTGCAGCTCGTCTACTTATCTACTTGCTCGCTCATACATACATGTACACACACACACACAGGCAGGGCCGATTCGTGTGACTGCAAATGTGTCTGGTGCCCACGCCTTTGCTGATTGCTTCCATTAAGAATTATTTGTCGTATTCTTGGTATCGTTTGCACACATACACATACGACTTGACCGGTTCGCTCGTCTCGGCACGACTCGGCTCGGCTCGGCTCGTCTGTGGGCTGGTTTGCTTGCGGCGTCTGCCGCTCTTCTAATTGCATTCTTGATATTCTACTCGGGCTTACTCTTGCACTCGGCTTAAATTAGCTAGCTTGGTTTGAGCGCTCGGCCAGTCGAGCAATTGTTCCTGCGCCTGCTGTTCGTTTCTTATCATATTCTTAATGTCGTATGTATGTATGGGTGGTACACTCTTACACAAACATGCAATCGAAATCGCGCTCAGCTTGAGACTCATGTACGTTCGTTTTAGTTTATCGTGTGCTTCTCGTCTACTTGTCGTATGCTTCACATCGTATACTTATATTAATATCGTCGCGCCGTCGACTTGCTCGACTTGCCATGATCGATCGGCGGCCATTCCATTCGTAAACTTTTGTTTTCATTTTTACCACTCGCCAGCCACATTCTTTGCCAGCATTTTGTGCACTGCTTTCTGCTGTTCTTTAGCTTTTAGTTTATTTGACGATATTGGAAACGTGCGTTCTCCACTCCATTTTTGTTTTATTTTGCTAATTAATGACGTTACAAGCAGCTCGGAGATTTATAAGTGGCTGTGCAGAGGTGTCGACACTTTTATAGCTATATCTATGTGTGTGTGTGTGTGTGTATATATGTAGATGCAGGTGTTGGCTACAAATTTGTTTAGACTGAATGTATGTACACAATTTATGATGCAGTCGGCCACTGTCGAAAATATTTTAGTGAATTTAGTTCGACAATCAAAAATTGATTATTAATTAAGACTTTCCACACATTTGATGAAGAAACTATTCCAGCATTCAATTAAAATTTGACACCTGTAAGAATTTGTTTTAGGTATTTCCCTTGCTCAGCTTCACTCACATGCCATTGACAGCTCTATTATGATCTGTTTTCCAGGAAATTTCAGTTTGTGTGTGACCGACCCAAAGCTGAACGTGAATTATCAAGCACAAAAAAATTCCATATTTATATATTCGAGTGTCTGTGTGTGCGTGTGTGTGGATGGCTAAAAGCAGACAAAACATCTAAGGTCATGTATCTGAGCAGTGGCAGCAGTTATTGACTTGATTTTGTTTGCCTTTCCATCAACGTTGATTTTCAGTCATTTAAGCAAATAGCGCAAAATGCCAAAAACTGAACACAAATGCAAAATAAAAACCACCAACAATTTTGTTTCTATTCAAATTTGTTGCAAATGGTGCAGAAAATTCTGTGCATAGACGTCGTATAGTACGTATAGTTGCACAATTTATTTTCTTCTGTTTATGTGTGGCAACTAAAAGCAAAGTTTAAACAACATCAAGTATACGCGGCGTGGGCAACGAATACGAATGCAAAAAAACATTCCGGCTGCTTTGGCCAAAATGCACGACTGGAAAATTTGGCCGCAAATTACGTAAAACGTTAAACAAAAGGCAAGATCGCAGCAAAAATAGCAACAAATCAATTGTGATTTGCAGCTCGAGTCGCATGCGGAGATCTAGAGCAACATTGTCGAAGACTTATAGCAGCTGCTGAACTGATTTGATTGCATTGTGTGACGTCACACGACCTGAGAAACGTCACAGCCGAAACAAACTTGTTTTTCCTTTGTGCTTTTGTTTTTAGCAAATGGGCAGGTCAGTCGAGGCAGAGCTAGAAATGGTAAACAATATTGAGAGAGTCGAAGCTGTAATACCCTTTCAATTTGGCTATAAGATTAGCTATAGGCGATCTTTTAGTATAGGACTCTCTTCTTCATCGTATCATGATTGCTTTTAATTCAATAATACATCTACACATATGGGTATACTTGAAGCAATACGTATACGTGATACACAAGCATACCTACCTCTACCTATTGACTCGCTCAATGATAAAATCTATATACTCTCTAATAGGGCAATCGGAGAAATCAACAAAAGACACGTAAACTCCAACGCATTTATCTGCAATTCTGGCACATGTGCCAGTCCAAGGTCATACACACACACACGCGCACGCACACACTTAAGAGTCGCTAACAAAAGCCCGACAAGCGGCAAATGGAGAGGCGGGGTCGAGGCGAAAAGCGTGAGACGTGCGACGTCATGCGAAGGGGCCGAGTAAAAAGTAGTAGCAATTGAGCTGCTAGTTGGGCAACCACTTGTAGTTGTTGTTGTTGTAATCGCTTTTGTCTCCTTTGGCTTTAAAAGCGAAGCGAAGCAAAGTAAAGGCCATTGTTTATGGCCAATGCTCACACACACACACACTTAAATAAACGCTCATATGCAGGCCACATAAAAGAGCCAAGCAAAAGGTCGGCGCTGTCGACGCCCTCAAGACAAACCATTAAAATTCAAGACACTCGCAAAACAGAGCAGAGAGAGAAAGAGACTGAGAAAGGGAGAGAATGAGGAGAGGGAGGAGAGAGTTCCAAAGTATCGATAACCTATAGAAAAAAAAGCACACAAGATGAGCAAATTACAAATGAAAATGAACTCAAACGTTGGACAACTGACACTGCTAAGCAATCAAGTCAGACATGGACGACTGAGCAATACTCTATTAGGTATAATTAAATGCTACAGTGGAAATATATTAAAATCGGAGAGTTTTGCACGAGCCACGAAAAGAAACCGAAATTAAATTCATATTAATTTTCATTTTCATATTCATATCAGACAACAGTGGCAACACAGGCTTCCTCCTTAAGCTCTTGAATACCCAAACTACAAACAAAAACTTGCTTTTCAACAATCAACGCTCGATGAAACAAGCTTTTTTTTTTTTTTTTTTTTTTTTTTTTTGACTAGCCATATTAACGTATGAATAGAAAGAAGAAGAATAAAACAAAACCTGATGCTTTGACGTTGCTTTGGCTTGCAGCACTTGATTGGGCTCGGTTTCGGATTCCCCGAATTGTGTATGAATCATCGGCGAAAGACGCAATTGCTCCACATGAAGCTCACAGATAAACGAGATATAGTTAGTGAGCATGAGAGAGAGAGAGAGAGTGAGAGAGGGAGAGCGCCCATGCGGAAACCAACGATGCTCTCGGCACAGCCGCTCAGCTCACTTCAGCGTGATCACGGCGTTGCCTTTCCAGTTGTGCATAATTTTCCAGTCAACCAATCACTTTTTTCTCTTCTCTTTTTTTTCGTATTAACTAACCGAGCCGACAATGGTTACATCACAATCGCCTCAACTGGAAAGGCAACTGCAACTGGCTGTGGTCGCTTGCTATGGGGCAGTTGGAACGTGTGTGTGTGTGTGTGTGTGTGTGTGTGTGTGTGTGTGTGTGTGTGTGTGTGTGTGTGTGTGTGTGTGTGTGTGTGTGTGTGTTTCCGCATGCAATGGAAGTGGCGGCGACCGTGTTGCCCTCATCAAGGTTGTCCGGATCTGGATCGATGTGTATTCGATATACAATTTCACAATTTATTAGAAAACCAACAACAACAGCAACAACAACAACAACAACAAATAACCAAAGGTAAGACAAACACAGAGAAAGACACATCAGACTTTGTCCAAGTAAATTTGTATATTGTTTTTGCCAACGAACGCTTGTTGAAATAGCAAATCAACAACAACAACAACAGTCAACAATAGTAACCGCAACGACCCGTCTTTATGGGCACACATACATATGTACACACATAGCCACAAGCATGTGTGTATGTGTAAATATTAGAGACTCGCCTCGTATACGAATATTGCTGACTATTAATTAATTAATGCGCCAGCGATTTGTGAGTGCCATCGCCATCGGACAGTAGTAGAGTAGAAGGGAGAGAGAGAAAAGAAGAGAGGTGAGCACAGGTTAGCTGCTGTTGACTGAACTATAAAACTGGATACGTGCAAAGGTTGCAGCTAAACTGCAGCATTCCAATTCCAGCATTACAATTGCGACTGCATTTTCATTTAATGCATCAAACGATTTGTAAAACTTAACATTTAGAGGGGATTAAGATTATATTTTACATAGGAGTACAGAGCTACATTACATATAGTATTCTGATATAACTATATATCGCTAGTTATAATCGCATTAAATTAATTTATAAGTATGAATTATTATTATTTACAGCTTCAAGTGAAACTGAGCTGCAGAAGCGAATAGTTTTGGCAGCCAATTTGTTTGTAGTCTTAATAAACTTAATTTTGTATGCTCAATCAAACAAATAGAATGTACATAAAATATGTATTTAAAAAATAATAATCACACTATTGTCATGAAGACAAACTTGAAAATGTTTTTTTCTTTTTTTTCAAAGTTAAGTGAAGGTTTTCAGAAGTCCTAAAATATATTGAGCACGGTATGTCACCCCAAAAGTAGAATTAAATAACTAAGTGGAACTGTAATTTGGCATAATATCAAATCAGACTTTCTTTGATTCGCGTTTCGTCCCAATCAATGTGTCAAACACCTGTTCTGTTGCCATTACAGGTATTAAAAAAAACCGTGAGTATATATTCATAGAACTCTTGACCCACGACTGATACGTAACTGCTTCAGCAAAATTATATAATTTATTTCATATATATGAAATGCTTGAGTTGAGATGACGTAAAAACTAAATCTGAATCTGACGTCTTGGCTAAGCATTTCGTTTGATTACTTTTTCCCCAGACGCAAGAGTCGAGAGCAACAGGTAGAGGTTGACTTCGAGTAGCAGCCTAACAGGTGATTAAGCCAGTTAGAACTGAATTTTGATATCGGCTTCTGGAGAAACCCATTTCATTGATAAACGCCAGCAATTTGAATTCATTAATGAGCAATCATTTATAAACTGATTTTGTAATGCACAGCACATAAATCACGCGGCCTGGAGGCATACGAATTATTTATAGTGGCCGAAACTTACCCCAAATCGATTTCAATATTTGCGTAAACAATGTTTTTCTTCGGAAATGTTCGTTTCCACACACTTCACACACTCACAGACACAGACAGAACTAAACACAATAAATGCACGTGTTGATATTTTATGGGTTTTACTTTCAAAAGATTTTCAAAACTTCAACTGCATTTCAATATTTTCGAAACATTTATTCGTTACATTCAATTTCGAACCTGTCGGCTTTGGTTTGGTCTTGTATTCGATTCGTTTTTGCCGTGCCAATGCAACCGATTGCCAGCAGCGCCGCGACGTCAATGAAACCGCCAACGGGCGCCCAAACACAAAAACATTTCAAAAGTTTGCCCCGAAAAGCTTTTTTGGTCTGCGCATACGCCGTGGTGAAATTGTGGGGAAACGAAAGCGCCTCCGAGGTCAAAATGTTTTTGAATAGCCCAAGTCGAAAACCGTTGCTGGACATGCGAAACAACGAGGACAAAGTGTAAATGCTAATAACGGATCCATTAGCCGCTGCTGGCCACAAATGTCAAATGAGCCGCAATCAGTGAACGGATGCTGCACGAAGTCGAGCTGAAGGTGTGAAGGAGGAGCAAGCAGGACTCATAGTATGTGCGATTGTGTGAATGGGTGAGGGGTGAGCAGCAGAGACTGTTCTCATTGGTCACTTAAAGCTCGGCTGCAACGACCCCGTCGGACTCAACAGTTGAGTTGCCCTATATAAAGGGCTGTAGCTGCAGCATTTCTTTTAGTCCCTAAGCCTGGTGGGGGTCAAACGTCGTTAAGCTCAGCATTAAGCCTTCCAAGAAACACTTAGAGGAATCGCTACGAGAAATTACTAAGAGGAAAATCTTGGGAGGAGCACTTGGGAGGAATTACTCAAAGGTAATACAGACATATAGGGTTTATCAACTTTGCTCTCTTCTGACTGTTCATACATTAAACAAAACCATCATACCCAGATATCTCATTTTCAGTGGGTTCAGGAAATAAAAATAATAAATATAAAAATTAAATTAGGTAAATAGCTAAATAAATAATACATAAATAGTAGGCCTTGACCTGTTCTTATTCTAGAGAAAGATTTAATCTCATTCGATTTTAGTATTATATTCCTCAACAATCTGAACGCAGCTACAAAAAACAAAAACATTCAGCAACTATATTGATCTGATTTTGAGTTTTATTTTTCATAAATAATATATTCAGCTGTGAAGAAAACAAAACAACATTTTTTAACATTTTGAAAGTGACATCATGTTTGCCAAGAGTCCACGCATACGCCGAAATGAGCTGCTCTCCAAGCAGGGCGAGGATTCACCCCGCTCCGTGAAGAGCTCGCCCAGAGCTCCCTACAACAAGGCGCTCATTGGAGCCCAAATGAAGAAACGTCGCATCCAGGGCAACAAGAAGAAGCTGCTGGGGTGAGTAAATGGAGTCTCAAGTGTGTGCTCGCTCGTGAAGTGCGAGCCTGTGTATTGGCTTTGTGAGCATAGAGAAATATTTTCTAATTTTTGTCTACTTTGTAGAGCGGAAAACAAGGAAAATGTGCAGCTGCTGGAGTTGCCAAGGGCTATCATGCTGACTCCTTCGTCGTCAGACAACTCGCTGAGCACCAGCGTGTCCAGATCGGGCGTGCCTGTCTACAAGGCGCAGCCCAAGCCGGAGAGGCTGACTGAGAATAAGCTGGAACCGACGACGAAGCCGCAGTCCAAGACGGGAGGACTGCCTCCATACCTGACGCTGAAGCGACAGCAGACAGCGGCCATGCTGAACTATCGAGCGCGCAAGTCCGTGTCCCAAATGGACTTCAAGGAGGCTCGGCGCACGGGAAACTATCAGCTGGTTGCCCATGTGTCCAGCTCGAACGCCCTTGTGCCGGCTCAGCCCGAGCAGCAGGAGCAGACGGGTCAGCTGACCATCAAGAACGAGCACCTCACCCAACTGCTGCTGCAGGGCACCTCGCAGCTGGGCAGCACTCGCTTCGTGGTCAACGGCGACCAGGACTTGCACATCGCCAGCCTACGCATCTTCAACACCATCATGCTGCGCTCCTGGCGGCGCAGGCGGCAGGAGGTGCGTCACCTGACCGAGCAGGTCGAGGACTTCAAGCGCAATGTAAGATCGCCTAAAGCGATTGATAAGGGATAAGCCCAGTCTCTTAAGGCGCCCGTCTCTAACTCGGCTTACTTCCTTTCTTACAGTTTGTCAAGAGCCGCAACCAGCTGCACGTGTACAACACGCTGTTCGCTGTGGAGAAGCGCCGCAACGAGACGCTGAACGATCAGCTGAAGCAGTCGTACATGGACAGCGCCAAGACAAAGGTGTCCTACAACGAACTGACCTTGCTGCTCGGCCAGACCAACGAGGAGAAGCAGCAGTTGGCCAAGGACAACGCCTTCAAGGCCCAGGAGATCGAAAACCTGCAAGAGATGCTGCAGGCCACCAAGAAGGAGCTCTTCCTGGCCAACACGCTGCAGCGGGAGCAGCTGGAGCAGCTGGCGCGCGTTCAGCTCGAGTGCCAGGGAGCCAAGTTCGACATCGAGGAGCTGACCAGCCAGCTGCAATCCCTGCGACTCGAGCTGACCCAGAAGCAGGAGTATGTAGAGAAGCTGCGCGATGACATTGCCCTCGTTGCGGAGCAGCTGAAGCTGTCCAACTCGAGCCTGGTCGAGTACAAGTGCGAAACGGAGCTGCATATCGGGTGAGACGTGCACCTTGAACTGCAATCAACTTTCTCTTCTATAATTCACAATTTCTAGCAAATTGATGAAGCACACTGAAGAGCTTGAGAAAGATATCAAGGAGAAGGAGGTGCAAATTCAGACCCTGGAGAACTGCCTCGCCGCCACGGTGGGTCACCGCATTCGCCAGTGCTTCGCCCAGAGCCAGGTCTATCAACAGGCCACCTTTCGACTGATGCACCTCGTCGCCTACTGCATGCTGCCCGGCACGCCTCCCCCTGCTCTGCCCATGGCTTCCATTCCGGGTGCTGTCAAGAAGCTACGCGGCCTCTTCCCGGGCGGCTCGAATGGGTCACACAAGGTCGATGCAGCCCTAGCAAACACAAAATAGACGTATCTACATACATAATCATCACTTAGTTGAAATTTTAGTTTATCGTTTGTCCATTGATAATTTTATGTTCAGTTATTTCATGTTCTCATTGCTTAAAATTGATTTATTTCCCATTTTGGAACGGAATTCAAGTAAATTTTACAACAAATTTATTTTATTCATAATAAGAGAACGGGGTTAGAAGGGGTTGCCTAAAGCGAAGGCTCAAATAAATCTAGAACAATGATTCAATGTGATCGATAACGATGATATAATAGTCCTTTATATATACTTACCATACATACTTTAACGAAAAAGGGCATATGTTATAAGGCAAGAACTTGCTGTTCTAGCTGTAATTGGTGCCTACAAGTTTTTGGCAGCACAATAAATGCAAAATACTCTTGAAATTGATTTACTTCTAAAACGTTTAATTTATTCGTATTTTCAAAGAAATTATACTAAAAACACATTTTACAGTTTGCATGAAGCACACAGGACTTGGGGCTTATAACAACAGAGTTTATAGATTAGATTAGTAGTATTACGTAGATATGGATAGGTTTGATATTTGCAGATCTTCTGAATTGAGGCGCAGCATTTGCTGATCCTCTGAATTGATTCGCACCAGCTGCTCGCTGTCGAAGCTCAGCAGGTTACTGATCGTGGGACCGTTTTCATTGTTGTTGTTTGTGTTGTTGCTGTTATCATTGTTGTTGTTGGTGTTGGCGTACTGCGGATGCATTGGTGCTATGTGCTGCTGCTGCAACTGTTGCTGCTGCTGCTGTTGCTGCTGCTGCTGATGTTGCTGCAGCGTATGTTGATTTTGCTGCAAGCATTCAACGGGAGCGTTAGAGTTAGAGTTAGAGATCAAGTTGGAGCCCAGTTTGTCCTCTTACCAAGTGATTCGTGGTCAGATTCCATTGCAGATTGCCAGCAGCGCCCGCGCCCGACGTCAGCAAGTTGTGCATTGTGAATGGGTTGTTGAGATTACTGAGGTTGTTGTTGTTGTTGCTGTTGGCAACAGCTGGCGCTGCGTTGACAGCGGCAGCAGCAGCAACAGCAACAGCTGAGAATTTGCTCTCCCAATGCGTTGCACTGCCAGCGGTTACAAAGGGATTCGGATTGGTGTTGTACTGCAGCTGCTGTTGCTGTTGTTGTTGTTGTTGTTGTTGATGTTGCTGCTGATGCTGCTGTTGTTGCTGCTGTTGCTGTTGCTGCTGGTGCTGCTGATGCTGGGCCAACAATTGTTGCGTGAAGGGATTGTAATTGTTGCCCAGCTCCAGGTTGCGAGCGCCGCCAGCAACATATTGCTGCTGCTGCTGCTGCTGTTGCTGCTGCTGCTGGTGTTGGTTGGGCGACATCATCTGTTGCTGCTGCTGCTGCTGTTGTGCATTGCTGGGCGCTGCTGCTGCTGCTGCTGCCATGTTGTACGGCGACGGAGTGCTATTCTGATTGTAATTGCTTGACGGGGACAATGGCTGCGGCGAAGGCGTCAATTCCGGCGGAGCACGATACAAGCCAAACGGCTGTGGTGAGGTATCTAAGTACATCAAAATATATATTGATGCATGTGGGAATATATAAATATATGTATTGCTCACCTCTTGGTTCAGTTTTGATAGGCGGTATGTTCTGCGCATTCCAACAGTTCATGTTGTTTTGACCTAGAAGCAGTGCACGAAATTGTTAGCAGAAAAGCAATAATAAACGTAAGAAACAGCGAGCAAAACATGTGTAAATAAAGGCAAGCAATTGAGCAAATATAATAAAATAGGCACACAAAAATATATATAAAAACGAACATTTTTAAATTTTCATATTTAAATCAAAACTTAATCATATTGAAAATAATAAAAAGTGTTAAAAAAAATATAGCAAAAAAATACAAACAGAAGCTAAAATTAAACTTTTTAAATTTTAGCTCATGCACAAATATAATGACTAGAACTAAGTTTAAAAAATAAATTAAAATACAAATCAAAAAATATAAAAAATCCAAGTAACGAAAAAGCACAAAAAAAAAACATTTGCTTTTACTTTGATTTGAATTTCATACAATTTTTTTATTGTTTATATTTAACAAATCAAAATAAATAAAAAAAAAAAAAAGGAAAATTGATTTTAATCGTGCAAGATTTCGCTTTGTATGAACTTACTTTGTTTGCTTAAACTTCTTTTCAAAATCTCATTAAAATAAAAACTATAAAATTTTATTTCTCATTTTTCGTTTTTATTTATCTAAATATTTTATAAAAGTATTTTGCAAGAATATTTGTATTTTCAAAAAATTTCTTTGTATAAAAATATCAAATTTTTGGTTGTTTTTTTTTTTTTTCATATTTTCTGCCCAATTATCAAAGCGATATTAATAATAGTAATAATAATTATATTTCATCCTTCATAAGTACTTCTCCTTTTCATAAAATTCCAACAACAATATTTATTGCTACATATATATTTACGCTACGTATTTATTTAGGTATAATTTGTATTTAGTTGCTGCATAGTTTTGTTTAGTATTTGTGCATTGTTTGGTTTTCGATTATGTTTCCTGGTTTAATATTAATAATATATTCTCTAATAGTCTATACGATTAATACATCATAGAGCGTGCCAAGCCCTTGGCATACGAAATATTCTAGGTAGGATAAGTTGTCTATCTTCAAACCAATGCTGCCTGAGCAGTAGATAGATCCACACACAACAGAGCAAGAGGACAGAGAATGGACAGAGATAGAGATAGAGGACGAAAGACTAAACACCAACCACCACCCACCACACCCCACACACCAACCGCCAAGTGAAGTGAAAATAGGAAAACTTACGATCTTGATGATCATTGTGATGCTGTTGCTTCTGCTGCTGCTGGAGCAACAGGTGCATGGGATCGCCGCCAGTCTTTTGACGTTTCCGCCTCAAGTGTGCTGGATCTATAAAAAAGAGAGTATAGCAATTCGTTTAATTGCCAACAAGTTTGGACAAGTCTTGACTCGGTTCAAAGAACCCTTAGAGCTACTAAATACAAATTTGGGGAGCGATGCGAGTCAGCGCCCCTTCAAGACAAAGTTGAGCAGCGAAAAGTTCGAGCTGCTGCACAAATCAAGTGTTCGCTGACAAACGCTTACAAAGTCGGCATACCCGATCATACAACAGGTAAGACAGGGTATGCACACATTGCGTGTCAACAATTCTAAAACAAATACAATTACAAATTTTGAGCGCCACCAAATCGTGTTTTGGGGTTCGTGTAGCGCCCGTTGCCAAGTGTAAAATGCCTTAAGGACTTCGGGTCCTTTTCTTAGCTAACCATACAAATTGTTTTAGTCGATGATTCTTTGGGTTTGGAATTCGCTGTGGAATCCCTCAATACAAACTGATTTAGTCGTTGCGAAGTTTGTTCGTAGGGCTAAAAAAAATACATGTTACAATATCCAATCGACGATTGGGACGACAAGGAGAGCCTTTGCCTATCCAATCACACAAATTGAGCTGGTCGACGAGATTCGATTCGATTCGATGCTAGGGACTCGACTTGGTCTCCCTAGTCCTAGTCCTAGGCAACCAGACAAGCTGATGTTGTTCGTAAATGAGTTAACAATATTCAATTGCCGTTTGCTGCCGCCAGCCGCTTGGCCACCTGGTCGGGCGTCAGAATCTCGCCAGCATCCACGGATGCATAGTAGGCGGAGGTCTCGTCGAATTCACTGACCGTCGCCTGAGGCGGCACGCTCGTGTAGAGGGCAAAGTGCTCGACCTCCGTCAGGTCGAGGTTGGGGTCCATTTTGACGTTGAAGTGCGCCTCGATGGAGCTGACCAGATTGTGCAAGCTCTGGCGGTCGGCAATGGCCACCAGCTCCATGCCGCCCTCGCTGATGGGAATCTCGGCCAGCTGCAGCGCGGACGCAGTGCGTCTGTCCAACTGGCCGCCCACTGTGATTGTGCTGGCGCTCGAGTAGGCCTCGTTGGCTGCTGGCTGCAGGCTGCTGGAGCTGTCGCCCTTGAGTGGAATATGCACCACGTCCGCATTCAGGTAGGCGGGTCGCTTGCCTGAGACGCTGCTTACGCTGCGGCCGCAGGGCTTGCCTGACTTGCCGGACTTTCGGGGCGTGGCCGTCGTGCCTGGGCCCCCTAACTTGAGAGGACCCAGCACCACATTGCTTCCCTTGCTTTTGGCCGTTCGCGTATTGAGATTGTCCAAGCTGGGCTCGCTGCTGGCCGTGGCGCTGGGGGGCTTCGAGTC
The DNA here is from genome assembly GCF_018153725.1 of Drosophila mojavensis. Lineage (NCBI taxonomy): Eukaryota > Metazoa > Arthropoda > Insecta > Diptera > Drosophilidae > Drosophila > Drosophila mojavensis. The sequence goes on along the minus strand of NW_025318858.1, from coordinate 442,054 downwards.
GAGTCTGGAGCAGTTCTCAGTGTTCTGGTCTGTCAGGTCCGGCTTGCTCTTGCGCCGCGCAAACAGCTTGGCGAAGAAGCCGGGCTTCTTCTGCCTGGGCAGCGTATTGAAATTCGGATTCTTTGCGGGCTTCGGCTTGGGCTTGGGCTTCGTCTCCGGTGGCTGCGGCAGCTTCTTCGTGGGCGCCGCTGGCAAATCGGTGACGCGTGGATGAATGATGGGCGGTGGCAGGCGTGGCTTTTCCTTTGAAGCTGGCTCGCTGTTCGCCTCGATCGAGCGATTCTCAGCATTGCTGTCCTGCTTGCGCAAGCGCTTGGGCGGCAGCGGCGGCAGCTTCTCCTCCTCAACAGACGCCAGCATCAGAGCCGCTTCCCGCTCGAGCTGCTCTTGTGCCCGTTTCTCCATTTCATACTCTTTGAGCATATCTTGCTGTTGCTGCTGCTGTTGCTGCTTCTGATGCTGCTGCTGCTGCTGGGAGTTCACCTCAACAGCATCGTAGTGCTGCGCATCCTCTGGCGCACACTGGGACATGGGAGGCGTCGGAGGCATGATGTCGTCCATGGGTATACTGACTGGATTCTTGAAGGCGATCTGCAGACTCGTATAGGTGGCCGCATCATCGAAGCTGTCCTCCACCTGCATGGGCGGCCTGCCCATGCTCTCCATCTCGTTCTGCAGCGTGTTGTTGTACGTGTCCCGCTGCATGACAAAGTCCGTGTAGATCTCGTCCAGCTCGGCCACCTGCTCGAGCAGCTCGTTGAGCGTCTTGTCCTCGTCCGTGGCGGCCACCTGAGTCTCGGCGGTGGCATCGCTGTCATCGGCCTCGACCTCGGCTTCCGCTGGATCTGGACTTGGCTCGTGGGGCTGTTGCAGTAGCTCATTGGACTTCATCCACTCGTTACATTTATCAGTGGCCGTCAGCTGGTGCGGCTCTGGCGCTGCCATCTGCTGCTCCAACTGCTGTTGCTGCTGCTGCTCCAACTGTTGCTGCTGCTGCTGCTCCAAGTGTTGCTGCTGCTCCAACTGCTTTTGTTGCTGCTGTTGCTCCAACTCCAACTGCTCCAATTCGCGCACCTTCTCATCAATGATCGTATCGATTTCCAATTCAGTTCGCAGTCGCTCCGCCTCAGCTTCAGCATCGGCTGCTTCCATATCTAATGGTGCCTGATCTGTTTCATCCTCGGTCCCATGCACCTCCAGCTGTGCCTCTGCCGCCGCATCCGCCGTAACCGCCTGCACCAGCTGAGGCTGGGCCTGCTCCACGGTGGGCGTGTTGAGATCAACTACCTCAATCGCAGGGGTTTCGCGCTTGGCCGAGCAACGGTCGACCGCGTCGATCGCGAGGATTTGCTGAAAGATGTCTTCATCGGGCTTCCGCTTGAGATGCCGATGAAGATTCCAGAACGTATGCCTACCTGAATCCAATGGCACGTATTCAAAGGGCAGAGCCTCGCTGGTAACGCCATCCGAAGGTCGACGCAGCTGTATGAAAACCTGTCGGGCAATGGGAAACCATTATTAGATGGGCAAATGGGATTCGAGTGCTGCACTCACCTTGGCGGGCTCCGTTATTTCAAGCGTATGATATCGCGGCGTCTTAAACGTAATGGCAGTCTGCTTGTGCACGTCCGTGTGCTGGAAATCACCCAGGGCCTCCCACACCGTCTGCCCGTTCTTCTCCTCGAAGAAGCGCACCGTGATGTCCTCTTTGGCCACCTTCTCGCACAGCAAAATGATTTGCGTGTTGCCCAGCACGCTGGCCGAGCAGCTGCACAGCCGGCATATAACCAGGTCGGACATGGCCTTCTTGTCGAAGATCGGCTCGGAGACGACGGGCGGCAGAGGCGATGTGAAGCGACCCTTCTGCTCGCTCTCCATGAATACTTGAAAGCACAAGCGCACCGAGTTCAGATCGATGCTCGACGGCTGAAAACGATGCGAGAATCCAGCTAGGGAATAAACATGAATTAATTACTTTCTCAATTTAGTTCATCTTGCTTGGCCTACTCTTGAATGGATCCACGCGAATCTCTTCGCGCGCCTTTAGAGCCGCCTCAATGTCCTTCTTCTTGACACACTGAATGCCCAAATTGCTGAACACGGCTCGCATTGTCTCGCTGCTGATCTCCAGGGTGCAGACGCCCTTCTTACAGCCCTCCTTTCCTACCAGATTGTGTGGATGTGGACTACATATACAGAGAGAGGGAGAGAGGGAGATTAAGAGAGAAAAGGAGTTTTCTAAAACAAAGTTTTACCGATATGGTGTATCCTTGGTGACGCAGGACACAACGACGACGGCGCGTCCCTTGTAGCCGACAATCTCTATGGTCGGATAGGTCTTGTTCTCGGGCGTTGAATTCACGCCGGGAATGGAACCGGCCGAGCGACCCTCGCACTCATAGCGAAAACGCAGCGCTTTGCCGGCGGGCTGTTCCGTTATCTTCACATACGGTTTCTTTCTCACGTTCTTCGTGGACTGTGACAATTGTTGAGTTTGTTGCTGTTGCTGCTGTTGTTGTTGCTGCTGCTGCTGCTGTTGCTGCAGGCCATTGTAGTTGAGGCTCTGCTGCTGGGCATCGCCTGCTGCACCCGCAGCGCCCAAATTGTTTTGATTTGGAAACATTTCAAGGCCGAAATATTAACTGCAAATAGAAGCAAAGGAAAAAGGTTGTAGATTCCTCGAGCCAACACGCAGAATTCTTGGCAAAGACGATGACGCCTCGATTGAGCCAAAGACGACAATGACGCCGCATCCCAAAAATAGTTCCCCATACGATTTTCCCTTTTCTCTTGGTCAGTTTCCGCGAAATAAATAAATATTTATAAACGAGGTGCAAGACGAGTATATTGGCTGCTAATGGAACATGGAATCGACCTTAACTGATTTATCCATCTATCGGCCAACATTTTGAAAAGTCTCCTCGAAATACATTTTCATGGCTAGAGCTAGGCAGACAGACCAGTCAGACAGACATATGTAAGAGTCTTAAACTCTTTGATTTATCTAAATAGTTGACAAAATTCGCATTCAAGCAGCAGCAAAGAGTCACCAAGAACACATGAAACGTGGGCGTTTGTGTACATTGCGATATGATGGCTTGCATTAAAGAATTTACGAGACTCGTCAGATCATTTTGTTCCACTGCAGTTGACCGCACGTGTGTATATGTATTTGTGTGTGTCTGTGTATTAGTGTATGTAGAACCGGCTGCTGCTGGTGCTGGTGCTGGTGCTGGCCTGGGCCTGGCCATAGCCATAGCCAAGTTAGCATCGGACATCCATTTATAAATAACATTTTGCGTAATGCGTGTGCGACACAGCTCCACACAGAGCGCCTGGCCGATCTATATATTGTAGTAGAGCAAGTGCTCAGCAGGTAGTATAGACGAAGATACATTTACATACACACACACACACAGTCGTTAAGTGGCCTCCCCAAAGATTTTGTTTAATTCCAAAACATAAAAAGTGTCGTTTTATCAAACGCTCGGCTGAAGATCGCCCATTGTCGCTTATATAAAAATATACTATTGATGTATGGTATAGACATACATATATACCATATATATGCAGACAGTCGTGTATAGTGAGTAGCTCTATGACCTCAGAGATTCGATTCATAGAACGTCTAGACATTGGTCTGCCATTAAAGAATACGTCAATTGGTCTGCACGGCATGGCATGGGGTAATTTTTGAAAAAAAAGTCCAAGTCAAAGTTTTGCCAATTTTGTAATCTTTTAGTTAATTAATTGAAATAAAGAAAATAAACATCATTTTGTATGTTTATTTTTTTATTTTTGGTTTAAAAAAAAGTCAAGATTGGCCTTTCTGCATATATAAAATTAGAAATATATTAATGGTTTTTTAATATATCTCATATATATCATAATTTTGTTGACATTTTATGCTTTGCCGAGGCTAAATAGGCTTCCGCTATAAATTTTCAAGGGATCTCTTTAGCAGAGTAATTTGTGTAAACCTGTAAGAAAACATAGCAGAAATCTAGTAGAATCATTCTCTACACTCCAACAACTATAATTTTTCATTTTTTCCCATTATCATTTATAGATAAATCATTTATAGATATCTATGTAGAGAAGGGCAACTATGATTCTTTGATCCTATATTACAATACTGTAGAACTCACATTTGTATCATATGAGGGAGGCTTCGCATAAGGAATTGCAACTGACATAATCGATCAATCAATATGCAATCAATATTTAGGACTTTCAAGCATTGTTGTCCAAAACCGAAACGCCCGTTTTCATTGTCTGAAGGAGCATTAAAAAAGATTTGACACATTTTTTGAAAGCAGCTAGCATATGTGAATCAAAATAAACTTTTGGAAAACGAATTTCGCATAGTCGATTTAAATAAAACAGAAAAACTGAAATTGCGGCATATTTAAAAGAAAAGCAAACGAAAAACCAAAAGCAAACGCAAAGCCAATTCGCATAGCAATGCAAATATGATTCTCATTTAGGCTTTTATAGAGCATATGTATATAGCGTTTGAATTTATAGATATATATGTGCATGTGTGTACATGTATAACTACAGTTGCATATATATATATAATATAATATTCTGCATTCACTTTATTACAAATATTACGTCATGATTTTGTATATTAGACAAATGTGGAACATGATAATTTGGCCAAAAGCCAATGTTTGTAATATTTTTCTCAAAATTATACATTTTTACTCTCAATTCAAAGAGTATATTTCTTTAATCACCTGTCACTGTTGTTGATTCAAAAATATTCCTTTCCAATCTCGAAACTTTTCCAGAGATCAATCGATCGATTAAATGAAAAAATCAGTTTCGACTTTTTCAATTTTTTCTTTTGAGCAACTTTTGTGCAAAATTATTTACAATTATTTATGCTAGAGGCCACATTCGAGTTGATTTTCGCTTTGCAATCTCAACCGGATCCAACCGGTCCGGAAAAATAAGCGAAATATATATAGTATAATGTATAGATGTTAGCACGGTTTTCTTATATATGTATATATATATGAGTATATTAAAATTTTTAATTTGTTTTGTGTTTGGAACGCACGTCTTGAGTTCTTGGATATCGGCCGTAGACTGAACAGCGAAACTAAAAGAATAATGCGAGCGAATTTTCATTCGAACATTTTCGTTTTGCTCCTCCCTAAAAGTTCATCTTTTTCGGGCTGTCGTCAAAGCTTTTTCTGCCTTTTCTGCTATTTCTGTTTTTCTGTTTTTCAATTTTGTCTTTTAAGTTGTTAGTCTTTTAGCACGATATGTACGCCTGCTTTATGTAGCATATACGTTAAATTGTATACTTGTTCAAAATCGGGAAGCGTGTATATTGGTTATGGGAAATGTGCGAAAGGAATGAAATGTTAACTCATGCATATCCTCATCCAGCTAGGACTTAGAGATTCTCAATTTGTAAACAATATTTTGTTATCAATTCTGTGGCGTGTACCCACTAGTCGGTTATATCCTCACATTCTCACTTCCTATTTGATGGATTTTGAGGAATTCATCGTTTTGGCTGACATGTAAAGTTTTCCCATGCAATGCTCCTAATTTTCTTGCTGAGAGGCAAAACAAAAACAAAAAGATATGTCTTCCCTAGTTTATAAATACATATTGTTTTAGATTAGCCAGGGTAGGGGAGCAGCTTGTGAATGGACTGTTGGCGATGTCAATAAACTCTCGAACACTTGTGTCAACAAATCATTAGAAAATATACTTTACAGTTAACAGTTAACAGTTAATGTGCTGTACTCTAAGACATATAAAATTAGCAAATAACTGATATTTCAGCTGTTCTACGTTACAATCGGTAAGCATTCAATAGCAAAATAGGAAAATACAACACAAAACGACTTCCAAGCATGTGAACTAAGAAAGCAATGTCTTTAGCAACTGATTAAATTAAGAATATGTATTTGGGTAAGCGAATAAATATTTTTGTATATAAAATCATATCTGATGTTTATGTATTTTGAAATTCCACTAAATCTGACTCACATTGAAGAAGCGAAATTAAAATTCATTCAGAAAATGCAAACACGCCTGCGCCAGACTAGAAGATACCCTGGATAGGAGAGTACATTCGAGATTCCCTATACATACACCTCTTGATTTTTAAGCATTATATATATATTTATATAATAATGTATCTGACTGTAACAATAACTACATACAACAAGAAATAGCATACTTGTGGTATATATAGAGAAAAGGTATACATACGTATATCGAAGTATCTGAAAATGTCTTTGAAGTTGTCTTTAAGCTTAGACTGAAACTGAACTACGTATACATACATATATGCGTAATATCCAAGAATAATCGAAAGTTAAAATATAGATATATAAGATATATCATTTAAACGCTAAATTTCTGTTTAATTTTTGTAAAAGCCTATAAATGCACAAACAGAATGGATATTTTATTCGACATTCACAATAAACAGATTATTCAGGTAGCTACATATGTGTATGTATATTCATCTATATATACAAACATATAGATGCACACTGGGCCAGATGCCCAATGGCATTTATTGGCATTTCCGCTCAGCGGCCACTGAGCAAGACACTTGTCAACAGTTCTATCAAGCAACAAGAGGCAGTTTGAAAATCTTTTTACCAATCTATTATTTATGATAATAATTATGTGAGCTTTTGGTTAGCCAAAGACATGTGCATTAAAGATATGTGATAATTATAGGCTAAATACGACTTGTACGAAATGTTTTCGTTTTGACAGAGCCCAGAGAATTTCCAAGAAATCTCTGACTCACATGGCTAAGATAATTATTACGTTTCGATATAATATGTGTACTAATATATAATATTTAAATTTGTGATTTTTCAAAGAAGCAAATATGCTAGGAATTCGCTCGTGTGGCCCACTCGGCAGAGAATCATTCAGAAAACGCGTGTTTTTTTTGTCATCTGTGTGATGACATTTAATGGAGGTGATTCTTGAGAAATGCATACATATTTATCTGGAACGCAAGGTCAGTAACCGAGAGCGTCGAGTCGATGCATAAGTTTAATTACTCTATAATCATACATCGTTATTATTTCTTTTATTGCACAAATGAATTTAGCGTATGCCCAAATTGTAATGGATTTATATAAAAATCGAATGAAAGGTTTTATTGATCAAGCCTATCTCTCATACTTAAGAGCCAGAGCCACTAGATTAGATAGAATCATCCAAGGCCAAAACTTCTGTACAAGCTTTTAAATAGAGCCAAACAAACAGTTCTGCAACAGTTGAGCTTGGAATAAGGACCAGGGCATGTATCCACTTAAATGGAGACAGGTTCCAGTTTTTATTCTCTTCAATTTATTATCATTTTATGGGTATATTCGGTATTTAATATTATTTCCAGAGTCTGGCACATGTGATTATATGGCAATTTATTTGTTAGAGCACTGTTTATAGCACCTGCACTAAATACATATCTGCATCATAAAACGGAACGGATCCGACGCACGAAAAGCTGCAGATAAGCTACCGAATTGTCGGCTTTCAGATATGAGCCGAAATAAATGCGTATCAGATAGCTGGATACGGAATGACATAGTATTCAAATAAAATAATCGATGATACACAAAAACACACGTCGAGAGTTTCCAGCAGCGATGTAAAGGTAGAAACCAAACAGAATTGATTCACATAAACAAGTATAACTGCTTTGCCTGACTGGGAAATACCCTGAACCGTCCACAGACATAGAAACTGTTATATACCTCAAGGTGTACGCAGCATATTAGATGAATGAACTCAGCACCTTTGATATATTATAGTTCCAATTCACATCTAAATTGCAAGTCTTCTGCTCTTCGACTCAACAGTTTCCACCAAGAGTAAAGGGGTATACCTTCTAGCTTTTTGCATGTGGATTCACTAAACATGATACCCACTTCATTAATTTTCAATTGATTCATGGCATAAAAACAAAGCTTGAAACCATAAAATTGATTAATGATGGAACCCTCTCACTCGAACAAAAACAAAAGAAAAGAAAAAGAGAAAGAGAAAGGGACGGAGCGAGAGGTGAGCAGGAATTAACCAACTGGCGCCAATCAGGCAGCTGTGACCATTCGGCCAATGGAATGAAATGTCTTCAATAGATTAAAATATTCTAGTTTTATGATGTTTCCAATAAAATAAAAACAAAAAACTTTTGGCGCCAGGCTCTACAAATTAAGATTAAGATCAACATCAAAGTAGCAGCTCTAGCTGAATTCCTCAATCTGGTCCCAAAACAAGTTCTAACTAGTTCCGAATCTACAGATACTCGCCAAAAAGACGCCGAGACTCTCGCTAATACCAAGCAAAAAGCCAACAACAACCAAATTTAATGGTCGCTGGCGTCAAGCAATTTACAGCTAAAATAAAAATACAAATCAATTAATAACAGCCGATGCCGCCATTGACAAATCTGTGGACCCGACTGAAGAATTACTAATTTCAGAAAAAGCCGTCATTGAAATGAATTTTGTAATTGAACTAGTTCGTACTCGAGAATGCAAGTGTAACTCTTTTTATAAAATCTTTTATTTTATGAAATGATTTGAAGATTTGTTTAAGAAAATCAATCATTTTATGATTCCACTTTTTATAGTGTCCTATCAAGCACTGTTCTTACTATACACTAATTAGCTCATAGCCTAACATCTAAATAATATCTTATATAATATTAATAAAATGTCACGCTGTCTCTATCAGAATGGCAGTCAAGCATTTGGCAATGTAGCTTCAATTTGATTGCTATGATTGATGATTGAAAGTAATGCTCCTCTATACTAGACAATGAACCACATACATACATACACATATCGGTTCATCAATCAAACCCCGCGAAAGTTCCACGAAATGTCGTTTATTGACTTAGCTTTGGCTACACAAGTTGAGCTTTGTATATCGCACAGCTGAGATAATTATACTCTTCATAACTTGCTATATTTGCAGTTGTTTTTTTGTTATTTGTCTTAAACACATTTACACACACACACACACACATACCTGCATATACACAGAAGCACAATTAACACTAAGTACTGAGTCAGCAGCCGGTTTTGCATGCCATTTGTGCAATATAAAATTACGTTGAATTAGCCAAAAGCATCACAACACCTGTAATTACCTGTATTGCTAGCCAGTTACATGTTAAGACATGATTTACATTTTTTATATGTTTTATTTTGTTGGGAAACTTTCTTAAGTTTTATTCAATGGAACTCTGAGCATGTTTGACAAGTTTAAATTCGCCCCGATTCTGCTTTGCACACACTCACTTTTAAATCGAGACCGATATAATAAAATCCACTTTTTCTAGTATTTCCGTTAGCTTTTCCGTGCAAACACAACCGTCGAGCCTACGAGTCGATCTTCAAATGAAATCCAATTGGAAATTCTCGTGCCGTTTTTAACGCCCCAAACAAATGCAAGTGCCTACGAAAATGAAATGCCGAAGCTTTCCTCACACCCCCAACAAACACAGAAAACTTTTAGGCGACGTCGACTGCGACTGCGGCAGAGGCAGAGGCAGCGATAGCGACTGCACTGCCATGTACACAGGTGTTTTAGTTTTTCTGTTTCTGTTTCAATTTATCGTTTGTATAATCCACACACCAGAACATAAGATATAGCAGGCGAGATAGAGCGAGAGAGGTAGACACAGAGAGAGAGAGAGAGAGAGAGAGAGAGAGATGGAGCAAAAGCGCGCGCTTGGGAAAGCTTTTACAAGGGGTTGTAAATACACTGCGAGCGAATTGGTGCTACCAGCAGAAATATAAGCAGTATATGTTAATATTTTATAGCCCTAATCGACTTGCAGCAGATGAGTAATATTTCAGTACTGATATCAGAAGTATGCATAATGTATACAACGTATACACTGATCTGCATGTATGTGTGATGCATATTTGCATATTGAAGTTTGGTTTGTCATTAGAGTTGTGCATATCGCATAGAAGGCATTTCCGACCGAAAAATGTCAACACTTGTGCATGTATGTGTGTATGCACACATAGATATATATAATTATGTGTCTAACAGTAGTATGGTAACAAAGTCAATTTGTAGCCTGCGATCAATTTGCAATTCTTTGATTAGATTGTAATTTATAGCAAAAGAAATGCCCATAATCAATTTCTATTTAGTTTTTTTGGGGGTTTCTTATAACAATAATAATAATTGTTTAATAATATAGAAATATTAGTTGAATCTGATCGTTTCAAATACTGTTAACAGCTATATACAAAAATATTTTCCTCTGAATCTGAAGGTCCCACATATATCACACATATTTCAGCTACTCACCTTAGTCAATGTTTTTTGATAACAACTTAAAATGCATCGAGTGTTGCTCTTTTGGTTTTCTATAGCTTTTACAGATGGATTTCACACTTTCATATCTGGAATAGAACACGGTTGAAGCACCTCGACGCTCGATAGAAGTCGAAGGAATAATGTTGTTATGTAAATGGGGACTGAGTAAACAAGTAATGCGAACTTATTTATAGTCGACAGAATATTCCATGTACTGCTAATGATATTCTACACAATGAAGTACACGTTACAGAAACCGGTTTGCTATTTCAATAACTTTTAAATACAGAATAAAAAAAAAACTTTTCTCAGTTTATTAAAATTTCATTTATTTTAGTTGCGCGAAAAACTGCGAATCCCGTCAAAGCGACAGACGAGGCAGGTGAAGAACTATGCGATAATGAAGCGAGAAGAAATTAAAAGTGTGAGAGATATAACAGACGAACAGTAACGCCTTGAAAAGAAATGTACAACCGACTACATGATACTCGCTCACGGTTGAATTCATTTGAGCTTATTAGAGAACTAATATGTTGGAGGAGGCACGCCCTCAATATATTACTGAAATCCAAAATGAAAATATTACTAATAGATGGTACATATAGTCTCTCTTTTAATTTGTAACGAGTATCTAAAAAGTAAAAAGTAAAATGTCACAAAATTGAAAACTAATGAAACGCTAAGAAATCATCGAAGTTTGCGGTGAACTGTCGTCGAAAGCGACAACAAGAGAGGTGGAGTGATAAAAAGAGCTCAAGCCAAAGAGAGATAGATAAAGAGACGACATACAGAGAGAGAGAGAGTGGGAGAGCGCGGGCTTTTGTAATGACGTTGTTTTCTTTTTGGGAATTCCGGGCTTTATACTTATGCGATCATCAACAATGTTTTTGTTTTTGTGACCGCGGCGGCGGACTTAATTTGAATTCGATGTACAATCCACACACACGCACACACACACTCGCATATGCAAAATATGTGCGCTGTTATTGTCTAACAAGCTTTTCTACAAACTTTTGGCGAGCGGCATTTGACAACAAATTTTTTGAGTGGCGTAATCTAATCGCGGCGAAAAGCGAAACATTCAATTCTTGGCCACATTATCGAGTGTACGTGTATTTGGGCCCCGTTGCAGAAGATTGATTTGTTGTTTTTGCTTTCACAACTATTGGTAATTATTTTGATAGCTTTGCTGTTATTGGGGCTACTGTTATGCAAAAACCTTTGCAGTTACCAAAAACTCGCTAGTGAAACTTTGATAATTTTGTATGCACCTTTTTACGTTTTCATTTTACTTTATTTTTATCTACAATTTGTCTACACTTGGCATGCACAGGTTTTCTTGACTTGCCTGCGCCACAAGTACGCAGCAGACACACACGGAGAGATGAAGAGAGAGAGAGAGTCACGAGAGAGAGCTTTAAGCATTTGCGCGCGCGCGCTGTTGTGCAAGATGCGTTAAGCAGAGTTGTAAAAGCACAAATCTATGACGACGACGACGACAACGACAACAACGAGTGTTCGATCGACCGATCACGTCGCCAGCGAATTGAAGACTAAACCGAAAAGCCAAGAAGAGCAGCGAAACAAGTCACGAAGACGCCATTAAAAAAGTGCCGCCAAGCCAAGAGCTTTTCGTTTGATAGGGCAGGGCACAGCCAAAACAAACATCGCGAAGAGTGCGGCTCAAGACAGAAAGCAGTGACGCAGCAATAGCTGTTAAAAACAAACTGCAAGAGAAGCTCAAAAGAGCGAGCGAGTGAGCGAGCTAGAGAGAGAGAGCGTCTGGGAGAGCGACAAACAAAACGTGACAGTCTGTGGCTCAGCTGCCAGCTGAGTGGAGCTGGCTTCAGCGCCTGATCGCTCGATGTGATAGGCACAAAAACAAAGATCGTCAACAGTTGAGCTAAAGACAGCAAAACACACTGATGCAGCGAGGCAAACGCATAGTGAGAGAGAAAGAGAGAGAGGGAGAGTACCAATAAAACGTCACAAACTTAGTGTGGTTTGAGCTACGCTGCGCTGAGTCACGCTGATTGCAAAATTGGCTACTGGAAATTTCTTACAGTGTTAATGCCGCGGCTGACTCACACGCGAGGAAAAGCTTTTTCACGCTTTTATGAATGAAAATGTTTTGTTGTGGCCATACGGTCTGGCTAGCTGGTTGGCTGGTTGGGTGGGGTGGTTGGGTGGCATGGGTGGTCTGAGCCGCTTGTTTGTCTGTCGACTGATTCAAGCTACAATTCCTGGAAAAGGATATCATCATGCGCCGGCATTTGTTATTTGTTATGGCAAATACATACATAGCTATAGTCCCCAAAGCACATGACTCACATGCGACATGCGGCATGCGGCATGCGGCATGCAGCATGCGTAGCTCGACTCTCGCTTTCACGCTCGAACTTTGACATTCAGGATAACGAAATTCCACGGAACTCATCAATTGTGAAAACTTCTCAATGCTGATTCATGCAGCGAGAGTGAAAGATGCCTATATTGAAGAAGAAGAATCTTGAATTCATATTTAATCGGAATTCGGAAGTGTTTTATTATACTGAATTTAGCTCGATCTAATGGCCTTTCAAGTTCCCCCATAACAATCTCGTCTTTATGCTGGCAATTCCCAGAGATTCTTGATATACTTGATTTAGCATAGATATAACATATATATGTATATGCTTATAAGTCATAAAAAATACAGCTGGCATGCGACAATCGTAACTGAAGTATCAAAATTTCCCCGTGAGCTCAAATCAAAATAAATAGAAATTATGTCAAACGACACATCCCAACAAAAAAAAAAAAAAAAAAAAACATGCATATATGTATACAAACAGGTAAAAGAGCTCTAGTGGGGGCTGCCTGACTAGGAGATACTGTGATGTGGAAATATTGGAAAAGTGGAGAGCCTTATGGAGAATCATTTGATATAGAATGCAACTAATTTAGTTAAATATTGATTTTAACAGACATGAAACAGCTTATAAGTGTCATCCGACAAACTATACATACGGATAGATATACTCTACTATATGCAGTCTCTCTGTTATCTATCTCAATAAAAACAATATACTCTCTGTAGCCATGCTCAATGTTTTAGGGTATACGAATTCAAAGGAAAACGATTTGATAGCATGATTTGGACTGCCTAAACTCAACAACTGTTGTCCTGGCTAATAGCTGCTCCCATAGCCCCCTGGGCCAGACATCGATCAAACATACCCCACCGCCGTAGGCTGGCCCAATAACCAACAGTCGACAGCCAATTGGAAAAGGTTTTCAGCTGAAATCGCGTGATATTTGTCCAGTACTTGCCTGGACCGAACAGGTTTTTCACGAATGGGTATGACTAAATTTCCGAATGGGGTCTGCCAGTGGGTGCATGGTGCACGTAAGGCTCGAGAGGTGGGCTGTTCATAAAGCCGACACGTGCTGGCCATGTTAACAGACGCTGTTGTACCTTATATACACGACATATTGATTTATTTGTTGTTTTTGCCATTTAAGCTCTTTGAACTTCCTGTGCCTTGAGTGTCCTTGAGCTAGCCCGACTTGGGTAAAGTAAGCGCGTTCAATGCGAAGGTGAAATTGCGGTGAAGGACCTTGTAAAAGTTCTGGTGCCGCTCACAGATTGCAAATGCGATAGCTGTATGGGTGAGGTTTAATTACACTCGACTGACTTTAATTAAATTCAGTTTAACTTGAGGTCAAGTTTATTATATTATATTTTCACTATTATTTCTTTTATGATTTATTTACTATGAGCTATGATTGTGGTATTATATTTCTTTGAGAAATGTTACAGACGAAATATATGAAATGAAATTAAATGAAGTATTTTGACGTATTTAATTTAAAAATGTTTAATTAAAGTTTGAGTGTGACTTTTATGTATAAAATGAGACAAACGTATAAATGCAGTAATAGATATACACATTGCTATCACTTATTTTCTCTTATCTTTCTTTAACCTTTGAAAGAGCATTCACTATTCGATTATGCACAACCAACACACTGAACTTTAACCTGCTATCGGTTCTTAGAGCCACCTGCGGGAAGTGTGCGTGCAATTTGCCAGTTAAAATGCAAGAAAGGCTCTCTCACCCTAACGAATTCTTGTGAAATACAGCAAAGCAATTAAATGACATAAACGATCGAATCGATGTGCGAGGCACATCTCGTATTGTTTCGCAGTGCACAATGAATAAAACTTCTCAACCTACAGGAACTACAAAATTTTGTGTAGACATAAAAATTTCTTATTTCAATTTGATTTTTTTGTTTCATATTTCTACCTGATTTAAATAAATTTGTTTATTTTATAGGGTTTGGCTTCTACCCCTTTTAAAATTACAGTTTTACCCATTTTATTGTCGCGTTTTAAGCTCATTAAAACTTACCTTTTACATACACCATGGACATCGTAGATATCTGTCCAGAGGATAAGACCCCAAAATTCCCCTACAGTAAACACTCGATCGCACCTAACGTGAACAACTCGTGGAGCACGGTTAACCACCAGGTCATGGCGTCTAGCAGCAACCTAGTGATGGAGCAACAGTCGGCCGAGTGGAAATCCACCCAGGATATGATAAGGCTTGCTCGCATGAGAGTCCTCACCTCGGTCATGCTGCACGCATGGCGCCAACGCCGCGCCGATGTCCGCAAATTGCAGCAGGCGGTGGAACGTCTCCAAAAGAACGTGAGTATCTGATAAGGAATACATCTATTCATCTGTCTATCTCTCTATAAGAATCCTCCTTTAGTCCATTTTCTCTAAAAATGAGCTACATGTATCCAAAACACTGATGCGCGTCGAGCAGAAACGTTGCAGGGAGCTTCAAGTAGAACTGAAGAAATCCACAATAAACATGAACCAAGCGCGAAAGTCCTGTGAGATGCTTAACACTTCCCTAATCAACCTGCAGGCCGACAAGGATCAGCTGGAAAAAGAGCTTATCTACTGCAGACAGGAGGTAAGTTGAACGGAATTTTGTATAGCCTTCACATAAAAGCCTATTTTACTTTTCAGCAATTGGAGCTGAAGAAAATTGCGGCGAAATGCAATGAAGATCTTCGAAATGCGCTTTACGAGCAGCTCAACTTAAAGCAAAAGCTGGCTGAGGAGGAATCCAACGTACAGCAATTGAAGCAGGAGAAGCAGCGACTTCTGAACGAGATGAGCGAGATGGAAAAGGAGCACGGGAATGTGAAGGAGTCGCTTGTCTTTCAGTTGGAAGACAAGAATGTGGAACTAGCCAACATGCGCTCAACAGTTGAACAACTCGAACAGAAACTCAAAGACCGTCAGATGTAAGTTGCCCTGTTGTAAGGGATGTACGTAGACTTTATGCACTGTGAATTTCAGGAAACGTAATGAACTCAAACAGTATCTGAAGAACATTGAGAGCATAGAGCAGGTGGATCTCTGGCCGCGCCCCGATGTCGAGCTTCCCATAAAGCCAATCGTCGTCTCCACACCCCAATCACGATCGCTTACAGTGCCAAACCGTCGATACGGAGAGCTTTTGTCAACTGTACGATGTTACACATCCGTCGCCTTATTCTGGATATGGCTCACTCTACTGCCCCGCAAGTCAGTGCGCTACGGCTGCATGCCGACGAAGCGGTGAAAAGCGAGTCAATTCACCAAAATAAAATATAACCCCTTCCACTTTTATATATTTTTTGTGATTGTGTAGGTGGTGTAGGAAGGAATTGAAATTTTCAGCAAAAGAATGGGCAAATTGCTCGGCAATGCCGCGTACATGGAAGTGTTCTGAACAGCAAATTTATTACGAAAATCCGAAGCTAAGCTACAAAGTTACTTAACCAAGAAATTTTGAAAATGGCTGACTTGGGCAACTGTTGTTGGCTTCAACATTAGCGGCCCCCCGCCCAACCCGTTACCTATACACGCATCCTCAACCAGAAGCGGTTGAAATACGCGTGAGAGGGGCGGAGGTTGGGCGGTGGGTGGTGCTGATGCATGACCGTGCGTCTGTTGCTAATCGACCCGTCGTCGTTAGCAAAGGCAGCGGAAAGCCAATCAGAACGTGTTGCCACATCAATGCCAGGCAGAATTACTGGGAAACAAAGTGTGACGGAGGGTCGGCACTGAGCAGATCTGATAAACAGATGGGCATCTATATATCGATCAATGCACAGAGAACAATCACAGAAGACACTTCCAACTAACAACGCTGTGCAACTCGTATTTATACGCAGCACCAGACGAACGTGCACTTGGGAATTATAACGTTTCGACGTTAACAGCACCGACTGCTGCTAACATACATAGGGGTGATTTTTTGTATAGGCTACTTACAGCGTGCTACGGTTAACAGCGACATGCACTGTTAAATGTGTAAATGCGCTGTGTGCTGTTCAAGTTTAATTGCTAGCATTTTAATGCGATATAAAATTGTTAAAATTAAACAAATATTTATATAGAGTGCATTTCATTTTTATTAAAAAAAAAATAAATAAAAAAATTACTTGAATTATTTAGTTTTTGTTTTATTTGTGTCGTGAATGGGGTTTGAACCGCAAACCTGACCTATTAAACTTATATGTACACATATACACGTATTCGCGAGATACATTTCAATTTCATACTATGCCTAAAGTAATGCTTCAGTTTCTGCCTAGCGTAGATACTTTTGTAGCATATGGAAATTTGTATGCTGAGCATCAAACTAAACTGATTGGAGAACAAAAGAATAAATTATTTGTATATTTAAATGACATAATATTGTAATAATAAATGTTGGTGTTCCATTTGATATGGCTTGCGGAAGAATAGAAGGTTCTTTGGCTAAAACTTAAGACAAGACTAGACAAGACTGGAATAATAAAACGTATTATCAAACTGGTTCTGTCGACTTCTTTAGCACAAAAGGTTAGCTGCTGTTTCGCTGGCCAAGTTAAGAAAGTGATAGAGGCTGTTTGTTGTTTTGCTGATATTTCCCTTGCGCTTGACTATTTTGTAGTAGCTGCTGTTGTTATTGTGAATCTGCGGCTGCGGCGCCCGCAAATGAATATATAAAATAAAAGTAGAAAGAGCGGCAGAGCTGAGACAAGATTCCGCTGGGTTTTCAGTTGGTGTTTTGACTTCAGCCCAAACACACGACACGGACGCCAACGTAGTCAACAAAATCGAATATTAAATAGAAATACACAGCCGCAGCCGCAGTCGCCGTCGAATCGACAACGAAATTTTAATAACGTGGCGTGCGCCTGCGCAAATAAAAGAAACAACAACAGCAGCAGCAGCAACAACAACAATGAAATAGAGAAATAAGAAATAAAAAACGGCAACAAAAGACATTCGCAAACGCGCGCATAGAGAAATTTTAAATGAGTTTCATTTGAATTCGTGGATTCGTACCTGGCTGGCCTGGCTCACTACCTGAATCAAGCTGATCATTAACATGCAAACTGCTTGGCCCACTAGGCGCGTATAACAAAGGCTATCAGACGGACAATCGCGTTTCGCATACGCAACCAGCTGCACACGTGCGTCTCGGTCGGCTTTGTAGTGGCAAGGCCCCGGTCTTACTTAGAGTTCAAGCAGACGTCGATCGATCATTAGTGTGGGCCACAATGACCAATGCCACGCCCTCTGGCCTGCTGCACATGGATAAGCCGTTTGTTGCTTTCTACCAATTTTTCCTGGACTTAATTGTGTTTGCCTTGAAATCGATTTTCTATATATTCGAATCGCTGTTTTATACCATATTACCGCAGCGCTTTCGAAAGTTGAAGGTGAGCAAAAACGAAACGAAAATAAATTATATTTGCATAATTAGATAATGATATCACATACCATATATGTATATCATATATTGCCTACATGACTTTTGACATTTGATATAAGACCTAACGAAACTTTTAAACTGATTTTGGTAACTCTTTGACGCAAATCTTAGCTCATTCATAACTAGTTAAATCGGACTTAAGTGTTTTGTGTTGACCACATTAGCTACTTTATCTGTAACACATTTTTATAATTAAACCCAATTAAATTACAAAAGTGAGCGCAATCAAAAAAAAACTATATCACGTCAAACATATTTAATGAATGAATGGAATGATGCACATATTTTATTATTATTATTACTCATTATACCCCGAAGCCATTCGAATTGGGGTATGATGATGCCTGTAGTGAGCGCTCATAAACCACAAAAGAAACACGAACTTGAAATGTTTATTGCTGTAACTAGTCCAATATTCAGCAGCAGCTCTGCGAAGGATTTCGGATATATCCTAGTCGGGCACTCCCAGCTCGACACACTCTCAATGCAATAATGATTATAAATTTACGTTAATTAGTCTGAAGTAATTGTTCAGTATTCATCTACAAGTTTTCAGAGAGCGACACACGCGTTTTTTGGAATTTACAATTTCGAGTCTCTGTCGAAGTATTACTATCCATCAAATAGATCGTTTGTACAGCCATTTTTATGGCTTTGGCTTTCCAATTTAATTTGGCATTGCTATCCTACAATTTTACAACTGTTGTAAAATTCAACTCTGACAGCAAAAACAAAAAGAAAACTAAATCTTTAACAAAACATTGGCTTTGTTTTTCGGACATACTTCAATGAGCGCACGAAATGAAAAAACTTTAAAAATCGGATTCACACGCTGGCGAGTTTTGTCTTTTGTTTTCTGATTTTGGCTTTTTATCAATGAATGCGTGTTTTTTATTTGCACAATTTCTGTTTGCGTTTTCGGAGATTTATTTTGGCATTCGTGGACGTCACTTGTGCCTCGAGTGGCCGCTACCATGGAATCCGCAAATATTTATAATTGTCGAAGAGCTGCTTCGGCTATTTGTTTCTCAATTGGGGCAGCTGACATTGAACATTGAACTGAAGCATGGGAAGAGTTTGAAGAGTCTTTTTAACTATAGCTAAATACAGTTTTAAGTATACCAAATTGATTTCTATTAGTTTTCATAACAGATGACATTGAAAAGAAGTGTTTTCAGAGTATGTTTTAATTTCTTTTTAACTACCGATAAATATAGTTTTAAATATCTCGAATTAATTTCATTAGATTTTCTTAACAAAAGCTTTTCAGTATTGTGCTCG
Source organism: Drosophila mojavensis (assembly GCF_018153725.1). Lineage (NCBI taxonomy): Eukaryota > Metazoa > Arthropoda > Insecta > Diptera > Drosophilidae > Drosophila > Drosophila mojavensis. The sequence continues at coordinate 422,615 of NW_025318858.1, read as the reverse complement.
GAAAACAGGTTTTTCTGCCTGTGCAGATTTTCCTTTGTTGCTGCTGCGGCACTGGCACTGCAGTCGCTGAAATCAGCAAACCTGACATTGCGATTGCCACAGCACAAAAGGAAATCAAGCAAAATAATATTATGCTGTGGCTAGAGTATCAAAATATATGTAGGTATAAATACTAGGGAGGGCTACACAAATAATATGTCTTTGCTTCATGGTAAGCCGAGCTTGACGACTAAACTTGATTGAACTCTGCTTATGCATATATGTATGTAGATGCATATAAATATATATTTGCGTCTTATTATAATTATTTATAAGACGTTTCGACATATCCACCGTTTACCTAATTGACGTTGAGCTGGGCTTTGTTACATGTTGCAAGCGAAGCTCCAAAACTTGGTAAGGCATCCATAATAAATATGCAAAACGGTTGCTGCACATTAATTATTCCTATTTTGTATTTGAAAATGCGGTTTTCTTTTATCTTTACGATACGCACCCAAACGGATCTGCAACTTTACCTAAGCACTGTCATAGATATTTATTACATTAATTTGAATATATATGCACTTTATGAAAATCGTAAACAGTCGTATTTGTATCTGTGAAATGTGTTTATGAGTATCTAAAATACCAAGATGATCTAAGATCAGTAAGATATTACATAGTAATTGATCACATTTAGATGTATTAATATGCTATATTTCAATTATTAATCAGTTTTTTATATAAAGTAAACTCCACATTATTTTTGTACAATTTGTTTTACATATATCATAAGTTCTACTACTACTATAACAGTTATCTATCAATTATTAATAATTTTATCATAAGATACTTGATCTTTCAGATTAGTTAATATTCCATGCTAAGCTTAAATGTTTCTCTTTTGAAAGTACTTAATCATAAATTTCTATTTAATATTGATTCGATTTATTGTCACAATTTCACTTTCGCTTTCATTTCAACAGAATGTTTCCGGACAGGTGGTGCTGATAACAGGTGGTGGCGGTGGCGTCGGACGTTTGATAGCACTCAACTTTGCCAGACTCGAAGCGCGCATTGTCATCTGGGACATCAATCAAGAAGGTGGGTTAGGCAACCGATGGGCTGCTGCTGCTGCTGCGGCTCATTAACGCCGGCAAGCTAAGTGATTGGAGCACGTCAGCATTGGCAATTAGCAGCTCGCTCGGCGGGTTAAGGAACCCTGCCACGGAGAAAGCTGCGTTACAGTTACAAAATTGATTAGCTAAGCGTGACTCTTCTCTCGACAGCCATCAAGACGACAGTTGATCTGCTGGCCAAGCATGGTTATAACAACTGCAGGGGGTATGTGGTGGACATATCCGACCGAGAGCAGATCTACCAGCGGGCAGCGCAGGTCAACGAGGATGTCGGCCCTGTTGACATACTGATCAACAACGCGGGAATCGTCTGCTGCAAGCCCTTCTGGGAGCTGCACGACCGCGTCATCCAGAACACCTACAACATCAACATTATCTCGCACTACTGGACGGTGAAGGCGTTCCTCCCTCACATGATGCGCCACAATCTGGGGCACATTGTGACCGTCGGCTCCGTCACTGGCATGCTGGGCACCTACGGCTGCAGCGACTACGCGGCCACCAAGTACGCCTGCATCGGCTTCCACGAGAGCCTCTTGACGGACCTCAAGGTGCACGGCTATGACCAGATACAGATGAGTCTCATTTGCCCCTACTACATCAACACGGGCATGTTCTCGGGCGTGAAGCCGCGCATGATGCCCATGCTGGAGCCCCAGTATGTAGCGGACCGTATTCAGGGCGCAGTGCTTCAAAACGAGGTCTGGTGTGTGCTCCCCAACTCCATCCGCCTGCTCACGCCGCTCAAATGGTTAGTGAGATCTCTCTCTCTCTCTCTGTTCTAATACATTTTATAATTAAAATTTTCTTTTCTCGCAGTTTGTTACCAGCCAAGATGTGTTGGGAGCTGATGTCGCGTGTGATTCGCGGTCCGGAGTCCATGATGCTCTTCCAGGGTCGCGGACGGGTGGCTGCCGGCTAGCAACAGAGCAAACGACTTAGCTTTAGTTTAAATTTAAATTGTTATAAGAGGCATACATATACATATCGATTTTGATTACCTGCAATCGGCTTCCCTTAGTCTCGCACTGTGGTTTGCTGGTAGTAGTGCGGCGCCAGCTCCGTGAGCCACTCCTTCTTGATGACCGTGACGTGGTTCATGAACAGCTTGGTCGTCTGCAGCAGCTCGCAGTAGACCACATATTGGGCCTGGGGCAGCGTATAGAGCGTGGAGTTCGGGTGAATGGCTAGCTCGGTGCCGCTGCTGATCTGCCGGTAGACCCCCGAGTGGTGCAGATACGCGACCTGGGTGAAGAAGCCCGCCGTGATGCACTTGCAGACCATTTCCACGTCGCCCTTGCAGGAGAATATGGCAATGCCGTACTTCTTCCTAGCCAAGTTCAGCAGCTGTTCACGGAGTTCGCAGGCGCGCTTTAGATTCCGATAGATGAGATAGTACTGGCCGCAGAACTCCTTGGTCATGCCCTCCTCCACAAAGGCGCTGTGCACATTGAGCAGGGTAATGAGGTCGCCCTCAGCCACCTCGAAGTGCCTATGGGCAATGCGCCCGCTCTGCTGGGCAGCCGCCGAGGCGGGACGCGAGAAGACGGACTGCACTTGGAGCATGGCTATGATCGTAATGATCTCTTCCGAGCAGCCCATTTGACCGGATATGTACAGCATCTTGGACAGCATGGCACTGAAGGGCAGCTCGGCCAGCAGGAAGCCTACAGGTCGCGTCAGCTGACCCTGCTCATCAATGGCATCAAGGGCGTAGAGCGTCTCCAGAGCGGACAACAGATTTTTGGCAGGCGGCGGCGACGGAAAGTCGAAGCGCAGGACGTTGCCAATGCCCAAGGCCTTCAGCTGCAGCACTGCTCCGCTCATCTCGCTTCGACGCATCTCTGGCGGCTGTCGTGGGGCCAGCGCATCGTAGTCCTCTTTCGTATACAGCCGATAGACTTTGCCGGGACGCACGCGACCCGCACGACCGGCCCGCTGTATAGCCGAGGCCTTGCTGACGGGCACGACGACAAGGCTGTCGCTGCACGTGGTGGGGTTGTACCACTTGACCTTCACATAGCCACAGTCGATGACGTACACAATGCCTGGGATCGTGATCGAAGTCTCCGCTATATTCGTGGCCAGCACCACCTTGCGGACGCCCTTGGGCGGGGTGAAGAAGACCGCCAGTTGGTCGTTGCTCGTCATGCTGCCGTACATGGGAAGCACTTTGAGATTGGTCGTCTCCTGGCTCGCTATGTATTCACGGAGAAGGTCCATGGCCTCCAGCACCTCTTCCTGGCCGGTGAGAAAAGCCAGTATGTCGCCGGGCGGCTCCTTCTGATGCAGTTTCCACACGGTTTCCACCGTCTCACGCACGTAGTCCGCACAGGGCTCGTTCAAGTAGAAGTGACTGACGGCGTGCATGCGTCCCTCGATGCTCAGCTTCACGCTGATGGGCTGCTCCGCTTCAGCGCCTGACCGTGGCCAGCTGAAGAACTCGCTAAAGAAGCTCGCATCGATGGTGGCCGAGGAGATGATCAACTTTAAGTTGCTGCGCTTGCGCAGGATCTTCTTCAAAAGACCCAGCACCATGTCAGTCAGCATATTCCTTTCGTGCGCCTCGTCGACAATGATGACTCCATACTGGGTGAGCAGAGGATCGGCAAGCAGCTCTCGCAACAGAATGCCCTCCGTCATGTACTTTATGTGAGTGTCTTTAGAGGTGCGCTCCAGAAAACGAACCACATAGCCCACAGTATCACCCACCAGTTCGCCGCGTTCCTGGGCCACACGATTGGCCAGCGTCACGGCGGACACCCGGCGGGGCTCCGTGACACCAATCATGCCTTTGCTGTGCCAGCCCCACTCGTAGAGGTACTGCGGCACCTGCGTGCTCTTGCCGCTGCCCGTCTCGCCGACCAGGATGACAACCTGGTGGTTTTCCAGGCAGTACAGGATTTGGTCGCGATACTTGCGAATGGGCAACCGTTCGCGCTGCTCAACTAAACCCAGATTATGATTGGCATTGAACACGAAAGCTGAATTTTGCGGCTCCTGATAGCCACCTCCACCTTCATCGATGACATCGTCTGTTTCTGGCCTTATAAACTTTGGCTTAAACGTTGCCATTTGTGCTAGTTGCTTTGTATTGCTGCTGCTATTTCAATTATTTACCTCGATTCATGCTATCGATAAGTGGAAAGCCGGCAGATTTAGTGGCGGCTTGTCGATATCAGACCGATGGTGCAGCATGTCGATTTAGTGCTGTAAAACGTCTGCTGCTATCGAGTAAAGAGAAGCTATCTCATGGAAGCCCGATATATGAGTAATTACAAATGTCGTACAGGCGCCAAATTAAATATTTGAATCCCTGGAGAATCTAGAATTTTTATGCGCGAAATGCATTGTTTGGCTCAACGAATAAAACGCTTTAAGTTATTGAATTTCTAGATTTATGTTTTTTTTTTTTTTTTGAAAACTTTAAATCATGAAAATATTTACTTAATATCACTGATTCTATAAACAAGTTTATATTGTTAGCATTTAAAATTCATTTAGGGGGCGATTTCTTTTTTGTTTCTTTTGCTATTTACTTTTGCCTTGTCCTGGGCAACATTTTTCAAAAGGATACGTACACACACAAGAAGAGCTAAACTAGTTTCATACTTATCAAATAAATGTACACAAACCCTTTAATATAATACCTTAATAGTTAAATAAAATGTCTTCTTATTTATTAATTGTAATAATAGTAAACTAAAAGCAAATGTACTTTCTATTATGTATGTTTGTGGCCTGAATATGGAACTCTGTGCTCTGTTCAAGTTCTATGTATCGAATCGAACGATTAATCCGGGAATTTTCCATGAAGTGCTTCTTTCTAGGTGCGTGCATCTAAATGTAGATTTTTCTTACGATTTGTTTGTATATATTTATATTTGTTTTCCTTTTTTTAGTGAGTGCTTTTCTGATATATATGTATGTAAGTTTGTAAATTTGATTGCATTTTTATTGTATGTTCGTTAACACTCTTAGATATAAGATTAATTCTTGTTTTCTTTTTCTGTATATTTATTGTTTTAATTACAATATTTAAGTGCAATTTGTTTACCTCTGTCAACAAAAACTTGTTATTATTATTATTTTTCTTTGTGAACTCATGAGTTTTGATTACTTTATTTTCGTATACTCTGTCTGTCTGCTCTGCATGTGACCCATTTTTCTATTTTCCCATTTCCGTTGTCCATCAAAACTGAAACAAAGCCCCTGCTAAAACACTTGAATGACATTTTGTTATAATTTTTATACTAAATTGCATTTAGTTGTAGTTCTAATTATTTTATCTATATAAATTTGTATTTGCAATTTATATTATTTTTCATTTATTTTCTTTGGCTCTGTCATACACTAGATATTAATATATAATAATATATTTAAAACGTGATCCATTTGGTTTATTTTTAACACACTATTTTGTTATTTTTGTATCCCATTTGTCATGGGCCTTAAAACGGTTTTAAGCTACAGTAAAATATTTTCAATACTTGCTGCGAAGCTTAAGTCTTAGCTGTGTAGTTGGCTACAAATAAAGTGTGTATAAGTTCATACGCTAAAAAAGGTGTAATTGATGCTCAAATACATATATATTGTATTCCTTTTCCTTGTGTTTTTTTTGTTTTCTAGTATATATAATTTTTGCTTAGCAGTCTAGAGAGTTGAAAAGCATTTGTAAAGACTTATTTGCAGTAAAAGCGCCCTTTATAAGCGTAAAATACAATACATATAAAGAAAATATTATTGTTACCAGAAGAAAGCTTTAAGTGTGGATGTGGGTGGGCAAAGGCGAAAGCAGCCCTCGATCATAGCTTGGCCGATAATTTGAATGGCATACGGCTTTGTGGTGGAATGACACCACATAATGCTGATGGCAAAGGCTTGTAGGCGAAGAAGAAAGCGAAACGAACGGCTGTGGAATGACATCATATGACACCAATATACTTCACGAATGCTGTGGAAAGCATGCGAAAAACAAAGCGAAATGAGAGCACTCAGTATGCTGCATTAGTGTTGTAAAATGCAATATTAACTGCAAGCGACATTGCGCTGGTAACAGACGAAACGATTCCAATTGCCACTGCAGTGTATGCCAGAGGCAAAAGCAGCAGGTGTCATTCCACTATAAACTAGCAAAATGGTGATTTGTCAATACGTGAATTGTGTTTTGCAGCAGCTCGAACTTGCGTCCAAACATTCGAAGCCCACGGCTTAACAGCTTGATGGTTCCCCTCCGGTTTCATTGGTAAGGACATACACACATACATATATATATATACATATACATATGTACATACATATATACCCATTCGATCATTTATCACATGCTTTGCATTTGGGCCGCTCAACGCGTGTGCGCCTGTGGCTACGGCTTACAGCTTCTTCAGGTCAGATTGCGGCTCGGTTGGACTAATCGGCGACATTTCGACGCTGTCCAGTAAGGGAGTCTTCTCCTCGCTGCAGCTGCTGCCCGGTGCATCGTCCATCTCCATGACAAAGATGCGGGAGAGCTCCGCTCCGCTTAGAGTTTGCCTCGATGGTGACTCGTCCACGGAGCTGTTGTCCTTGCTGCTGTTGTTGCTGCTGCTGCTGTTGCTGTTGCTGCTGTTGGTGTTGGTGTTGCTGTTGCCAATGCTGTTGCCGTCGACGTCGAGTGCCTGATCGAGGGACTTGGATGGGGTGCGATAGTTGGCCGTCTTGTTGGCAGTTGGGGCAAATTGGGGGCTTAAATTCGTTTGGCAGGTGAGCGTGGCCAGGGATGTGGTCTTAATATTGGTCGTCTTCAGGTGATTAATGGAGCAGCTGCTCCAGCGCAACTGCTGCTGGTGTTGGTGTTGGTGTCCATGGGCGTTGCCGCTGCTGCTGTTGTTGACTCCAGCTGCGGATGAGGAGACATTATTGTCATCGTTGAAGCTCATTTCGTCCTCGCTGCCGCTGTGCGTGTTGTTGATGGCTGTCTGCTTGAGCCGCACCAGATGCCGCTCCGAGTACGATTTGCGTGCGTCCATGACGCGCAAGTAGTCAGAGGATTCGCCCAGATCCTCGCTCTTGGAGCTGCAGTACCGTCGCGTGCCCTGGCCCGCCTGGCCACAGAAGCTAGTCGTGACACTCAGCGACCGGCGACTGCCCTGCGAGCCGGGCGAGAGATGGGCCGACGAGTGACTGGGCGAGTGCTCCAGCAGCGAATCGTTGCTCTTGGCAATGCGATTCTTGCGATAGAATTTGCTGTCCCTCCACAGGGTCTGGCGCTGGCTGCCCGAGGAGCTGCCGGTGCGCTGCAGCTCCATGTTGCAGGAGCCTGGGTGATTGGTGGGCGACGATTGGTCTTGGCTGGACGAGGTCTTGCTGATGCGGAAGGAGGCGTGCGTCAGCTTCTTGTACTTCTCACTCTGCATGTTGACGCGATTGTCCGAATGGGTGCGATCCGACATGGGCATGAAGGCATTATCAATGCGTCGCTCCTCTTCCAGTGAGCGGAAGGCCAAGCGATTGACATGTTTCAAGTGTTGCTTATCTGAGCTGGAGCGCTTGGGCGACATGTCCTCGAAGGAGCTGACCCGGTACTTCTGCGAGAAGACCTCAATCATGCTGGAGCGCTTTGAAGGCGATGTGGTGTAGATAGAATTCTGATCGTTAACGAGAATCTTGGGCGGATCAAATTGCTGCTGCTGCTGCTGCTGTTGAGTCTGTGCAGTGGAGGCTAAGGAGGAGCTGCTGGAGTTGCTGGTGGCCGTGACGAGAATCTTTGGGGACAGCGAGACGGGGAAGTGCTGTGGTCGAATGTGGCCCAGGGAGGCGCAGCCCGAGCCAGATGAAGTGGAGCCCGTGCCGGACATGGCGTCGTCGATGTGCAAGAAGTTGCTGGGCGAGCTCTCGCGGCAAGGCGACGAGATGGCCGAGTCCTGCGAGACCATGCTGCGCGGTATGGTGGCCAGTTCCAAGCAGGTCTCGTTGGTGCCCGTTGTGGTGGCTATAATGACGTCTTCAACGCCTTCGTCAATCGGGGACGAGATGGACTGGAAACTATTGAGGCGAATGCTCGACGAGCCAATGGACAGGTCGTTGTCGGTCAGCGAACCGAACGCCGAGTCCTGCGAGGGATTGCTGCGCCCGTACTTCAGACACTTGAGCGAGTACTCCAGGCGGCGACTCTTGGAGTTCTTGTAGTTGCACATGTCTGCTGTTAGCTGGTGATTGAAGGAGGTATGCAAACGCTGCTGGCCACCGGCGCCCGAGCCACTGGCTACTGCATCAGCATCCTCCTCGCCCTCCCCCTCGCCTCCTGCCTCGTCGTCGTACTGCTCAGTCTCGATTGCCAGATTGCTTTGACTGCTGCTGCTGCAGCGTATCGTCGGCTGCGTCGTTGCCGGGGGCTGCTCCTGGGCATTGTCATCCGAGTAGAGCGCCGCATGGTCGCAGTAGTGGATGGGCGACTCTGTCGGCTCGTATTGCTGCCTGTGCTGCGTGCGCGTAAACGAGGACGACGCCGAGGTGGAGGCGGAGGCGGAGTGCCAGTGCTGCAGCCGCTGCAGGCTCCTCATGTGACAGCTGCTGCCGTTGCCTACGACAATCTCCTCGAGCAGCGCCTCCTCCTCCTCGCTTGATATGTCAAATGAGTCCATTGTTCGGCTGATGCTGTGGCAAGGCGAGAACAACAATCAAAATGCGATATACACGATATAAAAGCAATATGGCTATATAGATCTCAGCTCTGCTTGGCTTAGCTTAGCTTGGCTTGGCTTGGCTTGGCTTGGCTTGGCTTGGCTTGGATGCTGGCTACGATGCAGCGCACCTGCTTCTATTGTTTTTCTTACTCTTGACATTTTCTATGCGTGTTTTGTTTAGACTATGAATGAGTGTATGTGTGTCAATGTGAGTGTGTGAGTGTATCAATGTGGGCGAATGTGGGCGTGGCAGTTGAGGCATCAACAAATACTTGCGTGCAGTTCTATTGCAAGCGATTCGCGAGCTGTTGTCAATTGTTTTCAAAGCAGCTGCATTGATGAATCCGAACTGAGTGATTCTTAGTATTTCATTACTTTAAGTAATACCTGTTTTAAGTTAGCTACAATTTTATCCAAAGATATATTAAAATGGAGTCAAATAACCACATATTCATTTCCTAGCTATGACTAACTGTAACTAGATTTATAATCTACTCTTCATAATATTATTATTGCAGGCATACTCAGTTATTCGGCTCCACAATTAACTCTACTGGACTGGACTGGGTTTTTATCCTAATTGGATTTGAGTTAGTTTAAGCTTAAATAATTTGCTATTGTAAACTTACGATATTATTGAAGTATAGAACGTTTAAAAGTATAACCCAATGTTTTTAATTTTTCCAAGTTTCATTAAATGTTTCCAAAATGCAATCCCTAAGAGAGTTCCATTGCTTCAGATTTTCGTAATCTGCACCTATTTCTTATCTTCTGATTCTAAAGATAATTTCTACGTTTAAATTCTATTTAGATTTTAACTTACTGCATTGTTCTACATATACAAAAGTAATATATATGTTGATAACAATCGATTACATCTAAATATGTAAAAGCTACCTACTATTAAAAAATATACCCTTGCGAACGATCAACTTTATTATATTTAATTTTTATAATTTATTCTATTTTTGGAAATTGGACAGCAGTATGAATTATATGTATGTATAGCTACATATACATAGATAAGCCTGCAGGGGTATTCGAATGTCGGCAGGCCGAATTCATTAAATATACGAATAGAGGTTAACGTGCAATATTTATATGAAAGCCGAAAGAAACATCGATATTTGATTACAAACGTGCAGATTACAGTGTATAGATAGGGATAATTAATTTTAAAAAACACAAAGAATATTTATTAAAAGCATTTAAGCAAAGTTTGAAGAAGAAAAAATCATAACAAAGAACTAAAATTAATTTCTGAGTTCCATGAAATCTTTGCAGTGCTGCCAATTATTCGAGAATAAACGCATTCAAAACGGATTTGAAATTAATAAGAATCTTTGCGCATTTATTTCTAAACTTATTAATCATTAAACAATTTTTATTTTATTTTTTTTTATTTAAATTTTTATTTTTTTTATTTTGTATACTAATGAAATTCTATTCAAAAAATTTTTTATTTACTTTGATTTTAGTTTTAGTTCACTAAAAACTTCTGATTTGATAAATTTCTGGAAAACAGATTTGTATTTCTGTAGGAAATATCTGTATAAATTTGACAGATTCTCGGACAAGGAATTTCAAGCTCAAAAAGTTTTTTCTTAACTTTTGGAATTCAATCCCTTAAACGCCAATCGATTTTAACTGGGTTCTAAGTGTGCTAAAAAAGCTAAATTGGCAGCACTGATACCTAAATCTGACTTTGGTTCATTGGTAACCAAAGCTAAAACTCGAAATGGGCGTGGTTCACTTGTGCATTGAAGAGGCGGTGAGTGGTGCTTGGCGTTTGGTGGTTTTATTTTGGTGGTGTTGGCTTAGGTGGTTCGCCGCTTGGTGGTTTTTAGCATACAAAAATTTGCCACTTACCACGATATTGCTTAACACAAGAACAACAACAACAACAATTGCCTGCACTTCGATTCTCATATAGATCTAGATCTTATAAATATAGATATAGATCCTCCATTCTTAGGGCTTACAAAACTTGCAAATTTAGTACAAAAAATTGTTGTGCGCTGCTCAATTGATTAGACATACATATGTAAGTATGTACGCATATATAGAGAGTTTTATGTATATAGATATATAATTTATTTATTCAGGTATTCGTTTCAATTGCCATGTTAGGTTTTATCAAGAGTCTTACACATTGTAGTTGTGGTAATTGTATTTGTGAGTGATTTGTTGTGAATTTAATTAGTTTGCTTTGTTTTTTGTTTTTGTTTTTTTTTTTTTTTGGGTTTTTTGTTTTTATTTGTTTTTTTTTGCATCTTTAGTTAAGTTCTTTGGTTGGTTGTTTGGTTGGTTGGTTTGTTGGTTGGTTGGTTGGTTGGTTTGCTTTAGTACATACGAAAGACTTCATAGGGCGCAGGCGGTACACTGTAGTTAGTTTCGAAACGGGTTATGTAAATAAACAAATGCAGAAATGCAACAATTTGTAAATCATAAATAAAACACACACGTATGTTAGATAAACGAAAATGATCGTTGAGAGACATTCAAGGGCTGATCTGTATGTATTTAGATTGATGTAGAGATGAGGCTTGTGTAACTGCAACTGGTTCAGTTTGATTGTTGGGTTCGCAACACTAAGACATAGATTGAGTAGGATTTAGTTTGAGTTCGAGTTGTAGAGAGAAAGAGAGAGTAAACATTGCATACAAAATACTTTAGTTGAAAAGTTTCTCTACTTATATAGGTATATGTATATCATTAGTTAATATATAGAATATATAGAAGACATGCGATTTGGTTAAGGCAGCAAAAAAGAATAAATTTACACTGAGAGACACATATACATCGATATTTTGTATATGTATGTATGTATGCTTAAAATATACATGAGCAACGATTGTGAATTGGCCATTTAATAGAGTTGCCACCTCATCATCTTTCTAACCCTTCCTGCCCCTGTCCTCCCTCTCCTCTGCTGATATTACTTAATTACACTCGCCTCTGGCATGCATAATGTTTCGAGCTGCTATCTCGGCTAAAACATTACCATATTTACCTTTGGCACACACGCACACACGCACACACACACACACACACACTCATACGGGAAAACGGATAAGTGCAGAGGTGAAATACACATACACACACACACACGCACATATAGTACTAATACACATAACATACGACGCCATTTTTTTTGTTATTTGTGCTCTCATTTTGCATTTTGTAGTTTTTCTTTCCTGCTCAACTCTGTTTTGGTTTGTTTGTTTTAGGCTGTTGTGATATAGATATATATGTACACATATATACATATTTTTGTATGCGTGTGTGTACGTGAATGTGACATTTAATGTGTTATTCCTCATTACCCTGAAATAAGCTAGACCTACGCCAGCTGCAGGCGTAGAGAAACAAAAAAAGAAAAGCATCGAATTCTTAACATTTTTTGTTCTATATATTTTTTAGACAGCAGAAATAATATTTAAAAAAATGTTAAGCCTTTATTATCAACAAACGGAAAAGCATTAAAATGTATATAATATTAACAAGGCAAATTTGAATTCATTTAAAGAGTTTAACATAAAAGCAAATATTTGTATTATTAATTTACTTAGGACTCTCAAGTATTTAAATAAAATATGTTATGCAAATAAATATGTCTCTTCATGCAGGCTGAACAAATTTGAAACGCTAAGCTGAATACGTTAAGTCTAAAATGATGTTCTGATAGACTCTAAATATATCCTGTAATTTATTTTGAATATGCGTTCTCTATATCAGAGATGACTCAATCTCAGCTGGCAGCCTTTGTGTGCGCGTGTATGTGTATGTATGTGTGTGTGTGTGTGCGTGTAGGTGTGAGCAGCTATGCTATTGATTAGGCTTAGGAGAGCGGCTTGGGATACTCACCCAGTGCGTCGATCATGCGGCGTCGAAGGCGGGGTACAGGGCGAACTCGCCGCGCTGAACGAGCTGCCCAGCGAGGCGCATTGGCGCTTCTTGACGGCTTGCAGCAAATTCAATGTAGAACGGCTAAGACTCGGCTTGATTGTCTGGATGGGATGAAATATGTATATATAAAGTATAGGCTCGTTCGTTTCGTTCTCTGTCGTTCTACTTACACTGAAACACGGACCACGTAGCTCGCGTAAATCGATGCTACGAAATAGATCGCATAGGACTAGGTCCTCGACGGAGGGGCAAACGCCGCTGGGCGGCTCAAAGATAAGACCTAATATTTCCAGAACCTGTTGACGCAATGAAATGCAAAAATTTAGCAATCGCTCCACCGCAGCGGCTAAATTTCGGATGATTGATTACCTGGCCGATTTGTGGATAGTGCTGCAGCTCCATTTCGAGCACCCGCATGGACGGCTTCGGAGTGGTCATTTCCTGACCGGTGCACATTTCATAGAGCAGGTGGCCAAAGCACACGATGTCGACATTCTCGATTTCCGTTACGGAGCGAGACCACATGACGGCGTTGTTGCGCGAGTTGAGACCCAGTAGACCGTTCTCCAGGCCCGACAGCCTGAAAAGCGAAGCGAAACGAAACATTCAGCCACCACAAAAGAGATTGCATAATTGCGGAACGCTTGCCACGCCCTCTGACCGTCTGTCCGTCCGTTCCTCTGCTCTCGGCTGCTTCACGCCTCCCGCCTAATATGAATGCTAAGTGCCATTAGGCTTGTTTTCTCCGCAGTGGATGGCCAACACATGGCGACAACTTTTATGGCTGAAATAGCTATGTTTGTGTTTGTGTTTGTCTTTTACATCGCATCGAATGTGCTTATGTGGCAAAGAGCGCTCATCAAACGTAATATGTGAGCATTACTTTATGTTTATGCTTTGAGCGAAGAGCAAGAGTCGGAGATGCCCGATGCTAGGAGAACTCTAGTCCAAGCGCCATTTTGTGTTGTCTCCTCTCTTTTCATACGCTAATAGAAATCTCTCGTATGGCATCTCGACTAGCGACTCAGTTTTTATAACTCTGGCTGTCAAGGCAGAAGATTACTAAATGCAGTTGCTGCTGGTTCCTCCTCTTGAGCCTCCGTTTGACTTCACTCAACTTAAGAGTTCTTCAAACTAATGTTTAAACCGTATTGTAAATGAAATACATACATTTCTGCATATTACATATTGCCTTCTCCTCTTTTCTTGGCCCCTTTTTCGGGTTACACAAATCGTGATAAGTAATTCAAGCCTAAGAATAGATTAGCCACATTTGGCCAGCTCAAATCGCATATAGTCAACCTTATTTAGCTGCTTGGCATTCAGATTGGCAATTCGAACATTGAAATTGAATCGATTACCTTTTGGCATTTGCATACGCACAAGAAGAGAAAACTCGCCTAGCCACGCCCAAAATGTTTTAGCCCTTGAACGAGAACTGCAAAAAGTTAGAACTCTTTTTTTTTCTTTTGTTGAGTGTTTTTGTGCCCCGCGCGTTGGGTGGAAGGTGTTAGTGTGCAGCCGTGTGCACGGCTTGTCGCTTGCCATGAATGGCATGGAAAATGTTTTGGTTCGTAGAGCCCCACGAATGCAATTCACGAGCGAAAAAATTGCATAAAACTGCGTTGAATGGCTTTTGATTCGCCGAAGCGAAGGAATTAGTCAGCTGAGTGCTCACCTGGCCGCTCCGTTCTGTAGAATGACATTGCCGCTATGCAGGTGGCCGTGCAGCGGGAAGCCGCGCTCCTTCAGGAAGAGCAGCGCCTCCAGGATCTGACGGCCCAGGCGCTGCACCTGGCTGACGGGCAGGCCGTTCGGCTTGCGCGTGTACTTACGCGCCCAGGGCTCATTCCATTGGGCCTGGAAGAGATCGGGAGACAATTCGTATTAGTGCTCAAGAAAGAGAAGAGGCGGAGTGCGGCTCACCTTAAATATGAGATCCTTGAGGCTGCCGCGCGAGTTGAAGGGCGTGACCAGGCAGGCGTAGCTGTGCGAGCTGTTGCGCAAGAATCCGAGGTCCAGCACCGGATAGATGTACGGATGGTGCAGAGATCCGAGCAGCTCCATCAGTATTTCGCGCGCGCACTCGTCGGGCGGCAGATCCTCGAGGGCCACGCAGTCCGCTGGGAGCGGCAGCAGCGTCAGCAAACGATCTGTGCGCACCTGTTGCAGAAGGGGAAGTTGGGGGGGAGGAGTTAGTCAGCGCGTCTAATGGGATCGATTGGGCTGCCACTCACCGATGCGTCATTGACCAGAAACCAGTTCTTGGCATGCCGCGAGCCAATCTCGTCCAGATGTGCAATCACCTCGTAGCGCCCATTGGCGCTCTGTATCCACTCCTGCGTGGCGTTCAGTGCTCGCTCCCTTTGTGCTCGCTCCCTGGGACTGCGCTCCACAATGCCATTGCCGCTGTCGAGCGCTGAGTACTGATACTTGATGTTGGGTCTGCAAGATGTGGGCCACAATTTAGTCACTTCGATTGGAACTCTGTTCGCTTAGCTTTCGTTTGAGCGCATACAGAAAGGAATTCAAGCTATGGAAATTCAAATAGGAACTAGAACTAGTCATACTTTCACATTCATGATATGCCGATTATATACAGACGTAAGCGCTCGTAGCAGTGATTATTTCCTTGGTTATATAGCTAGAGAATTCAGCTGAAGCCCATTCCAATTCATAGTCGCCCTAATCTTAATTAAGATCAGACGCGAATCAGAGCAGATAGTAAAGTACATGGCATGAATGTCGCATCAAATGCTTTCGCTTTCGCTTTCGTGTTGTCGAGCAATTTTGTAGCATTTCACTTGACCACGAAGCATTATCGCATGCCACAGCCGCAGAGCAGACCACAGATCGCATGCCATGACAATTGTGACACGACAGTTGTGGGAGAGTTTGCCGAGTGAGGGCGGGGAGGGGAGAGCAGTCTGTTTTGGCACGCCATTGACATGCAAAGCGCATCCGCATTCGAATTGAACGCCGAAACACTGTGAGAACTTGTTGAAAAATAATTTCCACTAGGGAAAGCTGGCAAATATAGTTGGCAAACAAACGGAAACTTGCTGAACAAAGAAAAAAGGGCTGCCTAGATGTTGTGGCCAAGGGGAGGCAAAGGCAGAGGCGAAGGCGAAGGCGAAGGCGAGGGCAAGGCCTGCCTGCACAATGGCGCAGCGGAAACGGAAGCAAGAGTTTACCGTGTTCATTTTTTTTATATCTTTATTATATGTTTATTTTTAAGGAATATACAGACAAAGTGAGGGCCTGCCTGACTGACTGACTGACTGACTGACTGAGTGAATTTTGGCCAAGTGGCGGCAAATGCAAATGCAAAGTGGATAAACTGAAAAACGAAAGCGTGTCAAAAGAGAAAGCAAATTGCAGTGTCTCGAGACTCGAGTCTCGAGTCGCTGCGGCTTAATTGTGTGGCAAAGAGGCTGAAAGAGAAGTGACGGATGCGAAAAAGAAAGTCTGTTAACGAAACACAAACTGGATTCAAGTGCCACCACCTACCCACCCGCCCACACTCACACAGACCCCCAGATATGCCCAGACTGGGGGCGAGCTCATAAACAAACACTTAGGGGCCACTCAATCAAAACAGAGCGAAGGTTAAGCACATCCTCGGGTTAAGTTTAGCATGTGTTTGAAAATTTAATAAGGCAACGGAGAGTGCGACTGTGGCAGAGCCGCAACAAAGGCGTGTGTCATAAAACTTGGTCAAGAGACTTGCTTCGCGGCTCACTCGTGCGGCTAACGCGCCGTATACGCAATCTGTGTATATGTAGCCCCAAAACAACGTTGAGCGGGAAAGTATAAAAAGCATTGCAAGGCCTGACGAAACACAGCATTCATAACAAATTGACGCACACACACACACTCATACACTCACATACGCACACACACACAGTTGTTTTTGGTAAATGTCTTTGGCCAACGTTGCGTATGCTTCATATTTATATTGCAGCGCTTTCAGCTGTGCACTTTATAGTTTGTTGTGCTCTTCTTGCAGATGTTAAGTGCCACGACCTTGAATGCAACTGTGTGGCATATATATGTATGTATAGGTGAATATATGCTATACACATACATACATACATGCTGCACTGTGGGCTTTGCACTATGTATGCATTCATTTTGCAGATGTGTGCATGAATGCTGTTTGTGTTTGTTTAAGCTAATTTAAGCTAAAATGTTGCTCTCAGCTTGTGGCTTTTCGCTTGATGGAGTATTATCTAGAGGCAGATTTAATGAAAAAGTCATTGGCTGCTGGAAAATCTTTAAACATCGGAATATATTAATAAATCTAGAAAATTGTTAAAAGAAGAGCACAAACAAATACTCTTGCTGAGTTCACTCCGTAATTAACGTGCTCGAGTGTGAAGATTTTTTATTGCATACTTAGCAGGGCAGCAGCTGTGGGGCCTTTCCATACGTATGTAAGTGGGCGTGTGGACGCGGTTCGATGCTCGTTAGGGCCCACTCCGAAACACACCCATACGCACACACACACACATGTCGAAAAATCGCGAAAATAGATGCTTTCCACTTACACACGCGAACTGTAGCTTACGCTCGCTTGCACATTCATCACACGGCTCAGCACGCAGCACACAGGTACACAGATACACACACATGCACAGAGACAGAGACACACAAAGGTATTCAGAAGCACATACACGCCCACACACATACATATACACACACATCTGAGAGGAGGACTTTCATCAATGCGCGTCGCTTTCACTTTCCGAGTGAAATTTTCCAAGTTGATAATTTAATTTGCAATTTTTGTGCCTGCTTCTAATTTAAG
Source organism: Drosophila mojavensis (assembly GCF_018153725.1). NCBI lineage: Eukaryota > Metazoa > Arthropoda > Insecta > Diptera > Drosophilidae > Drosophila > Drosophila mojavensis. Next base: position 405,111 of record NW_025318858.1, on the reverse strand, counting down.
CAGGTGCAAAACCTTGACAACTTTTACCTGTGCAGTGCTGCCAGCCCCTCTGCTTCGGCTTCTGCTTCTGCCTGGCAGCATATGGCACACCGAATGCATTTTATCATCACATTTAATTTCTATAAAAAGCGAAATTTCTGTGGCCCCGAGTCTTTTGTCCTCCTGCCCTTTTCATGGCAGTGATGTTAAAGCAATGCGAGTTTCGAGTGGATTCTCTGTCTAATTCTTTACAATTTTTGGGAAAGTTGATTTATGCATTATTAAATTCAAGCAGATAGCGAATTTTCAAGTTAATGAATTATTCTGGGAGTCCACTTGAAACGATTCCAGTTAATTTCGATTTTCTTTTTTTCTCATTCTGCCGGATGCCTTGTGGGGCAGCTGTGCTGTATTCACGTTCAAAATCAAGTTCAAAATAGTGAAGTGTTTTATTTTTTACTTTGCTGGTTTAAATTGTGGTTTCTGTGCACTAGAACTACGTGAAAGCATTGCGAACGCCATTAGCCGCTAATTATTTAGCATGCAAAGTGCTTCAGCTACAACAACAAAAAGCGATCGTAACAAAAAGATAAACTGAACGAGAACAAGAACAAGAAATAGAATCGAAATTGAAATTGAAATTGAAATAGAAATAGAAATTGAAACTAAAGCAAATGCACTTGAAATATCTGAAGAAGAAAAAATTGCCAAAAGAGCAAACGATAAAGAAAAACGAAAAGAAAATAGTAAGCGAAGTATACCAATTGTATGTTAAATATATATATATAGAGTATTAGTATGTCGTATAGTATGTAGATACAATGAGTTGAGTTGAGTTGAGTTGAGTTTTGAGTCTCTTTTTGGTTGGAAATTAGTTGTTGTTGGTTAGTTGATTCGTTGGGAGGGAAGTTAGAAATAATATAGTACATATAAATAGAATATGCAACCTGGTTGTTAGTACTGAATCTATAGTATCTCTACTTCCGGTTTCCGCTGGCATCGATTTGCTAAAAAAGAGCCTAGCAAGATTGTCTAACCTCGCGCTAACCAGTGGCGATTTCTCCGAGTGCTCGGATTGATCTGAGTTATCTTGCTCCGAGCTGGCCGACCGGTTGCTGCAAATAGAAGCACGCGAAAAATAACGTACCAGAAAGAATTTTGAGCAAATTTAAGCCAAACATTTCGAAACAAACAAAAATATGCAATAATGTGAGTTGGATTTTGATATTGTTTCGCTCCTTTGTAATTGTTGTGTATAAAATAGTTAATTTTGATTTTGAATAAGCATCAATGTAGATTATAAGCTAAAACTAGGAATATAAACACAAATATGAGAAGTCAGATGTTTCCCAGAGTTGGAAAATAAAATTTAAACAAAATTAAAATGAAATTTCTTTCCCTTTCTTTCTTTCATAATTGTGTTTACAGTTTGAAGAAGCTTCGTTATAGACTATATAAACTAAAACTAGTATAATTAACATTGATGAGAAACCTGTGCATTTACTGTGTGGCGTACATTTTTTTCTTGTTTTTATTTTTTTATTTTTGGCGAACAGCTGTGCACATGTCCCATCTTAAGAAATTGTGGACTCTGCTCTAGTTGTGTGTGTGTCTGACTCGTATGTGATCTGGGACAGTGCCTGTGGTCAGTTGACGTACTCACCTACTGTAGATCTGTCGTCGATTGGCAGCTGTCAGCGCTGAGACATCGAACTCAATGGCCGAATTGGAGCGCTTCAATCCGTTCGCCTTGTGCAGCTTCTTCATAATGTGTTTTACTTTCCTAAAAGCGATTCGAGTTCGATATGATGTGTGAGATGTGAACAAAAACTTTCTTTCTTTTCTTATTTTTGCATTCTTTTTTAAGTGTCGGAAAAGCAAAGAAACTGAGGAAAAAACTTATTTTTACTGAGGAACTTTCGATTGGGATATCAATTTGCTAGCCTTTGCGTAAGTTTCATAAAATTATGAGAGTTGCCATAATTTCGAAAAGAGAAAACTTTGAATCAGTTAGGTATTGGGCATCATTCATGACGAAAAATGGGTACAAAATCTTCAGGGGGAAAACAAATTGAAAAATGTATAATTAACAACATTAAACTATTATAAAAGTAGAAAATCTTTTATCTAAGCAGAAATAGTAATAGATAATCTAATAAAAATTGAGAAAAACAGAGCTTTTAAAATATGAATGATTTGAATGTACTCCATTGGGTCGTAAGAAAAACGGTGCTAGCTAATGCAATGCTGTTAATATTGTATAAAATGTAGAACATATTCTAATTTTCATTCCTGTCCTTTCTTTAATTTAATAATTAAAAATTCTTAAATTACTTGACTTTTAAATTCAAACCAGATTATATTTAAGGATTTAATCCAAGCAAAGCTTCGACTTTGCCTTTGCGACACTTGTTTTAGTTGAATTATTCTTATTCAATATTTTTATTTTGATTTATTTATCTTTTTTTAAATTGGGTTTTCGGTCTGTTGTCGTTGAGGAAACTCACTTTTCCGGCACCGGCGGCCTGACGAACGGATCGTGTCCCGTTACGGCGCTGGCGCGGTTGTCGAGCCGCTGCTGCTGCGCAGCTTTGTTGAATTTGAACATGGTGAAGGACTTCTTGGCGCTGGCTACTTCACAGACGCGCACGATGATCTTGCGGCTGCTCTTGAAGACCGTGTTCAGCGTCTTGTAGACGAGTATGGAGACGGACTTGGAGGCGTGCGTTTGGTGGTTGTGGTTGTGGTGGAGGTGCGGATGCGAGTGCTGGTGCTGCTCGCCGTTTGGCTGCAATTGGGGCAGTGGATTGGGCAGGGACTGCTGCTGCTTCAGTTGATGCACTGCAGCATGCGTCGACGACGACGTCGATGATTGTGATCGGGTGATGACTTTCTGTACTGCGGGCTGTACGGGCTTCGGGTGCTGGTAGTGCTGCTGCTGTTGCTGCTGCTGTAGTTGCTGTAGCTGCTGGCGGTGCTGCTGCTGTTGCCGGTGGCAGCTGATGATGAGCTCCTGCTCCTGGCTTTGGAGCGCTGGCGGCGCGACGGTTTCACTGCAAGTGTCCTATTATCGACAAGGATGGATGCACAAATCGATAATCGATAACAAATTGTGTGTGGTTGTTGTTTGTTTTGTTTTGTAGTAGTAGATGTTGTTGTTGTTGTTGTTGTTGTTGGTAGTTTGGAACGAAAAGTTGAGTTGCGAAAAGAAATGGAAAGACATATGCAATAACAGTTTAATAAATAAGTTTTCTCAAACTTCTTACAATAAAAAACACAGCAACAAAAGGGAATTTTACGAAATAACGAAACTGAGTTAAGCGTTAAGAAAATCAAAGATTTCTGCATTTGGCATTTGCATTTGCATTCGAGGTGTCGCTCCACCTATTTGACGTCACATTTAGCACAGTTCAATTGCACTGCAATTGATTAGGTCTGCTTGTGTCTGTGTGTGTGAGTGTGAGTGTGTGGGTGTGGGTGTGCGTGTGCGCGTGTGTACGTGTGAACGTGTGAAATAAAGTGTTTGTCGTAAACGAAATATATTTTGCTTGCGTTCAACTATGGGAATATGACATTCACAATAAGCATTTGACAAGGCCTTCCGCTTGTGTACGCCATTTGAAACCAAAAACTGCATTTCGGCAACTCAAACAAAAATGTTCAAATTTTCACAATTTTGTAAAGCCATAAGAATAAAGAAGGCAAATAATAATAACATGCGAAAATCGTAAATTTTTATCAACTAAACTAATTATTTGCAGCCAATATTGGTTTTGTTGCATATTTGCATAAATATATATTCAGTTGTATACAAAAAAGCGAGTCGATTGCTAAAACTTGCGTGTGGAACTAAATCTGTGTAGTGTAGTGTGAAAACACAGCCAATTGCTAAATTATTGAACTTTTGTGAATTTCTGCGTTGCAAATAAAAATTGTTGAAGACATTTGTTCGATTTGATGCACTTTTGTGGTTTGCTCGACTAGTTTAAAGTTTTGTTTGAATATTGCAATTTTGGCTTTGGCATTTGGCGTTTTGGCTTCAAGCAAATTGCGGATTTACCTACCGATCGCTCAAGCAACAAAGTTTGCAATAGTCCAATGCACGATGCCTATGTCTGCAGTTCGATTACAATGTTATATATTATATAGTGAAAACAGTTTCGGTGGATTGCATAAATTAATATAGGGAATTGGGCAAGTTTCACTCTGGTGTTTAGTTATTTCAAGTGAGAGACATCTGCTCGTATAGATATCGCGAGATCGAGGAATTAACTTAGATGAAACTGATTTGAGGAGTCTTTTGAAAGCATTCACTTGCTGTGCAGCTCACATTCAAGTTAATGTTAAGCTCAATTTTTGGTAGACTTGTAAGGGACTTTTAGCTTCGAGAACAACAGTAAATATCTATTCAAGATCTTTTGACTTCGGCGCTCTTCAGTTGACCTTCAAGTCAGCTTTATACAAAGAGCGCTTAGGTTCGTAGAATATCATTTTACGCATTCGACTGCTCACGTGTAACTGCACACATACACCTACACATCCACTCACACTCACATGCATACACCAATTGTTTAGCTCTGGTGGGGAGGATGACGTGTGAAAAGTAAGCGCATTTGCAGCTAAAAGCAAAACATTTGCTTGAAACTGTGGGGCTTTTGCTGAATGCCATGGCGACACGGCCAAAAATCCTTCGTAGTGAAAAGCCACAGCAACAGAAATAATTGCAACAGCTATTGCAACAGTAACTGTAACGGTAACGGCAACGGCAACGGCAACACAGTGACAGGAACTTTTAATGGACGTTTAAATAAATCATACGCCCCGTTTACCGCACCCACCCAGACCTGTATGTGTGCGTGTGCGTGTGCGTGTGTGTGTGTGACATTGAGCTCTATATGCCCCACAGTGGCCCATGGCATGGCCCCACGACATGTGCCTTGCACGTGCCTTGCCCGAGGCATTCTTCGCCATTTGTCTAATTGTCTAATTCTAATTTTACGCTTTACATTTTATTTGCGTTGTTGTTGTTGTCAGTTGATTTAATCGTATTCCCTTTCAAAAACAAAACATTCAGGCCACTCACTCGCCCTCTGCCTCTGCTGCCTTGTATGTGTATGCGGCTTATCTAATCAGGCGTGCGAAGTGCTCGACAATTGCACTGCCTTTGGCTTTTGCTGGCTTTTTTGAGGCTTATTGATTTTCTTGTGTGCCTTCTTTTGGCCCGTCTTAGTGCCCGCTCTTGTCTTGCCATGAGGTCAAGTGGGAAGAGGCACGAGAGTGAGAGAGAGAGGGGGAGAGGGGACAGGCAGGCCGGTAGGCAAATTCTCAAATCAATTTCTATTTGCCAGTCCAATCCCACCCCCATCCTCTTGCTCCCTCTTCATACTGTTGTAATTGCTCATATTGCTTGGCTGGGGGAGTCAAAGGCAAAGGATGTGTCAAGATATACGAGTTTATAGCCATTACGATTATTGCATTATCCTGTCACTTCGTTGTACTATTGCAAATTAAATTGTCAATTTGCTTCTGGCACGGAATGGCAACAAAGAGAAGCGCAAGGAAAAACGCGATTCGCGGGCCGCGGAGCGGGAAATGGAAAATTAACGAGCGTTTTATATATCATAATACGCTGGCTTCCCGTCAGCCGCGGCAGCTGCCCCAATGCGAATTATTTACAATTATTTACTATCGAACATCGGCGGGCCTAATGCTCCCTTGGCATGGCAGAGCTTAGCGGCATTAAGAAACTGTTGGCCTTAGTCACATATCGATGTTCAAAAATAGCGAGAGCTCATATGCCCGATAAAGTTGTCTGTGCAGGTGTTTTGTTTACCTAATGACAGCCATTTATATATATAGAAATATACATTCACTGGCTAACGGAAAGACGTGCTAACTTCACATTGGACTTGGGCAAGAGTTATTTTCTTTTGTGGGCGAACTGTCAGAGTCTCCCGACTCCCCTCTACTCCACTCTGCCAAGAGGGGCTGCAACTTATATGTCATCCATTTGAGATGCGTTGCGCATTCCTCTCAGTCTCTCAGCCTTGCATTGAAGCCAACTTCTGACAGCCAGCGAAAGCGTCAAAGGCCAAAAATTCAATTGCACATCAAATTTAACGATAGTTGGTCGTGCTGTGGGCAAGGGCAGACAAACTCTCATTTGCCCGGGCGGTGATTAGCTGCGAACGCAATTTGGCTTAATAGAGAAACACCCGACACATCAAAATTAGCACCTGCGCGTCCTTTGAATATTCGGCCCGCTCAGAGCTGCACGTCGAAGGATCGCATCAGTATAGAAGCTGTCATTGTCGGACGGGAGACCAGCGCGAGTATCGAGGCTAAACTCTTTGGTTCCACTTTACTTTACCGAACGTGGCGTCGCCTTCAGTCTTCACTCTTCAGTTTGTCGCTCTATAAACACGAACACGTGAAAATTCAACCGGAGCTAAAAAAAAACGCGGCCACGCGGCTCGTTGGGTCGTCTGTTAATGAATCTAAATTTCAACATCGTTTCGGTTAAAGCGCAAAAGTATGAAAAATTCTTTATTCCAGTCTGCCTGACTACTACTACTGCTGCTAGGAGTGTGCATGTGTGTGTGTACGATATGCTTGCGTGCCTCATATCAGAACAAGGTATCGTTGCCTCCGCTGGTTTCTTTGCTTTGGTATTGGCCCGTTCTGTCGGCCCCTTCTAACTGGATTATAAAAATTGATTTTTAATTTTTATGACAATTTCCAAGCGACTCATGTTGCTCTCGCTACTGCTATTGCTCTCGGTCTCGGTCTCGGTCTCGTTCTTGCTCGTGCTCTTGCCATTTCCATTCCTATTCCCATTTGTGCCCCCTCCTGTTCGAGCACTTGAGCTTGGTCTGCTCTTTGACGATGGTCTAATGATGTCCCATATATCATGACACTTTTCATAGTGGGGTAAAACAGTTTTAATTGCTTTGATCGATTGTGGCGATAGTGTGGGAGTCACCCAGATAAACAATCGGAAAAGTTTGACTCAACTGGCATTAGGAATACATTAGTTAGTCAAAAGTTCGACGCTATCGAGGCTTACATTAAAGTGAAAGTGGCTCTGCTGCATTTGTCTTTTGCTCTCTTCATTTTATTTCTTCTTTTCTTGAAACAGAGAAATGTCCTGTAGAACTCGTGTCTGCACCTTTTGTGTCAATTTCGCCCACTGTGCTTTGTCTCTCGACAGCTGTGGGTGGCAATGAAACTCGCTCGTGACACATTAATCATGACCCGCTCAACGACTGTTTACCTCTGTTGACCATCGGCTTTGACCACGACTCCGACTATATAGCCGCCACAGCCATAGCCATAGCCACAGCCACAGCCACAGCCACAGTCATAGCTATAGAGCCACACATGTTCACATTTCGGTCGCAGGACATTCGTTTGTATGCAAATATTTCAGTTTGTTTGTTTTCTGTTTTGCTGTTTCCTTTCTCTCTCCCTCTCCCTCTCTTCCTTTCGCTCGCTCTCTGTGGGTGCTCCATATGGAAATTGGAAAAGTTTTTACATACACAACTGTAGACATTTGTATATATGTATACGCCGCGTTTGGCCTTTCACTTCGCGTGGAAGACACTTACAAACCGAATCGACATAAACAGCCCGCCGATGGGAATCAAAAGCACACACGCAACACACCAACAGGCACGCAACACACTAAGGCATGCCCGATGCCCGATGCCAGTTGCCAGTTGCCCGTTGCCCGATGTTCGTTGTCCTTTTGTGCGTTTGTCCTTTAATAAAATTTTATGTATATATGTATGGGTGTGCCGTGTAGTGTAGTGTAGTGTTATGTTGTGCTGTGTAGGGACGAACTGGCGCCAACTATCGTAATAGGCCCCTCGGCGTCGCTCTTAGTGGTCACCATACACAGCTCGTCCTGCCCCGCTCACCCCGCGCCGCACGCCTTGAATGTCAACTGCGTCATTCTTGCTCGGCCAGTTGCTTGATTTTTGTTTTCTTTCTCGTGTTCATTTTCATTTTCATTTTCATTTTTTGAAAGAGGGCTGCGCCCTGTGCCCACTTCCAGTGACCTTGTATCATTAACTTAATTGTTTCGCAGGCAGTCCAATTGCCGACTTGAATTATTCAGTTGGCTTTCTCTGTTTAGCCTTTGTCTTTCTAATGTCGACATCGCCTCCCCACTCCCCCAGTCCGACAGACCCCCAGTCCCCCGGGCCGCCCATCCGAGAGCTCACTCATATCTTGGCTGTCTTTGAATGCCACGTGGACTGCAAAGTCGTATTCATAGACCTCCCTCTTCCACCCGCCACCCACCACCCGCTACCCGCTACCCAGCACCCGCCTGCACGTTGTCTGCCCGTTTGCACTTGGCTCTTTGACAGTCACGTGCTGCATGGCTTAGTGCTACAATATAATAATATATCTGAAAGACCAACAACCGTTTAGCTTTGGCAGGCCGTAAAAAATGCGTCGAATGGGTTGCTTGGCCGACCTAATTGGATAAGTCTCATTTGTTTTCGTTGCAAGCTCGTTGAGAATTCACATTTTGAATGGAAAGTAGATTGCTGCAATGACCAGAGACGTCTACATACCTGCATCGTCTTATCCAGTATGAAATGACAACGATTCCACCTAATATCAAACCTCCCAAGGCACACCAAAATAGGGTCTGAAAGAAAGCAAAGGTAATCGAATGATAAATGGTATTCATAGAAAGAGCTATAAGTGAATTGAATATGGTTAATGAAACACACTTTTTTGAATCTTATCTTAATTTAATTGATGTCAAAGGTCAAATGTCATTTTGGTCACTTGAAGGATTTGCGAACAATGGGGGGAGCCGATAGAGGGATTAGCTGGAAAAGGTTTCAATCATTCGATACATTTAAAGCAATCTCTCCCGATGACCTTTGAGGCTGGGTGTTGTTTGGTCTGGTCTGGTTTGGTCAGATCATCAATTTGGCGGACGACGATGTCAAATGCATTGGATTTTTGGGTCAATGTGTGACATGGCCATAAAAATCAGTAGAAAGCTGTCCATTCACGTTGCCCAAGTCGGATGATTTATTAATTGAAGTTCGGCACCGACCGAGATAAAAATGTCTCCCTCTCCCTCTCTCTCTCTTCCTCTCTCTCCCTCTCTTTCTCCCTGTTAATGGGATAAATGCGCACAGAAAGTTTGAAGCAGTTAATTAAGTGCATTGCCCTCTGAGAGCGCTCAGCTTCGGCTGTAATTTCCGTGAGGAGAGAGACGCATGTGCATGAGAAATGCAGTAAATGAAACCATAATGGCGGTCTGGCACTTGGCAGCATGTTACTCGGCAATTTGTGATTTTCCAACAATTTCAGCACAATAAAATCCTATCGTTGGCTGCCATTGTCTCTGCCATTTTGCTGGTCTAAGTTCATCTGAAAATGGCAGGCTGCCAAGCTAGATGAATGTGTGAAGGGATGTGGCACGCTAAACGACGAGGGAGGAGCGGGCGAGGAGCAGGAGGTGGAGCACGGGCAGGGAAGACGTCAGACTTTTTATTGCTGTGGGCTGCATTTTCACTTTGGCAAAGGAATTAGGAAAGACTGGAGCCGGGCGGGTAATCCTCTGTTTTACAATAAATTTCAATTAAAAGAAGATAAAATAAGACAAGAAGGTTATTTACTTTCCAAGTAATATGAGGGATGATTTGTATAACGGAAGAAGAGCCTTAGCTCGACTCATATTTTTGTTAGTTCGCAAATGTTTCAGACTACTCTCGCATATATATATATATATATATATATAATCTATTGAAAATGTGCTTTTCGAGAGCAGAGTTCAAGGCTATTGAAGTTACGGTACTTACAATCCAGTAGTGCGATTCAGTATGTTTGCTTGGATTCAGTTGCATCGCACGTTCCTTTCATTTATGCACGTCACAGTGGGTCGGCTGAAATGTGAATTGGGAAGAGAAAAATGCTGATTAGAAAACAAATAATTTACTCATCAAATGATTTGGTTTTTAATAGGTGCACTTGCAGGGCTTTTTTAATTGAACTTGAAAAAGTTTTGTGCTTGTAGCTCTGCATAGTTGTTAGGTAAGAGGATTTCCAGGAAGTCTCTCTTATGTAGCTCGGAAGTATGCTAGCCAAATTAGTTTAGGCCAAGTTGCTGGCGCTACGTACTTGTTCGACTCATTAGATTTCATTGATTTGTTTTACCGAACATAATTGGCAAAGTGTGAGCTCGGGCTGCCATTGATTGAATGAGCCGACAGATTAGCTTCCTTCATCATATTTCAAGAGCACTTAATTTCGAGACGACCCTGCGGGGGCTGACGACGACGTCCAGCTGAGCGAGCATATCGAAGTAGGCAGGCTGGTGGGAGTGTGAGTGGGCGTGGGCATGGGAGATTGTGATTTACGAGAACCTACTCAATAGAGTTTTTCAGTGCCCTTTGCCAGGGAAATTATCATAGCATAGCTCAGCATAGCCGACCCGGCCTGACAGGCCGAGCGGAGGGGGAGGAATTGCCAGGGCTGTGGGGGAAGTTGTTGAATTTTTGATTTACTGAAATGGTTTCAGCTTGCCGTTTGGCATTTGCACACAACACGTGGGCTGCCAGCTGAGCAAATGGCAAACTGTTGATTTAGTCTCTGAAATGCCAGTCATGTAGACCCTCTCTCGGCTCTGTATCCCGGCGCATCGAGTGCTCGGCACGCGCCTGAACTTTGAACTTTTGAACAGTGGACACGTTGACGCTTCGCTGGAACACGACAGCCATTCAAGCTGTCAATCAGCCTCGCTTGCCCCGGCTCTACACAGCCAGATGTGTGCAGAGATGTCAAAATGAACTCGAATTTACTTAATTCCATTTCCCCTCATAAGTTTCCTTAGGCAAATATATATATGTATATATGTACATGAATATAAAGGTCAAGTTAACAATCCAATTTCATGTAAACTGAAAGCAATTGACAACGAGCCGCGGCATTTGAATTGACAGCAAATGGCGTTCGAGTCGATGGCAAAGGCACGCGGGCCAGGCCAGGGCAGGCACATGCCATTCCCCAGGTGGCCATTTGCATCAAGTTGTAAACCGTTATTCACAGCCAAGCATAATGGATCGACGAGAAGGTGGCCCGCAGCGAGTGGGCGGGGCGTGTGAAAAGCATATGGCGCGAATTAACAAGTTTGCTTTATGAGCGAAAAGTGGCCTAATAAAAATGTCAATAATATGACATACACACACACACACACACACACACAGACCACAGACACACACACCCACAGACATGAACTGAACTGCTTGGCACGCCAAGTAAATTACTAATACACCGCGTAAGCCGCACGTCTGCTGGAAAATCGACTCTGTGGCAAGTGGCAAGTGGAAAGTGGCAAGTGCAGCTGACCGACCGAAACTGTGCGCCACATTTGGCGTGTGTTGAGTGTGTGCGTTCATTTATCATCAGCTGGCTGTCATGTTGAGCCAGTCAGCGTGATTTGTCCCGCTGCCAGCTGAAGCAGCTTTGCCTTCGTCTGCCTCAAACATACATTTTGATGGTTATACTTTTGTGTATGTGTACGTGTGTGTATGTGTATGGCACACATTTGGTTGCGTGTTTCGTTCGTGGTTCGTTTCCCACAAGTTGTGTGTGGCTGAAAGTTTTTTGTCGTTGTCGTAACAAACTGCTGAATTCCGTGCACTGTTAGCGCCGCATTACGTTTAAACAATTAGTTAATTATATAAATTAACGCCGTCTTGATGTGCACTCATTTAATTTGGCATTAATTGTGCTTTATTAGGGCTGCGACATTCATTGAAATTGAGTTAAGTGCACCCTAAGAGGCCCATTTAATAATGCCAACGGCGGCTTAAGCTGAGCTGATGTGGGCAATTCACGAACCAACATTCAAATGAAACACGTATCGTCTAACATTCCATCACGCTTTACCTTCCCTCTTTGATGTACCTTAATACTCATTTTCATGTATTTATAAATATGCAGATGTATTTGTGTGTATGCATACACATGCGTATATATGCGTATTCCCTTAACGGAATACAGACCTAGTAATTAAAAAATTAACAGTTATTAGAGTAAGCTATTGCCTCTCTATGCGATTCTCAATAATTAAATAGCTGGAGGAGTATGTTTCCTTACATGTCTACATGCATGTGTGTCTATATATATGTATATGAATAGTAATGCATAATGTAATAATAGTTGACCTCCAAGCCTAGTGCATCTCTGTCTGAAGAGGTGTCCAGCGCAGTCGAGTGCGAGTATTGAGCTTTGCTTTTAGAATCAAGGCGAAATTCAAGTTTACACACTTCCGGCTGCAACATTTTCGAAAAAGAAGAAAACAAATGGCAACGGCAATGGCCGTGGCAATGAGAAATGGCCAGAAGCGAGCCAGGCAGAAACGTGAGCGTGAAATGTAAATGCAAATGAAAATGAAATAAACAAGTCTCGGCCGCTTGTCAGTTCCGCACAAGTCTGCACGGAAAATGGACGCCGGCAGTTGCCATAAAAAAGTATGTAAATTCTATTAAACTCAATCGACACACACACACACACATGCACATGCATATACACAGTGTAATTGGATATACGAAAGGCGAATCGCAGAGATTATTGAAATCATGAATTGACAATCAGTGAAATTGATTGCTGCCCAAGTGAATGAAATACACAAAAACACCTATGAGGTAGCACAGGTTAGGGCAGCAGATGCCTCTGCCTCTGCCTCTGCCTCTGTGTTAGCTCCAATGTGGGGCAGGTCAATGCTTGGACGAGTGGGCGTGACGAATAGGCTGGCCAGCTGTGGCCCGAGTGACCCGAATTTGTTGTGATAACTGCCGAGCACATCCCGTAAAAGCGACGATTTGAAATGCCATTTTATTGTCGGGCCCACCGGTAATGGCCAGGTGCTAATCACGTCGACCTGCCACGGATGTGGGCACGGAATTCGTCGCTATGACGCAGCCGTGACACTCGCCGCTTTGAATCCGACTCTGACTCCGGCTCGGGCACGGTACCGTCACGTTGTCCACAACATCTGCCGGATGTAATAAAAGCAAAGAGCATGGGAGCCATACAGTGGAGCCCAGGCCCAGGCACAGGTAATGGCAATGCCAACAGCAGCAACAGCAGCAGCAGCAGCAGCAACGGAAGTGCAGGTGGTAACCATCCTGTGTCTCATCAGCCATCCAACCAACCAACCAGCCTGCGAACCAACCAACCAACCATTGACCATCGTCCGGCGGGCACTTCGCTTGGTTTGTGTCGATATATACATACATATATATGTATGTATATGTGCGAGCTCGTAAATTTAAAAGGCTCCACAACGGCAGCTGCTAGCCACGAGCTTTCGGGGCTTTTATTTCTATACATGCATATCATTTTATGCATATTCACAAAGTGAGCAAGCAAAGAGAGTATATTAGTTTTGCATTGTGCAGAGTACGGCTTCAAATATGTTCTCCAGCTTAGCTAGCTGGCCGAGTGTTATGCATTCGAGGCTGCCCGTTCTCTCTCCGCACACAGTGTACAGAATGCGGCATTTGTAATGGTAATGGTATGTCGGCTCTCAACATATTGCACAATGCAACCAGTGAAACGAAGGCCGCGTCGAACCTTTAAGCTTCAAGTGGAAACCTTTTGAAGCAGACCAAAGGCTCTTGTGGTCTTTCCCAATCCACAATCCAAGAGCCACGAGCCACAGGCCACAGGCCACAAGCTGGCTGCAGTTGATTGAAAGTAAGCTCAGCTCTTTTTTTGCTGGGCTCATAGAAAATAAGTAATATTTATGTTCGATTTGATTTGCTATTTGCCACAAACAATAAATAATACGAGTGGAAGAGCTGGCGGCACAGATATCGCCATCGAGCACTCTCGTGAGCCGCGACTCACGGGGAGCCAGCAGAGTGTTGATCAAATTTATTTTCATTAAAACGTCAGCTTTGCCTGTCAGCGGCCTTAGTCGCCACTCGTCTCCCGCCTCGCCACGCCCTGCCTCGCATGTGCTGCGGTTGGCAGTTTGCTGGCGCCTCATGTCCTTGTTGACGCTGTTCGTTGTGGCTTTGTTATGGTTGGATTCACTTACTTTCTTTTCGCTGTCTTTTTTTTCGCTTTTGCAGCCCACGAAATTGAATTCCGCAGAAATCGCTTTGAGTTCGCAATGTGTGCCCCACACATTTTTATTATTTTATGACACGGCAAAAAAACAAACAGACAGACAGACCGACAATACTTCAGTCAGTCCTCCACTCGGCCCGTTCCATTTGCTGATTTCGTTTTGTTTTCTTTTATTTTTGTTGTTGCCAAAATTGAAAAGCTGCGAGGGTCTCGCATGAAATGCAATAAAATCGGTGAATTTGCCACCAAATAACTAAAATTGTTTACAGTGTATGCGAACTAGATAGTAACAAAATATTTTCCATACTTCGTCCAGTCCGCAGTCTGCATCTGTTTGCTCTGCTGCGAGGTTCTGTTTGCCAACCGCTCGGTTGGGTGTTTGAGGAAGCGTGCTCCAGTTTCAGTTTCAGTTTCAGTTTGGGCTTTATTTTTATTTTTAAATTTTGCTTTTGATTCGAGCTGTCACATCGTCACATATATTTGTATTTAATTTGCAAGCGCTGTTTATCAAGGACTTGATATCCTCCTCGCCGTCCCTGACACACTTTTCGGCCAGCTAGAGCTGGCGATGGCGATGGCGCTGGCAGTGCCGCTAGCGGCCCAGGAAGCCGGCTGAATTCGCATCGAAATGCGCGCCTAGTTCCCTTTCTCTTCACCCGGGAACAGGGGCCGGTAAAAAGATTAATTACTTGAATCCGGCTGACGGTTAGAACACATTTCCCGTCAGTTAATTAGCGAAGCTGCAGGCAATCACTCTCTTCCTCTCTCTCTCTCTCTCTCTCTCTCTCTCTCTCTCTCTCTCTTAATCTCTAACTAAAATAGTCAGAGGTGGGGGATAAGAGGAAGACAGATAACGTCTATCCCCATACTGAGCTCAGCTAACACAATGGTCAATTGTGCGCGCATTTGGTCCGTAATTGTTGGCATTGATTATTTATGTGCGACAACGAGGCTGCTGACAGATGTCATCGCTTTTGTTTTAAGTGTGTCAGCTATTCAGGCTCTGCATTCCGGGACATCAATCATGCTCAGCTTAAATTGCACGGACTCTGAATAATTGCAGAAATTCTAATTACTTTTGATTGGTTGCAGATGTCGTGCAGCTGTCAGCTGAACCATGCAAATGCCTTGCGGAATAAGTAGAAGTTTTTGCTTTATCGCTATCGTTATGATACATTTCTAGTTTGGAATAGAGAATCAGGTTGGGGAGTGTTCGTCTAAAAGATGGCCTAAACAGTGCGAAGATTGCGTACACCTCAGGAATATTCGTGGATCCCTTCAAGTTTCTTCTTTCTTGTCGTTCCCAAACTCCCATCTTTCATACAAACGGACATAAAGCGACAAAACTCGTCGCCATATTCAAAAATCTATATATTTACAGTACTTTGTGGGCTCTGCCATGGCTTCTCTGTTACCATATACTACAATCATTTGTTCACAATGAGCTCGGTTTTGTAAGAGGCATAAATTCCTAAAGTTATTATGAAGACTGATTTGTTCCATTCCTCTCTATTCCTTACTTAGGCGGATTATGCTGAGCCAACGATCGTTTGATGGGTTTCAATGCTCGAGCAAAGTGTCCAAATTTTCTCTAAAACACTATCGCCGAACACTATCGCCTGCTCGTGTTTAGTACAAATCATGCAGGATAATAATTAACTATCGCTGAAAGGTTCCTAAATTGAGTTTATTATATGTGGATAATAGAGGTCAACAGGGCAGAAGAAAAATAATTATAATTGACTTTGAGGTACAACAAGAAGACTCTGCTCAATAATCTGTTTTCTTCTTAAATTGCGAGTGGAACGAGTTGGCTTGAATTCCAATGCGTATTATCATCCGCGCTCTACTCACATAACTAAGACTTACAGCACATTAAAATATGCCAATAAAAGCGAAAAGTATCTTAAAATGCTTCAGCAGGGGGCAGCATCAACAAAAGTCATAAAAAAGGGAATTAAAATACAAAATTAAATGCGATTTGAATGCGTCCAAGCGTAGGACTCCGCACTCTAAGCGAACGGCGAGAGTAAAAGCCAAGTTAATTCCGTCTGCAGCTTGTGCTTAGGATTATTTAAATGAATATTCGTTGGCTTCTGTCTTGGGGGCATTCCGTTCCATTATCTTGTGTATAAGTAATTATGCCAGATATTACAACATCACCCAAATTTGCATATGTATATGTTGGTGAATGTCTGTGTGTGTGTGTGGGCGTGGGTGGGGCAAGAGACCTCTGGGTCAGCGCTGTGCATACATCAATTGTCAAGCCAATGCCTTAGCCCTGTCGAGCATGAATATGTGGGTCACAGCCAGATAACTGTCAGCTGATACTTTTATCTATATCTAAGCCTCCACCTCCACCGGTATCCAGCCAATCTCTGTGTATGTGTGTGCAGCGTGTCTGTGTGCTCTAAATGCGCTTTGCCTGAATCCGTTTGCCTTTGTGACAGCTAACGAGGCTTGGAGCTCAAGTGAAGGGCTCTGAATATGCAGATTAGAGCTAAGCAGGATGGCCGATGCGGTTGCAGTTCGAGTCCCAGCTCTATTTTTACAACATTTCTCTCTTAGATGACCGCGTCAGCACTGATGCTCATAGCTTAAATTAACAAAGTTTATAAAGTACGTATACGACCTGTTGAGCAGGTTGGATATTTTAGAGAAAGCCAAACAAAATCCAGGTAAATCTCGAAGCGTTGAACGCTGATTGACCCAGCAGCAGTCCCACAGAATAACAAAAAGAACAAGTCGAACGGCAGAGGGAGAGGGTGAGTGGGCGGATATGCAAAGCGGAACTACGAGGACAATTTGAGTCCATTAGCTGTTAAGCCGCACCACAGGCCAAAAGCAGCATAAACACACAGAAACACTGAAACAGAGAAAGCAGCGCTATAATGTCATCACACCGCAGCAGCCAGCGAACAGAGCCATTCAGGGATCCCACTGACAATGTCCTTCAGCACCTACCCTAGCCGACGAAGTCGCATCTGATGCTGGCCGGCGCGGAAATTTGCGTTATATTTACCCAGTCGACTGTGGTGCACCCAACGGGCTTCTAAACATCCCCTGCCCGGTGGTCAGTTTGATAGCCAGCCAATAAATAAATGAGACTCCCAGATGCAAGCAATTGCGATTACACTGTGCAACAGGGCGTATGTATTCCGCAAACTCCAAGTCGGGCAATAGCTTTTCCATCAGATGTTCGATTTCGGAGTAGGCGAGCATCAGAGTTAGAAATGTTATATACACAATAATGGAATTGAATTCAGATATTCGATCAAAGGGTAGAAGAGCAACTTCAATAAGAATCGTTGCAGTTTTTTAATAATAATACTACTTTTTAACATACATAGTATTAAAATCCTGTACTTAACAGTTTGTACTTAACAGTACAATTAGTTTTGCTGATGTTATATTTGGTTTAGCTGTAATTATTATACAGGCTATATTTTGTCGGCTAGTGTTATTGCTGTTGCGTGCGTTGAAGGGGAAATGCTATTATGCTGTGTTAAATTTATAATTACACACATTTAGCCATGTGTGTGCGTGTGTGCGGGGGGCATGTGTGTGTGCATTTGCATCTAGACATTTGTAAATCTGTGATTAAGTGCATCGGAAATGCAATTTATATCCAGTTTCGGAATCGGAAGTTGTCGTTGTCAATAGTCAGAGTCAACTTATTCTATGAATAAGCACTACAAAAACTGATTTCATTGCATGGCCATTTGAGTGTGGATTACATAAGTAAACAGAATTTCGAACATAATTACTTCATTATGCGCAAATATGTAGTTTATGCCCCAAATAGGCAATGCAATCAATTCAATTTGGAATTCAAATTGACAGATTTTAATTGACTTTGCAATTGTTGTGATTCTCTCAGATACTTTGCATAGCTTAAGCCTTTAGGTGCAACTTAATTGATTTGCTATGCCACTTATTTTCTCTCAAGAGCCTCATTTTGCTGCTAACACATATAAAGTCAGATATAAAAAACAGGTAATTGTAGATAGGGTAAATTGGTTTTGTGCCCAATTTGTTTATTATAATACAAGTTAATAATTGATTAGGGTCAACCTGTCTCTCTTAGTCTTCTCTGTCTGTTCATATGATATCCAAAGGCCAGATTAATAAAGTAACGGCAACCGTGTTATATTATTAGAAACAATGTGAAATACTTTATATAGGTACATATATGTACACACACCCACGAACTCACATACACACACATAAGGCGTATTTAAAAAATTTCGCAAATATTGATTACCACATATCGGTTGCATAAATATGTTGCGCTGAAATCTATTTAAAGTTTGCATAAATTATAAGTTTGTTTGTCTTTGGGGAGGATCAAACAATCCGTCAATTTGTTGACATTAGAAATTAGCATATTCGTAGCGCTGGCATCAGAGCTTTTACCGTTAAACGGAAACACTTGAAAGGTCATAATACATAATACGCCCACACACATACGCACACACACGCACAAGCAAACCCGCTTGAATATTCTTGTGGGTTGGGCTGCGTGGGATTTGTGCTTACAATATTTGGTTTGCAAATTAGAAAAACTCTTATTAATTATTTTGAATGAAGATTGTTTTGTTCAAAGACCAGTTTAGTTCAGGCCTAAAGTACTTTACAGTCGGTCAGTCCCGGATAGCGAACTCCCAGATCTTCATCACATGTTCGTTAGAATTTGTATCGTTATGAGACCCACGCCGTACTTGAGTCGGCAGAACAAACTCTTAAGTTTGTGCTTATCTAGTAGCCAAGCTAGCTTGAGCAAATTATTTGACAGCATATTTCATATGAGATTTATGTGGCCCGCCCTTTGGCCTCTGGACGTTGCTGCTCTGTGTGTGCTCTGACGTACGTAAAGACTGGTATTTTGGCTTTTCTCCTAATGCTAAGAATTAGTTCATGTTTCAGGCCCCGCCCACTCTTTTACACAAAGTCGCAATCTCACCTAGGTACACAGACAGCGCCCACACCCAGCTCGTTGGCTGTGGCATTTTGTTTTGCTTTAGAGGCGGATTTATTTTGTGCTTACTTTCATTTGTTTGTTTATTTCGCTTTTCGCATAGTCACAAAGGTCAAAGGCTGCCCACATTTCTCCTTTGGCCATTCCTTTTCGGCCCTTTGCCGCTCGTATGTGGGCCACTTCTCTGTGTGGGGCGTGCATGGGTGTGGCAAGCGCCAACTAAATGGCAGTTTGTTATAGAAAACGTGTTGAATTTTCTATCTGTACATATTTTATTCACTATTAAGCACCACCAGATG
This sequence comes from Drosophila mojavensis, assembly GCF_018153725.1. Lineage (NCBI taxonomy): Eukaryota > Metazoa > Arthropoda > Insecta > Diptera > Drosophilidae > Drosophila > Drosophila mojavensis. Next base: position 385,746 of record NW_025318858.1, on the reverse strand, counting down.
CAAACTACTGGCTTGATACAACCAAATGAATGTGATGTATTCAGGGAACTAATTATGTCTGACGAGATACCTGCAAGGGATATATACATATCTAATGAATGCCACAATATATGTGTATATACGTTCATATACACGCCTTTTCTGCCTTTTTCTGTTACTGAAATTTGTGCTAAATATACCCACTCATATCGCCTCGTAGGTTTTAGTGTCGACTTAGCATGCAAATATATGCAGAATGCTAAATAATTAGATTCAACAAAAGAAAAACAATTCCGTTTTTATAATACACTTTATATAAATACCTTTCTTTGTTATATTGTGTAGTTTGCAAACTCTGCTAATATCTCATGTTTTTATTGCTTAGAACATGTTGGGGCTCGATATCTGATATCGGATACACACAGCCCACATTATAGGCCTGCTAGCACATAGACACTTGTGCATATACATACACATATATACCATGTGGAGGACATGGAGGACTCGCCATCAATCCGCAGTCAAAGAAGAAAGAAAATCACGTAAAGAGATTTCAGCTTGTTTACAGATATATTTGTTCTTGTCACAATATATCAGAGTCTTTGTGCTTAAGCGCGACTCGCTTTGCTTTCGTTGTCAACTTTGCATTTTAACAAGCAATTTATGGCCACGCCGAGTTTTCCCGGGAATAAACCGAAATAGCAAATATTATGTATACGCCGTGAAGACAGACTCAAGCCAAATTGTAGCTGTTTACTGTCTGCTAGGACAATGCGCTGTGTCTGTGGCTCCATTCGATGGGCTTTCTTTCTTTTTGAGGCATTCTGGCATAATTAGCATAAATGTCATAAATACTCCTAGTTGCCACGCCCACGCACAGGCAGCGACACTTGGGCGCATGTAAGTGTTGTTGTAAGTGGGCCTCGAGTTCGGCATCTCTTATTATTATTCTCTTTTATTTTTGGAAGCCTCCCTCAAGTACCCACCTCCCACAATCCCTCTCCCATACGCAGAGAAAATATCGATTTATTTTTTTCCATTTAAAATTAACAAACAAATCAAATCAAACAAATGAAACGAAGAAACATAGAGCAAAAGCGAAAATCAAATCAAATCAAATCGAATAAAAATGTTTGTGCGAAAAGAATGCGAAAAATCAAAACAAAAGCAAAGCAAGGAATAACAACAACAAATGGTGCGTTTTCCGCTTTTCCTGAGCTTCAGCAAAAAACTTGCCAAAGACCTCAACAACAAAATTCTGGACTTTGAAGAATGTGTATTTCGGCAACGAAGACTGCAATCGTTAGGTGCGTGGAATACAAAGCACAGCCAACACGTAGCCCGGCTCTCGACTGCAACTGCTGCTGATTGTGTCCTTGAGCACAATGCACTGCCCGTTAAGGAATTCCAAAAGGGCATTCAAAGCATTTGAGGCGTGCAGCTCGAGGGTTAGAGAGACGAGCAACTAAAAGCCAAAAGACGCCATCTCTGACTAATGCGTCTCAGTTGTCTTACTGGAGGAAGTCTCGCATTAAACTCGGCTCCAGTACTGCGCTGACCTCTCATGCCAGCTGAACTCCGCTGCGTGCATCGGGGCGTATGCGTAGTGTGTACTCATAATACTTTACAGGCTGAACTGCAGCTTGCGAATGCTGACAGAGTCAAGTCAACTTTTTCATTGATGTGCGATGCAGAAGAAAAAATTCCCTTATGAGCAGAGCATACCTGACAAGGTGACCCACGATGAAGTTGTTGAAGTTGATTCGAATGAAAATGTGACTTGTAGGCAAGCAATTGATTTTCTCTGATAATAACTTATCTTGATTTTTTGCAAGTAATATTTACTCGATTTTGTAGAAGAGTCAAGGTAGGCACGCCTAATGCATTGAGCGCTGTCAACGAAAGGGCAGTCTTTCTTGGCTTGTTTTCTTTTAAACTACAATTAATATTCTCAATTTAGAAATAGAGCATATTCATATTAATGTGAGACCTAACCAGCTGGCTGAGCGATTTCCCAGGATATAATGAAGCACTTCCTGAATGTTCTAAGCTAATTCTTTGATATATGAATCTTAATTAGAGAGTATGGAATCATGATTAAGTTAATATGATATTTGTTTTTTCACGATTTTGTCAACAAATTCTAGAAAGTTTTTCATTCCAGCCACTTAGCTTGACGATTTGGGTCAGAGTGAAAAGGTCAAAGATAGAATTAATAATTTCTACAAAATATTTTCAATATAGCTAACGAGTGTTTATTAAAGTTGGAATTCAAATTGATTTTTAATATATTTACTTATAATATTTACTTATTCATGTACTTTCCCATTCATTTATTTCGTTTATATGTATATTGCTTAGTGATTTATTTACTTGCTGCCGTTCAGCGTGTAAGTAATACATAGAAAATTGATTTTGCTCCTGCCGAGCTGCAATTGGGTCAGTTAGCGCTGCCTAGTCGAAACTACAATTACAATCGAAGCAAGTGGGGAGACTCACCTGTAACCAGGCAGGAGTATTTACAGTTGCAGCCAGCGAGCGGCTTTCGCTTTGTCACACTTTATTGGGGCTCGTCTCGATGCTCTCGTTTGTTTAATCGAATTGGCTCTAGGCTGAGGGCTACCGTGGCCGTTGCCGTTGCCGTTGCAGTCGCAGTTGCAGTTGCAATTGACGTGCCGCGAATGTTTCAGTTCCAGCAAAAGCCAAAAAAGAACCTGTTTTGGATAAATTTACAACAGAGACGGTCAGTTGCTCTCGCGCGACTGATGAATGGCGCCTCGCTGTGGCCTTTACTCGCGGATTCAGAGCACGGCGCAAAGTTCAGTGTTCGGTGTTTGGTGTTCGTTGGTGAGTGTGCTCGGTGCTCGGTTCGGCATTCGCTTGATGAGAGTTGGGGCTGAGTTTGTTGTTGTTTTGCCTTTGACTGGAGGCAAATGGGCAAACAATTCTCAGTTGTCGGCAATGCGACCGGGAACTGGGGACTGGGCCAATGGGCCAAGTGCGAGCGCAGCGAAAACAACAGCAACAGCCACAACAATGCCAAAAACAACAACAACACCACCAACCAGCAACCAAGGCAGCGAAAGCGAAACGGAATAAATGCTTTAAATAATTTATTGCATTTTTAAATGTCTGTATATATATGTTCGAAAACAGAAGAAAGGAGGGGGGGGGCAGAGAGAGAGAGACCGTGAGAAGTTAAGATATTGCTCCGCACAACATAATAAACACAAACTATGCACAATTTCAGTTTTAACAAAATTTTATATCCTTTAGCCACCTATCTGTGCGGATTGGAACACGTTGGGTTTTGAGTTGAGCGCGCGTTCGCCTACCGCTTGAGAGAGAAAAAAGTGAGGCGTCCACTCCGTTGCGTGACTCGAACTGAATTGAAAAGTTGGCGTTGCTCGAGTCTGATGGAAAGTTCGCCTCGCCGAGTTGCCTCGAGTTCCCCGACATTTGATGTTGGCTCGTCGTGCTCCTCCTCGTGCGAGTGTGTTTTCGTTTCGTATCTATAAAGTTTATATTTCCATTGACACCCTTTCCCCAAGTGTAGTTGCCTTCGCTTAACGCATCTATTCTGCGTTCCACTTCCATTTCGTTCCGCGCGAAAGCTCTCGCAAGCTCTCTCGAATGCTCCAGCTGTTTGCTATGCCATTTCCAGAATGCACAAGAATAACAACAATTGGAGCTTTTACATATGACCTAACTGAACTTTTGCTCTTTGCTCCTTTGCTGTCCCATTGATATCTGACACAGCTGTTTCTGCCTGCGTGCATCAATGTGTTCCTTAAAGTTAAACTTAAAATGAGATATAAACGGCTTCATTTCAGAGTAGTTTATTAATTAAATTAATTTGAATTAATTAATATATTCTTCATATTACATTGAGTCGTTTGCTATTATGTTTATAAAGGCACATGTGCTGCACTCACTTGCTCTGTCAGCAGTGAAATGTTTTAGTTACTCGCTTCCAGTTCGAAAAGCTCTTTTTCTGTGAGTGCTGCTGCTGCCGCTGCTGCTGCCGCTGAGCTTTCCAGTTATGTAACAAGCAGGCGGCTACTCGCAGAGCTTTTACTCAGCCAAAGCAGCCTGTTCGCTCCGCTGTTCGCATTTCATTGATGCCCAAATATAGGTCAACAACGTGCTTCGTGCCCGGCGGTTGTGGTGAAGATAGCGAGGGGCGCATTGATGACGGCAGAGAAAAAGACATCGTTGGAGGGTTTATCAGTACAATCGAAACAATGCTGCCGCTGCTACTTTGTGCTAGTAAATGCATACACACACATGCACAGTGTGGGTGTGTGTGCTTCTCCCTCTCACTCTGTCTCTCTCTGTATTGCTCTGTCTTTCTCCTTCTCTTTTGCTGTGACCAGACATTGCTTAGGCGGCCAGCATGAAACGAACGCGAAAACAATTTGCACGACAACATTGCGTATACGCCCCGTTATCATCAATGGCTGAATTTATGGCCGACCTTGTCGGCAGACACAAATATTTGGTGCATTTGTCACGACTCATTGCTGTTGCATGGCATTGTGCGTTCCATAATTAAATTGAGCGTGGAATGCTGTATCTTTTCACTCGATGCATTCCACGAATCGGGTTGAACATTGAGCCGAAAATTGGTACTTTCGCTAAACGTATTTTCTGGATCGTGGATTATCTTAAATGTGCTTCAACGCAGCCGAAGGTAATGGAAACGAGTTCGTTGCATTACACCAAGGACTTACTTAAGGCATAATGCGAAAGCTTGTTCAGTGTAAAGGACCTCAAGGACCTTGTAGAGCTCGCAGCTTGCGCGCCTTCCAATGCCCCAAAGCTAAATAAAAGCGATAAACTTCCTATTGAATGGCTCAACAGACGCATTTCTGGAAGTCCAGCAATAAAATGTATTTCAAGCACTTGAAAATTCCATTTAGCTTATCGCAGAGCAATTTGTGTGGCCACGTTTCCACAAATTATCTACGGAAAACAATGAATGAATATTTGTTATTGGCTCACGACGCTTGGGGCGAAGCCATTCTTAAGGGAGATATTATAGCCAGTTTCTAGACGGTAAGTTTTGTTGTTGCATCATTAATTATTGCCCATAAATCAGTGGCAGTTACAATGAACAATGTTTATTTAAAAATATCTTGAAAGTTACTTATGAATTGGAAAGGGACTCATGATCGATATTAAATGAAAAATATACGAACGTTGCAGTCAACCGTTACCGACTGCAAAATGCTCACATTCATTCACAGCCATAGTGGGCGGATCGGGAACATTTTTACACTTCATAATTTCAGGGTTTACACAAGGATATGTTCAAATGCGTCGAAAAAAATTGAATTTATACAGGCAGAGAAACAGACGGACAGACAGAGAGACGAACATTGCACAAAACCAATATACATATTTCAGTCTAGTCCTTATTGAAAATAGTTAACTGTTCAATAACAGTGTTCATTTACCATACTGTTATTTAACAGAGTAATAACAGTGCGGTAACAGTGTACTGCGAATATGCTGTTAACTAATACTTTTCCCTCTATTACTCATTTCTGACAGCCTAATACTTCCTAAAATCGCATAGATATTTTGTTGAAGTACCAGGCCACAGAAATGAGAAGTAGGGTGCAAAATATTCGTTAACAGTTCAATAACAGTGTACAGTTACCAAACTTTTATTTAATAGAACAATAACATTATTCTGTTGAATAACATTTCAACACTTTCATTGTGCTAGTCATTTTTGTTCGCCTGATACTTTGAAAGTAGCCGTTCAAATTTTGGACACAATAACAACAGAATATTGATTCCCAGTAAAGAAACCCTGTTAAATAAAAAGATCCGTTTGTATATTTAATCACCAAAAATTTTTATTGCTTTTTAGATTTACACAGATGTAAATTAGAACATATCTCTTAAGTTATATCATGTTCGGGTAACTTAATACAGTCGTTGTTTATCTTTGCTTTGTATGCGTATATCTGCCATCAGGGATGATGATGGCCTCCACAATGAGCTGAACAAGCGCTTTAATCTGAACGCATTAAAGCTATTTTCGAATACAATGAATAGTTAGGAAACCGAATAGGCGGTTCTTACCTCTAATGACTCATGATGAGTTGTTCTTTAGCTCAAAGCAAAAAATACTCTTTTCTCTCTCTCTCTCTCTCTCTCTCTCTCTGTATCTCTCTCTCTCTATACAATATATATCTGTATCTGCCTCTCTTCGTATATCCATCTCCCTATGTCTCTCTCTTTATTTCTGTCTCTGTCTTTATCTCTGTCTCTCTCTCTCTTTCTCTCTATATATACATATCTGCCATCTCTCTCTCTCTCCCTCTATCTCTTTATCTCTCTCTCTCTCTCTGTCTTTCTCTCTCTTTCTCTCTCTTTCTCTCTCCTTCTCTTGTACTACATCTCTCTTTGAGAGGGGGGACTTTGAGATAAAGATTTAGATTCAATAACAATAGCAATGGGAATTACATCAGCATAAACATTTTATGAGCCGATTGCAAATTCTCTGTTTGTTTATTTTCATGGTCGCAAATGCCTATGTGCTCATATCGAAGGTATTTAACTTTGACTTTTATAAATGACAGCACATTATGATTAGGACTCTGACATTTGTGGAGATAACAGAAAGCACTATGACAAATCGTTGTGCAAGTACAGCCAAAAGTCTCGGCAGTTGAACTTTGTAGTATTTATCGAGTTTTTAAACATGCATCAATTACTAGTTTAATATTAATATTGACTTTCTTTGTGTAAAAGAGAGCATTATTATAGAAACTATTTGATTTTACAACGATATATCTTGGAAATACATAACTTAAAGTATTTCATTTGTTGCGCAGAAAATAGATCATTAATCAAGCCATTGGCACACTTTACTTTATTGATTAGAAATGTCATCCATTTTGTAAGTCATGTCGAATCAGTGATTATATAAAAATATAGCTCGTATTTTAAGAAGTATGCTCTATTCAGTACATAGATATATTGTAGAGTTAAGTTTTATGTCCTCATTCATTAAGTGAAAATAGTATTGACTGCCAGTCAAAAATTTGATCGAGTCGCGTTTTTTGGAATATATTTTGGAATATACAGCCTTAAAGTTGACTTGTTGATAGCATCATGAGTAGACTAGTTAGCTAAATGATCTGCCCATTGAGAGGTGACAAACTTCAATTTCGCAATAAGCTCAGCTGGATTATGGCATCATTTAGGCCGTGCTGAATGTAAGTAATTAGCAGAGGCGTAGCTGGATGATATGTGCTCACATCCCAAACGACAATTAGTGACTCATTGGCGCGTTATATGGCTAGTTATATACACTTGGTTAAATTGTCGCTTGGATTGGCTCATTGGCCGATAAGGACGCTTCAGAACATCGATAGATAAGCAGATTTTCTTTAACAAATATACTTCATTTATTTGACTCTCCTTTACATTTGATAGTGCGCAAAGTGAATTCCCTGGCCGAGTTTTCGATGTAAATTTCCATATAATTTTGCACACTTGATCGAATCCAGCCATATGGCGAAACGACGCGATAAGACTAGACGGGGCTGCCAAAAACATATTCAATATTCATTATCAATATCAACTGTGCCGCCGACGCCGCTCTGGGAGATAAGAAACGAAATGACAGCAAGGGCCACAGTAGTAGACCTCCCCGTTCACAAGTTAACGAGACTCCGGGCCGAACAGAACTTCACGGTCGAGAACCAACCAAAAAACGAAAAAATAATAATAAAATACAAGTGAAAACGGCTGTCAAAATAAACACCAATCGTTGGACAAATATTTGTTAAGCAATTAAAAGAATCCACGGCGCGAGTGTCTCGGCAGTGCTCCATCGAGCGTTAACTATCCAAAACTTTCCGCGAAACGGTTTGAAGCTTCTCTCTGCTCATCGAATAGGCAAAATGTCTGAATTTCTAAGGGAACATGTAAGTTCTCAAAATATGTCGGAAAGCAAAATAAAGTTCCGAAATAAAATACTCTTTCGGTCATAATAAAGCATAAATAAAAAAAAAAAATGAAAGAAGATACAAAATATGCCTATGTTCTATTAATCAACAATATAATATAACTATAAATAGATAATAAAACCCAAATGAAACCATATTTTTTATAGTTCATTCGTATTTGAACTGAGATAGTTATTATACATGGAAGACAGTTTGCCTAAAGTTTGTTATTTTCAATTAAAGCAAGCACATGATAAGCCAGTTATGCTCCTTATCGAAAGAATGTGTGGCAGTATTTTAGTGGATAATTATAATGATCGACATAAAGATACCCTGACTGAGCACTCCTGCCATAAGTAAGATTAGCAAATCATATATGTGCTTACCCGCTCTAACTGCTGACTTTGATTGATCGCTATCAATTTGTCGATTGTCGAAGTGCTATAGTAACCGACTAGCTGATACCCATTCACAGTTGGATGATTAGTTTTGGTTATGAAATGTGAAATAAGTGACGCCATCTGGGCACTCTGAGTGGCTCCTATCCATACGTGTGTTCAAATCAAAATCCAAAGCCCACTTGTGTCAGCTGGCAGCTTGATTGAGTCTAGGCGTATGCGACAGTTAGATCATCGTGAAAATTAGTTTGCAATTAAGTAAACATTTATCAACCTGATATGGGGACAACATGACCTCATATTTCAGCCAGCATTTGAAAATCACGCCTATAACGGAATATTCTAATCAGGAATCAACCTTTCACTGTGGACTTAGCAGCATTTATTTATTTCCCTTGCTTTCGGTGGTGCTTAGTCATACTCCTATCAAATAGACTTCGGCACAGGTGTCTTATGTTATTAGAGATAAACAAGGAGCAGAGATAATGTATAATACATTATAATATGCATTGATATCTGCTAATTTCTGTCTGCTCGCCTAGGATGAAATCTTTCTGAAGAAAATCTAGTATTTTATTAGAGCCAAGATTGCTTTTCGCAACTCTCTTTTGGCAGTCATTAACTGTTTGTTGTTGTGCCATGTTTTCCGCTCCGATTGTAAAATTCCGATAAGACTTTTTGTTTATCGACATTCCTGCGATAAGATAAGCACATCGAACATACATATTTGATTCTCCTGCTGTTCGCCTATTGGCTACCGTTTGCCTGCTTCATTATTCAAATAAGCCACCAAATAAATGCTGAAGACTTGAAGAGCTTTACTCAGCTTTGATAAGTGTCATTAAGACTTCGAGTGTTATCTGCGGTTTCTATATTATACATAGTATAAATGGATATATTTTATATGGTCTCATTCTTGACAAAGCTGAGAAACATTCTAAATAATATAATAATAATAATAATAATAATAAATGATACAAATTAAGCAATGTATATTTTATTACTATAGAATCTTGAGTTGAAAACAGTTCATATGTTGAAATTTATGAACTGCTCTGAGCACAAGATCTCTTATCGAAATTTATGTTGCGCCCATAATTGTGGTAGCTGCCAAAAGTGTCAACTTTCGGGGCAGAGATATGAGCAACATTAATTGCTTTACATGACGGCAGTAATCGATTTCTAAACACCCGGAGTTCCTTGACATTGGGTAACAATTTCTTTACCCAGAAGGTCTCGATACCGATATCTAATCGCTCATGTTGAAGTGAGGCGCGTGTACAACACTTTTATTATTACATTGATAAGATCTCTCATTTGAGTCCCATTGATGATCAATTGCAGGGCGAATACGTCTGGGTTAAGCCGCAGCACACAAGCAGCGAGTTCGCAGTGCCATTCGGAGCTCGCATTGTGCGCACAGAGAAGACCCAAACTCTGATCTGCGATGATTCCAAGAAACAGTTCTGGGTGCCGGCGGGCGATGTGCTCAAGGCCATGCACGTGACCTCCCACGCGGACGTGGAGGATATGATCACACTCGGCGATCTGCAGGAGTACACGATCCTGCGCAACCTGCAGACGCGCTACGACAAACAGTTCATCTATGTAAGTAGACATTGGTAAGCACTAATAGTGTCCATGCTAATGCCTGCTGATTCCTCTGCAGACATACACAGGCTCCATGCTGGTGGCCATCAATCCCTATCAGATACTGCCCATCTACACGCATCGCGAGATCCAGTTGTACAGGAATAAGAAGTTGAATGAGCTGCCTCCGCACATCTTCGCCATTAGCGACAATGCGTTCCAGCGCCTGCAGCGGTTGAAGGAGGATCAATGCGTCGTGATCAGCGGGGAGTCGGGGGCGGGCAAGACCGAGAGCACCAAGCTGATACTGCAGTACCTGGCTGCCATAAGTGGCAAACACTCCTGGATTGAGCAGCAGATCATTGAGGCGAACCCAATCATGGAGGCCTTCGGCAATGCGAAGACCGTACGCAACGACAACTCCTCGCGTTTCGGCAAGTACATTGACATCCGCTTCACGCCCGAAGGTACCATACAGGGTGCTCGCATACAGCAGTACTTGCTGGAAAAGTCCCGCATTGTGTTTCAGAGTCGCGACGAGCGAAACTATCACATCTTTTACTGCATGCTGGCCGGGCTGACTGCGGCAGAGCGGGAGAGGCTGCAGCTGCAGGAGCAGTCGCCCAGCCAGTACCACTATTTGGCACAGGGCGGCTGCTTTGCGCTGCCTGGCAAGCAGGACGAGAAGGACTTTGCCGACATACGGGCTGCCATGAAGGTGCTATCGTTCAAGCCGGAGGAGCTTTGGAGCATACTCAGCCTGCTCGCTGCCATACTTCATTTTGGAAACTTGCGCTTCAAGGCGACTGAGGTGGCCAACCTGGAGGCCGCCGAGGTGGACGATCCAGCGAATTTGCGGCGCATAGCCCAGCTCTTGGGTCTGCCAGAAGCGCCTCTCAACGCGGCCCTCACGCAACGGACGATCTTTGTGCATGGCGAGCACGTGGTGACCAGCCTGTCCAAGGAGGCCGCCCTGGAGGGACGCGATGCCTTCGTCAAGTCGCTTTACGACGGCATTTTCGTGCGGATTGTGAAACGCATCAATGAGACGATCAACAAGCAGCCGGAGCAGCCAGTGAACAGCATCGGAGTGCTGGACATCTTTGGCTTCGAGAACTTCGACAACAACAGCTTTGAGCAGCTGTGCATCAACTATGCCAATGAGAACCTGCAGCAGTTCTTTGTCGGTCACATTTTCAAGGTATCAACCAGCTTGCAGTCAAAATAAGTGAGAGTACGTGTCTAATGCTATTGGTTTTGCAGATGGAGCAGGCGGAGTACCAGATGGAGCATATCAACTGGCAGCACATCGAGTTCCAGGACAATCAGGACATTCTCGACCTGATTGGCATGAAGCCTGTGAATATTATGTCCCTCATCGACGAGGAGTCCAAGTTTCCCAAGGGCACGGACCAGACGCTGCTGGAGAAGCTGCACGTGCAGCACGGCAATCGCTCCATATACGTCAAAGGCAAGACGACCCAAGCCTCGCTCTTCGGCATTCGGCACTATGCCGGCGTCGTCATGTACAATCCACTGGGCTTCCTCGAAAAAAATCGCGATTCCTTTAGCGGTGACCTGCGTAACCTCGTACAGCGCTCCAGCAATAAGTATCTGGTGGACATCTGCCCGCAGGAGCTACCCATGGACACGGCCAAGAAGCAACCCACTCTGTGCGTCAAGTTTCGCAACTCGCTGGACATGCTAATGCGCACCCTGTCGCAGGCCCATCCCTACTTCATACGCTGCATCAAGCCCAACGAGTACAAGGAACCCAATGTAAGTAGATCGAATTTTCAGATCAGTGAAAATCTCAATGTTAGCTCTTTTCTGGCAAAACTTTGTAAAGCATTCTAAGAGTAATCTACGTTAGTTTCCCAAAATAGTGTGAGGCTCTTAAATACCACATGGATTCTATATCAAGTCGTTATTAACTCTTTGACGAAATGACTTTCATCAATTTCAGTACTTAGTTAGATAATCGTAAATCGATTCAACGAACCATTTCCATCCATTTTCAGAAAAAATACTACTACAACTCTCTTACTAATATTGATACTAATTTGTGTGCTTTTTCCTTCTACAGAACTTTGACAAGGAGCTGTGCGTCCGTCAGTTGCGTTACTCCGGCATGATGGAAACGGCGCGCATTCGTCGGGCGGGCTATCCCATACGGCACGAGTACCGAGCCTTTGTGGAGCGGTACCGATTGCTGGTGCCGCGGACGGGTCCTCTGGACCAGTGTGACTGCCGGTTGCTGGCTCGCCAGATTTGCGAGGCGGCGTTGCCGGCTGACTCGGATCGTCAGTTCGGTCGCACGAAGCTCTTCTTGCGGGATGAGGACGATGCACTGCTGGAGGCGAAGCGTTCGCGGGTGATGCTTAAGTACATCGTCACCATTCAGAGAGGCATACGACGCGTGCTCTTCCGCCGCTACATGGAGAAGTATCGTGTGGCTATAGTCACAGTGCAGCGGTATTGGCGTGGCCGGGCTGAGAGGCGGAGGTTTTTGACCATGCGACGCGGCTTCCACAGACTGGGCGCTTGCCTCGCGGCCCAGCGGCTGACCACACAGTTTACAATGGTGCGCAGTCGCATGATAAAGCTGCAGGCTCTGAGCCGCGGCTATCTGGCTAGGAAGCGCTTCGCCCTCGAGCTACAGGCCAAGCGGGCGAAGCAGAGGGAATCACAGCAGCAGCTGAAGCTACTGAAAGAGCAAGAGCAGCTGCGCCTAAAGAAGCTAGAGCAGCAGCGCCTCATGCAGCAGCAGGCGGAAGCAGAGCAGCGGTTGAAGAATAAGCAGGCAGAGGAGCAGCGCCTCAAGGAGCAGATCGCTGCCCGCAATGCTGTGTCCATGGCTGCCGTGCATCAGCCCAGGCGCACAAAATCATTGAAGCGATCAGAGCAGCCGCAGGTGAGGGTGAATGTGATTCCTGCGCCCACATTGCAGGCGCGTATGTCACTGCCGCCGCCCCCTCCGAATGTGACAGTTGCGCCAATCGGTGCCAAAATGAATGGTAATGCACTGGACAGCCCCGGGTACATGGACGTGGAATCATCGAAGCAGATTGTAGACGACGTGTTCGGCTTCCTGAATGACGAGCCCGACGTGAGTGGTCCACTGGGGCCGAATGTCAAGGAGAAGTCTTTGATATTCGAGCGGCAGTTGCGCTTGCGCAAAGACGTCCCCACCAAGCTGCTGTCCCGCCCCGTCAACTACTATGAGGCGGCGCCTCGAAAGATTGTCGATCAGACGCGCCTCTAGCAGTTGCGAGTGCTCGGGCAGCCCTGAACAAATTAGTCAGAGTATATGTTATTTTAAGTAGTTGATAGCTGATATTATCTAAGGAGTGCGATTGAAAGACATCCTTCGTTTAACGCAAGCATCTCTTCCAATCGCTTCACACGCTGGGTAGGCCATGGGAGAGTGTTTCACCTGTACATACGTTACATCAATGTCGGTTGACATATGTACATATATGTAGAGCCTATGCATACGTACTTGCTATCGATTCGTTTTGTGATCGTTCTTTTTCTATGTACCAACCTATAAATTATACATATTTTGTAAATAAAAGCCGCTTCGGCGGTGAATATCTAAGGAATCTAGAGATTTGTGCAATCCATTTCGTCTTTTCTTCATTACACGCCTTTAGTTCTGGTGTATGTGGTAGTTGCTTTCGGATATTCCATATGTGTTTCCGTTCTTGTTGTTCTTGTTGTAGTTGTTGATGTTTGGTTATTTCATACTGTGCGTGTTACTATAGTCAATGTCCAGAAAGTTATCTGATATATATTTTTGGACTGCAGCACAATCGGCGGAAATTAGAACACATTTCTTGCTTTTGTTCCTAATCTATTTTTAATTTTTAATTTGTGAGATAAGAGTTGCCTTAATTTCGATAATATTTACATATAGAATAGGGCAACAGATTAGAGCTTTAATAGTTCTCAAGATTACTAAATAGCTTTTTGTTTTCTTTGATTATCTTTTGGGAAAGTCGCGCACATAACAAAAAATACTCAGCGCCTAGTCATGGGCAAATAAAACTTGATTTCCTTAGTCGACGTATGTGAAATAAAATACAAGTCGATTTCCTGTCCTTCAATTTACTTTACCTTCATATTTCCGATTCTTAGCTTGAGTCTCCTGTGCGAACCTTAATATATTTATATGTGTGTATGTATCAATATTTATTCACATGTATTTATTCATTTGTTTGGTCCTTAATTCTATATAGACCTCCATAGGTACGCGAGGAAAACCTGCACACATATTAATTAAACTATAATAGTTATTCAATCAACATAAAATAAGTTTTGAAATGAAACCAGAGTAAACAACAAAACATTTTAAATATTTATTAACAACAACCATATAATATTCAATTTCCTTCGAGTTCCGCTAGCTAGAACCCATATACGCACAGGTTGAGGTGTAGCCAGCAACTAACTTTAAAATAAAAAATTTGTCAAGCAAAGCCCCCGCTATCGCTAATTAAATAAAATGTGATTGTAAATTGTATTCGGACTCTTATCGGATCGAAAAATCTTCGGCGCAGCTGTAGCATAGAAAACCTTAAGCGCTCTGGCCGCCTTGACAGCTGGCAGCCACATTGATTATAACTGTCTAAAATTCAAATGACTAAATGTATTTATAACAAATTATTTCCGCGATCGTGTGTATAAGAGAAACCATATGATAAATTTAGGTCTTGCATGTTGGCTGTGGAATACCCTTATTGGAGCTTTGTTACATTCATTAAGTTTTTTTTTCTGGTTTCTGGTTGATTGGTAATTGTAGTCAACTGTGCAATATACTATTTTGATGTGTTACTCCTATTTTTAAAAATAGATTAATCTGAAAAAGACCAACAGCATCAGCTCCGCTGGCACCATTCGATTGCCCAAGCCAACCCCTCGTAATGTTGACACTTCCGACTTTAGCTTCTTAAAATTTGCCTCCACGTACTTTAGCAGTGGTATCACATATCAGCACGAAAAGAAGCCCCTCAAACAGGCCCTACTAAAACATGATCTGCCCCTGGATCAAACGGCTGCTAAGGTAAGTGACATATGATAGATGTGATAACTAATTGCCAGACTTACCATTATTCCTTCAATGATTTAGGCCATTTGGATAATGATTCTGCGCTTTATGGGCGACCTGCCTGAGCCAGTTCCCAATCAGAGCCCACTCTCTCTGCGTAGTCCACAGCTTATGCAGGAAATAGCGTCTATCTTAGGCGCCAAGCCCCGGCGCTTTGTTAGACAAACTGTTAAACGTCAGCCAAAATCTTTTGGCAACGCTAATGGCCAACGGGGAGCTGAAGAGTTCTATCAGCTATGGCTAAATGCTGGCAGCAGTCATTTGGATAAGATTCATTTCATCATCGGGCACGGCATCTTGAAAGAAGAGTTGAGGTTAGTCAACAGTTCACACAGAGTTCCTTTTATACCAATCTGATATAGATTATAATTGACATATTTTGAAAATCACTTAATTTGAAGCAGTGCTACTGTTAGGGAACTAATGCGATGACTTTATTATCCGCCACATATGCCTAAAGCAGTGCTGCTGTTAACAACGGACTTATACTGTTAATCAGACGAGATCTGTTAACATTACTATCTGGCAAACAGCTTTAGGCAGCAGCACACGTTGCTGCACTGCTTGGCTAGTGCACTCAGCTAAGCAGTGTAAAGCAGTTGCTGTTAGTAAATAATACATATGTATATGAATCAATTCAATCTCATGTATTAGGTTGCTTATTATTATAGCCTTATAAATATTACTGTATTTTGTATCTTACAGGGATGAAATTCTAGCACAGATATGCAAGCAGCTTTATCTAAACCCCAGTCGCAGCTCGATCTCCCGAGGCTGGCTGCTGCTGTCGCTCTGCCTGAGCTGCTTTCCACCCACGTTGAATTTCGAGCCCTATTTGCGCAGCTATCTGAAGGTGGGCACTGCCAAGCTGCACGCAGCGCCAGCTCTGCAAAATCTGGAGCGCACCTTGGCCAATGGAGCGCGCTCACAACCACCATCGCTGCTCGAGCTGCAGGCGATTCGAAGTCGGCAGCCCCTAAAGCTGGCTATTTATTTGACGGACGGCCAGGCGCGCAAATTGCAGGTGGATGCAGCCAGCACAGCCCGAGAGGCAGTGCAGCAGCTGAGCGATGGACTGGAGCTGACCGACAGCTTTGGCTTCGGCCTAGTCTTGTCGTTAGATGAGAAGCTGATGCCCCTGGGAGCTGGGCGTGAGCACATCCTGGATGCCATTTCCAGCTGCGAGCAAAGGCAGCTGGATGCGCCCTGGAAGCTTTATCTACGCAAAGAGGTGTTCGGTGCCTGGTATGATCCCACACTGGACCCCAAAGCCACACATCTCATCTACAAGCAGATTATGAGCGGCCTAAAGTGCGGTGAATATCGCTGTCGCTCGGAGAAGGATATTGCCATGATCTGCTCCTTGGCCACCTACATCGAGCAGGGAGCGGTACCCGTGGCCAGGCTGACGGACAGCCAACTGACGGCCTTTGTGCCTCGGGACTTGCTGGCCCCAGGTGAGCGCGCTGTCCGCAATTGGAGTCGTCTAATTGCTACCATGTACGAGAACAGCGCCTATGTGAAGAAAGGGCAGGACCCGGAGTCGCAGCTGCGCGCTATGGAGGACATTTGTCTGTTTGGCCATCTATCCTGGCCCATGCGCCATTCTCGCTTGTACGAGGTGCAGCACGTGTCCGGCCCCAAACTGCAGAGCGAGGATCTAATTTTAGCCATCAATGCAACAGGCGTCGCGCTTATTGATGAAACGGAGCAGGTGCTCGCAGGCTGCAGCTATGCCGAATTGATCAGGGTTCAGTACCAGCCCAATGATCAGATGCACGTGCTCACAGCGCAGCAGGAGAACTTCGTGCTGCAGTCGAGCGAGGCTCGTGATGCCGTCGAGCTCATTGACTACATGATGCTGAATTTGCAGCAGCGCTCCAGTTACGGCGTAGTCATTCAAAGTTCTCAGCCAGACCAACTGAAAGATCAGCTGTCCGTAGTGCCCGGGGATCTAATTCAGTTCGAAGCTGGCGTCATGGGCGCTCAACTAATGGCAAATGATCCGCAATGCAGCTGGCGTGGATGCTCGAATGGGCAGTGGGGTCAATTTATAGCCAGAGATGTGCGAATTTTAGCCACACTAGTGAAGCCCAGCTCACACCTACAGCAGATATTCAAGGAGCGAACAACGAGCGGCTTGGTAGAGGAATCCACTTCAATGAAGCCCACAAATGCTCCGCTTCGTCGCCAGCATAGCTTGGCCAAGTTTGCAGACTTGCAATTCAGGGAGCGCTTTGAGTTCGTTTTGCATTTGTAGATTTTAGTTTTGAATATGTATTAATTTAATTTTACCGCAGATCGGATTTGTCGCCTTTGTGGAGATATTCCGCTGAGCCGCTTAAGGCGCCGCTCCTTAGGGCTCTGCATGCCAAGCCGCATTTGTACCAACAGGCGCTAGTCATTCATCATCACATACTGAAGGTAGGCGATCCGAGATATGCATGGTACTAACTTTGTAATGTAATGTGTACCTTTTCCTTAAGTACATGGGTGATATAGCACGTGGCAATCTGCCAGTGAACACGGATCTAATATTTCAGCCGGCACTGCAAGATGCTTTGATCTGCGACGAGGTCTTCTGCCAGCTGATGAAACAGCTCACCGAAAATCCCAAGGAGGTGAGTGAGCAGCGTGGCTGGGACCTGCTCTACTTAGCCACAGGGATCATGTCGCCGAGTGTCCTCATAATGCGGGAACTGGTTCTGTTCCTCCGCCTGCGGAACGATTCACTGGCCGATGCGTGTCTCCGCCGTCTGAAGCGTTCTGTGCAGCATGGCCAGCGGAAGCTGGCGCCACATCTGATTGAGGTTGAGGGTATTCAGCAGCGCTGCCTGCACATTTACCATAAGATTTATTTCCCGGACGATACGGTGGAAGCATTTGAAATCGAGTCCCACACGCGCGGCGCTGCACTCATCACTACGATAGCACAGCGGTTGGAGCTGAAGTCTCAACTGGGCTTCAGTATCTTTTTGAAGATGGGCGAAAGGATTTATGCCATGCCAGAGGCTGAGTTTGTCTTCGACTTTATTACAGAGCTGATGCAGTGCTTGCGCCAGCAGAAGACCATTCGCTCCAGCTGTGATGGCCACTACCAGTTACATTTCATGCGAAAGCTGTGGATTGACTGCCAACCCGGCAAAGATCTCAATGCGGATTTGATCTTCACCTACCCACAGGAGCTGCATAAATACCTAAAGGGCCACTATGCCATTCCACTTGATGTGGCCCTCCAACTGGTTAGTCTGATATACAGGGCGGATCCAGATTATGATGAGGGCCTGCCGCTTCAAGACCTTTTGCACCGCCTAGTGCCTGAAGATCTGCTGCCATTGCACACTCTTGCCGAGTGGCATCAAGTGCTGGGCCCCATGCTCAAGAGAGACGCTGGCCTCGGCGAGAAACAGGCAAAGCTAATGTTTCTGCAGGAGCTTGCCAAGCAACCATGTTTTGGATCTACGTTCTTCGTTGTCAAACAGCTGAACGACCAGACGCTGCCCGAGCATCTACTGATTGCCATCAACAGTGGAGGCTTCCACCTGCTCGATGTGAACTCGAAACATCTGCTGCGCAGCCACAGCTATTCGGAGCTGGGCATGTGGAGCTCAGGGAAGAATCACTTTCACATACGCTTCGGAAATATGATTGGCGCCGCAAAGCTGCTCTGCAGCACCACCCAAGGCTACAAAATGGATGACCTGCTGACCTCCTACTTGCGGTACTTTAATGATAAGTAAATGATAGCAATAAACATTGGATTATATGTACTTCAAATTGTGCGCCTTGTCGATCAGAGCAACCATGCCAGCCATCAGCTCCTCGCAGTTCGCCAGGATCTGAGCGGGTGGCAGTACAAAGCCAAAGTTGCCTTTATCGCGAAACTCAATGGTGTAAGCCACTTTCTTGTTCAGCTCATTAAAGACCCAATCCACAGACGAACCGGAAGCGACATCTGCAAGAGCGTCATCCCTTTTAGTTGGACGTGAGAGTAAAGACAGGGAACTAACTTACACAGGACGGAAGCCGTGGAGCCATGAACATAGTCGGTGCTGTAGACTAAATTTTTAATGGCACTGCCGAAGGCAGCGCCTATTTCAAGTAGGTCGTTGTAGTTCTCTGGAAACTCCTCAGCTGTATGACCGTAAGGGGAAAGCAACCACTGACCATAGGAGTGGAATGAGAGGTACACGTCGAACTTGTCCTTGATGGACGTTAGGTAGTCGGCCAACGCCTTTGTCTCTGGCTCTGACCAAGGATCCTCGCCAGCATATGTCTCGCTGCAGGGGTCCGCCGAAGCACCATTGTTCTCCATGAAGTGCGAGTCGAAATTGCGATTACCGTCGACTCCAATACACTTCGAGGTGGCGTGTGGCTGCCGCGTCTTGCGCCACAAGCGGTTCTATAGATAGGTAACCGGTTAGTGCTTACTTGTCAGACATGTGTATATATTAAGTGGCTCACAGATCGATGGGAGTACTCAAAGCCATCCACATTAAACACGGGAATAATATACCAATCATAGCTCTCGGCCAAGTTGCGCACTTCTTCCTTCTGCGAAGTAAGCAGCTCGTTGATGAACCAGGTTGCAGTGGCGGAGGTGATCCATTCACGGGCATGGATGTTGGACTCTATGAATATGCCGGGCTTATTCGCCCCATGGGAAATCTTGATGCCACGAATGTTACGCCCCTCGTACGATTTACCAATAGAGAATTCTTCGGTTACGGTGGGATATGTGGCAACAATGTTATCTAACCATTCGTAGATCTCGGCCAGCTCGTGGTACTGCCTCCAACCAAAAGTGCCGCTATCTCTGCTGGATACATGCTCGTCGTCGATAAGCCTAAACACCAAATAAAACTTTATAATAGGCAATTCTCCTTCTTATCGCCACTGTGTGCCATTTATAGCATCGAAAATCATCTTGGGTCCACTTACTTTTGTACATTGGGTATCGAGAGCTGACTGCTAATGCCATACAGCTTAAGAAGCAACTGAAAGTGCCTTGAGGCAGCGGGGCTGACCATTATGTCTACCTGCTTGGAGTGCTCATCATACTCCTTCCAAACATTGAACTAAAAATCAATTACAAAAAGCTATATCAAATCTATGTCTATAATATTGAATCCTCTACATGCCTTGTCGCTGAGTTCGCTCAGTCTGTTTATTAGCGATAATTGAATCTTGTTTCTGATGCTGAGGCGATGGACACTGTAGTCATCGTAGCGCACTTTCGGTGGGTCCTTGAGAGTCCCAGCGTTGACTAGGACTACAAGCGTTGCTAGCACCCATATCACACGCATTGCTAAGTTTGACTGAATGATATCGAAGTCGAGTCTATACTTGATAGCTACGTTGCACTTTCCAAGAGTTTTATTATGTTGAACTTATCTAAATTATTTTATTGATCATTGTTTTTGCCGGTATTTCCAAGTCGTATTGTAGTTTCAGATAGTCCGAGCCCGAACTGTTAGGTTTTACTTGAATGGATATTAAACCATTCACGACTTCTTTGCCACAATCTTCACTGTATTCCTCATCTAGCTAGATGACACGCAGCCAGAAAAGCTCTATTAAATAATTTGCTATCTGATAAATTCAAAAGTGTTCAAACTAATTATTCGGTGATATATAAATATATTTATTCTTTTATGGGTATTTTGGTTCATATGCCATCAAATGTATATTTTGGTTCTAAATATCCCAACCTTTTCGATTCTGCTAGAAGAGCCATAATGCCTATCAATGTTTCTTCTGCATTGGGCTTTATAAAGGCTGCTGGCAATACAAAGCCAAAATTCCCAGTGTCACGAAACTCAATGGTATAGGAAATTTTGATATCCTGTTCATTGTATGCCCAATCGTTAGTAGCACCTGAGGCCGGATCTAAAATTGAATCATCATACATGTATGTTGTGTAACCGCATAAATGTATTTTGTTTGCTTACAAAGAATGCCAGCTGACGATCCATATTTATAGATTGTGCCATAGGGCAGTCCGTTGACGGCATCACTGTATGCCTTCGCCACAAGCATCAAGTCATTGTAGTTATCGGGAAACTCCTCCGCTGTGTGACCATAAGGTGACAACAACAGCTGACTATAGGAGTGAAAGGCCAGCATGACATTCATTTTATGCTTAAGGATGCTAATAAAATCCGACATTGCTTTAATCTCTGGCTCCGAAAGAGGATACGGCCCAGCATAGGTTTCGTCGCAGGGATCCGAAGAAGCTCCGCCATTCTCCATCCAATGCGAGTCGAAGTTCCGATTTGCATCAACACCGATACAATCAGAAATCAGAGACGGCTGTCGTGTTTTGCGCCATAGGCGATCCTGAACAAATTATTGAATTTAATTTAAAATAATAAATTTAGTGCATATATTGCATTTACCGTTTCGTGCGTGTAAACAAACCCGTCTACATTCAGAACTGGGATAATGTACCAATCGTGGCTCTCGGCTAATTCACGCACCGATTCGTCTTTCGAGGTGAGCAGCTCATTGATCAACCATGTGGCCGTGGCTGAGGTGATCCATTCACGTGCATGAATATTAGATTCAATGAACACGCCTGGATTACCCCATTTATACGAGATGCGTAGTCCGCGTATATCCCGACCTTCATAGGACTGGCCAAGGACAAAGCCCATGGTAACTTCTGGGTGATTTGCCAGAATCGTATCCAGCCAAGCGTCGATTTCAGTCAAGTTGTGGTAGCGTGTCCAGCCAAAAGTGGCATCAGCTCTTGTGCCCGCTTCGTTCTCCTGGTCAATCAAACTGAAAATGACATTCATCTTCAGAGTATTAACTATTTCACCTGTCTACACTTACTCCTGCACATTGGCAATAAACATTTCAGCCGTTGCGTTGACAAGTCTTAATCTCTCCTCGAATAGGGGCAATGCACTTGGCGCGACCATCAGATTACACTCAGAGCCGTCATCGTGCCACAGGCTGAACTGTTATGCAATTTTTATCACAATAGCTTCTAGATTTCTCCCTTTAAGTAATACTTACGTTTTGCTTTAGTTTTGTTAGGTCGAGCAGACTTTGTCGCTGCATGGGGCTTTTATACTTTATCTTAAAAACCCTATAGTTGTCATAGCGCACCTTCTTTTTAGGTTCTCGTTTTTTAAAGACGCTAGCCCCATTAGCTAGCGAAATAATAATTATTATAGCCAATAGTATGTACGGCTTCATCTTTACTGCTCGGGCTTTGCTTGCTAAATACTGCTTAATTACAGAAGTGTTAGCGCAACACTCCATAAACATTATTAACACATAAAGATACGAGCTGTAGAATTTACTAATCGCACTACCAATCGCCACGATAACGACTTTAATGGAGTGGGACGCCTGCCAATAATCTCATTTCCCATTAATATTTGCTAGTCACCCCAGCACAAGAGCACTATACCTTTTTCGTTGTAGCTGGAATCGGAGTATCAGTCTGTATTCACCGATATGCCACGGTCTAAGAACTTTCCAATTCTGAAGTTACCCTTTTAAAAAATACTTAAAAGCCCGCAATAAGTTTTTAACGAGTCGAAATATTAAATTTGTTAATGCATGTTGCTTTGCTTTTATTGCTTTTTTTGTGTCAAGCTGATGAACGAAAGCTTAAATTATTTGTCCTTTTTGCACCCTGCGCCGCAATCTGAGCCTTCGCAAATGTCACAAAGAGAGGACTTCACCTGGTAGTATTCGGTGGCACGCCGATCCGTGTCGTAGTAGTCGTAGAGGGAGACAGCGGCTGGCTTTTGCTTGGCCACCAAATGCGCACGGACGCCTTCCACAGGTAAACACTTAACATCGCCTGGCGTCAGGCTGTCGAAGTAGATAATCACCGTAGAATCTGAGTTCTTAGTTTCGATGCGCTTGACTCTGTCAACCTCCTGAATTTTGCCAAAGCTATCCGAATCACCGATGAAGCCTGAGGGCAGAGCTATTTCCATAACGGCCATGTTGGAGTCCTTCTTCTGGTCGCTCGCCTCGAGAGGTACGTATTCAGCGCAGACCTCTAGGGTCAATTGCTGCATGGGTGTGTCCTTGACAGTGGGTGTCACCTTGAAACTGGGCTTCTTATCCTTTTCAGCTAAATTATATCGGTACGACAATTGCACCATTGCTGAACCTTGGCCCTTCGCGGTAAAGTTAACCTTTCGAGTGCTCTTTGGTAGGATATGGCTTTGAAGCACCAGTGAATTCTCTGGATTCACATTAATAGTACCATTGTTGTCGCCATTCGATGACACAAAGTCGATGTCAACGGTGCCAGTGCCAGAGCCGGCCTTGAAGGCAAACTTTGTTAGCGCTTGCAGCCCAATGACCGTATCCTGTGTAGAAGAAAAGCCGCCGTTGCTGTTACGTTGGGCAATGAGCCATTTGATGATTGGCAGAGAATCTTCAGCCGGCGCTTCCTCTAAGAGAGCCATCAAAACATAGGAAGTAATTTCGACATCGTTGCTGCTGGGACGCCAAGTCCTAAAGCCACTTGTCTCAGTGGTCGGCTTTTCAGCTGATTTCGACCACCACTTACGACCATCCTCCAATTTGGCGAGGCCCTGAAGCTTGTCTAGAACCTTTTTCGCCTGGGGATGTTTGGCCAACTGAAGAGCAACTGCCGCTATCGACAGGGAGTACTGGTCATCCGTTTTATCCACTTCTTGGGCAACAAATTGGAGACCCTTGTGAATCGCTTGCTGGTACTCTGACTTATCCGTGAATTCCTGTTAGAGAGAGAAAGAGAGTTAGTAATATTACAGTATGCTCTTCATTTACTTACCTTATTTTCAAAGAACGCGATGAGCACAAACGATGTGAGTCCTAAGGCGTTCTGATTAGCATTGTCAAACAATTTGCCAACCTCGGGAAACTCGCCATTCTCTTTTTGTGTCGATACAAGGAAATTCAAGCCCTGCATTATTATCGCGGGATCGACGTCCGTGTAGTTGGCAGCTTGATGGAAGGACCGCACAACATACGCAGTTAACCAGGTGCTGCCTGACTTATCCGATTTTCCGAAAGCGCTGTAGGAGCCATCATCGTGCTTATATGTTAATTCACGCTGGTAACCGATTTCGAGGAACTTCTTTGCCTTGGCCACTACACTCGGCATATTCCGATTGGTGACTTCAAGGTATTTGACAACCAGAATATTGGGCACGAAATTTACCATATTCTGCTCCCCACAACCGTAGGGCTTGCGAACCAAATTGTCCAAGTTCTTTATGGTGGGTCCCAGCAGATCACCGACTACCGAGAACTCTATGAATTCAGAGTCTGGAACCGCTTCGGTGGGTATATTCGCGTTCAGCTCCTGACTCAATTCAGACTGATTCATCAGATTAACGAAGACGGCTACATTTTCGAACTGTGTAACACCTTCCGGTTCGACCTTCAACTTCTGATGAATCGTATCGCCTGCCAATGGAGTTGTGGCTGTAATTTTCAATGTAATCGATCCCACTCTATTGGGGCGTATCATAAAAGAGATACTCTGCCCGTTATTGGATGGTACGGTAATGCGCTTAACTCGTTTTATTTCATCTATTGAGTTCTCCTCAACCTCGTTGGTAGCCTCAGTGAACTCGAACTCTTTGTCTGAATTATCCATTGTGACTTCAGCGTCAAGGCTCTTATCCATATAATTGAAAATAATAACGGGTACGGCAATGACCTCACCTGGTAATAAATATGAAATTATTTAATTTGGAATACCTTTTACGAAATAAATATTTTCGAGCTTTAGTCCTTACCACGCTTCACTGAGTAGGGAAGATTGGTAGACACAAAGAATGGCTGGAACACTCGAATCTTTCTAGGATTCTTGGTTAAAGCAATGCCGGTTCTTGGGTTTAAAGAAAATCCAGTTATAACCCATGATGTGATTGTGTCCGGAATCTTTCTGACCAGAGTAAAGCCCTCAGCATCATCACTGATAAGGGGAAATTAAATAATGTACATCTTTAGTTTCACTAATTGAGATATTTATATTATCAACAGTATCATTTAAAATCAAGTGCAAAGCAACACATAAATGATTAGGAAATAAATGGGACTCCTCCTCTACGATGGTTAGCAATGAATGTAACTTATAAACATAAGCTCGCGCAATAAGCAATACCAGTTAATATGAGATGAGTTTAGGACTTAGAACTTTTCTGTAAGCGAAATTTTGGTGTACATTTTTGTTAAATTTCCATGAAATATCCAAGTTTCCATAAATATTTCGCGTACGCCAGAAATCTTTTCCGAATCGTATGTCTCCTCATCGGTAAGATTCGGTTTCTGCGTGGTAGTTTTTCGAATCTTGTTGGTGCTTTGCCTTTCCCCACTGACTTTCATTATGGGTATTATACCCGAATCCAGTTTTTTTAAGTTGTTAACTTTAAAAGTAGATAAATTATATTAATAATTAGAGTGTTAGTTAGTTAGTTTGTTGCAGTGCCATGTAAGACCATGTTGTTATACTCGTAAAATAAGCTTTTTTGTGCCTAGAACTTAACCCGTGGTATCATTGCCTATTCAGAAAATGCTAATTACGTTATATTGCTTGTAAACATCCAAGTTTCGGGGAATTCTTTTCGAATTTGAGGAACGACAGCTGGAACTGGTCCTACTGACCCAACAAGGAGTTGAGTTCCTACAGAAGGTGGCATTGGTAAACCTCCAAAAGCGACTTCTAGGCCAGGTTCCGGTCTGAATGGACTCGGAAAACGATTATAAAGTGGACGATAATATGGTATATCTAGGAAAAAATTAATCGGTTTATTCATTGTATATTACATTAACCTTCAAAAGTCAACGTTCGTATAAAAATTGCTGCTGTTCATAACGGTGAATGGTAGATATAGTACTATATAGTAATGTGCTGTTCATAGGTGAAGATTATTGTGTTATAATCCAGTGTCTGAGTTAGTTGAATACCCAAATTAGTTGATGTAAATATAGTAAAAGTGTTAAAATTACATAATATTGTCTGCAAATATCCAAACTTCGGGAAACTCTTTCCGAATATGAGCAGCAGCTTTCGGTGGAGAAGCATCTGGTCCTATAAATCCATGCCTACTCGAAGTAATTTCAAATTCAAATGCGGACGGTAAAACACGCTGTGGATGTCGCAACAATCGAATACCTACGCACAAATAGGGAATTTTAGAGCATTCTGCATCTACATACATTTGCCGGAAAGAGATTAAAGCCTCTCATCCATATAGAAAACACAAAAAGACATTTTCAGATAGATTCAAAACCAGAGAAAGTACTCAGATCAGATTCACCAAATGAAGCTCATGACAAAAGCGGAATACTTAAAATTTAATGAGGCCAATATATCGGGCGACAGATCAAGCCTGTTGTCATATAGTATTTATGATCGCTTAAAAAAAGATTCAGAATATAGCACATGAAGCTCTACCAAAATATATAAAAAAAGATCTAGTAAGAAACTAAGAATCGAATGATAGGAATATGATTTGAATTGAAAAACCCGAAATCACGAAGAGAAAGTTAAATTGTTAAGTCAAGGGGTTTTATACTTCTCCATGTTTTCAAATATCCAGCTTTCGGGAAACTCTTTACGGATTTGAATATTCTGTTCAGAAGAGAAATAATGTACGCTATCTAGTACAAGTGGCACAATGTTCTCTGAAACTGCATGAAAAATACAATTATTAATAAAAACATATATATGCCAGAATTTCGACCGACCAAAAGCTCTAACATACAATATTCTCTAGGCACCCATAATTGACTTGATTAAAGTTAGTTGTAACGCTTATTCCATACTGCATTTATATGCTGTT
Source organism: Drosophila mojavensis (assembly GCF_018153725.1). Lineage (NCBI taxonomy): Eukaryota > Metazoa > Arthropoda > Insecta > Diptera > Drosophilidae > Drosophila > Drosophila mojavensis. The sequence continues at coordinate 358,886 of NW_025318858.1, read as the reverse complement.
GTAGTGCTACATTGCTATATTGTAGTTAGTTGTTCACCCAAAGCAGTAACTTTCAGAAAAGAGATATACTGATTTCGCAATTACGTTGTCTTGTTTGCAAAAATCCAAGTTTCTGGAAATTCTCTGCGAATTTTGTGGGCCATTGGAAGGGCCGTAGGAATTTTTGCCGCATAAAGATGGTGTATCACTGGCAGAGCCGATCCTCCCATTCCAAAGCCAGGTGACATGGAATTCAGGGCAAAGGAAGTATATAAAGGAAGGGCCGTGCCAAAAAGTCTAATACCTAAATACAAATTCGATTAGTGCAAACTGAAGATGAGTATGAATTACTTATACCACACAATTATCCTCCTAATTGAAATTATTAAACTAGACTCGTAAATCGAATTAAAAACTTTTACATCTCCTCAAATATCCAGCTTTCGGGAAAGTCTTCCCGAATTTGAATTTCCTCTTCCAACAAAGTACCATCTTCTTCGAGTACTTCTATGGCTTCAGTGGCCTCTGCGATTACGTCTACGGCTTCTGTGTATATCCTCCACTAAAATACTCTATTTAAAATACACAACCAAAGCAAGGAAGTAGATTGAGAGGAATTAAAGTACCTCAACCTTAATTGACCATGTCTGAAGAATTAAAATAGGTGTAATTATATGTTACGTAAGACCTCGAAACTATTGTGTTACTTTGCTTAATACCGTCTTATGGTGTGCTCTTCATGCTTTATGTTTTAAGGCGAGAACCCACCTTATATTGGTGGAGTGCCAAATCCAAACTTCTGCAAAATTCTTGCGTATCAATTTATTTCGATCCTCAATTTTAGGCACTGCAACGTCTTTGGTAACAAAGTCATTGATTGCTTCATCTTCCTCCTGAGCTTCTAGGTATATTTCATAATCAACTTCGCCATCGACTGCATCATATGATCGTGTTGCTAAAATATGTACACCAGCAAACAATTTCATTCATGCAACCTAGTTTTCATTTTTTGTATGCCTAACTCGTCTAAAATTCCGTACAGCCGTATCATATTGCCATATTGTTCCCTTATTCTATAAAAATCCTTGTTCAGGACTCGTGTCCCTTAGCTTACCAAAGTTGTACGGATAGTTGGCATTGGTAAGTGTGACCAGCCCGGATGTCTGTCCTGGATAGCGGCCATATCCCGATTGCCAGGGTGTAGATGTTTTGTACTTGTCAAGACTATCGAAAACAGCATCGCGAGCCAAATCATTTCCAGACTTCAACAGCAGCACGCTTTGATCAACGCCCAGCAGACCCACATAGGAATCGGCGTCAGTTTTGATTTTCAACTCCACGTCCTCACTGGGCTTGGCCTCCAATGGAGCGGAGATCTCAATCTGTGCAGAAATACCAACTGTTAACAGAAACAAATATTTATACTCAAGCAGCCTACCGAGTTATCGAAGTCCTTCTTGAAATCAACTGTCCGCTCCTCGAAGCGCAACTCGTTGTCAAAAATGAAAAACACGTAAATCGAGGCCTGTGGTACCATCGCAAACGTGGGTGTGAACTTAATGGTGTAAGTCTTGCGTCCTTCAGGGACATCGACATGTTCGGCCTTGACAATATTTCCACGAGCAATGATCGCGTAGACGAAGTATGGAATCTGTTCGTTAGACTTAACATCGAAGGAGACGTCTTTGCCCAATTTGGGACTAAGAAATTAATTATTATTATCTGTAGCCAAGACTAACACTATCTAGGGGCACCTACGTTTTGGTGCTCACAATTATCTGGAGCGGCTCAGCACTTTCAATAGTCGGTTGAAACTTGTGAATGGAGCCCAAGTAAGAGCTCGATTCATCATATACGCCTTTAACATTGTAGAAACGAGTGTCGTTTACGGGCAAGACTACGTCGAAGGTGGCTATTCCGTGCTCGTTTAAGGGAGCGTCCCATTCAATGCTTTTGAGGTCGGGTGAATCATCGGATCGATCAAAGTTGAAATATCTATGGGGCGCTTCGAGTACCAGCTTAGCCTTTTTCGAACCACCCTGTACAGGGGAGCCATCCAAGTTTTTAACCACAAACTGATAGGCAAAGGTCTTGCCTGGATGATAATTAGTTACAGCGTTGACTGACTCGATTTTGTAGCGCTGAGAGTGCACTGTCACAGTTGATGAAGCATTTTGCTTGTTGCCCGTCAAGTCCTCCGTAACTTCCGCAAAGATTTTCAAGGGCGGTGTATAACCTGAGCCATATGCTGACTTTTCAATGGGGAACTCCACATGAGCTTTGCCATCGATGTCGACAGTTTTCATTCGTTTCGATTCAGAGTTGATCGGCCTGTAGTAGTTGAAGTCTTCTTCAAGTGAGACAGTCGCCTTGCCCTTCACCGGCTTGCCATACGTATATTTGGCTCGAATTGTGGCCTTGACTACGCCATCTTGAATAGCAACATCCTTGGCTGATTCGACCACTACCTCGAATTTGGGCAGTACATATTTGGCCACCTCAAAGGACTTGCTTGCAGCTGTGTCATCGGCGACATTGACAGCAATGCTCCACGTACCCAGCACCGGCTGCTCCGACAGCTGCAGCTCTCCCGTGTAGACGCCCTTCGTCAATTGAATATCGATTAGCTGCTTAATACGATTTTGCTCTCCATCACTGATGGCAATCGTGATGGGCTTATCAATCGCTGCAGGTCGTGTGTTCTCATCTAGAAATAGCACTCGGTACTGCACTAAATCCGATGGCTTGTACGTGGCCTTATCGGTTTGTATGAATATTGATGGCTTGTTATCAGCATAGTTCAACTTGGTTGTGTTCTTGAAGATGACGCCCTCAGTGCCGTCGGCTGTCAAATTGTAGTCCCCACTCGATAGAGTCGGCACATCGAATTCCACATTTGTCGTGGACATAGGCAGCAGCTCCACCTCTTTTGTTTCATTGTAAGATGGCCCAGTGATGCCCACCTTTATGGTGCTCTTGCCCTCAGCCTTGTGCACAGACACAGCCACATTGTATTTAAAGTTCGAGCGGATCGTTCCAGGTGCGATGATCGTGTACAGACTGTGGAAATTAAAAAGATATGCATTAGTTCTATAAATATTTGTACGGTTAGACGGTAATTATTTATTTTACTTCTTTCATCTCATAATAAACCGGATTCAGCTGAGTAATTTATTAATTATTTGCAAACTGTGTATATACGATAAGTACTTATGAGCTTTACTGATAATCGATCATCCATCATTATTCCTACGAATGTTGTTAGGTCATTTTACAACTCACAAAATATTCATTAGATAACAAACCGAATAAATTAAAAGGAGTTTTACTCCGCTTGTTTTCAATCAAGCATAGTGAGGAAATTTGTTGTATTTTTTATGTATATTCGTGTTTGTGTGTTTTTGTTTTTGTTTTGTTGTTTCTTTTTTTTTTTTTTTTTTTTTCGTTCTTCACACATGCTGGGAGATAACGTAACATGAAAGCCTTTGATTTGGAATGAAAAAGTATGCACAACTTGACATTTTACGACCATTCAACCGGTTTTCAATATACAATGAAAACCGTCTCTTCGTAGATTTAGACAGCTGCAGAAGAAACTAGCAAGCATTCAATTCAAAATGTATTCGAATTAATTCCTAGAACTTTTGAGACGATGATAGCTTCATGGAATTGCATATATGTAGATAGACTAACATTATTTATCACTTACCCAGTGGCATTGATGAGAAGTCCCAATTGAAATACACATAAACAAAAAACTAGCAACCGCGACATTTTCGCGGCTTTTTTTGTTACAAAAATTAAATAAAAATGCAAATTTTTTATTGTTTCTGAAAATAGCTGAAAGGAAATTTAATGGAAAACCGTCAGAGAATTACTGTGGCTGCTCAAACAATTATAATTTAACGATGTACTGAGTACTATGTATAAATATAATGTTGTTCTACATGATTCATAGTCAATATTGTTTTTTATTTATTTATTGTCTTGTTCACTATCAGCATATACATATGTATATATAGACACACTATAAAGCGTAAAGCACACAGAACACTGCACACAGAACAAAGCCCAGCTTTAGTTTGTTTGGGCGAAAGCCACGGATGCTCCGATGATACGAACCGTACGACGTTTGGATCCACAATGAGCTCGCTCTCATGCGCTGCGGGCCTTAAGTATGATTTTTGAGTGTGACACGAACACCGATCGGCCCCTATTGTCTACAATGTTCCACACACACACACACCCACCCAGGTCCAGTGTCTGTTGAGAAAACCCCCGCTGTTAACTGTTGGTGTCGCTTTGAGAGATCGGCTCTTGTTTAACGATCTTCGGTAGACGTCACTGATGAGACAGCCGATTCATACTCAGCCTTTTTAAGATTATTTGTTTGTTTATTTAATCAGCGAGCAGTCGATGTGAGCACACGTCTCTAAGCCACACGTTTTCGGCGTACAAAACAGTGCTTGACACTAATCTAATTTATTTGTGGTTTATACCGCAACTTTTCCAATATAAATAATATTTCCCAATTTAGTAAAATTGATAATTATCAAAATAATATTTATAATAAGACTGAAACGAATTTACATCAGGTTAAATTTTTAGCTATTTCAATATCATTATGTACCTCAGTCTTCTCTATGTGAACTGACCCAATCGTCAAGTCGAAGCGGATTAGCAGAGACATACACCTTATTCTATTGTGACCAGCTCTTGCGATTTACCCTGTAAGTTAACTCTAACTACTTTCTTTATATACAATGGTAATTTTAGACTCCTTATTATAAATTCATTTAAGCATTATTTACCTTTTTTAAATTTGGTATGGCCAACGCATTACTTCAAGTCTCTAGCCTCAGCAGAGACACCCACCCTTTAGTGAAAGCTCCGCCCTCTAGACCGTTTTATACTCAATGAGAACAGTTTAAGAGCTTTGGCCAATGCCAATTAGAACTCGACTCAATAGTCTAGTTAAGTTAGAGCTCCATTCCAAATTAAAAATATTGAAGAAATTAGTTTAATTATAATAATTAATGATAATATTTTTCTTTATTAAAAATATTCTACTGGGTTGTGTGAGTTTGCGTAGCTTCATTAATTACACAGTTGAACAATTGAGAATATGCATACATCAATTTTAATTTAATTGTTGACTGCCTAAAAGTCAATTATAATATTATTTATAGGTTTTTCTCCTCTGAGGATGCTTAATATGTGGCCACACAGCTTGCTGTCTTATACAAATCAAAATATGTTTTCTTTTCTTTTTTTTTTTTTTTTTTTTTCTTTCTTTAATATTTCTAAATGTATCACAAATTATGTATAACTTATAGGGCAAAGTAATCAGAGAACCCAACCTATGTATCGGAATTATATTTCTTTGGCTTTCCATTGCGTTGGGTTTGCAAATCAAATGAAAATGCTTTAGCTAATATTGCATTTGGTTTTGGCCTCACTTAAGTGGACAAATAAATTTCAAAGATGTAATGCAATCCCACATACATACATGCATACATCATGAATTACATAGATATATTGTAAGAATTGTGATAATAATAATAATTGCTTCATATCACCAGTTTGCCTGGACACAATCGAATTCTGTTTCCGTTAATATTTTTTATTTGAAATTTTTGTAATTTCAGTGTATTCTGTATCACAAGGTTCGTATATTTTATTTCAATTGGATTCTGAGCACGTTCCACATTATCGACTTGTTAAAATCAAACTATTTTCAAATCACACGAATTCAAAGTTGACTAAAGATGGATTTCAGTTAGCTTAGGGTTTGCTCATCTGGCCAACAGTTAGAGAATTACAGAGAGAAAGAGAGAGAGAGGGAAGATAGGGCCTTCAACATAGGGACGGAACGATCAATCAAACGTTGGGATATTCTGTTGAGCTAAAAATCATTTTCTTTGTCAAATATGAAAATTTTAAAAAAAAGGTGTTTAATGTATTTAAATGTCTGTTAGCTACTTCACAACTTGTCTAAAATTTGTTATAATTTTCAACCTATTTAAGTTTCAGACTCGTATGCTTGGTCACAAGATTTTTACTTGAATGGGCTCTATGATGTGTTGTAGATCGTGCCTTTGGTACGCTAATAAATCATCCATGTCTATTTATAAATGTACCACGTTAGGTCTGTATATGTGAATCTCAAATTGTATTACTCAAATATTCCGGATCAAATATTCCGCTACGTATTTTGTACATAGAACGGCTACGATGGAAATAGTATGAATACAAAATCAGCGTACGGTAATATATAATCTTGATATATGGTAGTAGAGTCTATAGCAAAATAAACGTGAAACAAAAATTCGAAGCACCATTAAGCTACGCCTATCTACAGTACTCGAACATTAATTCCGATTGCGCGTCTCCCATTAATTATTTACAATAGTTTGATACGGTTACTCGATGGCTCCTTAGCGTATCATGTGCAGCTTCCAGCGGAGCACAAAGTACGCAATAATGCGCAGTGCGAAGAAGATTCCTAACAGAGCAACCGCATCGACCCAGAAACGGGCGTCCTCCATGGACATCCACTCCAGGAACTTCTTGGGAACGCGATGGTGACAATAGATCTCATTACAATGCAACTTTGCGCGGTCCATGCCATAAATGGAAACCATAGCACCTACAACAATTAGTCGCAATTAGTCATCGGGTAATTGAGTTTAGGTATTCGTACTTACCCTCAAAGCCATAGCGCACGTAGCTTACATATGTCAGCCACTGCAGGTAGCCCGGTATAGTATCGAAGTTTACAAAGAAGCCCGAGAACAAAATTGTTGGTATCGTCGACACGGGCCCAAGAAAGACTCCCGTTTCGACATTCATTCCAGCACCAATGAGTAGTCCCAGAGACTGAGCCACTAATGAGTTGAGCACACAAATGAACACAAACATTGAGATGCGTTCTATTTCCATGGGCTGAGAGGTTAAATAGTAGACAACCAGTACAAACACACTGGAGAAGACGATCTGAAAGCCAATTCAAATGTAAATCTAAATGACATGACTCGCTGTACGTTGTGACTACTCACCTGAAAGGGAATGTCAGCGAGAGTCTTTGCAAAGTAGAACGACTTCAGGGAATACCAATAGTTCAGATGCTCTCGCTCAAACACCGACATCTCTGTGGGAACTGTGGAGGATCGAAGCAGTATTGAGAATATGTGAAATCATAAATCTGATCTGCTCTATGCTTACAGGTCAGAATTGTGGGCATCATGGCCGTGAACGTTGTGAACAGAGCGACAAAGAATATGCAGCCAGCATTGCTCATAATCTTGCTAGCCTCGTTGCCGACATCATAGTAGATCATTCCAATGATGGCGCCTACAATGATATGCGAGGCTAGTCGCATGTGAGTCAGCATGCGATCCCGCATAATCGTACGGAACGAGCGTTTCAAGAGTATCCAGAATTGCGTCCACCCGCTAGTCGGGAAGCCCGTCTTGCTGGGCAGCGTAACGACACTCTCGTGCGAGTCGAGCAGCGAAGTCATACAGCCGACAACGGTATTCGTGCCACCGGATACGGCGTTCTGGCTTTGACCACCTTTCGAGGAACTAAAACTGCCGCTGTCGTCGTTGGTTATCTGTATGTTGACGCCACTGCAGTCGGAGGTCTGCGATTGCTGGGCCTTCAGCTTCGGTGGTTTGAGTTCCGTTAGCTCGTCCGCTTCGTACGCATTGGCCGACTTCTCGTCCTCTAGGGTGATCGTCGCAACGGCTTTCGTTGAAGCTGCGCCGCTGCCGTTGCCCTTAATAATATCATTGTTGATGGACTTGGCGTTCGATAAATTGACTCCGTAATCCTTGTGCGTGTACTTCTTGCAAATTCCGCCCTTGACAGCCTCGACCAACTTGGGCACTGCCTCGCCGTACTCGCCCGATGCCACCTCTAGCACGTAGTCAGCTGGGTTGTGGTACGAAGGGCATTCATATCCCAGGGACGAGAGGTACGGCACCAACCCGTGCACTCGGCCTTCGTACACGCACTGTCCCTGTGCCAGCAGATAGAGATGATCAAACTTTTCGAAGAGGCGCGCCGACGGCTGGTGAATCGTGCAGACTATGGTGCGGCCTCCACGCGCCAACGACTTAAGCAGCGATATCAACTGGAAGCATGTCGAGCTGTCCAGGCCGGAGGTTGGTTCGTCGAAGAACATTACTGGCGGATTGTTGACCAATTCCAAGGCTATGGACAGGCGCTTGCGCTGACCGCCCGAAAGATTACACGTTAATGTGTTAGTCGATTCCTTTAGGCCAATGGTCTCCAGTATCTCCTCGACGACGACACACTTCGCATAGTTGATCATGTTCTTGCCGAGCTTGAGATTGGCGGCCACCATCATCGCTTCACGTACTGTCAGATTGGCAATCAGAACGTCGTCCTGCATGATGTAGCAGGAGAGCTTGCGGAAACGCCGAAGATTTCTTTCCTTGCTGTTGATTAAAACCGAACCGCTGAGCTGGGACGTTCTGCAATGCAACAAGACCAATTAGCGATCAGCGATCAGTGGAATTAGATCCTCGACACTTACTTATATCCAGCCAGAATGTTCATCAATGTGCTCTTGCCTGCACCGGAGGGGCCCATTATGGCCGTTATCTCTCCATTGCGAAACTTGCCAGAGACGCTCTTCAGGATGGTCTTGAAGCCCCGTATGTGTCCGTCCGGCACCGAGTAGGAGATATCACAAAACTCGATGTCCACCGGCGGTCGCTGGGGCAGATGCGATAGCGAAATGGTGCCCTTCTTCTGCCCATTGGGGCTTGTGCTGGTGTTATTTTGTATCTTGGGAGCCAGGCCGTGATTGCTGGGCCGACCATTGCACAAGTTGTTCTGAGAGCTGAAAGGGAGAACAAAGGATTGCGTTAGCTGATAGTGAATTTTCCGGCAACCAGCTAACTAAATGTAGCCTACTTGACTACGCCTGCCTTCAGCCAGCATGGAGCCCCGTCTTCCGGTCGCTGCAACGCGCTCACGCAGCCGTTCTTCGTCAGCTTCGTCTGGACAAAGGACAGCGAGCGCTGCGCGCGTGCGGGATTACCCTTGGCTTGCAGATCTTGCAGCATGTCCGCGTGGCTCTCCACATACGCGGATCGCCTGAACGGCACATTCTGTGCAGCTGCCTCGAAGCTGGTGTTCTGGATGCCCTCCAGTTCACTTATTGTGTGTCGATGACATGGGTCGGTGTCGGAGATGGCACTACTGCTGCTGATTAGCGTCAGCTCCAAGCCGTTCGGCATGTTTCCTTAATTTATTTAACGCTTTCATAGACACATTTTCAATCTTACTACACGTTTCAGCCAGTTTCTGTGTGTGATTTCTGATTCGATATTCCACTGAAAAAGCCATTCAACATGCCCAATCGGCAATAGTCAATAGCCAGTCAACCGTAATCAGATGTATGTGTGAGTGTGCCTGCATTGCCGAAGAGCTCGGGTCTAGGCACCTCTGCCCCACCCCACCGCACCGCCACACCACGGCAATCAATCGGAATGTTTGTGCAGAGCAAAGTTCAATTTGCGTTTCATTCATAAACTGCCGTGCGATACCCTCGGTTGGTCTCTTATTGATAAAAATATGCCGTCCGCAAGGGACGAGGGGAGCGCCATCCTAAGGCGCCCAATGTCAATTGAGAAGCCAGTTTTCGGTGCAAACTACTTATTTTAACAAGTCGACTGAAGCCAATTGATGATGGATGGATTGACGTTTAATTGTCGTACAATGTGGGTCGGAAGCTGCTCCATTAAATACCTTGTACATCTACTACAACTACGGGCAGAACGGTGCCAGAGCGAATAAACACTTTCTATAAATATAGCCGGGGGCGCAGTTCAAAGTTCCTCTGGGTGTTTATAATTACCAATTCCCGCTGTGCCCAGAACACGTACATTCAGTCAGAGCACGCTGCTGTGCCTCAGAAATTGAACACTCACAAAATCAGAGAACACATTGCGAGAGCTGCCAATAGGTAGTTTACTTGCATCAAAACTTTATACTCAGGAATTGGAATCCATTTCGTCTCGGCCCAGCAAACAAAGCAATTTGAATTCCAGCACTGTTTGGGCCACAGCCATGTTTGGGCCAAGTCAATTGTACGGCTATTTAGCGAGAACAATTATTGTGGCCGGGCGAACAATTTTGGCTACACAAATTACAACCCTGCGCCATTAGCTGGCAACTGGGTAAACAACAGATCCAAGCAGACTGCTGACTACGGCAATCGGCCGAAGCGAAGCGAAATCAGCTGTTCGCTATCTTCGCCCGCTCGGCTGTTACCAATACTAAATAGCCAAATAGCGAAAAAGTGAAATAGCCAAACAATCACATGCATGTCTGTTATCCAAAGCAACAACGTCATCAGCTCAGTTGAATTGTTGTCGGTGGCATTCAGTTTGTATACAGATACGATAAATACGAGTCTCTCTCTCTCTCTCTCTCTCTCTCTCTCTCTCTTTCTTTCTCAATGCCGCTGCTGCTGTTGTTGTTGCTACTGCTGTTGCTGTTGCTGTTGCTGCAGTTGCTGTTGCTGTTGCTGGCGTGCACTGTGGAACAGTTGCGAATTGCTCGATTCGTTTCCCGCGAATTTCTCGGTGCGCGTGCACCCAGCAACTGGCCTGGCCGACTGGCTGGGTACATTTTAAGTGCACATGCACTCGATTGCACTCGATGTAAACGAACTCAAGCAGCAATACCTACAGCAACAACGGCGGCGACAACTACAACACTGTGCTCGACAGCGTTGCGAAATGAAGACCCGAAGACCACAAAGAGACCACGAATTAGGTATTCATTCTTTGTTTCGATGCCCGCTCATTCGGTGAAAGGAGCATATTGCTGTATGCTCTCTGTCCGCCTCTCCTGACTTGAATGACAGCTCGATTATATGTATGTATGTGTAACAAACGCTTACGTTTCCTCGTCTGATACATTTTGGATACTCCTTGAGTTTATTGTCTACAACGCAATTGCTGCATGACTCTATTATGCCTCGAGAACTGGAATTCTAAATATAGACTTCTGTACGCAAGCGCTAGATAAAATAAGTGGAGATAATTCAACGTTCAACAGTTGCCCTTTAGAATCCCGGGTAACGTGACGAGTTTTCGTGGTATCACAAATCGAATCTGCTATGGGCCCTGCCAGCTGTAATTGCTTATCAATTTTAATGTCTTGTAATTGGCAACAATTTGAACAGCCATTATATTGATGGATTAGCAGTAGGCATAAGGCAGCTGCTGCCGTTTCCCATGGAAGATAATTGCAGTACACAGAACAGTGAAAACTGGGCTTCGACTGGCCTATCCATCGACCTGTTACATTGTTGTTTTCCACTTTAAAGTTAAGCGGAAATATCAGATGGCGTAAAGTATTAGATCATCCGCGTTTTGCGACAATTAGGCATTTTACAACGGCCTGACTGGGTAACTGGGTAACTGTGTAGCCGTTCCCTAATCTAAATTCATTGTTTCTAATACCCCGCACTATTGCAAATGTGCAGAAAGGGTATATATGTGAATGTATTTAAAGGTGCAAAAAGCGCATTACTTGAAACCTATTAAAGCGACAGATCTGAACGCAGCATTGGTATTTTCTCCAGTTGTGCGAAGAGGGGGAACTGTGTAAGGGATATCTTCTAGTCGACTACTCTTACATGATTATTTATGTACGTGCATGTGTGGTTAAATGCATGCATTTACATCTACATGGGGCATGCATGTGCGTTTCGTTCGCCGGACTTAATTCCCTTCGAATTTGGGCGACGAATCAAAACTCGCAAACAACAAATATGCAAAGCCTCAACCCAAATAAAGAGTGCGAGCATATGCGATAATAACCGGAATGGGTTCAGCGCATGATAACGCTCTACCCATAAGCCTGTACGGCACCAATAATTATCAGTCAATGTGCTAGAGCCTCTTCTGGTAATATCATACTAAAGGGTAACTGGGTTTTTGCGCGCGAATATCCTTCAGGGGAATAATAAATAAGCTACAAGAATAGTTGAGGCTAGTCAGAATAAGGAGCGTGTGTAGGTGGCTAGGATGAAACCCCTCTTTTGTTTGCCATTCTCGTTGACCTCGATGTGTGGGAAAGGTCAATATGTCTGTAAGACTTGGGGCTGGCAAGGCAAGGAAACACTTCGAAGAGCTAACAAATGCGGAGCCCAACTGTCTGCTAGTCAATGTATTTTTTATTGCTTAGGGCCAATTGAATTGCATAATCGCCTCAGGCCTCGCCTCACGCCGCATGTCGCACGTCGCACGGTTCTAGTTGTTCGACGCTCGATTTTCACCTCAGTTTCTAGAGCCGAATACCGACGAGCGAGAGTTTAGACATCGTTTTGCTGGCACTTTTAATTTTTTAATATGCACATATAAATAGTTAAAGGCCAACTGCAGCCATCACACAAAAATGAGGACTAAACTAAATAAATTAATGTCCGTAAGGCGACCTCCGGGACCGACACCAAACTAAACTGAAACTGAGACTCAACTCAACTCTCTGCTGAACAGACCCGACTACGACTACGACATCGACTACTACTGCGACGGCAAAGTTTGGACAGCTTGGCGGCTTGTTCGATTTTTCCAAGCACGCGTCGCCAGCACTGCAGAGAGTTGGTTAGCAACAATATCGAAGTTGAGTGCCCTTTCTTTGCTGAAAGGGAGTATTGCCGTCGTTAGGCTAAGGATCACATTTAAACCAAAGCACGAATGGAGCTTTGGCACATGAGCAGACACAATGGAAATCATCGCCGAACTAGTTAAGACTTTGATAAGGAGCATTACTTAATCTGCAGATTTGCTGGCTCGATAGAGTAATCCCTAGTCTGTGCTCTCTATGGCTAATGGGTTTCTTTTCCGCTTCGTTTTACCATTGTTTCTAGCTATAGCCAGCCCTCCTGGCAATTGCCGGGCCCTCATGCCCAGCCGTATACTATACGTACGTTTGAGTTTTGCTCGTGGCTGTTTTTAGTTGCTCATACGACTAGTTGGCTCGTCCTGCAGACTCTGAGTGTGTCTCAGAGCCAACCATGTTTGCCAGGGTACGTTACTGGGGTAGCAAAAAGAATGTGTCAAGCGTTTTAAATGCTTTTTATGACTTTTCCATCTTTTGTGTGGCGGCCGCACTGCTTGAATAGAGACAGAAATATGTGCAGCTGTGCTGATCATGTAAAGCTGTGCTAGCAGCTGCCGGGACGTCCTCTTTTAATTACACATCGCACATTGTGGGTGTTAACTGGGCAGCATTGGATTGCACGAGGGCGTCAGAATAATCTATTGAATCCTCTATTTGCATTTTAATTACGGCGCTCTGTGTCGACTGTGGTCCCCTGTTCAAGGGTAAATGAGTGATGTTCTCCGAACGACGCGACGGTAAGGATTTTCCTGTGCCGAGCACCTCTTGCTATTTACCTGTTTACCTGTTTGCTATTACCCACTGGCAAGTCATTTAAGCTATTGACACATCACTTAAGCTCGATTAGAAAACATTTGTGTGTCTGGGGTGTGAAAATCGGTAAGATCCTTGAACAACACTGGAACGGTTCGTTAGATATATACATTATAAGACCTCCCTTCGTCTATCCCTTGAAATCGGCTTTAATGAAAAGTTGAATTAGCTACCAGAAGGCGATTTTCAAGCTTGACACGCAATTTATTTTTCAAAGTAAGCTCCTGCCAAGGAAGCTTTATGACTGTAAACACGTATTTTGCTCCCTATATATGTACATTTAAATAGTGCGAGTTTATATTTTCTATCGATTTTTCACAACTGCTACAATTTCCTCGGACTGCCACAGAAAGCATACCAATTTAGTAGACAGTTCTAAATTTAGAGCCTCGAGCTCTAGCATGACTGAGACGACATGCTCGCCAGTCGCCTGATTTATGGAACTGGCTGAAGGGTCCTGAACTGATTTGAATGAACAGGAAGCCTCTGTGACTTAATGAGCGCCCGCTCCCACGCACGTTTTTTCCTTTGACTTTCGACACGCCCTAATTTAGACAGACTATCTGGGTCGAATTGGAATTGAAGCTCCCACCTGCGTCGCCAGGTATCCCACTTTCGACCACAAACATAATCCATGCTAATCTCATTAGTGATAAATCGAGGCCCCCGTTGTACTCACCCACAGAGCGCGTTGCATTGCTTCAAGTCGTTTGGCTTTTGCAGAGGCAACGACTGGAGCTGATTCAGCAGGGGAACTGGCTCAGAGCTCGATGTGCCTGTGCTGGATCCTTGCTGGCTGGCTGGTAGAGGGACTGCGGCTGAGGCTGAGATGGCTGTTGACGCAGTTGTTGCTGTTGTTGCTGTTGTTGCTTCTGTTGTTGACGTTGCTGGGCTAATATTGCTGCTTTTATAGTGAACTACACTGAGAGGTGCCAATGTGGATGCTGCTGTAGATGCCGATGCTGATGATGATGTTGATGTTGTTGCCTTACAGGCAGGCAGTATGACGGCGCTGCAGCCGCTATCCTTGTCCACAAGTGGAACATTCGAGTCGAGCAACTCGTCCATTGCTTAGATTCAATGAGTATCTGACCAAGTGTGAGTTCTAGACAATTGCGATTGGCATCGGACAATTGGCGAGAAAGACTATCTGGGCTACTTATATAGCTTTGATTTGATTATATTTCTATATATATTTCTATATGCTTTTGGCCTTCTTATTTACAGGGTATCTTTTGTGCATGCTACTGGCTGAATTGGTATGGAATTATTCATTGTTTATGTTTCACAATTGATTTGGCATATTCGTTTGTCACGCAGCTGGAAGTAATGAATAATTCAGATTCTTTGCCTTTCCCTCATCGCAAGCAGCTGGAAAGGAGAAGAGAAGATACAAATTAGATGCATATAAATAGGAACTCGCCTCCTAGGGTCGACTGATGAGTCAGATTTCTAAATACATATATTAAGGAGCTCATTCTCGCAGCTTTAGCATTAGCGCGTGTGACACTGATCAGGAGTTCTGGGTTTAGCTGCACCCGTCGGATGCTTTGGCATGTGGCTGATGCGATAAGATTGCAGTTGTGCGGAACCGTTTCGCTATTTTTCGAAAGCATATATACATATATAGATTATAAAACATTAATATAAAGTGCCCGCCTCTACATATAAATTTATTACAGATTTGCTTGCCTCCGCGATTAGGGATGACTGTGATAAGCACGTCGAGCTGGAGCCATTCGGCTGCCTTCTGCCTTCTATTCCACCTAATCGCAGATATGTAATAATTGCCTTTAAACTGTTAAGGCACAGGTGTTTTATGTTTTATAGGCTTCCGTCTGGTCTGCCACCTGATTTATAAACCATTGCCCCTAGATATACAGCCCCATCTGCAGCTGCGAATCTGTCAATCATAGTATGTTCATCTTGACAGAAGTCAGAAGCCTTAAACTTGCGTGGTCGACTGGCCCTACCTTCAGCTCAAAGAATTGGGTTAGTGGCACAAGCAGGGAGTGCGCTATCATCCAACTTTTCGAATATGCACATAGATACAGCCTGACATATTCCCGAATGGCGTGGCACGAGGCTTTAATCACATATTTATAAATGGCATAATATTCATAAACAAATGGCGACCGTAAACAATTAAATAAAAATATTTTGCCAAATTCCTCTCGGCAACAAACGCAGATAGACAGACTGAGAGAGCGAGAGTGCGAGCACGAGCGGAAGAGAGAGAGAGAGAGAGAGAGAAACCAACTGAGAACGCACGCGCGCTCAATAGATACAGAAGCAAGAAAGATACATATACACTTAAAGATACATATGCTGTTTTATTGTTTCTAATGTAGTTCTTTATATATTTAAAGAAACTGTTTCTATGGCAGCGCTTTAAATATATATGTATGTAGATGTGGATGTGGATGTGGACGGAGCTAGCAGAACTGTATATCTCAGCCAGCTCAAGCTGAGGGGGAAGATTAAGGAAGGTAGTCCAGCAGCTGGTGATGGAACGAGGCAGAGGGTGGTCTGGTCAGGGGTCGACTGCATTTTGTTTATCCGCGGAGGGGGTTGCAACTTGCAAGGCAACAACCACCTCTTGCAGCAGCAACTGAGCCGAACACAGCTACTCGCAACGCAATTGAAAATTTTCGAATTTTTTTACTAAAATTTTAGTTTGCAGCCGTAGCTCACCTTAATCACAATGCACGAGTTCCAAGAATTGCTGGCGCATAAAACTTGTTTTTCTCTGATTCTCTTTTTGTTTTTCTTTTTTGCCACACTCTCAACAGATACGTTCTCTGTCTTTGGTCGGCTGTTTGCTGTTGGCTGTTTGCTAGAGATGCTCACTGCTTTATTTTAGGCTCACTTTATTGTCAAATATTTCATATAAATTCGGCTGTTGGTGAAGCACACACACAAAGAGCTTTTGTTGCTATTTCTATTGCTGCGTCTCTCTCACTTTAAATACGTAATTGTTTTTGTTTAAACTGCGATGTGAACAGCGGACTCCGAACTGCGGAGCACACCCAATAGAGCATATCAAGCAGGCTGCCTCCTCCTGAGGAATCGCAACTGTTTGGTTCCTGGTCTAATTTAAGAGACAGCTCAGCACATCACAGCACAGCTGGCTGAACAAGGTACAAAACGTGTTTCCTTCGGCGGATCACGCGACGAGTTTCCCCAGCGACGCTCGATACAAGCAACTTGAGCGCACCGCGAACGAAAAAGAACTGAAACTGTGAGCGTTGCTAATGCTGCTGCTAAGCTACCCAGCGTCGCTCTTTGTCTGTCTTTTTCTGCCCTCTCTCCCTTCCTCTCTTCATCCGATAGCTATGTGAATCGGATATGGGTGCATGCGTGTGTGTGAGTCCGCATTGAACATGTGGTGGAGCAGCAAGACGACGAAAACACGACACGTACGTTTCGTCAATGGCGGGAGAGAAAGAATGAACGAGAGAGAGCAAGAGCTCGTGGTCTCTGCTCTTGCTCCATAGAATGGTTCAGCTTCTGCTGCTGTTGCGCTGCTGCTGCGTCGTCATAATTGCTTGCCACGCTGTAACCGCCTTTGCCCTTGTGTGTGCGTGCCAAAATGGTCTGCTGCAGTCTGCGCAGTGCGCATGTCTCACTTCACCATGTGCATGTGTATGTGCGTGTATGTGTTTCAGCTGACTGCGAACAGCTGATCATAAACAGAAAACAAACGATTCACATGCTGCACTTGGGTTGAGTGCAACTGCACTCAAAACTGGTTCCTTCTTTGTCTGCCTCTCTTTTGCTTGACGATGCGTCAGCTGCACTTGCAACTGCTTCAATTGCTGCAAACTTTGAGCGGATACACTATTGCACGGGCTAGTCTGAGAAATTCTCGATTTTATCGTGAACACACTTATGTATATATAGTTGAGCTTAATACCTAATAAGTTAGGGACTATAGACATATAGAAATTAAAGCGAATCTTCTAACATGGGATTTCTTCATATTCATATACATTCTTCGTTAGGTGGAAGTGTTGAAACCACCCTCGTAATGCATAGCAGTTTCTCTGAAATATTGATATTGCCCTGTCTGACATTTCATAGCGATCTTTGAACTGCCTAATGCCCGTTGGGTTGACAGAAAACAAAGCACGTCTCGATCGACATGAATAAAAATCCAAAACAAAAACAATTCTGATTTGCGGCGGAGTAATCGCATGAGCAATTCGTGTGAGTACACTCGCACTCATTTATAACGATCACAAAGCCACACATACATACATACATACATATATCATTCTAACTCTCAGCCTCAGCGGCCAAAGTTCGGAGTGAGCAAGCCTGACTTATGCATGTAACACACTCATACATAAGCAAAAATAATACGTACATACCCACATATGTCCTAGCTTACTCACATACACACACACCCGCCCGAATCATACACGCGTCTCCAGGGAAAACATGACGATGCTTTTAACATTGAATATATTTGATTTGTGTGTGTGCGAATAGGAATTCTCATAAAGTCTTGTTAATGTAAATGAAACGCAGCTCAGCTCTAATTCTTATCAATTAAAATTTGTTCTCGCTGTTGCGCGACCTCCCTTCCTTCAATCGAAAGAGAGCCTTATCGTAACCTTACGTAATATAGCCAATTATAATAAAATTCCACTATTCTAACTACATATGTACATTGCGAAAGGGAGTCCGTTCCGTTTGCGAGTAGCTTGAAAACCAAACGAGTATCGTAGTAATTCCGATTGGAAAAGTTCTGCAATTAAGCTTCGAGGGAGGGCCAGCGGAGAGTGGTTTCAGACCTGGGTGTTTTTAGAAACTGAAATACGATGACAATATGCATAGCATGCGACTTTCCAGTCCCTTGAAAACAATATGCATATTGCGATATTCGATGCGTGGCAGAGTCGGATTGACTCGGATAACGGCATCAAAGCATCGCGAGTGCAAAACATTTGGCGGTTAAGTGGGTTAAATAAATTGAACCTTAATAGTCTCAGCAGCAGCAGCAGCGGATGAAGCCAAATAGCTCTGAGTGCATGGCATTTGGTCCATGCGGCAATAAAGCCCAATTGGTTGCATTGCCACTCGTCGGTGCAACCAGGTGTTTTTCTCTCTTTGCGGCGCTTGGGCGTGAGCTGGGGACGACCATCATAATGGCAGCAATTAATAAAAAAATTGTTGCTAATTTTTTTTTAACAAGCCTCAATGTACTTGGTATTGATTAATTAGATTGACTAATTAGCATTAAGTTTTTTATGACGCCTTAAAACTTATTCAGTTCCGAATGAGTTGTCGCAGTTAACTAATCCGAAACCGAACCTGCAATCGAAAACGAAGTCGAAGCGAAAGCTGAAGTCAAGTAGTGGGGGCTCAAGTAGCACCCAATTATAAAGAAATAAGACCGATAAATGTGAATAAGCTGATAAATGTGAACTTAAACTACAAGTAAACAATAAATGCGTATTTAATGTTAATAAAAGAGAAAAGGGGAATATTATAAATATCAAAGCCTGTAGTTTGTACCCATATAAAATAGACTTCATTTTAACACGTAGATAATATCAATTATTCCGAAAGTTTCAGTTAATTGTAGCAAAGATGAACGTGATGATAATGGAGTGATTACAGAGCCGATATCATAAAAGAAAATGTATATAAAATATATGTATATGTATATATACATATAGCAAATGACGATTTTGGGAAACATAAGATTATATAATGTCAGTATTTATTGTGGGTACAGTGTTTTGAATATTACATATAACTTGGGTTCTTCCATTCCAAAATTAACGCAAGAAAGCGCTGTTGACACGTTAAAGCTTTCAATGAATTCAAATGACCGAAGCTTTTTTTCCAAAAGCTTTCGACCATTACCATTTTTGCCTATATCGCCATCGCCGTCTGTCACTTTATATACTTCAACATATTGCTCGCCCTTAAGAATAGTATGTGTGAAAGAGACAGCACTATATGATATCCACTTCAAGTGCTGCCCATAAGGCGGTCAATTCAAAGTCGTATTTTAAATTTCATCCGAGTTTAATATCTGATGCTCAAAAGTTTATATTACATTACATTAAGGAATTAGTAGATTTTATTTTTACAATTAGAAACTAGAAATAAATTATAAATCAGTATTATAAATCATCGGCAAAAGTGTTATTCTACAATCCATGCTCCTCCTCCCCATCGTTCCCATCATCGTGTTGCTTTGACTTTCTGCTGCCCTGCTGGAAGATCCACGTGATCTGCATCTCTCAGGAGGCGGTGCGTATTTTGTTGCTGTCTCGCTCTTGGTCGCTGTCGCAGTCGCCGCTCTCAGCTGTGTCCTCGTCGCAGCTGGCTCCTTCATTGACGTTGCTCCGGGCAAACAGGTGGAGGAGGCAGCTACGTTTCACGTATAAAAAAGCACACAGAGCGCAGAGTAGAAATATAATGCCCACCGAGCTGCCAATTATCAGAGCCCGCACCTTGCGCTGCGAGGGCACTTCGAGAAACAGCTCGGGACTAGCGACTTCTTGGTTCTCAGCCCCGACCGCGAGCACTTGTATCTTGAAGGAGACGTCTTCCTTTAGATAGCGCAGCTGATAGAAGTTGTCGAAGGTCTCAGCCGTCCCGATGAGGAAATGCTCCGGTTCTTTCCACCAGCGCACGGAATAGTGGCGCAGCGTGTCAAGCCCCACTGTCGGATGCTCCCAGTGCAGCAGCCAGCCCTGAGGGGTGCTCAGCACACTCAGGTTCCAGGGGGCACCCAGTCCCCCAATGGTCGATTGGCGACTCTGTTGGTGCTGCAATTGCTGTGCATCCAGGTCTGACCCTTGTGGCGGTGCTGGAGCAGAAGAATATTTTTTGAGTCGATATTAACATTCTCATACGTAAGCCTGTGCGTTAGTGCTCCCTGTCTCACTAGCAAAGCGTTCCTCTCTTTCTGGCCGTGGG
The DNA here is from genome assembly GCF_018153725.1 of Drosophila mojavensis. Lineage (NCBI taxonomy): Eukaryota > Metazoa > Arthropoda > Insecta > Diptera > Drosophilidae > Drosophila > Drosophila mojavensis. Next base: position 338,480 of record NW_025318858.1, on the reverse strand, counting down.
TGAGTGCAGCATGTGGGAGTGAGACAAACCTAATGTGCATCGCTTGCCAAGTGCTGCCCATAAGGCGCGCGATTCAAAGTTCATGTGAAAACTCTATTGTGCAGTAAAAATAATTAGCTATTCCTTTTGCCTCCCTCCTATTTCTATTCGCTAGACACACTTCTGGCCCACGCCTCCCACACATTCTTTGCAAAACATAAATTGATTGAGACAAATTTTACTTACGTTTCGTTTGGAAACGGTAGGGCTTACTAAACATGCCATCGCCATATTTGTCCTGGCTAAGTACCATGAATTCGTATTCTCGTCCAGGCAGCAGGTGCTGCACAGTGGCCTCCATCTGGGTCTTTTCGAGGACGCGCAGCGTGCGCCATTCCGGGGCATCGCTGAGGCGGTACCAGACGGTGTACTCAAGGTTGGGTCGCAGATACCCTATGGTGAAGTGGGCAAAGTGTAGGGTATGCATGGTATGAGGAGCTATTGCTCGGGCAGAGCTAATGCTGCTTACCTGGCTGCCAGCGTATGGTAATGCAGTTCTCCGTGCTATTCGCCGTCAGGTTGTAGGGTGGGCGTGGCGCCGTGTTCTCAATCATTAATTCGGCTTCGGCAGTTATTGTTGCAGCTTCATTGGTCGCCGAGCACTCATATATGCCCCGGTCCGTCTCGACCAGATTCGTGATGGTCAAATTGCCGCCGCTAAAGCTGTGCCGCTCCGCTGGCAGCGCCAGGCCATCTTTCTGTATGTGTGTGTGCGTGTGTGAAATTAGTTAAAATCAGAAAATGAATGCGACTGCGACTGCGACTGCGAATGCGAAACGCTGAATTGGTCCACACTCCACAATGTGTGCGTGGAGCATGCATATTTCAAAACGCAATCAAGCAGAACTGCAGCAAGGCCAGCCAGGGGGTCGGGCAGAAAGGGGATGGACAGGCAGGGGGATGGAGAGTCCGACGCGGACTCGAACTTACCCGACTCCACACAATGGTGGGGCGATTGTTTCCGTCCCGGTCGATGGCTTCGCAGGGCAGCTCGGCCGTCTCGCCCAGCTTCTGTATGTAAATCGCCTTCGGTGTCACGCTGAATATGGGTGGGCGCAGCACAATTACGCTAATGATGGGCGAGGGCCCGTCCGTGCCGAGGTCGTTGTAGGGCGTGCAGGTGTAGCTGCCAGCATAGTTCTCGTTCACCTTGGAGAAGAACAGGCTGCCGTTCATCTTGTAGAACACCCCGGGCACGTTGTACGAGTCGAATAGCAGGCCGTCCTTCTCCCATCGCAGGTTCTTTAGCGGCGGATTCGCACGGAAATGGCAGTCGAGCACGGCTGGCTGACCGTAGGGCAGGTAAACCTCGGGCGGTGCATAAATCACCTTGGCCTTATCTGTTCACAGTGGAGAAGGAGCAGTTAGAGAGATTTTTGATCTGACCAGATCTCGGATCACTCACATTGAATGTTGAGAAAGGCCTTGGCCGTTTGCAGTTCGCCTTCGTTGCTTCGCACCTTGCACTCGTACTCGCCGAGGTCGCTCATCATGGTCGGGTCGATGCTCAGGCTGCCGTCGGGTCCCATGAAGGAGCGACGGACCAGGTCCTGCACCTCCTGCAGCAGAACCCCATCCTTGTACCAGGAGGCCTGCGAGCTGTCCGGATACTTCATCACGCAGTGGAAGAACGCCGTCTGCCCCTCCATAATGGTCTGGTTCACGGGCGGAATTTTGATCAGGGAGCCGCCCTGCACGGCCAGGTGATAGCGCGTGCCGTTGTTGCGCACGCTGGGCGAGCGATTGGGGAAGATGATCTGGCAGTGGTACCAGCCCTGGTCAGACTCGCGTATGGCAGTCAGATTGATCGAGGCCCTGCCGAATTCACCTGGCTGGCTGACCAGGTGCAGTCGCCCGTTGAATAGCTCATTTGTGGATGTCTCATTTTCGTACCAAGTGAAGATCTTCTTGTTCTGCGATAGAGGAACAGAGATGAAGAGAGGTGAATAACGATTTTAGGGAATTTATGAGTGTGTTTGTGTGGGTGGGTGGGTGTGATTCAATCTATATGAAATGCAATGCAATTCGGCAATCATTATGATTCGATTTGCTGATAAAATTACAATTACAATTCCCGCTATAAATCATGTATGGCCAACAACACAAACACCCACACACACACACCCGCACACACACATGCATATATGTATGTAGACAGATATCCGCACCCACGCAGCACATAATTGAACGCAGTGGCAGCCCTGACAATGTAACAGTTTGTGATGCATGTGCGAGTGTGCGTGTGCGTGTGTGTGTGTGTGATTGTTTACGTAGCACATATAGAACAATATCTGAGCATTCGTACAGCATTATAATTTTCGCAAACACCCGCTGCGCGCACAGCTGGCAGCGCCCTTCGCTGAGGCAGAGACAGACAAAGCAGAGCCAAGGCAAAGCCAAAAGCAAAAGCAAAGCAAAGCAAATATCGTGCCACAAAACGTGCGTATAGTGAGCGCATATGCTTAACCATGATATAATTATTATCATTTAACTGAACTAGTCTGCAACTAATTGAAGCCTCTCCATTTGCGGCTAAATTGAATTTGAAAAATTGTAACTGAATACAAGAATTTCGCATTTCGTTTTAATTAAAGTTGAATAGATTTGTCAATATTTGTGAAATACATATTGTGACCAGATCGAAATTAATTGGTTGGGTGAAAAAACGGCGGATGCTGTTTGGATAGGCGCTGGGCAAACACGCGCCAGGAGCGAAGCTAAATTAAAATTATTAAAATGCCCTGCCCTGCGACCCGCTTTAAATCGAAGCAATATTCGTTTTATTACATTTAACGCCTGCATTGTTTGTGCGGGCTGTCGGATGGATGGACAGGTGAGCAGGCGCACAGGTGGGCCAGCTATCGACTAATAAACCGCATGCTAGGGATTTGGTTGCCTGTCGGTTGGTTATTGATAGCTGGCGACCGCAGCAAGTGTCAGGCCCGATGCAATTTGATAGCTCCAATTGTGCGCTGCTCGCGATCTATTGACATTATTTGTCGACTATACGCCTTTAATTGAATTCGCCGAGGAATCCGGATGGCGCATCAATGTCAGTCAGCACTTAGCCGCCAGATTGTCACTGGGAGACAGGGCTGCGCGTTGCATCATTTTCGGCCTCTACTTGAAGCCACCCGAGAGGGAGTCCAAGTACACCCAGCTGTGTGTGTGTGTGTGTGTGTGTGCGTGTGTGTGGGTGTGTGTCAACTGTCGTCGCCATCTGCTGCCTCAGCGCCCATTTATCAACATTATCTAACAAATTACAAACGTAACTTGATTTATCCGGTAATTTTTTTGCCGCTCATCTACGTGCGCGAAAATTCGCAACGGCCGTGAAGAATAGTTTTTGATTGCACACACACACACACACACACACACATGGGCATTTGCATAAATATGTTGTTTTTAGCGTTCAATCACTGTGGGCAGCACAGATGGGCGCAGAGGCTGCCCAAAAAGAATCATAACTGACATTATGCATATGAGCAGCAACAACAACAAGGCCTCAGGTCTTAGCTAACTTTCTACATTCGTTTGATGCCAGACGAATCGGAAATTTCAATTATTTAACTATGAACAGAACTAGACCAAGCAATACAAAGCAGCCTAGGTAATATGAAATCAATCCACTCGAATCGCCCGACTTAGATACCTCGCTGCTGTGACTTGTTCATAATCAAATGTCCGCCACACCAATTGCCTATGACACATCAGATAGACAGACGCAGAAGGCTGGCTCAACTCAACTCGTCTGGATCTAGACTATAAATAGACAGATGAGGTCTGCCACACCATCTTCTTCCTATTTCCAGATTTAAATTACTAAAAAAATTACCCCATATTTGATCACATTTTCTATCCATATATCCACACATTTGAAATATGAATATATTCACTAATTAAATGGCTGCCACAGTTCTAAATGAAATATAATAGCAATCGGACAAAAGTGTCACAGTCGGCCTTGAAACAAAGAGTAAACAAAATCAGCTGAAATTCGGATTTAGTTTAGTTTCTAGTTTACCAAACGTAGTTAATTAGTTCATCTGATATTTGGCAAACTGTGGCGCTTGCCCGAAGCGCGAGAGCGGAAAAAGATGCGAGAGCAATTAAAGTGAATCTATCAAAATGACATCATGACCCGTTGACCGAGTGGAATTTTCTGCATTAATACAATACAATAAAAGAGTGAAACAACAAAACCAGACTGAACTCTGTATGGGTATGTGTGTGTGTGTATGTGTGTTTGTGTGAAAAGTGCCAGCAAATTAAGCAAGCATCCAAATAGTTAAAAACATTTTGCGAGAGGCGGCAGACAGATGACGACGAACGACAGACGACAGACGAGAGATGAAGCAGATTGCAGACAGCAGAGAGGCGCAGGCAATATGAGCCCCTAGCACTGGTTAGGGGCTGGGGGTTGAGTGGGGCTGTGGGCTGCGCGTGAGTGTGAACTGAATAGTAATTTACTTGATTTAAATACAAGCGTGCGTTCCTGCAAATAATTCGCAATTGAATTTAATTGCATTACTCACAGTTGTCAACAAAATGCCAACCATTCAATTCGATTGAATGCAATTGAAATTTATTTCAACAGTTTGCAGTTTGCAGCTTTCAGTTCGCAGTTCGCAGTTCACAGCTTTCAGTGCGCCTGATGCTGTTTTTGTTGCGCTCCTCTTTGATGCCACACTTCACGTTCACACTTTGAAGGAATGGAATTATTTAAAGCGCACCGCGTAAATTAAATTTCAATTTAATGCAGATACGTTACATCGCATCGAGTGTGCATGTGCAGGCGGACGGACAGACAAACGGAAGGACGGACGAGCGGTTCGGGTCGTCTGCTCCGTTCATCCCTTTCGCATGTGCATTTAAGGTCGCGCACACTCATCGGCCAGCCATAAAGTCCCTTTTTAATGAATGTGAGAGCCCCGTTGCTTTGTTGCACTGTTGCACAGTTTCGCTGCGGACCGCCCAGCCGTTGCAATTAAGGCTAACCATGCGAATAGCATCCCACGCCACTCTCCCAGCCGCCCATTGAGACCACCCACGAGTGCGACGCTATGTGTGTGTGTGTGTGTGTGGTGTATGATAAATTAATAATTTCGACAATTTAATTTTAAAGTGCGTGTGGACTGGCGTGTGGCAGCAGATGCGAGAGATCGTAAGCGATACAAAAAATGTATATAACGGTGAGTGTGAATGATGGCCAACTGTTCGTAAGAGCTATATTGCAGTGCAAGGAAAATCGCGCATACGACCTGTTGTGCACGCATAGCTTAGCGAGTCAGGAGAGTGCTCAACTTACGTCTTTGCTCCAGTGGACAATGTAAGGTATGGGCGAGTCGTATGGGAAATCTATATAGCAATTGAAAACAACATGCGAGCCGACTTTGGCCTCCAGATTTGTTTGTTTACGATGATCGCGCGCGCACGCCACACAGGATGTGTTCATTAAGAGCGCCAGCAGCAGTAGCAGCAGCAGCAGCAGCTGCTTGCCTCCTCCTACGACATTGGCAGTTGACAGCCCATGGCTGTTCGCCTCCGCCTCGAGGCTCGATCGCATTTCCTTGCTCTCCTTTGGCATTTTGCAGAGCACACGTATATTTGTCTAAAGGGTAACTTAGCTTTGCTCTCTGCACTGGCTAACAACTAGTGGCGGCATGGCTTTCTGGTGTCAGGCCACAGCATTTCCCTGGCGATGTCTAATTGAAACGCAGTTAAACAGAAAACAGGTCAATTGAGTCTACGCACGCCGTTCCTTCACTCTTCACTCTGCACGCTTCACTCCTCTCTCCTTACTCTTCACTCAAGCACAACGTAATATGTATTATGGAAGCTCGTCTGCTCGTAATGTGATCCGCACGGCGCTTAATCTGCGCAATAAGTCGGAATTTCGACAAGGGGTCTGCGCTCTCGCCAACTGAACACGACGACTGGAGAAGCTCGACTGAAACTGAACAAATAGAAAAACAAAACAAAGTGCGATCAGAAGGCAGAGCATTCTGTTCTGTTACGCGCGACGATGATTTTATCAACATAGCTACACACAAACACACACACACACATATACATATGAAGGTATACATAGTGTAGTTGTAGTGAGATACCCATCTATGTATGTGCTCGCATTTACAACTGAGCCACTGTTGGGGCTACACACACACACACACAGACACACACACACAGACACACACACACAGACACACACACTCATACACACACACACTCCACGCTTCAGTCCACTTTCACATGTCAGACGAGGCTGGCCGCGCTCTTCCAAATTTGACATTTGACATACGCCCACGCAGCTGCTGAGCTCAGTGGCTGCTCTAATTAAAATTCGCTCACAATTCACTTTCATCGACGTTTAACCAGCTTGGTAATTGGGACGCTGTTTTCTATTGCATTTTCGTGAATTCCAATTCAATTAGTTCGACGTTAATCAACGCCTTCGCTGAGCCAGCGAGTGGGATATGAATTCTGCCGCTGCCGCCTCTGCCGCTGCTGCTGCTGTGTGTGAAAACTGCTGCACTGACTAATTGATGGACCGTATCAAGAGGCGGCCCAGGTTCAAGCTTCCGGGTTGTCGGGTTGCCGGGGTTGAAAGGTGATTGCACCCGATGCACAAGTAGCGCAGTAATAAAAAGACAGTTATCTATAGTTTTATTTGATCAATTTCAAATTGTTTTTTTTTTGTTTTAATTTTTTTTTAAGTTTATTTGTTTAAAAATTTTGTTCATTTTGCTAATTTGTTTTTATAATTGTGTCTTGTGTTAATTACAATATATTTCGTTCTAAACTGATTTTTGTTGTACGTGTTTATATGCTGAAAATGCTGGGGAACTTTGTGGTTGTTGGAATGAAATAGGTTTGGAATCAAGCGAAAAATGATGATACGAGTGTGTGAACGCTAGCTGAAGGTAACCTGAAGAAAGGTGCAAATGGAAGGTAGGAAAGAATGGCAGGAAGGAATGCTGAGAAGGAAAGAAGAGAGGAAACAGTTACTGTTTTGTCCTCCGATAGTTATGTGTGCTTAAAGTTTTTCATTTCGATTTCTTTTTGTTTTTGGTTTTTGTTTGTTGTTTTTTGTTTTTTGTTTTGTTTCGAGTCGAGAAAGTTGAAGTTGACTGACGCACCTTGTCCAAAAATCAAAGTGGCAGACTAAAGCGTTTGATTTACTTACGAGTTAATTATTTGTTAATTTTGTTTTCGTTTTACTTAATGTACATGCCGTTTAATTCAGTAGTTGTAGTAATTTATATCATATAAATAATTGTTTATATATATGTATATATAATTTGTTGTTAAAGTCCGTCACTTATCGTGTATATGTATTTTCACTACGTTTCGCATCTGCGCATCTCTCAATGCCCTGCTCAGTTTTCAATTAAAATTTAATACATATCAATACGGCATACTTTTGTTGTTAATTTACCTTTTGTTTTTGCTTTACTGGATTCTTTTGTCTTTTGTTAATGCTCAATTAAGTCATTAATTGCGTTCTAGTTAACAATATATATTTTATATTGTGTTATTAATTAATTTTCCTGCTTCTTTCATTCCTTCATGTGTGTATGAGCGAGAGTCTATGCTGTATGCTTTCCGTCCTACTTGATACAAAAGTCAACTTATCTTAATATTCTCGGTTAGCATTTACAATAATCGAACCTCGTTGTGCAATAATATTAGCAAGTATATATATATATATATATTCAATTCAGTTACGATTTCCGATTTCTGTTTGATAAAATAAGAAACCATTTCGACAGGAGCCTCTCGCAATAACTTGAGTAGAAATCAACGCTGACACGACGGGATCTATTGGGGAATTATTTGAATTGAGGTTTGCAAAATGGAAAGGCGTAAAACAAATAATTATTCTTGAGATCATTTGAGTCAATTTACTTTAAATATTTTAAGTTTCTTTTTAATTTTTTTTTTCCTCTCAACGATTTGATTAAATTGTATTTATATTATATAGCATATATATATTATTAAATGTGTGTGTGTTTTTTTTTTGTTTTTTGTTTTTTGTTTTTTTTGTAATTTACATACATTATAGACACGTCACCGTCATCTATTCTCACATCTTCATTCATTCCTTCTCTTTATTTTCGCTCTGGCAGTGTTTTGGCGTCAAGTTGTGTCAAACCATTCCGTACAATTTGTTTGTTTTGTTCAGACAAGTTTATCATTAACAAGTATTTACGTAATATTAACTGAAACTCATTCATCAAACATCCCATTAGCGTAAACGAAACATAGCTCTCACGTACTGAACACAATGGACAGGCGGACAAGAGACAAGAGGACAGAAGAAGGCTGATAATAAGCTGATAAATTATAGCTGTCATATTTAGTTATGCACAATCTCAATCTGAATCTGAATTTGAATCTGAATCTAAATCTGAAACGGAATCGGAATCGGCATAGAACTCCTGTATATCCTGTATATCTATCTGTTGAACACAATGCAATACGAATCCAATTTCCAATCACGAACAACTCAAAGCCGCTCTCTGTTTCCTTTTTAGTTTCAATTAGTATCAGAAGTTTAATAAATGTTAAGTAACATACTGTTAGGCCAGCTGCCTCAACTGTGGCTGTTGCTGTTGTGTGAAACATGTTGCAGTGGATTTAAGTACTTTCCTTAACTTGCACTGGCAAAAGTATTTAGGTTTTCAATAAATATATCTTTCGAGTTAATTATTTGTGTGTAGCTCAACAGTAAACATATACATATTCATATGTATATATATACATATATATACAGCAGTTATAATTCAGTTTTTTTTTTTTTTTAATAATTTGTGAACTGTTAAGTTGGTTTTCATCTTTTTTTTTTTTTTTTTTTCATTCAATATATTAATTATAAAACAATTTGTCTATATGTAATTTTTCAGAGTATTTATCGCTTTTATTTTAACATTTCGTTTGATCGTTTAGTCTAACAACTAAAGACTTAATCGCTATCATATATTCCGCTTTAATTTACGTTAGTGTTAATGTAACATAATGTAAGCTTACGTTTGTGGATTTGTTTAATTGGTAATTGATGTTGTAACAGATCAATCTGTATCGCCTATGCTTTACCGTATATAAATATCTAATACATAATTTCTTATGCTTTCGGTTTGTTTATAAATAATATTTTCATTTGCATATTGTGTTCAATTCAATCAATTCATATATGTAAATTGAGTTTTAAGTTAAATATGTGTTTCATAATTGCTATAGGTTTTTACCATAAATATTATACTTAAACGTTGCTATCATATTTTGTTCGCGTGCCTTCTTATAATGTGTATATCATTATTGAATGTATTTAATATGTACAAAAATTATCTCCTTTCTGGGTGTCCTATCCTTGTATCTTTCGATTTTGTTTTCCGTTCCTCGATTGCTCTATATATCATAAAAAACTACTAATTGCTGGTTTTCTTTTTAGGGGCCGTCTATATGTGGCTTTAAATACTTGTAGTTCATAGTATGACGATTGGGTTCTAACATGGGTAACATACGATGTGAGCTTTGTTATTGCTGGATAGATATCATCTAATCTGCGGTCGACTTCGATTGCATGTTGTTATGGCTGCTGCTGCTGCTGCTATCTCATTCATTCTGTGCCTAAGCTGGTGCGGATATATGCTACGGGTGTACCTGTGCAAGACTCTGTCTCTGTGTGTGTAGTTGTTGTTTACTTTGCGGTCACATTTGCGCTCGGTTGTCAGTTGTCGGCTGTCTGCCGTCTGCCGTCCGTTCTCTGTTGTCAGCACACGCTCTCGATTTCTGGACCACTAGTGCGCTGCATGGACTGGCGCTTGCGGTAGGCGTAGAACTCCTCTCGCATGGCCTGGAGCCGCGCCTCTACATTGTCGTAGCGGGGCAGACTGCGCAGCTTGCGAGCCATGGATGCTCCATAGGTAGCCGAGCCACCGGTGGCGGCGGCAGCCGCAGTCGAGGCATGCAACAAGCTGCCACTCAACGGGCCGAGTGTGTGGTGCGGATGGTGGTGGAAGGACGTCGCATGGTGATGTTGATGATGATGACTGTGGTGCGGATAGTGATGTGTGTCTATGTGTAGATTGAGATCATCGCGAAGCATGCCAACGCCGCCCGTTGGCGTTGAGGCGCTGGGCGTCGGCGTGGCGGGGTCGAATTCGTAGTGGCCATCAACACTGCCCACGTCCACGGGGCAGGACCTGGGCAGATTGTTATCCGTGGCTGCATTCAGTCGTGAGATCATTTCTAGCCAGTGCGACATGGTGTATGGCGGCGTCGGCAGCCCGGCTGAGGGCGGACTCGGCTGCAGGTAGGAGTAGTGGTACGGCTGCTGCTGCAGCTGCCCCGGCACCAGGGTTTGGGCTTGCGCCTGCTGGCTGCCCGTGGCAGCGATGTTCAGGCCAAAGTAGGCCGAGTGCTTTGGCGGCGACGGCGGCGGGCGATAGGGCGGCAAAAGGCGCCACTCGCTCGTGCTGCCTGGGTGGTTCGAGGTGTTCTTTGAGCCGAACCCACTGGAGCTGGACCGAGACTCGGGCGACGCTTCCAGACCCACGCCAGCGGCGTTGGCGGAGCCACGCAGAGAGAGGTTCAAGTCCGGCAGAGGCGACAGCAGTTCATGCTGCTGCCGGCTGAAGAGCCGAGAGTAGTGCCGCGGATACCAGCGGGTGCGCGGCCGGTAGCTCTGATATGGCAGCTGTGTCTGGTAGTAGTTGCGCCAAGACGGCGGCGAGGGCAGCTGCAGTGGCACGAAGTGGTCCTCCAGTGGCTGCTGCGCCTGGTGGTACGGCTGCTGGCGACGTGTTTCCTCCTGGATGGTGCGCAGAGACGGCAGCTCCTGGGACTGGTAGCGATAGCGACTCAGGTTGCCTGTGCCGCTGATGTGGGATGTTGGCAGTGAACGCTCCGCGGAGTTGGGATAGACGGTGCTGAGATCGCTAAAGTGCGTGTGCTGCGATGGATAGCCGGCGCTATAGGATAAGAGCTGATGCTGATGCTGGTGCTGGTGCTGGTGCAGCTGCTGGTTGTGGCCGGGAGTGCTGGCCGGCGAGCTGGAGAAGATGCGCGATACACGAGACGGTGTGTAGAGCTGGGGTGACATCAGCTGCTGGCCCAGGCTGCCGCTGATCGTGTTGATGTGCAGAGGGCCATTGCTCGCCGAGTTCTGTTGCATGTTCCTGTAGATGTTGTGCACGTTCTGGTATCTCGCGCCAGTGACAGCCTCTTCCCCGGGCGGCTGCTTGACAGCCCCGCCAATCTTCAGCAGGCCGCCCAAACCGTTAAGGAAACCCCGTGCGGAGTCGGCTGCCGACTGCAAGCTGACCTGGCTGGATGAGGCGACCAGTGGACGACGCCAGGAGGCGCGGGCTGTGATGAAGTTGCGGCGCGAGAGGAAGCCGCCGTCATCGCTGGAGGACTTCTGGGATCCATTGCTGTTGCGACGCTCGAAGAGCGCGCCGTCGACCACGTCGACGCAGTTCTCAATGCTGTTGTCGTAGCCGAGGTGTGCGGACCGCCTCTTCCCTTCGTCCTGCACAACATCTTCGTGAATGTTGGGTGAGCTGTAGATGGAGTGGCAGTTGGTGCAGCGGTCGGGTGGCCAGATCCAGTGCAATATGGCAATGAGTATTGCAGTTAGACTTGATATTCGGGTTTGTTTGTACCTGCCCAATTGAAGAACCAGTTCAGTTAATATCCGCACAACATTCGCACACTCACATTCAATAAATACGCAAAGAAACAATGAATAGAAATCAAAAGTCTAGCCTACTGAACAGAACGGAACAGAAAGTGAAACTGAACTTGAGAAAATATTGGTTTAGTATAGAAAACATTGCTTACGATTTTGATTATGACAGGATGGACCTGGAACTATAAAAACGCTTTCATAATCACGATAGTGTTCAGTATTGCTATTGGTAGCGCAAGAGCAGTGGAAGGAGTAGAAGTAGTTCAAGTAGATGTAGTAGATGTAGTAGGTGCATGGCAGAGGCCAATCAGTGTTTGGTTTTAGTTGGTTAAGTGGGCGCATGAGACAGTTGGAAAAGTTAGATGTATTTAGTTATCTATCATATCGTGGACTCATAGGAGAGCTTCATATATATGTATGTATATTCGGATACGGTCTAGACTGGGGGCGGAGTACTCACTTTTTTAAAGGCACTTGACCAGAGGATATGGAGCCCGTACTGCGATTGTGCAAATGATGATTATTGGCTGCAATGTTACGAGCATCTGTTATCCTGCAAGCTACCATGTTGAACTCTGTAAACGTATAATTTCTACAATTAATTTGGCGTGCAGCGTGAGCCATCCTATCCGGTAAATAAAATACGTACAGCAGCTACCAAGCACACACTATATTTACGAGCGCGTGTGTATATGTGCGCCAGTGCGAGCCAGCCACATATACAGACGCATCCACTACCATTTACACAATACGCTGTCCACATATGAATGCATATACGTACACACGATGTACATATGTATGTATGTAGGTATATTAAATACGAGTACCCTTGCACTTTGGGCCAGCTGAAAACTAGCGCAAACTGGCATAACGTGCCCCGACTGGCATTCCGTCGGTTCTGCTCTGAAAGTGTACCAAAATGTACCTATACGTACATTGACTGGGTTGGTACTCGGCTCACCCAGGTGTGTACCTAAACGTGTACCCAAATGTACCACGAGTTGTACATAGACTGGAATGGGTCGGTACTCCGATTACACACACGCACACACACACACACATACACACGTGGGTACACGGTCGTTATGCCAATTTGCATGCCAGCCAGCAGCATCAGTGACAACAACAACAACAAAGAGTGTGGTGTGGTTGTCAGATATTCCACTGTCACTGGCGCTGTCGCTGTTGCCGTATGAATGTAGTTTAAAAATTTAGCAGATTAATAGATGATTACTTAGAGTACAGGCAATACACCCACACACCGATAGAGGCTAGACTAAGCAAGCTACGCACAAACTATGCTATGCAATTGTTAGTTTTATTGTAGGTTCAGTTTAGTAGCTAATTTGTGGCTAGCAATTACATATGCACGGTCAAAGAGACATCCAATTAGGTAGCTGGACAAACTAATTTGGCGGGGATTAGGTGGAAGCCTGCGAGGTGGGGCAAGTCGGATTCGTCGTCGTTGCCTATGACTACGGTTTGAGTGCGCATATAGCCCATACGACATACGATACTATAATGTATGTATTGTATGCCCCACTTCCCGGACAGTACATATATGCGCCTATACGAGTATTCATACGTATGCATAACTATGCATAGCATGTGCTTTTCGCAGTATTTTATTTAGGATCGGGCTACGAAATGTTGGAAAAAAAAAACAATGACACATGAAATGGCTTTTGAATGGGTCAGTTTGATAGTAGTGCCAACGAAAAGAAGTTACTGAAAACCAAATGTATGTAAGCCTGTTTGCAAATCATAGACGAACGAAAAACGAGTTGACATTATGGTACACTTCAACAAAAAACGGATGACAAAAGGAGAAACGATAAGGGAAAACGTGAAAGGAAAAGGCTAAAAGGGAAGGCTGCCCACATTGTCGGCCGAAAGTTCGACCGGCAACTGGGACAGCCGAAAACAACATGATTCAAAGTAGTTCAGATAAACGAGTGTAATGTGTTGAGTGAGTTTTTTGTTCTTTACTATTGATATTAAGTACATAATTATGAAGACCGTGAAATGAGTTTTGCGGTGCCGCCTGTTGTGGGTGCTTTTCGGATACTTAAGAAAGTGTGATTGGTTGTTTGGTTGGTTGTTAAATAGAATAGAATACGTAAACGCTTGATTATGGATGAGCTTAATATTCACTGAGAACGTGAGATACGATAGGCCCTGGCAGAGTAGGTACACAATTTTGTATGAAATGGATGTCAGTGTGATAAACTAGTGTTTCTTAAGAGGTAAGAGGTGGGAGGTAACACTTGTTAGTTCTCTGAAAATAACCTTTAGTTTGATTGTTTATTACAGCTCGGAATCTGTTGTTGCACACACGACATCGATTTATTATGATTTTGAAAAACTTACCCAGTTGCTTCGCTTTGCTTTGCTTTGCTTTGCTTTGACGTTGCAGGGGGCTTAGTTGGGTAGCGAATTGGTTCTCAGTAGAGAGTGAGAGGGGTCGCTGCATGTGCCAGGCAAATTGAATGGACAAACGAGATAATGACCAACTCAAGTGAACACACAGAGGGGCCAAATTGGCCACTCTGGCTCAAAATCTCCGGGCTTGTGCATTCAAATGCGGTCGATGCATTCAAAGAGTGCTTCATCTATTGATGGCGCGATCATTCGATGCTCAGAGCTAGTCCTTGCATTCATTTTGGCTCGTCGCCATCGATTGTGGGCCTTATTTTACCATCTTTGTGCGTGAATTGTTTACAAAAAACGTCTGCCCAGTATTGCGCTATATATATAGTAGTTCCATATATATAGATATCGATCAATACTCTCTAAACACTGCAAACACCTTTATCCGACATGAACTCAGCCCTGGGCAGAAACAACGACGATTTGGCCAAGAACATGCACATAAATAACTTTTTGATAAAGGTGTCTGTGCCTGACCTTGGTTTTCAACATTTTTAACGTTTTCTCTATTCATTTGTAACTTGCAATCTGTAATTCGTCTTAGAGGTCTTTCGTGAAACAATAAGGCAACTAAATAATTATTACTTTTAGTGGTATGCTGCATTAATCTGTTTCAAATGCGCAATTTTGTTAATCTCTTTGACTTTAGACTTTGGTTGTTTGTGTTGTGTAAGTGTGTGAGGGTTTTACCAAACAAACGAACTTAACTAAACGATAAATCGAACCAAAAATAAGTATAAATGTTATTCAATTAGTAAATGAAAACTCCCAGATTGAAAGCAGACTTAAAGCTGAGTCCCCCTTCGATCGAAAAGTCTGTTCGTCCTCTACTGCGGCTTTCCCCTCTATGTTGCAGGCTTATTTTGGGGTTGACTTTACCACTAAGTTTTCCAACAGCTAGTTATACGAGCATGCGTTACGAAAGAATATATATACGAACTCAATCTGGAGGCTTATAGCAATATGCTTGGTGGCGGGGGTTGGTTTGGGTCAACACGGATAAAATCATTTGCTTTCAGTAAAGAAAAAGTTGAGAAAGTAAAAATGTCCATACGGAAAGGGAATCTCGATAAAAGTCGGATGGGTTCGATACAACAGGACGGACGGGCTCAAAGGTACCAAAAAGGAACATTTAAGGCTAAGCAAATGAAATCAGAGTAACTGAAACGATACTTAAGCATTTTACTGGTATTTACAGAGAGACTTCGCTCTATTTTACTTGCACAACTACAACGGAAAAGAAAATCAAAACGAAAAAGCTATTCGCACAGGCATAGTTGTTGTTAATTAAGTATCAAATGCCTTTAATATTTACTTTACACTTGCTTCGCTTTCGGTGAGGTAAACAGACTAATTCAATTTAATTTGCAATGCATTGTTGTTGTCGAAATTTTGCCAATATGGTAAGCCGAGAAATTAGGAAACTGAATCAAACTTGCAATTGCTTCAAGCACGAATTGATCTTAATTAAACGAAATACTTATTCAATTTGCATTTAATGCCCAATCAAGCGAGCATTTAGGCAAGTTATTAAAAGTCAATTAAGAGCGAGTAATCGTGGGGCCAATTGCCAATGTCTATCCAGTGGGAAAAGGTATCGATACTAGATACTCGATACTCGGTACTCGTTATTCGTTAGTTAGTTGCAAGTAGTTGTAAGCAGTTAGTAGTTAATGTGTTTATATAGTAAGTAGCATTAGTTAGTTAGTTAGCTGAGCGAATATAATTGCTATCATTAACAACAACAACAACAACAACAAGAGCATCATCATCATCATCATTATTGATGATCATTACTATTGTCACTTGTCATCTGTCATCACTCGCAATGATAATCAATTATCATTAAAAACCATTTCAAGTGTGCTTGTGTGTATACAGCATTTGGCCTGTGTTACCTTTTTCCTGTTTTCGTCGTTTACGTTTATTGCAAATTTTTACGGCACAAACCGATAAAATGATCGCAACAATAAAAAACAGGATGCCCCCAACGACGCCGGCTGTTATAGCTTTATGTTTGACACGCGCCGGCACTGGGAATTTCACCTCATCGCTCGACTCGTACGACTTTTCCGAGTTGGCCAGCACGCGGAAATAGTAGGTGCGACCGCCAACCAGGTTCTTCACCAGATACTGCGTCTCCTCCGGCCGTATTTGGCCCCGATTCAACGTCTTCCACTCCGCGTCCGTGCGATATTTAATGGTATAGAACTTGACAATGTGCGCGCGCTCCAACGGCGACTGCCACGTGATGAGGAAACCGTTCGAAATCTCCGTCACGGACACGTTGCGAGGCGGTCCAGGTTTCGGGCCTGTCAAATGAAAGGATATCGTATTAGTGTAAAGGTAAAATTTGATTGTATAAATGTAGTTTTTTTTTTATTTTTTATTAACTAACACTTGTATTGGACTATACGTTGTTTAGTCATTTGTCTTAGTTTTCCCTTTTAGTTCATTTACATTTTTTTAGTGACACCCACTTACAAAGGGTTTTTATTCACATGATGATAGACTTGCATTCATCTGGTACGAAAGTGAGATGTTCACATACTACAGCGTTTTATATTCAAAACATTGAGTTTACCACTAAACTGGTTTGTCCTGCACTTGCCGCATTACTATTTTCATATTTTAATATTTATGTGTCAATTGTATTTAAAGTGTAACAGCTATTTTAATTGGGGGACTCCAGCAAGACACTAAAGTCGGGCAATAAGTGCTAGCCATTTACGTTAGCTAGAAAAAATGTGATGATGCTGCTGCTGCTGCGGTTATTATTTATGCATATATGTTAATTAGAGATGCTTTTAAAGAGAGCACACGAGAGATTTAAAAGCGCATATATCAAAAGTTGATTATGCGCATAGAACGGCCTGCGCCGGCTGCACAAATGAGCAAAAGAGTTTTGCCACCCATGTCCTCGCCACTTTCCCTGTCATGATGATAAATATACCCCCAGATTTGACAAAATATAAACGAGACAGGTGACAAACATAATAAAAAAAGAAGAGCAAAATGTAACGGGGAAGGCTGCCGCGCCATAGGCCTAAATGAGACTGGCCGAGTGTGGGTCGGCCGTAAAAATGTCAAGGGTAGACAGGGTACACGGGTACACGCATACACACACACACACACACACATACACAGAGAGATAGAGAGAGATAGTCAGAAATGCAGAGGGGCGAGTAAATGTTATTTATGGCTGCAGCAAGTTGGCTTTGGCACTGGCACTGGCACAGTCAGCAGCCAGCATCAGAGGCTTATCCGGCACAAGCGGCCCACAAAGTGGGCTGAGTTGGCGGCTGTAAATCTGCAGTCTGCAAGGAAATACTCGTAAAAGGCATTACTTAAGCGCATTAAAAGGTACGCACACACACACACAAACAGGCACGCATTGAGGCACGACTTGCAACAGCCGTAAAATGTCATTGTAAACAATGCCAGAGCACAACGAGTGCGCACTTTGACCCCACGGCTGCCTAAGAGCTTGCAACGGACGTTGAGAGCTGAAAGTTACAATCCACCAGAAGGAGTACGGAGCAGGCTGCTGAACAGGAAGCAGGCAGCTGAAAGCCAGCTAAAAGGCAGCTGAGAGCCAAACCAATGCTGCCTAGTAAGATTTGGACAAATGGAATCGAAACTAAATCTAAAGCTCTGATTTCAATTGTAATTTTGGCATACTAAATACTAAATAATATAAATACTAAATAATATAATACAAAAAAGGCTAAATTGGCAGCACTGGAACTTCGAATGACGCCAAGATCCGCTTATATGGTATGCACCTACAAATGAAGTCTGTACGAGTAACTGAAAAAACATACGAGAAATATATTTGAATAAATTGATAATAATACGAGTACCTTCCGATCTCAACTTGGGCGGTGAATAAACTATCTTGCCTCGCGAATCGGTATGAAAGTATATATCGAAATAGGCTAAAGGGTCTGCAAGTAAAACAGAAACAAACACAAATAAAGCAACAAAACAATAACAAAAAGAAAATCAACAGACTTAACAACTAAATGAAACACCTACAGAAACCGAGATAAAGAATATAAGAGTGCAAAATATAAAATATAGTGTGTGCACATTTAGGAGGTACAGTGCGAGAACCAAAAACCAAAAACAGATATTAAAATCAGAGTATATTTACTACAGGCATATGTGTGTGTAATCAAGTAGCTACAAACAGGATTGGCTGGCCGTACCCGTACCCGGGAATCGTCAGTACAGAGGGGGGAGAGAGAGCCCAGCTCCTTGAAAACCACTGAAATACCAACTCATATAAAATAATCGATTAGTTTGGTTGGGCGGCAGACCAGGTGGAAATACTGAAATACTTATTAAATGCCACCCCAGCACAAGGTTAGGGTATGCGCGTGTATGCTGTGTGTAAAACGGAAAATTACTTTTGCGGGCATAAAAAATGTGCGAATAATGTTGGTAACTGAACACAGGGCCAAACAACATCAAAAAGCTGGTGCTCTGCAATTATGACAGTGAAATGCATTGAATATTCATAAATTCGCAAGGGAATACGTATGTGCATGTGTGTGTGTATGTAGGGTTAGTGTGTGTAAGTGTATGTATAAAACGTTATCAGCCTTGACATGCATTTCCTGCTGCTGCTTTGTTTCCATACTTGTCCACGAACCGAGTAGAGTATATTGGTGCTCCTCTTATCCGACCGTCAGTCTATTCGTATAAGTCTGAGCTGAGTCACCAAGTTTAGATATTGCCTACAGTGATACCTATCGATATGGGACGATCAGTTCCTTGACGCATGGCAAATCGGAACACACAATTTCATTGCTGCTGTTCGTGAGCGAGTTCCGTGTGGTCGGTGGATGCCCATTCTCTTCTGCTTCCTCCTCTTCATGTTTTGTTTTTAACTGTGTTTTTGTCGAATACCAGCAAGAAAATGTTCAACTCTTCGTTCAAGTGCCGCAGTCGCTGTCGTTGGCGCTGGCGCTGCCACCCGTCTGCGTAGTTATTAATTTTTAAGCGAGGAATTCAACAAGGCAGCCCGCGACACGCTTCACACATGCACGCACACCCACACACACGCACACACACACATATGTATATAGTGACAGACGTCGGTTAACACCGCTGACGTTATATGCACGATTAAAAAAGGAGCGAAAAAGAGAGAGAGAGAAACGAATACGAATTAAAGGAAAACACTAAAAGAGCAGAAGTAAAAGCACAAAAAAGGTAAAAAGAAAGAAGAAAAGAAAGAAATATTATTGCTGTTTGTTATTTCTGCGGCGATGTTAATGACAGTTGTTGCAGTTATTTTCGTTTTCGTTTACATTTTCGTTGGTATCGTTGCTATTGTTGTTGTTGTTGTTGTTGTTGTTATTGTTGTAGTTGATGGCGGCCCTGCAGCTCGGTGTTTAGCCCGGGTTGCTGTTTTTTAAATGAGGCGGTAGAGAGTGTGTGTGTGAGTGTATTTCTGTATGCATGTATGTGAGTGTGTGAGAATGTGCGAGTGTGTGGGTGTGTGTGTGAGTGTATGTCTGTGTGTGTATGTATGGTGGGTGTGGATGGATGGTTTTGTAGGTGTTTCGCTACAAGCGCCAAAGGTACACACGTACACGAAATCCAGGGTTGCATAACACAACACACAACACGTTTGCTGTTAGTTATTGTTGTTGTTGCTGTTGCTGTTATTGTCGCTGTTGTTGCTGTTGTTGCTGTTGTTGTTACTGTTGCCATTGCTATTGTTATTGTTATTGTTGCTGTTGGTTATGTTATTGTTGTTGTTGTTGTTGCTGTTGTTGTTGGTGGTATTATTGTTTAACATACGCGTGCGCTAACGCACCGAGATATGTATATACATACATACATATACACATATACATATATATATATATATATATATATATATATATATATATATATATATAGCTACATACATACACGCAGGGACACAAACACAGCAACAGAAAAGGGACTCTAATACGAGTATAATAAATTCGCTAAATGGGGAAAACACTTACATATGTATGCAGGTCTCTATAGATAGCTATGTGTATGTGTATGTGTATATGTGTGTGTGTGTGTGTGCGTGCTTCTCTGTGTAAGTGTGAGTGCGTATGATTGTGTATGTGTGTTCGGGGGGTGGTTAGGAGCTAACTAGTGTTTTATGTAAAATACAGGAGCGAGACAGAAAAGGAGAATAAAAACGTAGGTAGCAAGACACAGACAGAGCGACAGCGAGAGCGAGAGAGAGGGAGATGAAGGTGGGGAGAGACAAGTGTGGCGCGAAACGCGCGGGACAGAGTAAAGTAAAAAATTAACTATTATCGCAAAGCGGTTGGAAAAACACGCAGCGACGATGGTATTCAAATTGCCGCACCTACACAGCCACATTTAGCGGTGTGGAGTGAGTGTGAGAGAGGGGGACTGAGAGTGCGACAGAGAGGGGGTCGGAATGGGGGAGGGCCATATAATTCTTGTCTGGCCGTCTGCAAGTCTGCCCGTGTGTTAAATGTGGCTCGACATTTGGTAATATGCTTGTTTAAATTACGCCACCCAGCAGGTAGTTTGTTCGTGTTGTTGTTGTTGTTGTTGTTGGAGTGGGCGTTGTCATATCGACCGCACGACCTGTGACACACGAAACAACAAAATGACAACACGCAGCATTTGCCTCTCTCTCTCTGTGTGTGTATGTCTGTGTGTGAAGGCGTGCGTATGTATGTGTGTGTGTGTTTCTCATTGTCTACGCGTCGCACAATTGTAAAAACAGTTCAATTAATTTAAATAATTAAATGAGCGACCAACTGTTTTAATTACGTTGTTAGAGCAGCAGCTACCTTACAGAGCCACAGTCATCCACGGCCACGCCTACCCATACTATACAGTTACAGCTACACGGGCTACGGCTACACCTGACTGAGAGTGCAACATGAAAATATAATATTCACATTCCAGCATGGCCTCTGTAAAGGATGGAAGGGACGCACATGTGCCGACTTATGCCCCAGGGGCGATTCGACGTGAATTTTGGGCGTGCCTCTGCCGCCGCCGATAACGGGGGCAAAGCCGAAAAGTGCTGTTGGGGCGGTGCAGGGGGTCGGAGTTTACGGCTCGTAGAATGTACGTCCATTTGCCTAACTTTTCTGCTCGCTGTGTATAATTGCTCTGAATATTTAATTGTTGTTTTTTCGTTTGCAACTGGCTAAGTACTCGCTGTGAGCCGCACAGATTGAAAGTGCCTTTTTTGAGGGTGTTTCTATTTGTGGCACATGCAGCGGAGAGGCACGTTAGCCTCAGAATATAATAAATGGCTGCAATACAAAAACCATTTTTATCGCTGCCATCTTCCTCGCTGTAAGCCCCGAAGATTGAGTAAATTTTTCACAATGTTTTTGTGGGCCCAGCCCGCAGAGCGAGCTACCCTATAGCATGAGCCAGTTTATGTCGCCGTCTTCTTCCTTCGCCCTCTCTCTTCTATACGCGAAACTGTTAGCGTGGATTTGGATACGTTTTCATTACGCTTTGTTTGCATTTCCATTCTCAATCGGGAATACCTCATGTTGGAGTTACACGTGTTTTGCTTTGATTTTTTATATATTTTTTTTTTATATCTAATGTACTTCACTAATTTTGTTTGTTATCTTACCAGCTTCGTCTGGCATTGGCTGAAATAAGTGATCGGGCGGTTGTGTTGCAGCCTTGACATTACGTGGCGCTGCCGGAGCGTCTTCTATTGAATTTGAATTTTTGCCTTGTGGAGAGCAGCGAGAAAAATTCAAAATTCAATGCGCGATTTGGCATTTGATTTGATTTTTGCGCATGATTAGTATGAGAAAGTTAATACGAGTAGCGTTTTGGTTTTGGTTCGATGGAGATCGTGAGAAAAGAGAAGAAAACGAGAGAAAAACAAGAGCGTTATGTTAGAGCCAATCCAGATTAACTGAGAGACAGCACGTCTCAATAAAGTGCAGAAGTTTTTAAGTGAGATTAATGTGCAGAATGCAGAGCAACATTTGAAACCAAAAGTCAACCAAAAAAGAACTGGGGGAGTAACCAAAGCAACCAAACAGGGCTTATCAGGTAGCTAAGGAGTTGGCACGGTACTCACCCAAGGTTCGCACCGTCATGACCTTGCTCATCATCCCATCGCCAAGGACGTTGCGACCGACCACCTGAAATTCATAACTGGTGCCGGAGGCTAAGCCATTAATGGTCACCTGTGTACTGCCAGATGGGGTCACGGATATCGTCTGCCAGTCATTGACGCCTGCCTCGCGGTACCAAATGGTGTAGTCCTGCTTGTACTCGGACCCGCCGCTGTACCCGGGCATCCACTGCAGCGTTATAGAGGACTCGGTGGCCTTACCCGTAATGTTGTAGGGCGCATGGGGCTGCGTGCCCTCGATGACCAGCTGCGTGACGGCCATCAGCGTGGCCACCTCGTTGGAGACCACGCACTGGTAATACCCGAAATCTTCGCGGCGCAAATTTTCAATGGTTATGTTGCCGCCGGAAATTTTCACCCGGTTGCGCTGCGAGTCAGACAACTGCTCGCCCTCCTGCCTCTGCCATTTGATGGTAGGCCGTTCGGTGCCCTCCGCTTCGACTGCATCGCAGTGCATTTCGACGCTGTCGCCCACCTTGCGCTGGTAGAGCGTCTCCGGCTCTACGGTAAATGTTGGAGGCTTGCGCACCAGCACTTCCATCGTGCCCGAGTCGCCCTGTGTGCCCTGGACGTTGTAGGGTGTGCAAGAGTAGCGTCCCTGATGCTCCTCGTTAACGCGCGTGAAGAGCAGCGAGCCGTTGGCCATTACCACAATGTCCTTCATTTGATACGGCTCCAGCAGGCGCTTGTCCTTCGTCCATGTGACGTACAGCAACTGCGGATTCGATTTGATGTAGCACTGCACGACGCCGGCTAGACGAAAAGGCAGATACTGCACGGTTGGCGTGAATGTCACTTTGGCAGGATCTGCGCATCAAGAGAAGAAGGTTTTCGGAACATTAGTTGCTTGCTCTCTACACTAGTTGGGGAAACTCACATTCGACACTGAGGTAGGCTGAAGCACTCTGTGGGTCTCCAATGCCGTTGGTCACCTCGCACAAGTATTGCCCCGAATCGTCCGCGCTGACGGGATTGATGATCAGCGAGCCGTCCTTCCGAATCGTGACGCGCGTCTCCAGCGAGGCCACCTCCCGAACGGGAGATCCCTCCCGGAACCAACGCACCGTCACGTTGCCAGGCATGGCCTTAGCCTCGCAGGAGAATATCACTTTTTCGCCCTCGAGTTTCGTTTGATTGGTGGGCGGCACCTAACAGAAACAAGAGCAAATGCAAATGCAAGATAAATAACATATTTTTAGATCCACAATAGACAAGGAGCTGTCTGAATGTCTATCAACGGTGAGTGAGGACATTCCTAAATGGGGCATTGACCAACTCCCAACTTCTCCTGGATTGTTTTCCTAACCTACACGCTCGGTTTGTGCTCGTTGCTTAAAAGCAACATTTAAAGAGCTCCACGTCATTGCTTCGCTCTTCTTCTCTTTCCCCCAAAGGAATTACATTTCTGTTTCTGTCATGACACGGATGGCCTCGAAACGCTCCTGACTGCTGGCATTGACAACTTGTCAGTCAAATGTCACCGACAACATTTGAGCCCGTGCTATTTTAGTATCTGGTAATTGCATTACTGCAGTTCGGCCCAACTCCTTGGTGTATTCAAAGGATATATACTGTTATTTTGATGTGGGTTGATTTGATTGCGAATGTTTTCGATTGAATTGCTTGCGCTTGTGGCTGAGGCGGTCCGCAACAAACCCACAAAGTTTACGCTCGAACCGAATTGCTCGCTAATTTGAGCACAATTTGTTATGCTCGTTTTATTGATCCCTCAAGTGCGTGTCACGCTTTAAATAGTTGCCAGCCCCAAACGAGCTTATGAAAAATGCCATGAGCATTGCTCATTGCCTGCATTGCTCCGAATATCGATCGACATACACAGGACCCGTGGCTAGTGGAAGGCCAAAGTTCAAACTATTAAAGACGTCAATATTTTGGCCCATATGGCGTGCTGCTTGTCTTTTCTGTGGCTAACTGTAAATACCAAAATCCAAATGCATTAGCGGGCGCCCTCAAAAGTATGCAGCATTTTTTAGACGACGGACATGGAAAATACATAAGTATACATATACGAATGTGTGTGTGTTTGTGTGTATGTGTGAGAACATGTGAGCTATTTGTATGCACATGGTAAATAGGAAGAGAGAGAGAGAGAGAGTAAGATAGAGTGGGAGAGACAGGACAGAGGAGAGACTGAACTGGACGAATGACCATGTCAAGTGTGTGCTAGGGGCGGACTCTTTGGGTATGTGCTTATTTTGGCTTTCTTTGCTTGTAAAACGAGTCGAGGCGTATATGCGGGCAGCACGGCCAGCACGGCCAGCACAATAGCAGCTCAGTTGCACCCGTGCACCTGTCTCTGTCTGCCCGTGCAGTAGGCGAAAAGAGCATATTGGGCTTGTGCCATTCAGTCTGAATGAACGGACATCATGTTGGCACTGATGAAGCCAGACATTTAGTACTTGAAATAGTTAATTGTGAGCATCAATGCTTAGCTGCTTCCATTTCAGCAGCCTTTGGATCCGGAAAGAGAATGCGGCAGTCGGCTAAAGACGCCTGAAACGTTTTTTTTTTGTTGTTGCCTTTTTTCTGTTTTTGCTGCTTTTGCTGCTGGCTCGTGTGAAGGGCCCTCGCACGGCTTGATTGTTTTGCGAATGTGAGGCCCCGCTACTGGGAGTGGGTGAAAGAAGCTTTTCCGTTAACCGAGCTGGTGGCGTTTTCTGGCTGCTGGTCTGGACGTGGCTGGCTTTAACGTGCGAAAATTGCGTGCCTGGGGTGAGATTGGTTTGATCTGCTCTGATGGGTATTGCTGATGCCGCTCAGTTGATGTGTTG
The DNA here is from genome assembly GCF_018153725.1 of Drosophila mojavensis. Lineage (NCBI taxonomy): Eukaryota > Metazoa > Arthropoda > Insecta > Diptera > Drosophilidae > Drosophila > Drosophila mojavensis. Next base: position 313,375 of record NW_025318858.1, on the reverse strand, counting down.
TTGTTCTTACACTCAAGTCGAAAAGAATATTTTGGATGATTAGTTTGCTTTGGAAAATGCTTAGGTTGTGTTTCGCATTGGGCTCTAGACTCGGGCCCTGGTCGTGCACTAAGCAGTTGGTTGGCAAATGTTTAAGTGCTTAACTGATTCTAAAAGAAGATTATGCACGAGAATGCATGAAAAGAGTATGAGGCGTGTTCGGAACTTACTCTTATGGTAAATTGCTCATTGACGTCATTCAATTTGGAGTTTGCATGCAAATTTTTAGCATGTGCCGCTTTATCCTTTGTGTGGAAAAGTGGAAAAGTGTGGGTCGGTTGGGGGTTTGGGTACATTTGTAATTTTATAGAAATAGTTAAGATTCATTAGGATAGTTTGCATAATCAATATGACTATAGTCAATGGTATTTGCCCGATCTGTATGTACTATTGGCCCATTATTTCTACTTCTATATTTGAATTTGGTTTCAGGTGAATCGTTCAATTTGCTTTAGTCTGTCAACTAAAATGTCTGATTGATTATTTTCGTAAATAGTTCAGTTTGTTTATAGGTTTTTACCATTATTACAGCGCCGCCCGCAATTATAACGCGGGCCGTATGGGAGACTTGTCCCTCACCATTGCGTGCAATGCAAGTGTATTCTCCGATGTCCTCGTGGCGTATGGTGGAGATCCGCAGCTCGGTGCCATCGTTGAAGATGCCGACCGTTGGCGATGGATCAACGGGATTCGCATCCTTATACCAAAGGATCTCTGGGGTCGGAGTGCCATCGGCCTGGCAATTTAGTATAATTGAATCACCTGCAAGAAACAAATGCGCACGGAAGAGACGACAGAGAGACGACAAATTAGTAGGGCAAGTGTCTCTGCCTATGCCTCTGGCTGAGCCTGGCAATTGTTCAGCTTATATACTCGTCGAGCTGGGCCTGCAAGCGTGCACAGAAAATTGCATGCCAGCATGCCATTTGCAATGCCCGACTTCCGGTTAGCCCCTCTCCCGCATCTATATATGCCTTTATATACAGCTCGACTCGGCTCGGCTCGATGCTTGTCAACTAGCTGCTCGTACTTTGCTGCAGACAATGGGCCGAGTCGGTCTGTTTTCCTGTACCCTGAACACCCGTTCTATGCGGATAGATAGGGTATATTGTTTCCGTGCAAAAGTGTGTAACAGGCTTGGGGATGCTTACCTCATCATGCATATGACAATGGATCGATTAGGATTGACATCCCCGCCCTCCGTCTTTTGGGCTCCCCCCCAGTCCAGTCTATGCAGGCCGCTGGGCTTAGGGTAACTCATAGTCGGCTCTACCCGACTATAGCACTCTTACTTGTTGGCTATTGTTACTGTGCTCAGGCTGACAAACCGCGTCAGGGCTGTCTGATTTATGCGCCATTTTCTCTTGACGCATTTCCGTCGCAGTCTCTGTCCTTTGTTTGGCTTTTGAATTGTTTTGTGTGCTGCGCGATGTGTCTTGGGTGCCACTTGGATGTCGTCTGAGCGTAAACATTTTAACTTTGATTAAGCGACGGAAATTCGATTTGACTGGCGATTGCGCACACATATACACATACATACACACACACACACACACACGCACACAAAGGCTTATCGATTCTGTTAAGTATTTGGGATATTTGAGAGATGACAAATGAGGCCACATAACTAACTCAAACACGCACTTTTCCAGCATAGCAAGTTTTGCCTGCTGTACCTCAGTTTTTACGATTTCACACCATTATGGCGCATGACAGACGACAGACGGAGGACGGACAGTTTGCTGAGGGCACAGGACCTTTGCTCATAAATACACCCATAGTTCATTTCAAGGTGACAGATTCATTCGGGCGCTGCAACAAATTGCCGACCATTTGATACAGTCGAAACGGGCTGCCCAAGAAGCAGACGAGGCAGAAAAGAGCCTTGGGAAACCCAGTGTTGCTTAATCTAGGAAACGTCATTCGCCCGACGCTTGATAGAGGCACATAACGTGGCCAACAAATGGATTTCAGGCTCCAGTTGGGCAGAACTTCGAGAGAAGTATCGTGCCAACGAGTGCGTTATTTATGAGTTGACATTTGTTGTTGGTTGTTGGGCTCGGGCTGGGACTCACCTAAATTAACATATATAATATCCTCTGGTGTAACACTAAAGCGTGGCGGTGCATGTACATCTAAGTGGAACCATGTACCGTTCTTATGCTGCTTGGGGTCTCGGTTCAGGAACACGACCTTGCACTCGTACCAGCCCTGATCCGACTCTCGAATGTTGGTTAGGTTGAGCGATGCGGAGCCGAACGGCGAGTCCTGCGACACGCGGGACACGCGCCCCTTGTAGCCCTCCTCGATGTGTTCCGGGTAACTCTCATACCAGATGTAAATGGGCAGATCGGAGCCCTGTGTCGATGTGGTTCAAATGCATAAAATGTAAAGGTTAAGATCATTGAATAAAATGGGATGGCGTTGATTGTTGAACTTGGTACTGATATTGATCTGAGCATAGTTGAATGTTCGTCTTATTGTTTATACATTTGAACATTTTACATACGCCTGACATCGAAGTCAATCTAAGACTATGTACATATGCATCGTATATGACATGACAGGCTCAGCTAACACATGAAATGAATCCATTGCCAAACAAAACGATTATTTACAATGTCTAAGCTCTATCACAGGCACAATACGTAAATGCAGCTAGCATGCAGCTATAGAGGCTCAATGATTACTTAGTGCATGCAGGAATATGTACAGCAAATATGATTTTGTTACTTTATGGTATCAAATCTAAAAATGGAAATGTGAAAAAATGGAAAATAAAATGCGAGCAGTTTATGTTGGATTATTCGCTGAATGGCCAACCGTTGAATTGGCAAATGCAGAAACGTTCGAAAATAAATTGAATGTGACACGCCCCCCGGTGTAGTTCAGTTTTTAAGAGCAGAAACAACACGGTACAAAACTAAGCAAATAAAAGTGCAAAAAATATCATCAAAGATTGGTCGAGCTACAGACGCATCCCTCCATTGGCCCATTGGCCCATTGGCGCCCCACTTCACAACTTCCCAACTTGCGGGCCATCAACACCAGAGAGCCAGGGAGCTCCTGGCATATCCCAGCTGCAATAAATCATGTGCAAACAGCGAAAACAAAACAACCAGGCCCACAAACAGAGATACAGTTGAATTCAGGCTTGGGCTGATAAAAAATGTGCATGTAAAATATTTTTCATGCAAGCTACAACAATTGGGGTCAACGTGCAGTCAACCTGTCCCGTCCCTCGCCGCCCATCCACCCTCTGCTTCTCTGCTCCTCTGCCCCTCTGCACTCTCTGTTCTCTGGCTAAACCGAAATGCCATATATTCCTGTTTGTTGTTTATTATACCCTGCACACATTGCAAATTCGAGCTTCGTGATTGTCGTCATGTGTGTGACACTCAGCAAAACTGAGAAGAGCCGAGCTGATCTGACGAAGCCCCGTGCAGGGTATCTCGCAGTCAGTAAATCCTGAGTGGAACAGTCTTTAGCTGTTGTTATTTCTTTTTGCTCCGCGGCACAGCCCCAACTGTGTTGGCAGTTGCCAGCCTGGCATGCAGAATCTATTGAATCACGCGCAGCGCAAATGCGGATGTGGACGCGGACACGGATGCGAATACGGATGTGGATGTGAATGTGGATTTAGACAGGTCATGCAATTCTCTCACATGACTTTTGCTTGGCACCGAAGGGCGAAAGCACTTGAACCCTTTAACACTGTGTGCTCCATGTCATTCGCTTAAAGTGTCAAAAGAGTAAGAGAGAGTGGCAGATGGAGAGAGAGAGAGAGAGAGAGAGGCAGAGCGACACACAGACTCGCAGGCGAGGTGCCCATAATTGCTTTCGCTCAAGTAATTGGCAGGCATGTTGCTCGTATGTCCGATTGTGGCGGCATCAAAGCTAATCGATTTATTTTTGTAATTATACTATGCAGATTTAGGAGCCGACAAGCGAGTCGAGGGCCCGCCCCGCTTCTAACAACTTAATTATATACGTTTTAATAATTTTCCCAGCTGACATATGAAATAATTTGCTTTGGCAGCGGCAATCGCCCGGGACAGGACGCTGTGCACGGGAGCCTACGTCCTGGGACCCAGATAGAGCCAGATGAGGGCTGTCTGTGGTGGGCGTTCGGTAGCTTTCATATATTTATTAGAGCGAGCCCAGCCTCGACGTAGGCAGTGAAGCGGGCGCCAAAATTAATATTCGCACTCGCAGAAGCGTTATAAGTTGACTCGGTAAACATTTTTCCGCTTAATTTATTCAGTAGCAATTAATTTAGATTGCAACTAAGGCAACGCTGATGCCTCTCTTCATGTTTCTAGCAGTCTGCAGTCTGTGGCTGCCTGCCTGTAGACTGCCTGCCTGGCTGACTGACTAGCTGGCTGGCTGCTCTGGACTCTTAAAGTAAGAGACGCATAAAAGTAGGCAACACAATTTTGCTGCTCGCTTTAAGAGCGAGAGTCGTGAGCCACGCCGATGCCTTTCAATATTTGAGGCGATATGCGATACATATCAGGGCAGAGAACAAACTGGTTGGTGGACTATGCGCGAGCATTGGGCAGTCGGGTTCGTCCGATGGCCTGCTTTCATATGCGCCATTGTGTATTTAATTGCAGACAGACGTATAAGCTCCGCACCGGATCAGAGTCTCGTATAAATTAAAAGCTAAAGCCATGTTAATCCCTTTAATATGCTGCCATTACTGCCGCTCGGTTGCCGTGCCACATTTTGTGGCCATATTCTGAATTCATGCCTGGCTGTTTTTAAGCGAATGCCGGTTTATTTTTTGTATTTTTTATCGCTGCAAAACATAAAGTTTCTTTTTGTAGTACTTATAACTTTGTTTGTGGCATTAAAAATGCTTGTAAAACTTTTAGCTTGGCACAAAAAGCAGCGACGTTATCTATCCAACACACACACACCCATGCACACCCTCACACACCCCCACAGACACACAGACATGTATGAAATTATACGTAAGCAAGTTTAGTTGCATTATTTCGCCGAGCGCTCAAACGACGACAGCGTTGACGTCAAAGTCTGCGTCAAGCTCAGCAGGGGTAGCCGCAGCGTCTACATTTCTACTTTATTATCCTTGCGGTTTTTCTTAGTTCTTGCTCGGTTTAACTTTGCTATCAAGCGGCAGCAACAATAAAGTTAGTTTATCGGCTTGCAGCGGCTTAGGCGTGCTTTAAATTATGAAAGTAAGCTGTCTGAGGTCGCTGCCTTCAGCTCTGCAGCTTCGCTGCTTGCTCTCGCCTAATGAGCCGCAGCTAACTATAGCTCGACTAGGCTAGACGCGGCCAGTGCGGCCAATGCGGCCACCTGAGAGGTTAGTTAAAGAGAACAGTTATGCAATGCATGCTGGCTGCATAACAAAACATATACATATACACATACATATTTAAATTATAGTTGTGCCGTGGCACATTATGCAAACTAAAATGAAATGAAAGTGGAATGTAAAAAAGTTAAGAAAAAATACAAAAAAAAAGAAGAAAAGAAAGAATTAGTTTAGTGCTTTTTAAAAATAGATATCTGCATAAGCAAAATGCAGCTTTTCGCTTTGTTCTATTTTTGTAATGGAAATAAATTGTTGCTTACTGCTAGCTATCAAGGAATTTGCAGTGCTCGTTGCAGAAGTGGTGGAGTGGTTGGCTGGGTGGTTGGTTAGTGGTGAGGGAGATTTGTGAGTTGGCGTTTCTAGTGGCATACTGAATATTTACTGAAGAGGAACTTTTGGTCGAACAGAGTTGAGGAAATACGTAATGAATCCGCATTATTTATGCGCCAACTTTGTAATTTAGCTAAGAGGTTAATTTCAAACGTATCGTAAGGCACCTATCGGAAGCATTAGCATATTTCCGCAAACTCTGTGCGCAGCTCAAAGATGTGGCCAAGTGAGTCTTCATTAGTGCAGGGATTCGAATTAGTTGCACTCAAATCTTTGGTATGTGGCTACAAAGTGTTTTTTTTTTTTTTACTATGAATTGCGGCTAATTTTGGTTTTGGTATGTTAGCAGTGAGAAGAATAGCTACAGATTTGTTTACAGATATTTCGATTTGCGATATTGCGAACGAGATTTGCTTAACAAATGAACATATGTGAATTTTTCTTCTCTTTCGCTCTCTTTGGTCTGATTTCTTTTTACTTTAGATTTCTTGAAAAAGCACTTGTTTTTACTCTTATCAGCGTTTGGAATTTGTGTATGTGTTTGTGTGTGTATGTGTGTGTGTCTTTGGTGTCAATATCTAAGCGAGCCGCTGAGAAATTGTTACCGACTTGGCGAAGCTTGAGTGAAGTTTACTTTTTGGCACCTTGGCGACATGTCGAAATGTCGAAATAAAAATAAAAGAAGAAGAAGAGAAAGGAAATAATAGATAACTAATACGCATATATTTATTTATACTGCAACTGCCAATCGAGCAACACATAAAACACATACATATCAAATATTATGGACATATCCAATTCCAATTCCATCTCAAGTTAATTCATTTACACATTTATATTGCGCGGGCAATAATACAACATCAGCATGAACAATCGTGTTATATTGCATTAGCATAAGCCGAATACAGGTATTCATTATCCAAATGGCCGTTAAGCACAAGTAACGCCTAGTTTACAACAAATTTCGATTATTACGCATACGCACTGTGGAGCTAAAGCTGGCTTTTCGCCTACTTGGCACTTAATTAGTTAGTATAGCAATAATGTTGGAAATCAAGTGGAACAGAACAGAATGGAACATAAATGCAAAAACTAACCGAATATTGATTAGTTAGTTAGGGATGCTCATAAATTAGTTGGTAATTATGTATGTAAGTGGATAGTTAGTTGGGTAAAGAGTTCGAAAACGTTGAATATAGCTTGATATATGTAAGTATTTCGGTTTACTGTGTCGTTAGCATTTGTCGCGCTTTCTTCGACTTTTGTCTATCTGTTTCTTACTTTCTTTAGCTTTTTGCGTTATCAAACAACAATGTAAAAAAGAGAGTTTAGAGAAGAAATTTGATGTGTGATATCGTACCGTTTCGCTCACCTTCTTGTCCCACTGCAGGACATATGGCACTGGATGATCATTGGGGAACTCGACGTGGCAGTTGAAGACAACCCCTTCGCCCAGTATGGCCGTGATGTGCACAGCATCTTCTGCAAATGGGCAAACAAAAGATCAAAAATGTTGAGATTGTAAAGCCAGATAGTATAGTAACATATTCTTCTCTAATAGAAAATAACATAAATATTCTTAAATACATTTCTTAAGCAGCTAAACTAGCCACGTTTTCAGCAACGTTTATGGCATATTTGCTCAACAACCGGACTGGAGATGCGCAGAAAGCGTTTGACATCAATTGATTGATGGGTGAAAGTTTCGCTGACCTGGTGTGCAATCTGCGTGTAGTCAATCTATTCCTTGTTGAAGAGTCCGCCCATAATACGGCCAATCCCTGGCCGCTATGAAGCCCCCGTGCCCCCCGCCGTCTACGTGCCTCCGTGTTTACGTGACATTCTGCACGATTTACTAAGTTGGCTTGACATTTGCCCGGTCCAGTATGCAGGATCCGCCGTGTCCGCTATGTGGAGTAGCCACTACTGTAGAGGGCTGTCGAGTATGCAATGGCATGCCATTGACGTATTTTTTCACAGACAACGTGGTAGAAGCGAAGCGGATTGCTTCTAAATGGAATCGTTGATAGCCACATCGGTCACATGTCAAGTGGGGAGGCCATTGACTGATATTTCCGCCGTTGTAGGGCCTGAAGCCCGACCTGTTCGAACTGGCTTTGTTCGTGTTTCCAGGTTTGCAGATTTTTCATCGCAAACTTCTAACCAGTACAGGTAGCATATCGATTACCTGTGCAGCATAACTCTGATTGGAAACCGAGGCGGAAGTTTGATTAACGAATATGTAAGGCATCCTCACATCACATCATATGAAATAATTGGTTTTATAATTTATTTCTATTTCAGCGAACCCAAAACTCATTGTCGAGTGAATGGAGTTGAGTTCACCTCTCGTGCGAAGGGAAGCTCTCATCGCTGCTGTCATTTGTGTGTGAAAAGTTAGTTCCCACTTGTTTGTATTCCAATTCCATCCATCCATTGTGCGATACGTGACATTTGATTAGCGTTTGTCAGTCTCGCTCGAAGCTGGACTAACTGTCGACTGTCGACTGTCGACTGTTGTCTCTTGGCTGTCGTCTATCAACTGTCGACTGTCGTCTGTCGACTGCAGTCGTCAACACTTCAAGCTGAGCTGGGCTGAGTGTTGTCCCCTGGAGTGACAGGACTCTCGCATAGTTCTTGCCCCTGGTGATCTGCTAATGTGTCGTATTTAAAGCGGAGCTGTCAAGCCAACGACGCAGCAACACATACAAAAGCCAGTTCTCATTCTCGTAGTACTGCCGTATGCTTAAAGCACGCGCACGTGCGATGCTTTAATTGCCGAAATGGCTTGCTTGCCTGCTCGTCTGCTTGCTTGCTAGGCAAGGACTTTCCTGGCTCTTGGTCTACAGCGGAAATGCTAATGAATAGTCGGAAGCAGCAGAACAACGAAACGTTGCAATGCCATGGCGCATCCTCTTACACACACACACACACACACACACAGAGTGAGGGAGAGAGAGGTGCCGTAGGGCGGGGAGAGAACAATTAAAGACAGAGCAGCGTTGTCCGTGCCACAGACAAACTTGTTAACAAGCAGCTTTTGACAAGGCTATTGTTGTTGCCAGATGTGGGGCAGCAAGTTTTCGGATGCCTTTGCCACGTTGGATATTTGAATTTACAAAATTAATCTTTGAATGAAACGAGAAGTAAAGCACTTAAGTATATTATTATTGAGGTAGTTTGCCAAATGGCAAAAGAAACAAGTCCGAGCCCGACTTGCAATGTACCGTACTGCACTGCACTAATACATACGCATGTCGGGTTGTACGACTGTGTGTGCGTGGACACTGGAAGTGACATGCGCATTGAAAAAAGAAAGGCAATGCCTGAGAGTAGCTGCAGACCGACTGCTTGCCAGCCAGTCGCTTAGTTTGTCGTTCGTTCACTTTATCAGTCACTCACTGGCTCGATGTTTCTTTGTATCCTTCATATTATGCAGTGAACGCTTGTTGACTTTGGCATTTGCATAAATTTCTGTTAACTTGGCCAGCTTAGGCCACACTTAGAGCGTTGAAAGTAAAGTAGTAGCAGCAGAGAGTGTAGGGGGTGTAGGGAGTGGGAGAGTAGGGACTGCTCCCCCTTCAGACGTTGCATAAAAAGCAACATGAAAATGAACAGAAACAACAGCGAATGAGTGTGTATACTATGCAGTGAACGCTCTTGAGCGTCTATTGCCCTTTGATAATGCTGCAGACAGCTCACCCGAACCACTCGGGAGTGGCAGGAAGTAGGCCTCTAGACCCCCTTTCCGTTGGCGTTGGTGTTTTTTGTAGTCGCGCCTTTTGATTGCGTTAACATGCAAAAGTGGTCTCATTATACAATTTAAAATGTCCTCCAAGCCGAAGCCGAAGCAGCCAGGCACTTGATGTCCTCTCCCGACTTGCCTTAAGTTATTCAGCAGCGCACTTTGTTTTCATGGTTTAAAGTTGAGACGCTGCTCTGGCTCTGCTCTGCTCCTGCCCGATGACTGCCGCCTGCAACTAACAGCGCATGCCATTACATTTTCCCGGAACTCATTTTGGACTACCCCGCGTCGCGGCACCCGTCCCGTCCGCCCTCCGCTAACTGCCGCGCCTTGAGGCGTACTTGGCAATTGACCTTTCGACCGCGCACGAAGTGGCCATCCCATTGGCTGCCATAGAAATCCCAAGCGGATTTTCAATTTTCGGCTAAATTAATTTAATTCATTTCAAGAATCGTTACGGTACATTAAAGCAAGCCGGTCGAAACTCTCCTAGTGCTACATTGGAAATGAAATTCCCAAGTGCATGTCACGTTTATCGAGCCTCATCTCCTCATCTCACTCTCTTCCTCCGCCCCTCTTTCCCTATCTCTGTATACCTCATATTTGTTATGCATATATTAAATACGTATATATTATATACATATGTATGTACATATTTACTTGCTTATAAATTCGATTCGTTGCTGCCAGCTTTGGCTGCCATTAAGGCAAAACAACCTCAACTAACTGTCAACTAATTGCCAAATGTAATCAGCTTTGCCCTCACGTAAGCCGCTTATTGTGCACCATTACATTTTCGTGAATACCAAATAAAAATGAATCTGGGCGAAGCGACGAGGAGAGTTGGCCCCGCCCAATATTCCCACATATGGGCTGATTTCAGTAACCATTCGGCGGGAGAAATTTACTACACGGAAATCAATGAATATTTCTCTCAGCCGTCAGCCTCGCTGATAATGAATTACCCGTAGAATGAAGCGGGACTGATGCCGTCGAGTACTTTAAATATATACATATATACATACATTTATTGTATGTACTTTTGACCTTCTCGACTATCCAAGTTAAAGATATAGACTGTTGCTTATCTATATATTTCAGAGTCATCAAAGGATTCTTGGTATCGGGCACCATGTCAGTCCCGGCAAATCGACTTACCTGGTATATTGTGAGCTTGTGCATTTTGTGCCAATAGAGCAAACAGACAGATGAGTGCTAATTTCAGAATCTGTATTGATCGGCAAGTCTTGGTCGGAGTGCGAGCACAGCCGTCGACGTCCTCTTCGACGTCGTCGTCCTCGTCCTGGTGTCTTCTTCTTCTCGTTGTTTTCACTGTGAACGCAGCCGTTTTCAACGGCGTTTGGTTTAAAGTCGAAGCGGTTGGAATTGTCGTCGTCGTCGTCGTAGCTCCACGAAATATCGATGCTACAATTGTTGACTCGGCTCTGGTACTTTCGCTGATTGTGTCTGATTGTTGTTGAGTCTGCTTTCTCGTTGATTGGTTTGTATTTGTGGCGCACGACGAACGCGACCGGCTTAATGCCTGACACCATCGATAAGACCCAGGGTCCGCACACACGCCCATGCCTCTGGTCCCATAGTCAACGCCGCCTAACGTATCGTTCTCACTTGCACTGGCGTCATCTGTAACAGATAGAAAGAAAGAGAGCGAGAGAGGAATGAGTTTAGGTTGCCTCAGGAGTAGCAGCCCCGCCAGCACACCTGGCGGCACTTGAGAGCGCTGTCTAGTACAGTCATCAATGTCAACTCGACAAGCTGTCAATCAGCCCTGGAGGCCGCATCTGAATCTGCATGCAGCTGCCTTGCGCCCATCTTCAGTCGGAATGCAGCGGAGCTCACAAACTTAGCACCAGATTGAAATCTTATACAAGTGCAAAGCACAGATGACAAATTAATAAACAAAGGCTCTCATATGAACACCGTCCCTGTCGGGGGCGGGCGGCCTTTATATGTACACAAATACCCGAACTCGGGAGCGTTCGCACACGGACTCGCACATAAAGTTAAGCAGCTAATAGGTTGTAGCTACAAGGCAGACACACAGATAAGTTTGCTAGGCAGGTGAATTGAGACAGAAGACGGAGAACGGAGAACGGAGAGCGGAGAGCGGAGGATAGCGACAAAGGGTGCCCCCATTAAATTGCGTTGCGCCTATACAAATAGCTGAAACTTTTCCTTGCGCTGTTCGGCATTAAAAGTTTGCGCTTTAAATGTAAAACTTGTGTTGATTGTCGTGAGAGGCCATTGTTGTCGAGTTGGCAACTATCTGAGGATCTGGGACTAAGTGTTATATATGGGCCCACTGTTTGCTGAGTAGTTAATTAAAAGGGATTGAATCCACAATTAGCAACATTCGTGTTTCCCCACAGGTATGCAACGGAATGACGCGGATGCGGAATACTCGTTCGGCCAGAAACGTATTTTTAATTAAATTATTTGAAATGCTTTAAGCGAAATTCCCTTATACGTATGTGAAAAACTTTGCCCCTTCGCAACGGCAGCTCCTACAGGCACAACAGTCAGCAATATTTAAGCGAGGAATTTGTGCGAATGCGAATACCTAGGCAACCTGAGTAAAAGCATAAACATCGGCATCAGCATAAAAATTCTACATACGCATATAGATGAAGATGCTCACAGATGGGGCAATATTGCGCACTCGCGCACACATTCACTTTTCACATTTGAAAACGCAAGAAAAGCGTTTTTCTAACGATTTTCCTTCGTTTGCTTTGTCAACGCTGCACAGCGGATGGAGGGATGGCCAGGCAAATCTTTGCTTTAGCTTTACTAAATGTTGCCACTGCAATTAAGTAACTCAGTTTGCACTCTTCAACATCTCTCGCATTGGTATGCAGACGGGCGCCACTGACTGCATAGTACTCGCCCGCCCCTAATTAAATTTAGTGACTCATAATAAACGGAGACTTAATGTCACATCTGTGGGTCTATCTATAGAGGAAGTGGAGTATACATATGTCAAGACAAACGAGCCGAGCCCGGCCTGATAGCGAACGGATATACTCGATTCGCCTCGTGGACGAGTATAGAAGCTCGAGCTGACGCCTGCGTGTTTGTGTGGATGGGGGCGTGTTACTGAGGAGATGACAACTCGTTCGCTTAATTTTCAATTTGTGAAGGGCTGGGGCAGCGGCTTTGCGGTTACCTTTATGCGCGTCTCTGGCGGCGCGGTATATAAACGTCATTAGTGATCTTTTAATGCATAGCTTAATACCCCTGACGAGAGTGAAAAGCAGACAGCAAACAATAAACAACAGCCTCAGTATTGGAATGCCGAACATTAAATACTCTTGCTGAAATTTGCATGCAAGTTGCTTACGGCTTTACCAGTAATGCGAAGCACATTTTGTCAGAAAGTGATTATGCTGTTGCTGGAGGAGCGTAGAGAGTGGGGCGGGGGGCGTGGGGCGTAAGGCCTGGGAAGGAGTGTAAAGTGTGCGAGAGACTGTGCCGGAATGCTTCGGCAGGGCCGCGTAGGGCTCATGCGTCGACTTAAATCCTTTTGGCATGACATGTAAAATTTTAATAACGTCAAGCATTATGAAAACTTTTTGCGCTTTGGCATTATGACAAGTTTATTAAAACGAAATTTATTTATGAAACGTGTGTGCGCTGCGAGAACGGGCACGAGAACGAGTGGCCATTACCTGGCTCCAACCCAGAGCCATCATCATCTACCCCATCCGCATGAGCCAACGGCCCACAAACCACTCAGCTAGCACCAAAAATCACATTTAGTTAGATCTAAACAGTTTCGGCCTGACACACACACACACACACACAGACACAGAGGCACAAGCAGGAACATCATGGCAAGGCACAACTAAAATAGAACAAAAGCCGGAAAAATGATTTCCCTTATGACTGAATTTTCATTACCGAAAAACCCGCCATGGCGTATGATTTCATTTGTAAATCAGCTCAAGTTGAGCCCGAACGTCGCATAATGGACGCCGGATGCCGAGCGATGGACGAAGGGCGAAGGACGAAGGACGGGGCATTTGATGGCCACTGTGGCGGCCATCTTTGTTGTGGAGGCGGCTAACAATGACAAATCAGCAACCGAATTGCATTTGCTGCTCACACGCACACGTAGCCGAATGCAAACCAGTCCATATGTGTGGGGGCAATCATTAAATGAAGTCCGCTGCCTGCCGGAGAGCGGCCCAAGGATGTGGTTGTGGATGTAGCTGTGGATGTGAATGTCAGAAATCAGTTGATTGGTTCGCATGGCGCTGGCGACTGTGCTAATGCGAGTGTGGCTGCAGCATGAGATTTCATAACTAAATGTTCGGCCACATCGTTGTCATTGAAACGTCCAGATGACAGAGGTGGGCCCATCAGCTCGTCAGCCCGTCAGAAATCATCTCTCTGGGACCTATGGAAGGCATTCCAATGAGTTGGCGCTCGGAATGAAAAGCATTTCAATGAGCTGGCGTTAACGCACCACCATTTTATTTTTGTCTGTGCGGCGAGCACTTTATGGGATCCGTTTCCGCTGCTGCTGCTGCTGCTGCCTGCTGACTGCTTCCAAAGAGCAGAGTGCGGATGCGGATGCGGCGATGAGTAAAAGCTTTTGGTTGACTGCACACTGAAGCAAAAGTGGGCAGCGGTCAATTGGGCGGCCAGCGAATTACGCGGCTGCACACATGATCTTTGACTGATGGCTGCTCGCCACAAATCTCGTCCCATCTAAAAAAATTTAATTAAAAATCCTCGATGGGTCGAGCCACTTAAAGTGAACCTTTTCTGTATTTATATAGGAGCGCACTCAGTCCGCTCTTTCTCTACTTTGAAATCTAATTAAACGTGCTCTACACAATTTACTTAAACACAAACCCTTGCAGCACGGACAACATCTTCAAATCAACACGACAAGGGGTCCAACCCACAAAGAATTACAGCCTCGCCCTCTCTGTCTAATAGCTGCGAATGGCTGTTCTGCTGCGACTCCTTGGGGCATTTCGTGGGTGTGCTTGTATGTGTGTCTAAGGGCGCGATAGTGTGCACTTAAGTACAAAACAAAATTTGAACAAATTTTAGCTTATTGTGTTGCAGCTGCTGCAGGCGACTCCGAACTAAGTGATGCGAGGCCATATATGTACGTACTTAAACATGCCCCAAAAATACAGCAAAAAATGCCCGAGGAAAACCGCAAAGGCATCGGCCCCAGCTCCGACACCACCACCACCACCACCACCACCACTAGCACAGGTCCCAGTCCCAGGCGCTGTATTTATACCCTGTGAATGCTGGGAATGCCTAAGTAGAGTATCAAGAGGACTCCATTTAATATATATGTATGCATCCTTGATCAGGATGATCCGCCTAGACTGGAATTTAAAATCTTAAATGATTTTCTAAACTGCATTTATTACCAAATATAAAGTCCGAGCAGAGCAAAAGTATATTTATGTGGATGGACACTTTTCGTAGGGTATTTACTATTGCAGCGACCCCAAGTCAGTCGAGTCTCTTGGTTGTTTTCGCTTTAAGCATTGCACATACGCCGCATTGGCCGAGTTAAAACTTTAATGAAATAGGTCGTGCACTTCTGCCGGCTGCTGCCTCTAGGTGGGGCAAGGAGCGCGGAGACTCAAGCGTGTTAGCTTGTTAGCGCATAAGGACAACAGCAGCAGCTAACAAGAGGGATAACAATAAGAACAGTCACCATGTATATTATTTGGGTCGCGTGTGAAAAAAGACTAGGGAGGCATCCACACTGCGGCACATTGTCATCTTGCCACGGCAAACATTAAATTATCTTGTCAACTGCCACTGTTGCCGCAGTGCGTCCTTTTTCAAATCTAGAATCTGGCGCAGCTTTATTTCAATAAATACGCGACTGGAACTCCGAGACGTATATACTCTGCCATTAAATTAATTAGATCTGATTCACTGCGGCTGCAGTTACTTGCCGGATAAAGGCAGATTATGTTACCCAAGCTGAGTCAAAAGTTGCCGTGGGCGAAGGTAACGGCCATTAAAATATATACCGTCGTTTAATTTTAGAAAACGTATCGTTACCACAGCGGCAATTAGGGCTACCCTCGGCCATTAGGCGAGCCGTACCATGTAACAGCAAGAACGTTGCAAACGGGCGCAGCCGACTACCCAATGCTCGTTCATACGGAATATATAATTAATAGATCTATATGAGGCGAAGGAGGAGAGGTATGGGTGAGATAGGGAGATGAAGCTCGCATATTCAAATGATATAAGAGGGTCAGAGGGTCAGTACCTATATACTCATTTCACATTGTGAGCGCGTGCACAAGTTCTATGGAAAAGCAAAGTCAATATATCATTATAAAGGCACTTACACTAAATGATCTAAAAAGAAATGCGGCCAAATAAGCTGACGACCCGGCTAGGTCGGGCAGACACAGCAGCCATGTTGCTGGCCTCGCAGGAATCGGGAGAGCGAACGATAACAGCAGCGAGCACGAGAATGGGACGAACATAGGCCATTGTACAATTTTAATTGCTCTAAAATGTTGTAATACAACACGAACCACAAATAAATAAAATTTGCTGACATCAACAGGATGTTTTGCGGGTTCCTGTGCGGAGCGAGCGTAGGCACAATGGAGCAGGAGCAGGCCGTAATGGTCTAATGACTGGCTTTGAAATTTAATTTGGTCGAAATGGAGACAGAGTCAGAGTCACAGTCAGAGCCAGTGGAACTCATTGCCCTGGCTAGCCTCGCCTGCCTATTGGCGTGTGCATAAATAGTCCTAGTTGGGCGGCGCAGGAAATTGTATGGGCTTTGTGAAGGAGCTCTGTCAGTCTGCCTGTCTGTCGGTCTGTCCGTCTGTCTGTCTGTCTGAAGGCAAAAGTTTTAGACACTCGCACAATGGGAATATGTGTATCCTCATCAAGTCCAATAGCTTAGTTGCTGCTCATTTATATTATTTACAATAAATTTGTGTTCTCATTTAGTTTTCACTTTTATCGCAACCATTCAAAGGCTATTACGAAGCAGGTTTCCATTGAGGAGAATTGCCTCTTTGTCCGTTTGTCGGTATCGCTGCGATGTGCGACCAGAGATTCCATAATGAATTGTTTAATTTCGTTAGTATATCGTTTCTTTACTGTCATTATGTAACTCTGCCTGCCGCCGATGACCGAACGCATCATCAATGACAGTGCACAAAGCATTTCTCAATTTCTTATTTCACATGATTTTCACTTATAAGATTTACAGTTTTTTCTTTGCAGCAATTAGTTTTTATAGGATTTCGCGAGCTGGACAAAGTTTCGTTAATAATTATTTTATACTTAGCCATTTTCCCCAGATTATAAAAAAGTGCAAAATTATTTCAGAAATCGGACGAGGAGCAGGCAGGATAAAGGATACGAAACAGAAGACGCAAAGCAAAAGGACGAACAATCGCCCTCGAAGGCGAAGAGAAAAGTTTTATGTTTCACTCTTAATTGCGGCATTTCGATTAAGAAAAATTAATAATGAAACTTTTGTTATTATTTGCGCTGCAAAGATGAGCGACAAGCAAGCGGACGAGCAAGAATTATATAAAAGCAATGGCAAAGGGACATCGCTGCCGACGTCGACGTCAACGAAGTCAACCTTTGCCATTGCGAGTTCTCCTTACAAGCATAAAGTCAATTTCTCAAAACTTTATGATTTTAATGCCGAGGATACTAAAAGGCTGACCCACAAAGCCCGCCCAGCAGGAACTCAATAATATATATATATATATATATATATATATATATATATATATATATATATAAATATATATATTCCTATATATCATATAAACTTATCAGCAGCGTTCATTTATTCATTATTATCTTATTCAGCTTATATTGCTTTGACATCATCATCTTAATCATCTCCATATTGGTCTTTATAAAGTCATCTAAATTCCAGTCTAAATAGAGAAGGGAATATACGCTAAAGTAGCATCCATATTCTGTCAACAGATGGACAGAAAAATCATCTATTATTACGTAGCCCCTTCTACAGCCTCTTCGCAACGAGTGTCTAAAACTCCGTATACCCTAATTACCCATTTTCCGCTTCGAGCAGTAATAATATAAATACGCACACTCAGAGGCTTAACGACCATCCGCACACCTTCCTCAGCAAACATGTACGACAATCAGCTGCGCTGTTTTGGTAGTTAAGAGAACGCTGATAGTTAAGCTCTCCACTGAAGTGCAGAGAATTCCGGAACGAGACACAGGCAAAAAGTTTTGGCACTCGACTCGACTCGACTCGAAGCGATGTCGTCGTCCTGCCCATTGGCCCCGTCGGCGTCCCTTTTGACAGGCACGTCTTTTGGCCGCTGCATTAAATGAAATGCTGCGAGCAGAAGAAAAGCAAATCATGACTGAAGTGTAAAACTTTTCCCATTATGCAAAAATGAATTTCCATGCCTTAAAGTGGAAGCCCGGGGCTGGAATGCAGATTAAATTCTATACAAAAACAATTTTGTTTCGCATCGAATTAGTTTACAGAACATAAAATTTAAAATACTAATAAAAATTGTGAACTTCAGTGTACTAAAGTGTAAATCTATAATTTCCCTGGAAATATTACGAAAGTCTAAAAATAGACTCGTAAAATATTGATTTTCATCTCAATTCTGTACAGCTCCATCCACAGACACGTAAATATATATATCGGCAAGTTACTTCGGCATTGTGTCCCTTTAAAGCGGAGCCTTATGCTGCCGCGTCCTGCCGATAGCCAGAACTAATAAAAAGGGTTCGTGCTGGAAGAAGTTGTGACAACTTTTTCGGTGTCCAAATTGATTCTCAAGTATTGGCCCACAGGCTGGAGAAATCGTTCTGATTGCGCTTTAATAGCGCCTAATGACCGGCGACAAATGTGGCAAATTACTTTAATAGGTACTACGAAATAATGAACCCCGAGCACACTTTACAGCAGCAGCTCCCAAGCAGAGCTGGCCGAGCGCAAGCCTCCGCAGTCCGGTTCGAAGGGCTGGACCTAAAATAGCTTTCGGCACTCGCCACGAGACGCCCAAAGGGGGGGCAGCTCGAAGGGTCTAATGCAGGGAATATCGAGTGCAAATTATGGTGAGTTTTGCGAAATTGGAATGCCATTGTGGCTAAAAGGGTATATATTTAATGGCCACGAAGTGCTGCCTTCTTTAATGTGAACATTTGTTTTCTTTAATTTCCTTGCTCACTCTTGTTTTTCTCTTCCCCGTCTAATTGTTTTATTTTTAATTGTTGTGGCACAAAGTATTCTACTGCATTCTACTTCCAGTTTGTGGTTTCCACACACACAAAAAGGACTGCAAAAGCTTTTTATCCCATTTCGGCTCCAAACCTTTGCAGTAGCAAAACAAAAGGAGCCCACATAGCTACATAGCTGCAAAAAAGTATACAAAGTTATGAAATTGAAGTGCCGACCTGCAAGTATTTCTCTCTTTATGTATATATATATGTATGTATGTATGTGTATATATACAGTTCTTTCTTTGCAGTGCCACGAAGGTGAGCAGTGCAGACACTCTGGAGAAGGCCAACATAATGCAAACAATTTCTAATTTTTATCTGCCCGGAGATATGGAAAACCACGGTATAAAGTTTTATTAAAATGTAAGTGGCGACCCTTGAAGTACATACATATATCTATGCATATACTCTTCAGCACAACATTTCCCAGTGGAGCCCACTTACTTGGTTTATCTCTACTTTGGCATTTCACTCTATAAGGTTAAAGCAAATAGTTAAATGTAATTCAGAATTTTTTTGATATCTTTTCAAGTTCCCGCATTGCATAGCATTTTTATCCAAAAATAGCATAAGGACTTTTATTTTTGCCCTAGTCCTGCTAGGACCCAGTTACTGCCACAGCGGACTTTTGTCATGCTGTAAAAACAGTCGAACTAGGTCAATTTTTATGCTTCACTGCCAATGGACTGAAAAAAAAAACAATGTCCAACAGTTAGAGGAAGGTGTGTCTGTGTGTGTGGGTGTGTGTGAATATGAACCCGGGAAATTCAATAACACCCACATTGTATGCCCTCACCTCACCTCTGTGTGGAAAGTGCGCAGATCTATGGCTGCCGCAGACTGATGCGACTTGCTGCAGCTCGAAACTTGGAGCTTGGGGCTTGATGCGAAAATCGCATTCTGCATTTTCAGTCTTCCCTGACGTCATAGAGTTGAGGCAGTTGCCATGTTAGTAGTACAGGAAATTCTGTGTATCTGTCGCACTCGAGCTGAAGCTGGGAAAACAAGTTATCTCTTATACCAGGCGGCGCTCTTATACGAGTACGGCCGATCCCCTTCCAGTATGACTTCTTCAAGTCGAGCCTACCCGATCGCTGCCGTGGTGAGTATCGCTATGCTGTAGAGCTTCTCGGGGCTTATGTTTTGTGCTCAGCATTCGCATCATTATGCGCGCCAGTTTTTGGGCGCCATCCAGAGCCATATAACTGCTTTTAAGCTGCACTAGTGTGTGAGAATGTGTGGGAATGTGTGTGCAAACAAACATCTCCAGCATTCAAACTGAGTGAGCTTCATCGAACATCGAGAGAAAATTTAGGCAATACATAAATGTGCCTCATTATTACCTGAAGCAACGACTTTTTCAGTTTCTCAGTTTCTCAACTTTTCGATTTTTCATTTTTCGTTATACGTTTTTCGTATTGTATACAGCATTTCGGATTTGGTCTTCTATTCACATAATCGCATAGCAGCACGCCTAACTCTTAGTCTATTATGCTCCAAGTGCTCTCCAGTTGCTCAGTTCTCGCTCTGTGCTGCTCAGTTCTGCTCCATCTCCATGCCCCACTGCCAACTTCCTCCATTTCGCTCCCATTTGGTATCATATTCAAACAGAAATTCCAATGAACTGCGGAACGACTGACCAGTCGCTGCCTCTACTTCTGTCCCTGCCCCTGCCTCTGCCTCTGCCTCTGGCTAGCTGGTCACTCACTGGTTCTCCTCTTATGTCTCTCAGCCCGCGAGTTATTTTCAGAGGCTCTCGTTTTTTTGTTTTTTGATGATATTTTCATTTCGCTGTCGCTCTATAGCCACTTTTTGTTTGGAATCTATTTTGTTTACACATTTTTCCGTCTGTGCGAGTTTGGCTTCCCGCCTGAGAAATTATTGTTTAGCAACGTCATACGTCTGCGAGTCCCTTGTATCGGCTCTTACAATTGCTTTTCATTTATAGCGAGAGATGTGAAGATTAAGGCGATTGATCAATTAAGCAATTCGTAAAAATGTATGAAACAATTCTGGCCACATCGGATCAAAAGTAATCTGCTGTGTCTTGGTCAACGCGCAGACAGTGTTGAAATGAAGATAAACGCAGCCATTTATCATTATTCACAATTTGTAACCATTGCCATTAGCCTCGGTTTGCGAGACGTCCAGGCACTCGGAGACACTCGGAGAAGACAGCTTCAAAGAATGGCCAATAATAACAAATGCCTGTGTTTATTTGTGTTTGTATTTGTGTTTGTGTTTGTGTGTGTAATCAATGTTAAATTAAGACAGAGCGAAAGTCTAAACAAATGTTTGGCATTGGGGTTAAGTCAAGCAAAACGCAATTCTGTTTATGGAAATTGCAATTTCCTCCTTGCCTATCAATTGCAGCTGCCAGCAGCTACAAGCTCAGAACTGATACAGCTCAGATAGATATACATGCTTGTGGGCTTTACAATCTTCAATTACATTACCCGTCGGCTTCTTGCCATCGACAGTCAGAGAGCCAGAGACAGAGACAGAGCGAGAAGAAGAGAGTGGGAAAGAATGGAAAGTCGCAAGCAAAAGCCCAGCCCGGCCCAGACCTAAACTATAGAAGCAATCAAACTTGAACTACTCAACCCAGGCCAGAAATAGTTTTACACACATTTTCCGATTGTTTTGTGGCTCTGTTTTTATGCCCTGTTGTGCATTGTCTGTCTTTTTCTGCCGTGGCCAGCTTTGTAATTGAATTGTGACATTTACATACACTTTGCAATTGTAATTGAAAAATGCATAAATTGTAATTACATTTTCGCCTATTCTGTGCGCCGATAACAGCCTTCAATTTCCATAGAGAGGAGGTGTGATTCAATTAGATTCGTGTGTGCACAAACACTTCAGGCACTGTAAGAGGAAGCTTCTTAGCGAGTGGGTATATTTCTATCCCAGGCTGACCCTATAAATTAGATGTATGCTTGAATAGAATCAACATTCGACTAAGCTCCTAAGGCAATCGAAGTTTTATTGAAGTTTTGTTAAATAATCGACACCACTTTCTATATCGACTATAATCGATATCAAACTAGAGTTACTTGAGCTTATCCACCAAATAACAGACGAACTCAGAGCATAGTCGGATATTCCCAAGGGAAACCACTTCTATTTATGTTTACTATGAACTATTATAGGAAGAGACGGCTATTTACTCACCTCACTGTCGCAAGCATTATATAATGTGTTTAAGCCCAATCCAATCTAGTGCCTTGTTTTTCGCTGGGACTCTTCAAAAATGCCAAACAAAGTGGCTGTACCCAAAACCTTGTTGGGCTTCAGATGAAATGTCCAACAGCAACTCAGCAAAATTAAATGCTCAAGTAATAAAAAGCAGTTTTTGTTGTTGTTGTTGTGGCTGTGGTTGTCGTTGTTTTGTTGTTGTTGTTGTTGTTGTTGTTGTTGTTATCCACGTTGGCTTTTAACGTAATACAAATCGGGTTTTATTAAGAAAAACTCCTTGTTGGGTTTCTGGTTCTGTTTTTATTAAAGGTTGTTGTTGTTATTGCTGTTGTTGTTGTTTTCGTTTTTGTTGTTTTTGTTGTTTGCTGGGGAGCGCGTTTTACACTTTGTTTACAGGATAATCGCTTGATTTATGACACTTTCTTTTCATATACATTTACTTTTGTATGTGTGCGCATTTTGATGAAGGACCTCAGCAATGGCTGCGCTGCTGTGGCTGCTGCTGCTGCCGACGGAAACGTTTCCGTTGACTTTTACGTGGAGCTGGGCTACGGGCAACATTTCAAGGGTTGAGAACAAAAAAGAATACATAAGACGTAAAATAAACGCGAGGGCCAAGCATAAACATTCACATCCCACCAATACACTAGCGGGACGTCGACTTTTATGCACAACAACTTAAATCAATACAGCGTAAAAATAAAAAAATTATGTTCGATTTTGATGTTGTAATCGCATATGGTCAAAGGAAGTTGTTTGCTGTAAAATCCCGATTGGATGGCCACTTTTCGACTTTTTTCACGCCCTTTTTGCTAGCACTAGATTCACATACACACAGACACACACTCACATACACTAACATACATATACAGTATAGAATTTGGTTTGCCAAGCACGTGACTCATTTGGCATCAGGACACGCTGTCCGAGAATTAGTCCTGAAACGCATTATATAATTATCACACAGTGTAATGTATTGTTGGAGCCTTCACGAACTGCTTCCGCAACTTTTACAATTTGTCCACCTGCCTGCCGTTCGCCGTTCGCCTGCTGCTTTGTTTTACTTTAGTTTTTCGCCTAACCTTTTTTCCCAAAAAGTTGCAGAGCCACTAGCCAGAAGCCCGTAGCCAGAAGCGAGGCACAGCTGTAAGATGCCAGCACTCAGTTGCCAATTTAAAGGCAATGCCTGGCACGTCGAACAGCCAGCTCCATATTTCTGTTTCGGCTTCAGTTTGGCTCTGCGACGCGCCTCTCTCTCTCTCTCTCTCTCTGTCTCTCTCTCTCTCTCTCTCTCTCGCTCTATTGGAAATTCGCTCTGCCGACTGCACAGCTTGGCTGAGCACCAGCTTTCCAGGCACAAGAACTCTGCTCCCAACAGCATTTTCGTAACAGACCATAAAACCAACCAAGTATTTGGGCAATATTTTTGGTAGCTGAGTTTAGTGTTAGTTGTAAAACCTTAAGCTCGGTCTAGCGCTTTGCTTCTTCCAAATGAGCTATTATGCGCTTTGCTCGCCTAGTAAGAGTAATAATAAACAACTATCCATGGCAAAGCATAAAACAAATTCTCTACGATGAATTCCTAAACAGCTGACATTGACTTGAAATGGTCTTGTTAGCGCATAGCGTCCGCTTAAAATAGCGGGAAATATTCACTTGCGCAACTTTAGCAAACATCCTGCACGACAACTACCCTGCATTTGCCATTTCCCCCGCCTCATCGCGCCCATCGCAGCCAGAACTTAGCACACAGCTGCGTTCCAGCCAGCGTTCGAGCGAGCTATTGACGACGCCGACCTACTCTTTCTCTCGCTCTTCTGCTCTCCGCGTGATCCTTTGGGTTGCAATCGAAAACTGGAATTTTTCTTGCACCTCCGCTCTGACTCTGACTCTGACTCTGTCTCTTGCTCCGACTCTGACTCTGGTGATTTTCTCTAGCACGACAGCCGCTGGTTTTTCTTTTTGTAACCTGTGCATCCGCGCGGGTGTGGTCCTCTGGCAGTGAGCGTGAAAATCATGAACTTCGTGGCTGTTACAAAACTGAGAATCACTCCCTGCTTTTCCTCCACGCTTACGAGTATTTCGTGTTTTCAATATTGATGTGGCTCCATACACAATATTATTTCTTCAGCACAGTCCGCACATAATTGTCGCACCACCCCTTAGAATGATTTGGGGTGTTTGGCCTATTTGCTCGCTTGTACAATTTATTTTGTTTAATATTATTATTTTTTGTTGTTAATTTTCCATCTAATTTTCATCTTTACACACTCACATATACATACACAGATGTGCGCACACAAGCGAGGCAGCAGGCACAGGCACAGGCACATACACTGGCATACACCCCACACACACACATACACACACTGACACTGGCACTAACACAGTCACAGGCACAGAAACCAGACACAAACAGCACTTACAACTTCACTGAGAACTGAACGTTGTGTTTCACAGTCCGCGTTCACGTACGCCGTAGCAGCACAACAATTGAGTACTAAATCTGCGCCGAGCTCAGCGTCAGGAATAAAGCAGTAGCGCTGCCCGATGATTGCAGCCACCACAACTTCCGGAGAGCAACCTCTGCTGAGAGCACGAACCGAGAGAGCGAGCCAGTGCGCGAGAGTGAGTGAGAGAGAGAGAGAGCGGGAACCTGCGCGAAAATGCCTAGCAGACGACTCGCACTCGCACTCGCACTCGCATTGGCTCTGGCTCTGGCTCTGGCTGGCTGACTCTTATACCCGCACTGCGATGCCGACGCTTAGTTCGGCAGGCGAGCGCGCGAGCTCACCTTTGCTACGCTCGTTGGCTAACCTGTCCAGTCGGGTCGAGTCGTTGGGTGTGTGTGCACGTGCGCATGTATGCGTGCGTATGTGTGTCAGCCACTCGATAACCCTTTAGCATAGCCCTTCTGCTGCGACAGCTGTCGACTGCGAGTGCGACTCAGGTCTCGAGATCTCGGCTCCATTGAATAATTATCTCAAGTTTGCCAGTTCGCCGTTGCTTGGCCTCAGTAGCGGACTGCTAGCCCTTTGCTTTGACCCAAAAACCAGTTTTATGTTTCGTTCTGCACCAGCCAACTCGTTTCCCACTCACCGCCACCAATTGAAGTTTTGTTTTCAACTTCGAGGCGCTGCGTAGGCCCGCACAAAAGTCGACAGTTGGCCACTGATCTGGAAATGTGTGAAAACACCAAACTCGATCAAACCAACAACAACAAGAACAACAACCGCAACGACCAAGACGAAGTACTGTAAACACTCAACTTGTTTGCCAGCCACCTCTACAATGTCTCACTATTACACCGTTCAGCACATCTCCTCCATTGGCAATGCTCGCGTTTGGTAAATGGTTTTTTAATTAGTGCCGGACAGGTTTGCTGAGCCCAGCTTCGTTTGCCTCTGAGAAGGCACTTGGCCGGCTGGCGCGTCTGCTACCTGCTGTCCGAATGGCATCCTGCGTCTTCACACGGCATTAGAAGTGTTCTGAAGGTTGTGCCATTTGCAAGCATTGGCCTCAGCGAGATTGTAACTTGTCATCGAGTTCTCACGGTGGCTGCCTCAAACTGACCTACGATGTAATATTTCAATTAGCCTGGCCTGCGAGGCGCTAACTCGCTGGCCAGCTGCTAGAGCTGCGAAAAACCCAGTTTTATTTCGCTGTCAGTTATTTCCCTTGCAGTTCAGTGAGAGAACTTCGCAGGACCGCTGGAAGGCGAGAGACTTGACGTCTGCGCTCTCTAACGGTCTCTCTTCCACTCTCTCTCTCTCTCGCTTTCTCTCTCTGGCTGTCTGTTTGCCACGCTCTACTAAAAGAACGTGCACCTAATATAGCCGTCGAGCAATTTAGGGTAACCTAGCCAGCCATCCAACCCGAACCCCAACCCCAACCATCTGCCATCAGGCATCCGCCATCAGCCGTTGGCCAAAATGATTCGTTTTCGCTGAATTTCATTTGGCTCACATGTAGCCTGAGACTTGGCCCGCTCACCAGAGGTAGACCCGAGACGAACTTATTTATGCTAGATTCAGGCGAATATATACCGTAGGTTGGCCTGAGCAGCCTGATTTATGCATTATATTAGCGTTGATTTTAGCTGCAATAAATCTGCAAATTTCGGCGACGTTACGTGCCATAAACCTATGCATGCTAAAAATAATTTACTTTTGCCCCAAGTGCCCGCCTGCCTTGTGTACCTGTGCCTGTGCCTGTGCCTGGTCCTGGTCAATATCCACAGATTAATTGCCCCGTACTTCATTGGCTCTTCGTTAGCTATTTATGAGCTATTCAGAGACTAATCAAATCGACTCGAGATACGGCAGCATGCATCAATGCCAAGTAACACTCATAAATTCCACTTGCATGAAGCTGATTTGTCTGTGGAATCACTTAAATGAAAATTAAAGTGATTTCGTCTTCCATGCTCCAATACTCGAGAGCTGTTGGCATAGTTAGTAATTACCTTGTTATGCTCGCTCGCCAACTGCAGTAGAGTGTATTGGATTTGCGTAAGCCCCAGCCTGCAGAAAGGATAAATTTCACAGTTAGATCTCTACTAACATGGTCCACAGATAGACATAGATACAATAATTGATTTTGTCTGTTCATTTACTCTCTAGACCGTTCACGAGTATGGTGCAGTCGGGTGGGACCGTCCACAACGCTTCTACTTGTCCTTTTAATTGGACACGGCAACGAAGCTTACAACTGGCAATGGCAATGAGTAGTTAATAGGAAACCAAACACCCACTCTATTCCAATCCCTCCGACTCATCTCCGATTTTTGCAGACAAATAAAAGTTAAAGCTGTCATCGAACGGCGCATTGGCAAGCGGACAGGTGGGGGAGCAATTGTGTATCCCATCAGCCCCTGGTGTTCGATCCTAAAAAGGTCGGCACACATACGCACACACCCCCACACATACACAGCGTGAATGTGAGGAATTCTCCAACAGTTTTGTAAGCCAAGTCTAAGACTAGACAGTCGCAGCATTAAATAATATTCATAATTTGCAGGACCTATGTCGCTGCACACAGACATAAAAATTAAGGTGTTCATGTGACCATAAAAACAATAAAATATTTAACACAAATTTTAACTTAATGCTCCGGCCATAAAAATGTATGAGTGAAAAAAATATGGCTGCCTACTGTGCGGCATCGTTAAAAACAAGCTAGCTATTACAAAGGAGGTGTATAGCCCGCTCAGAAGGCAGCGTAGGAGGCGGAGCAGGCCAAAGGAACAGGAGGTGCCGGAGCAGCAGAAAGAGGCAAGTTCTTGCTGCCAATGCTGCCTCATTAAACCAAAAATTACACAAAGGATAACGCGCAGCTTGACGGCGGCGACCGTGGCTACAAAGTGTTTTTTTTTTTCCTTTTTCCTTTTTTTTTTTTTTTTTTTTTTTTTTTTTTTTTGGCCAAGTGTATGTGTTGTTCTCACTTCTAACCCCGCATGCCGTATCCCTCACGCCTTATCCCTTAGCCATTACCATTTGGAGTTGACCTACTAGTGCTGCCTCTCACCCATCGAGACCGACATGGAGACAACATAAAGCCCCAATATATATCAGATCAAACCAGATTTTCTGAAAAAAGGAGGAAATAAGAATCATTATAAGAAAAACGAAAACTAAACTAATAATAATAATAGCAATAATAAAAATAATAATAATATTATAAAATAATATAAAATAAATATGAGAGAAAAGGGAAAAAGCTAAATCTATCGTGAAAAAGAATAACTGTCAGCACTGGCTCGCTTTGTTTTTGGGCATTTTGGCCCCGCTAACTTTTAGCTTACGGATAGGCATACAAATAAAAAATTATCGCTCAAGTCCAGGACACGGCGTGGCGCAGGGACTACTGCATAGCCATTATATTTTATTTTTACATTTTTCGTCACGTTTGATGCCGGCCAGCCAGCATCGTTATGTATATAATACGTACGTATATACATATATTTATACATACATATATATATTTTTTGTTGGTTTTTTATTTGCTCAGCTCCTGTGTACAGATGCTGGCAGCACATCCCCCCACCCACACCTTGTCGCCAGCTTTGGGAACCTGCATCGTCATTGTCTTTTGACGCTGCGAGCATTTCGTCTCGGTTTCTGTGTGTGTGTTTGGGTGTGAGTGTAGGTGTGTGTGTTTTACTTCCTGTTTCATCTCTGGCTGCTTCCTGCTTATTTCTTATGTGTATTTTTACTGACGCTGATTTTTATTTCTTTCCAGGATGTGATATTTCATTCAGTTCGGCTTACAGCTAAACATAATAACTAAACGTTGCGTCGCAGGCATCATTCCTCTCCTCCTCTTCCCTCTGCCTGGCAGAAATCTTAAGAATGTTTTTTTGAGCTATACCCCATTCACATTTATTGACTATTGAGGTTGCTCAGAGTATGAACTGATTCGATTCTAAATTCATTAAATATATAAATTACACATTTACAAAATTCAACTTAAAGCTCTTTCAATCGAATGTTGTGAAAACTTTTTTCTACACCTGATCATAGTAAACGAATGTCATTTAAAGTATGTTTCGAAACTATGAGTGCCATGGGCGACAGGAAAATTGTTGCATTCACTGTAGCGAGGGGTGTGCGTGTGTGTCTGTGTCTATGTGTGCGTGTGAGCACAGAGTGCGTGTGTGTCTGTGTCTATGTGTGCGTGTGAGCACAGAGTTATATGTACGTGATATTTTGCCAGTACACATAATTTGTATTCCCGCTTGCAGCAACAATTTCGCATGCACTGAGACAAAAATCAGGTTGCCAATCGAAAAAATGCCTAACTGAAGTGTTTTGTCTATTGAAGAATCAGCTCAATAAGTGCTCAATAACTCAAGACTGTTATATATATTTCTGTTTCTGGCTGGATTATTTCTTTCTTTAGTGTTCATCCTGCCAAGGAACTTTAACACATTGTCTTACCCTCAATAATACTGTCAAAAAGCAAAACAAAACTGGTCTGTAAATCCGTAAACGATATAGTATTTTTCCTACTTTGCAGGGTATTTTGTTTCACGAGAAATTTTTGGAAATCTTATTTTATTTATAATTTAAGTGCATTTAAATGAATGTGGCAAGTTTTAATTATTGAACATTATTTTTATGCATAATTGAGTTCTATTGTCTGCTCCGAATTCAAAGCTCTTTCCAATATTTATGTAGCCTTTCAAGTACCAATACAATATGGACAATACATTTTTTAAGTCGTCAATAACTTGAATTATGAATCGAGCTCTATATATACTATATAGATAAATGTATGGGCTATATATATTCTACATTATAATGTTTATTCTGCTAGAGCTCCACTTAATAGAATCACTCAATGTTCGGTTTGGCTTTTATCGCTCGCCCATATTTGATGTGATTTTATATAAATACATTTTATAATTCAGTTATATTTATTTATTTAAGCTGACCAGCCAAACGCAAATTCTGAAAATATATTATTTTATTTTCACTTTAAGCATTGTGGAATATATCTTTACAATACAAATTTGGCATTACAGGCTGCGTAATACCTGCTCATGGCTCATATAACTCACCTACAGGCAAATATATAGATTTCCCATTCTAATTTGGCAATCAAATTAATTAATTAATTAGGATATTAGTTTTTCTCTCAGAGCAAAGCAGAGTGAGCAGAGACAGTGCACAAAACCAAAACAGTCTCTTCGCTTTGAGAACGAGCACAAAAAGTGAGCATGCCACAGCACAGTGTGTGATAAATGCTTTTGAGCATTTTTAAGTCCCGCGGCGAAGAGCGCGTCCTGGCAGACGACAGCAATAATAGCTGTGGCTGCGGGTCCTGTCGCCTTTGTGTGTGATATTTTCTAATTGTTTGCTATATGTGGCTGTGGGCGTGGCCATGTGGGCGCGGGAAGACGAATGAATGGTTAGTTCAAATTTAACTGTGGCTGTTGTCGTCGCTCTCCCATATGCATCGTGGCCGCATGGAACATCGCTGGAGACTGGCCCAGGGTGTTAAACATAGTTTAATGTTTGCATTGAAATGGAACAACGAAAACATGACATAAAAGCTGCCAGTCAACTGGCATAAAAGTGGAATAGCAACAGCCATAGCTATGGCTATAAATGCCCCAAGTGTTTTAGTATTTTATTTTACTGTTTCGTGCAATGGGGCAATGTCTTCCTCCTCAGTGTTCTTGATCCCTGCTACTCCACTTACAAATTGAGAGATGTTTCACTCGGGGTGCTCTGCTTGCTGTTGACACAGTTTTTATTCTGCTTTAACAGATTTAGTGCAACTGCCGCAAATCTTTTCAGGTAATGAAGGGCTGCTCCATGGGGCGTCTCTGCCTGCATAAAACTAGAATGAGGTCAAGCGAATTTATGTTCCAATTATTTTACTCGAAAAACAATTTCGTAAAGTGTTTCGCTCTATCAGCTGTTCCTTTTCGGGTCTCACTTGCCGCGCTTTGCTGAGATTATCCGATTTTAAGTGATTTATATCGTAGGATACTTAAGTTCATTAAGGTTTAATGTCGTAAATACTTTCAATATAAAATTGCACTTTCTAGTTGTGTCGCTTCTTATTCCACGACCTTGAATAACTTAGCTTGGAAATATCAAGTGTCACATAGAGCGACTCAATGCAATGTATGGGCCCTTATATTAAATGTGACCTAGAAGATTATTCATACTAATGACTCCATAAATAGAGTAACTTTAATTGTTGGTAAAAACGACCTCAGTGGGTATTTGTCTATATTTTTGGTTAGCAATAAATTTGTATAGGTTTGGTCAACAGTTGCGTCTGAAAACTTTGCTCGGTGCACATTTGCTTTGTACATTTGAATGTGCAAGTGTGTGTGAGCTAGCGCGTGTGTGCGGCTATTTTACGAGTTAAACAAGTATTTGAGTATTGATTTATGGGCTCCAGTGTGTCAGACTTTGCGCAAAAAATTACCGAGTGCGGCCACACAAATCATTTCGCAGTGAAAGCCACAAGATGATAGCCTAAACGAAGCAGGAATAGGGCCATAAGGACATCGAACGCATCTATCAAGTCGCATATGAAATATACCGCGATGCAAATGCCTCCAGAAATAAATTTAAAAATAACAGGATCGGAAATAAATGCACCACTTCAAGGAGTAGAAAGAGATGGCTACTAACGACAGCCATGACTTTTGGTGTTTGACACACTTTATATATATATAAATGACCATCCGAAGCGTCATAAACGGTTGATGGAGCCACACCCATAAGGTTAGGAGTACGCTCACACAGCCATCTACATAAATCCGCATATATATACAGTCGGTTACGTAAATGAAGTGCCATATAATGAGCCGCCTAGCCTGGCAGCTGACCGCTGGGCTCTGCAGTTGGCAGACTCGATATAAATCATGCAGCATTAACAGCTGCTTGGCAAACATCAAATGCGAGTTAAGTTTTCCGCACCGTAGTTTCTGTCGGGTGCACTCGACCGTATGCCGGAAACGGATATAAAGAGATCTACAAATGCTGGTGCCAACGAAACAATTGCGAGTGGGACGATGGATGCTCATTTCTCTTTTATCTTCTTCTTCTTCTGCAGCAGCAGCAGTCATTTTCCTTTTAGTCGAGGAGCAATGGCCATAAAACAAATCTCTTTAGAATTGCATTTTAAATATTTCGCGACAGACTTTTTCACTTTTCTTCCTATGCCCCAGCATCGTCAAATCATTTCTATGCATTAGCTTAAACTCTAGGAAACTAGGTAACGCCCGTCATTCGAACATACCTAAGCAGATCTCTTCAGGGCCACCTGGGTAAGCAATATTTGATTGGCATCAGTTTTCATCGTACATTTCGGAATGGCCATTTGTAAATGTGGGTGTGTAACTGAAGTCGTCATAAGGCTTTCGTTTTAAGGAGGCTGGAAGGCAGGGACGATCCAAGGCAGTCTTGGCCTAAGCCAGACAAGGCGATCCAAGCCTATCCAATGTCAGTCTAGCATTTGGAGAGTTCTAGTGCTCATAAGGCATTATCTTTCTTCAAATCATCCCTAACTTCTTCGAGGACAACTAATGTAACGAAACTCCTATTTCTTGGCCTATTTAGAATACAGGGTATATTTAAATCGGGCATTCGTGACTTGAGCACTCTTTCTTGTTTCAAATGACGGCCATAATGCTGTCTGTAGAAGTCCTACGCTTCGCTTTCTCGCTCTCTCTGGCTCTCTCTGTCTCTGTCTATTTCCCCACCTTAGCTGACTTGTTTATATCTCTAGCCATTTTGTGAAAATGCAGTCAAAGGGAAAATTGCTTCCTTTGCTGTGCCTTTGTGCTGTTCAATTTCCGTATCTGTGACCGGTTGAAGTCATTTTGTGTTTTACAATCTGCATACTTATGCGTTTTGCTGATTTAGGTTTAGCACTCGGCGCGTGTGTGTAGCACACCTTCACATTTAATTTCTCTTCTCAATCAACTGAAGTGCTGAAAACTAATTAATTTTACGCTTATCAATATGATTACGACGCGTAGCTGCATCCTCCCAGACGGCTTATTTGGAAAACCCCAGCATATACTGAAGTATTACATCAGCTTGAATGTCTCCTAGTCAAAGAGTATATAGACATTTGAGGATGAAGCAAAGGCTGGCCTATGCCATATCCACTGAAGCCCATTGCACATTGAATACAAGGGAAATCGAGGCAGTCGACTTTAGTGTTCACTGGGCTTGTGGGCTGTGTTAGGGTAGAGTATGCCTCAATAAAAACCCAAGTATTTTAAATGACGCTGTCAAACAGGCCAAAGCAAACTCACAATCTGAAATCGTGGTGGAGTGAGCAGAGAGCAAGAACTGAATGGAGAATAAAGAACTATGCAAAAAATCAATATTCCAAATGGCCAGCCATTGCGAAGTAAGTTTAAAGCCCTCTCAGCCCAATACTCAGCATGGAAGCAACTGAATGTAGGTCTTTGTTTACCTCTTTCTTGCGTTGGCTTGTTAACTGTATGCACAACAAGAGCGTTTGGGCCCATTTAATAAGTAATGATGTTTGTTGTCTGTGGCCTCGGCTGGGAGGCGATCAGAGTGCAATTCAGGCATATTAATATGATTTTTCTATTTATTCAAATCCACTCCATCTCCTGTCGACGGCCTGACAAGTGTGTATGACAATTTATTTGATTAGGGCATATCAATACAGCAATACGGCCCTGCCCTCTATACTTTCCGACCCTACTCAAAGAGTTTACTTTTGCGGTTTCTGTGGCCACCCGGTCCACCTCTCGATTGGTGTACTCGAAATTTAATGGGTGATTGGATTTAATCTACTAACATGCTTTATTGTGGTCGTTTATACATCAAACGACCGTTTGTTTTTTTTTTGCGTTGATTTCTGGGCAAGGTTGACTGTCTTGCTTTTTATTTTTTCTCCCAAATATTATGTATTGTATTATGCATCGGGGAGTTCATACACGCATGATTGGTTCTTAAAATTAGGTTAGTCTTTGCGCTTGTTATCCGTTTAATAAACATGTCCAACCGAATCAGACAGCCTCTCAATTTGATTCAAGATGATTTAAGAGGGTTTTTAAAGAGGCTTAAATCTCGAGGATTCCGATGTCCAATTACGCAATGAATTAACCACACAAAAGGCAACACTTCCAGCAAGAAGCGGGTGGGAAAGACATTAAATATCTGTGCAAGTTACCTACAAACACATATATTTTCCATCGGCCAGACGGAGGTTTTTTTTAGTGGAGAATAAACCTGAGGGCAAAATGAGGAATTTGCAAAGCATAGACAGGCATAGACTGAAGTGGTCTGTAACGTCTATATGAATCACAGTACTTTGATGATTATTTGAAATAAAATGACTGTTTACGGTAATGAGTTTGCATTGGCGAAGGCTAAGATGTTTTACCTGGAAGAAATTGCAAATAAATAAAGTGAAAATTTAAAAAACAACAAAAAATGTATATATATATTTGAAAATCTCTGGACGCAAAAGAGGCGAGAGAAGAGACAGCCAAGTGAACAGCCCACAAAAGTATGCTAAGCTTGTTTTGTAGTCGTACATAAGACTTATTTTAAAGAATAAAATGCTTTCTGCAAAAGTTGTTTTTGGCC
The DNA here is from genome assembly GCF_018153725.1 of Drosophila mojavensis. NCBI lineage: Eukaryota > Metazoa > Arthropoda > Insecta > Diptera > Drosophilidae > Drosophila > Drosophila mojavensis. The sequence continues at coordinate 279,345 of NW_025318858.1, read as the reverse complement.
TAAACTTAATTGCTTTTGTGGGAAAAAATAAAATTGAATTGAATAAAATAATTCAAAAAGAAAAAGAAAAAGAATACGCTTGCTTGTCTGATTTGCTCGACTCCGCACTCATAAATAAAATACAATGAATAAACCGAGCATACTTTAAATAGTAAAAGGACAAACAAAGAGCTAAGTGAAGACTCCATAAAGTGTAGCAAGCTGATTTCGGGTATGTATTCAGGATTTTGTACACTGTTTCGACTGAATGGCACAGCTCGAGGAATATATCTTGTTTATAATGCACTTTCCGATTGCACGACGCCCGTCCATCAATCTCTGTCGAGGGGTCTGCAGTGTGTGCAAAGCGACGACAAAGTCCTCAATGATATTTTTGCTTTCAGCTGCTGCGGTGGCTGCTTAAAAATGATTTCGTGCCGTGCGTCAGGTGTCAAGTGTCAACAGAGCTGCTTCGAGATTGCCGCGATGGCGCGTATAGAGAGCTGCTGACAAATTGCAGAGCACCTGCACTTAAATACATATTCATCACCAGGCAATAGCATTAAATTAGAAATAGCCGCCAGACTCGAGCTTGTTTTCAATTCCCAGCAAAATGCCTTAGAATAGAATAAAAAATGTTTGCGGTCCAGATAAGCGCGCTTAACCGAACAACAACAGCAGCAACATCAAAGACATTCGAGAGATGCGAGCTGCGAGGGAGAGGACGAATTTCAAGGAACTCGAAAATAGCTACATTAAAGGCGCAAATCAAAGAGAAATGAAAAGGAAGAAACCTTAACTTTTAATTTAATTTGAAGAGCTTTCTAGCCGAATAAAAGCATCATCATTTCGCAAGTTTTCAATTGTGTTAGAGTTGCTGCTGCTGCTGCTGTTGTGGCTGCTGTTGTGGTTGCTGCTGCTGGTGCTGGTGCAAACTCATGTCGTGATAATGATGATCTGCTCCAATTTCATTTATTGGTTGCCACAATTTAATACAAATAATTCCATTATGGGCCAAGCAGCAAGGGACCAGTCAAGTGTCCACGCTTAGATACCAGACGGAAACAGGCAACAGCGCCCACACACAAAGGCGAAAAGGGGCGAGAACTTAATAGAATTGAAATAGTATACAGTATACAGCCAAAAAGTATAATAAAAGCAAAGGGACACTGGCCAACAATGATATCAACAAAGTTGCATGTGGTCAGCTGGCCTGAGCTGAGCTTAACAAAGTCCCACTAACTACAACTACAACAACAGCAAATCAGAAAACCTTAATATTAAAAGGAATAAAATGAGCTGACCAAAGAGCTGAAATATTCCGCTCACAGATATGGCTATTGCACCTGCCTATTAACTCAATTTGAAAGTACTTAGCCCGGAGGTGCTTCCGGAAGGGGGGTGTGAGCTGCAGCTGCTTGGCAAATACTTTGATTTACTTTTCAAGCACTTCGAAACACTCTGCTTATGCTTACATATACTAGAAAACCGTGCAGCACTGAGAGGATATTTATTTCTATATTTTATTCGCTTTGCAACTATTTCGGCAAAGGCTCTATAAGCTCTGATATCTTGAGGGTGAGAGCTTATATAAAAGTTAAATTAGTTTTTAAAATAGTTACGGCCAGCTCACCTCATTCACTTAAAGCATAAAGGAGACGGACATATAAATATACTGCATACCCATACCTTCGATTTATCTGGTATGCCCATTTTCAGTGAGTTCAAGGCATAATTATTGACAGAAAATCCCAAACATTAACTTTTGCTTCGTGTGTAAACTTCTGGCATCGTGTGGCAGTGACTGAACGTAGGTCATCAGTGGGATTATAATCCCTTGTTTTTGGCAACGCTGTCGTGGCTCGCCTTGACTGGCAATAACAGTCACAAGTCCTACGTGCTCCTGACACCAGGCAGACTACAGACCATAAGTATGTGCTGCATGCAGGCATTTTTGTGGCAGTGAAAGTATTGGCAGGGCATTTTTGGCAAGGCTGCAGCATACGAAAATTTGCAATCGCGAGCAGCGACCACAGCTGAAGTAAAAGGGAGCTGCAACAAAAATGCCGGAAGCCATACGAATTTCCGTTGCCAGAAAAATATAAGCACTTTGTGCTTGCCAGAGTGTGCTGCTGGTTCGTCAATTGTGTGATTCGGGGCAACTGAAAAACGAGCTGTCTGACTTTCTGACCGACAGTCGGACGGACAGACGAGTAGACGGGCAGACGAGTCAACGGGAAAGCGCTTTCCTTGTTAATGAATGCGTCCTGACCTGTTCTCCCATTAGCCCCGCTTTTGTTTCCATGTATGTCTGAATATTTTCCAGCAGCAGCAGCGGATAACGAAAAAAGGGTGAGCTTTCACAATAAATATTACAAACAACTCGTTTAAATTTTAAATTTTACTACCTACAGCAACAGCAACGACGACGAAGGGCGCTTGGCACAGTGTCAAGCATTTGGTATGGCCCCGGTACAGGTACAGGTATGGGTAAGGGTGCGATACGGCTGCGTTGGTTGGCCGTTGATGTTTCGGGTGGCTTTTAACTTTATTAAAATAAATGAAAACGAGCTAAGCTTGTCTGCAGCTCTGTTGCGGAGCTGAGCTGCGACTGTTATTAAAACGAAGAGCCAAAGCACACACGCACACATGCATAGATTTTACAGGCAATAAAGGACTTTCTCATTTGGTGGTGCACCTCAGCAATATGTGTTTTCTTCAATTTAAAATTTTATTTATTAATGCTTAGCTAATACGCGAGAAGTCGATAAGCCAGATGGCAAAGTATCAGCTTTCAGCTGCACGGAAAACAAAAGCGTGTATGCGTAAGTCAATGGCCGAGATAAAGCCGCCCATAGTCGTGGCCATAGTCTGAAATAAAGCCCGAACATAGAACACTCCTTGGAAATCCAGTTACAGTCCGTTCGTTCCGTCAGCCAGTTAACTCAGCCAGGAGCAAGTAGGCAAAGGAAGGGACGAAACCTAAAAGCATGTCGATATTAGGCAAGATAAATTGAAAATGAATTGCCAAATAGAGTGAGTCGGGTATGCCGGAAGAAGAGGAGCAGAGGAGCATAGGAGCAGAGGGTAGTGGAGTAGTGGAGTAGTGGGCCATTTCAAGGGAGTTCCAGCAAAAACGGTGCACGGTCCAAATACGCAAGCAAGGTGTGGAGGGAGGCAGCAGAGACAACGTAGCATAGCATTCGGCAACGCAAGGTCCACGTCAATGGCATTAAGTCAGTCGCAGTGAAGGCATCAAGAGAATTGAATGAAGCGGAAACGGAAACCAGCTAATGAATAAGGCACAACGAACCAAATGAACGCCACAGTCTTGATGCCTTGCCGACTTATCCTGTCCTGTCCTGGCCTGTCCTGTCCCGTTCCGTTCCGTCCCGCCCGTTCCGTGTCGGCCATGAGGCCCCCAAAAACCAAAGTTAAACTGCACAGCTCAGTGGCTCGGTAAGGTTTACGCGGCTTTGACCACGCTTTGACTAACTAACGACCTTCACAGTTTATAAACAATTGGATATATGTATGTATGTAGGTCTTTTGGCAGAGCCAACAATGTGAATACCTTCGATTATTGTAACAATAGCACAATCAAACTTTTCTTTAGCTCCGACTAACTTATTGTGCGGCTCCGTATTTTTTCGATTCAATATACTTATATACAATTGCAGTAGTCAATAAATACAAACCTAAACGTAGACTGGGAACTTTAATCTTTCACTACAAGTTGTTTTAAAAGGCAAACAACGTGAGAGAGAAAAATGACGGCTGCGGAGTGCCGAGGCAGCTTCCGATCAAATGCACAAACTAAACAAATGTTCAAGCAAACAATCAACATCCCAAACAGAGAAGTAGAGCAGGAGTAGGTGATGGCCACGGATACTGGGGGCCCGGAGACTTGCGTGCCATTGACGTTGATGATACTGCTGCAGGGGAACGTCTAAAACGCACGCTTCCCAAAGTGTCGATAACAATTTACACTTGAGACGATATCTCAATATTGTCGCACGTCAAAAACAGCATCGACGGCAGCCGACAGACCACGGCGCACTGCCCCGGGGCTCGGGTGCGGACGGATCAGCTTCTGCTGGCAGCAGGACAATGCTGACCATGATGAGCCATGCTGAAACTGAATGCTGATGATAGAACTGATGCGATTACCGCCTCCGCCGCTGCGATGTCTCAGTATTGTTTTGTTTATTTAACTGGTACCGAAAACAACGGAAGAGCAATGCCCGTGATGTCAGCCAAAAAACTGACACCGTTTCAAGTGGTAGTCAAATGTTTGCCACCCCGTGCGTGTAAACAAAGTCCACAGTAAACAAGTCAAATGACAGCTACAAAAATCTGAAATCATCTGAAGTGTCAAACATAAGTGTTTCCCTTATAGATAATAATCAACAGGCAAGGAAGTTGAACAGAGGCAACAACTCAATAGTTACGAGCTCCGATTACGGAAAGGTCTAAACAAATGCAATTCCGTTTATATGTAAATATTCATTAGTCTAACTAGACAAATTACATTTACTAATGTAGTTAATGCCTATAACAGAAAAACTTTCAGAATTATTTAGTGCCAGCTGAGTGACAATTGTATAATGATGACTATGTTACTAATCTTGGTTTTACCTATCGCTAGGATATCATTCTCCTTTAATAATTATCATAAGGATTATGATTAATAGGAGGTCATGCAGTCCTGATTAGATCCCTCAGAGACTTGCTGTTTCCTAATATACTCAAGTACATCAACGTTCCTGTAAATATTTATAAGTGGAAAGCAAAAAACAGAATGGAAAGGTAAGTGGGCTCGTAGAAATAAGCTATAAATATTAAGCCGCGTTCTGCCAAGGGCCAGTCGGGCATCCAACAGCTTCCGACTGGCTAGAGCCTGCGCTAAGCACTCTTATGATTAGCCACTTTAATATTTACCTAGCCATCCTTGCTGATGGTAATTGCAGGCACTCCTGATTCGAGCGATTAATTTGCGGGCGGTGCGGCTGTAGTGCCTGGGACAGCGTAAAATTCACATCAAATGAGTATATAGGAAATCATTCGACAAAGGATGAGCCTCAGCCCGACGCCCGGCTGGGCTGATATTCAAATTAGTGAACGGAAAATGTTGCCGGGAGGCACTTGGCATATTTGTCTGATGCTTAACCGAGTTGGCACACGCACAGCCAACACACCCAATCCAGATCGAGAGCCGATCTGTGCACTGTAGTTAGTGGCAGATATATTGGCATTGCGGAATCGCTCAAGTGCGCCCTACAATGGCACTCGTTCAGACAATGTTAAATGCGCGCTCTTTGGCTCTGCCTGTCAACTCAGCTCAAGTGGCCCTGTCCCGCCCATTCCGACCTCTGTCCCACCTCTGTCATCCACCAAGGCCTCTCTCTCCCTCTTCTCGCCCTCTTCCTCTCCTACTATACCAAAGCAGAGCAAGTGCACTTGTCACAATCATTGACATCAATTCGTCGCAGCTGGCTTTTTAGCTGGCGCACGGTTGGGGTCACAGCCCCAGCGAGGGGAAAGGGCGACGTACCCTAAATGTTTTGGCATAATATGAAGCCCATTAAAGCTGACCAACGTGGGCTAGGCAACAAATAAAATAGCAAATCATTCTCACTTCTCACTAAATAGGGTAGTTTGATTTATTTCAAAATGCATATGATAGACACAACGGTAGTAATCAGCCGGGTAATCAGCCACCTTGATCTATCCATATCCATTTCCCTTTTTCTCCATCGATTGTGTTCCTTTTTAAGAGTCAGTCTCAAACCTCGGTATATCGACTGCTCCAGATTATACATTAATATGGAAATAATGGACAGCTCCCCTATTTGCGTGCTCCGTCGTTTCTCCATAAAATAGATTATTTTTTCGTTTTTTGCCTCAAGGACCCTTCGTCGGGTACCGTCGTAGTCTTATTTTATAATTTTTTTTTTTATTATTATTATTTTATTTTTTTTTTTTTTTTATGCCGATGGGTACTTTTGAAGATTAAAGATGTATGCATAACGTCAAGCTAGGCATTTACCATCTATGCATTTATCGCATTTGTTGTCCATTGCCACATGCACTTGCACTTGAATATATGAATACATATATATGTATGTATATAGGCATGTATATACATATGAATATATGGACATATACATTGCATATGTTCGGACATTTATAACAAGATAATCTAGAGGCCGTGGTATGCATTTCAATAATGTCTGGCAAGTATATAGTATAGTTGTGTTCGTAAACATAGTCAGTGTCCGTCCTGCACCCAGTTGCTACGTGGTGTGAATCCTTAGGGTGTTGTAATTGAATTTACTTTTGTATGTGGGTGGTGCTTGAAATTCAGGCCTTGGTGTCGGGCCCCGTGTGCTGTAGGAGAATCGTTATTTAACAGATCCAACTGTGGTCTGAAACTTAAGACACTAACCAAGCACTGTGAAACTCGCAAAGATTTCTATTGTCCGCCTCTCCACTGCACTGCGGGGTCTTCGTTCCATAGGATTTCAGCATCAGACGGATTTGGTTCTTCATGGCACGAGGACATTGGTTGTTCCTGCTACACAGCTCAAAAATCCCAGCCAGTTGTTGGGAGAACAGATTCTCCAAAGCCTTCTCCGGACTGGGCGTCCGCGAGTGCTGCGGATTAACGTATGACATGATCCGCGACACAGTGCGCTCGTAATCAAGGGGCAGGCCAGTTAATCGATCGGCGCGGAACAGCCGAGGCACTCTGTCCTTTGGTTTGGGCTTGGTCACAACGATTGTCTTACGCCAGACGCGATGCTCAACGCGTCGAAATTGGCCATTGCCTGAGTTCCTGTAGTTCTGCTTCAAGATGCGCTGCTGCTGGCGCAGCACTTTGGCATTGTTGGGTTTGGGCGCTGAATTTATGCTTCCAGACATTGGCCTTTGTTTTCTTTGGTTTCCAATGGCTTTTGTAAAAGACATGCTCAAAATAAAACAATTTAAATACTTCGAATTTTGCTATTCCAAAATATTTATATATCTTTTTTGTTGAATTTTTTTTTGTTTTTTGTTTGGTTTAATTGGAATTTTAGACTGAATCAAAATAGAATGCGAGGTTCACTAGATCAACTCCAAAAGCAAAGACAAAGCCTCCTCACACATACAAAACACATTGCTCCAGCCAGAAAGAATCGATGAGGAGCAGTTTCGGATAGGAAGATGGTCGATTGTTGTAATTATTTAACTTGTACTCAGATAAAAATAAATACACACACACGCACACACTGGTAAGTGGGCAGACACAACAAGTTGCAGGCTGCTGCGGCTGGCCACAGGCAACTTAACTTTTGAAACAATGTCAAATACAATAAACGCTTGCTCTGCATGTTATTGCAAATGACACCAACACAAGCGAACAGCCTCCACGCAGACACATCCAACTACTCTTGTGCTTTCATTATTGTTATCGTTATTGTTGTTGCTGTTGTTGCTGTGTTATATTCGCATATGCCTGTGGGACCGCATTATTGCATTGCAAACGAACAATAGCAATTGCAATTACTTCTAGTTGATGTAAGTATGTACAAATGTAAGTAATCGTTCCTGGGCGATGCACGATGAAATACGAGAGCACTCACACCGAGAGGTAGAGGTAGAGAGGTAGAGAAAGAGAGAGCGAGAGAGGAGGGAGACATTCAGATACACAGACATATGTATATGGCTGTGTCCACTCAGGCACATCTGCACGAGATGTGCGCTGCAATGGAGGCTGCACAAATAGAACAAAAGCAATATAATTAATTATCAAAATACAAGCCAAGCAGAAACAGCTCGATGTAACAGCGAGACACCCGCCACAAGCAAAGTCAGAGCATGGATCATCACTATTCCGGGAGAGTAAATACTATTGTAGCAGTCCCACAAGATGAATGGCATAAGCAAATGTTGCAGACACAGTTACAAGAGTTCTCAGATATATATCAACGGGGCTGTGGCATTGCTTTCATTTGAAATCAATACAAAGATGAGATAAGAAAATATGGAATGGGTAAAATTTATAAGAGGTGTCAATAAATAGTACAGAAGAGTTTTTGGCACTTGCACTAATAAATAAATCAAATTAATTTTATAAGTTTCAATCTGTACAGATGGAAGTGTATGTAGATTATGTATGGTGTATGTCCTTATAAAACTGCCTTCTAAATATAACAAAGCAGCAAAAAAGTGGAGGAAATAGCTGCGTAAGAAGGAATAGAATGAATCAAAAATAGATTTTTTTCTTTTCGCTTTTTATAATGGATTTTACATGTTTCTCGAAAGCGTTCTCAAATTGCTTCCAGATCGTATGGCACCCGAGTTGCTGTTTTTGCTGTTGCTGTTGGCGATGCTAATGTCGAGAGATGGCAATAACAACAGCTACAGCAGCAGCAACAACAACAATGTCAACAGACAGTAGATATAATGAAAGTATAACGAGACATTAAAATCTCATTTCATACCTATGCAAGAATGTTTACAGGCAGAAATGTGTTCTGCTCAGGTGTCTTTCTGCCAAGGAGTGACTGACGGTTAACAAATTGTTGGGATATTATGAAGAAATGGGGAAATTGAAAAATCCAACCGACGAAGCCTTGCTGGCTCAGTTTCCTAAATAATGGAAATGTATGTCAATAATAAAGGGCAATCTATCCAGATTACACATGGCAACTTTGGATGAGATTTGTTTCTATAGCCTACTCTAAGGCAGTTGCCCTCGTCGAACAGACAACGGCAGCTGAATAGTAGAAATTGATGTCGCCTCTATTCAATTTGAGAGTTATCAGAGTATTCCTCAGAACTTTATGTGTGCAGGCATTTTTATGGAAACACTTTGATCCCCTTTATGGGCTCAAAAACAACATTGCATTTTTATCGCCGACATGTTCTTGGCTATAATTAAAATACACACTCGAGTGAAACTGCAACTTGCAATCCAAAAGTTTATTTGGTCGAACACTACAAGAGCAAGGCCATTACAAGCTCTCTGCTGCATGTGAAGTGCCTGCTGCATGGCCGTCCATGACATGACCGCAGAGCCAATTCAAGAGCCCGGAGACTCGATTTAATGGAAAATCGACCACAGAAACAGTAACAACTTGAACGATTCAGGAATTGCAACATTCGACGACCACTCGAAGGACTGAAACGAAGACCCTAACAGTGTGCAGCAATTGACATGCTTGTAGTGTCCTGCCACACGCCAGAAGAAGGATAACACAATTCACACTATTCGAAGGTTCATCGAGTAGTTGAGCGGTGGTAAATCGACTCTCTGATTGCTGATCAAGCATTTGCATTGCCTGGACAAATTGTTGGTCATTGCTTAGACAAAGATTTATAAATACGCGTCATTTATCAGTAGACGTAAATGAGAATAGGATTAAGTAAGAAAGGTAACGGAAGTGAGGTAAACCTATCTCTATTATTATCTGCACAGTCCCAAATCTTGAAGTCAGTCAATCAGATATACATATATATGTACATGAACAGTCTGTTCTATCTTATATATATACACTTATACCTACAACTGCTTCCTCTGCCTCACACTCGATCTATCTTCCCTATCCGTAAACATCGCTGTCTACCAGGATATTAAGTGGGGTCAGTTTTGTGAGGGTTGTCGTCGACGCTGCGAGCCAGCTTTGTCCTGCGGATTGTCGTCGGCGCCATTAAGCACAAGTTTTACGAATAAGCAACGCGGAAAAGTGTACAAACAAGCCGCCAATCGCAGGTTCAGCCTTCTGGCCACCCGATTTTCAGCAAACTAATTCAAGTGTTCCGTGAAATGAGTCGAAAATTGACATTCAATTTTCGAGACCATTGCACATTGCCAAGCGCCAAGCGCCAACCGCACTGCAATGGAGTGCCGAAACTAAAGGTGCGACACGGTGCTCCAGCGGATTTCAGTCAGCACTGGATTGGCGGCATTGCACCAAGTGCTTGAAGAGGAGGAATGCTATACAAAGCTTAAGGATATTCAATACGAACAGCATTCTATATATCATAGATATATATCATAGATTTCGAATCTTTCGTGTATAAAACGTATATTTAGTAACGAACGAACTTAAAGGTTTTCCTATATTGCTCTATGTCTATAATGCTCGGCGCGCTGGTAATATAGTAATCAGTATACAGTTGACTGAGCGCTTCTAGAAGACAGTTAGTGCGACAGGTGCGGCAATTGTGAAGCTGAATCGTGCATATGACTTAACGTGTTTCGAAAGTTCAAGTTGTGCCATTGTTGCTGCTGCCCTGCACTTGGCCTATTCTCGTCCCGCATGTGCATGCGAATAAAGGGCAACGAGGACAACATTGGCATCATCCAGCACGCAATTTCGTGTGGGGACTTGGCCATTGGGGCCATTGTGTGGATATGATGATGACAAGGACACAAGGAAGACACAAGTATAAAATTTCAATGGAACAGTAGTGTCTTCTACGTTTTCATCATTGCTGGCTACGTTGCTAAGGCCAGGTCTTTGCTCAGGCAACAAGGCAATCAAGATTCGTTGTCAGATGCACCGAGCAGCCGAGTGCGCCCGGCCTAAGCAGTAACTAGGAAGAAGCAACAAGGTATGGCATGGAACAGGTCACGGTAGCTTGCTTCAAGCAAGCACCCAATTAGACGTGCAGTCTCTCTCTCACTCTCTCCCATTCATGGAACCACCCGTTGCCCCACCGTTCCGTCATTCCGTCGTTCCGCCGTTCCACTGTCCACGAGTCCCGCTGCAACCGCTGCAACTGCAACTTTCCCACTCACACTCACCATAATTATTCACGAACTTTTGCGTAATGAGTGTGTCGCAGCGAAGCCGCCAACAAGAAGAAAAAGAAGCACCCGAATTCTGTCGACTGTGTCCCTTCGCACTGGCGCAGCTCATTAAATATTTAATAGCGAAATTAAAAGAATATGCAAACTGTGCACAAAATGCTCTGACATGGCTTGCCACAGAGAAAATCCCACCAAATGTGCATTTCCAGCTAAAAAACTTGCACTGTAGTCGAAAATGAAAAGAGAAAGACAGAGAGAGGGCGAGAGAGAGACAGAGAGAGAGAGAGGAACTACGTTAATTATTTACACAATTCTTATTAAAATTACTTTTAAAACTTGTTAATTTCGCAATAGAGTTTCAATTCGTTAATAAACACATATTTACACGAAACTTTCTCGACTCTGGCCCGACTGACTGTCGAGCGCCGAGGCTCGTCTAGGCCAGCGCCTGAGTGGCAGCGAAATAAACTTGTTCAAGTATATATTTGTTTTTATTGATCGCTTGCGGTTGTGCACAATTTAGATCAAGGATATCGATACGGCTTCATGTTCATGCCAAGGCATTTTGTCAATGCTAAAGAACATTTATGCCCATTTTCATTTCGGCGCAGAGTGCCTCGTGAAAACTTGATAGGCAAAGTGGAAAATAATGTGGCTCGGAAGGCAGCAACAACACCAACAACAACAACAACACCAACACTAACACCAGCAGAAGCAGCAGCACCAGCACGAGCAGTAGGAGCGTCGGAAAATGTCCTTGCCTCTGCTCGAATTGTTGGTGTTCGTTAGCATGGAGTAACAACGAAATTAAATTATTTTCAAGTGAATTTATCAGCATGGCCTAAACGTTGCTGCGTAGCACCCGGAAATTGCTAAATATTTTTGTGTTGCCGATTGAGTTTTTAAGACCGGCATTAGACCCACCGAGGCACTTATGATTCTGTTATTAACGACATAATTAAACAATAAACTGGTTATGCTCGTATCGTCGGCCTATCGACCGAATGAATTTCGATTTTATGATTGGCAGCTGAACCTGAACCATGTGCATGCTTTCGCATTTTCCCTTCCATTTGGTTCAAATTGTGAATTAACTCTCATTTACTTACAGTGAAAATACAAATCATATTATTCATTAAATACATTGCAATTCAATCCCCAGCATCCTTGCGCGTGTGAGAGAACAAGTAAAAGCAATTGCACCCCAATATCCACTATAGGCGCGAGTGCCATTTCTCCGAAGCAAACCCCCGATTTAATAGAAGACAGCCTATTTGACACATAGACGGCCAGTCCAACTGATTTTTATATGGACAGCCGACAAGACACATTTGCTCTCGAGGAGGCAAAGGAAACGACTCCGCAAGGACTGCTTTTACGGCAAGCCCAGTCGGAGGCAGAGCTCGTCTAAACGGGGCCAAAGCGGACGTTCCCTGATTAATTAGGGCATTAATTCAGCTAAATTACCGTAATACATTAGAGAGATCGAAGCCATTTGTCAAAATTAACCTGAGGAGCAATGTAAATGAATTCGCTGAGCGTCCTAATCAAGTATTTCATGACTGCATGGCCGCTTGTTAGGCCTGCCTTGCCCAGGGAGTCTCAGATGGACCTAAAAGACTGCTTATTCTTCGACTACGTGAAGTATCAATGCGCAGCACGTACGAAACATCGAAGAGGAACGACAATTTAAAGCAGCTATCCTTGTATATATGATGCCTTATAGCGAAAAGTCTAAAAGCCCGAAAGGCTAAGCTTTGTGCTTAGAGCGATTTTCATATCTCCTTAGTCTGAACTTTCTGCTAAGAGAGACTTTTCTATAAATGCGCCGAGTGACTTAGACACACGGATATACCATACCCTACTTACAATTGCAGGCATACTATGAAAAATGCACAATGTGCTCTCAACACACGGAGGAACAAAGCGTTCGTCTAGTTCCTGTCCGTGCCCCGCCCTTGTCCCTGGGCAGGTGTCATCAGCTTAAAGATTCTGGGTAATGGTGGGTAGGTAGACTTACCCAGGGCAAGTAGACAATTCTGCTTTACATTTTTATGTGTTGCTGTGCAAGCAATTGAAGGGCGCGGTGATAAGGCGAACGGAGTGATGAAAGAGGGGCAGACAGCAGTGGAGAACGGGGAGTGGGGAATGGGGAATGGGTAATGGAAGGGGTACGCTACTACTGCGTGGGCGGCATTAATAATTGAAATATTCACTAACAGAAAGTTGAAGACGTTAATGGCGCTCGTCAGGCCAAAGGGATGAAACAGCCGTTGGCACTGACTGCTGTGTCTCCTTTAGCTTTAGCTTTGGCTTTGGCTTTGGCTTGGGCTTGGGCTTGGGCTTTGGCTTCTTCTGGTTGTGCCACACTTCTGACTTCGTGCTTGATTGAGGTTTACTTTGCCGAGAGGCTAATGCATAAACCATGCACAGACATCAACGAGCATCTTACATGAAGTGGCATGGTACTGGTCCTTAGTCCTGATTCCTGATTCCCGCTAGTGTCTCGGCCCCACCTAGGCCACATGTTTCTAGCTCATTATAAGGCAACGCCTTTGACAACCGGCTACCGCATCGTTGTCTACGGAGCTGACAACGCCTTAGAGCAATGCCCATTTTGCCTTACTTGTCCTTTTTGCTTGTTTTCCTGCTTCTTATTGACTGCTTCCGCCAGCTCTCGGCTTCTCAGTTCCACAGCTCCCCAGTTTCTCAGTTTCTCTGTTTTGCGATTGCAAATGACGAAGCCGCCATATTCCGTCCATATTTCCATATTCCCAAACGCTGGCATGCGTAATGAGCTTTAACTTTTTCTTGTTGTGTAATTTTAAAATAATTTCGCTGCGCGCTGTAAATACGTTTCCACAAATATCACTATGTGTGTACACACACACATTCATACGCAGCACGGGCGGGATTTCATATAAACATACATATTTGGCCTGAGGTCGGACGCTGCGGTCCCAATTCCAGCTACTCCCTCAGCGCTGGCAGCGACGCACCGCCTGCAGGCAGGGCAGGGGCAGGGCCCTGGTAGGGGCAAACGTTTACTTGCTTACCCAAAATATTGCCGTAGCAGTCATTTGCGTTTATTATCACAAGGCGCTGACTACTCTTCCTGCTGTCTCTCCTCGCATCTGCGATGAAAACTCGCAGCCATAAAGCTTGTACGATTCGTATTGAACATAAAGCCAAGTTATTCGATTTCGAGCATAAGAGCTTTAAAGCAATATGCTTAAACTTTAATTTTGGCCGCGCAAGACTGCGGTCGCGCCTGCTACAAACTGTAACCGCAACCGCCGAAGAGGAAATAAATGTGCGACTTTGCAATGAAACAGGCATTTATGGCGCCATAAAACAAACCAAGCACGAATATTTCTAACTCATCTTGAAACAAGCAAGTATACCATGTATAAACATATATATATATATATATGTGTATGTGTATTTGTATAGACGGCTCTGTGTGTCGTGCATGCACAATAAAGCATTCGAAGTGCTCACATGTGTTTGATTACATAGAAACAATTTGTGCGAGTTCCTCTTCTTCTTCTTGATGAGGCTCAGGAGCAGGCGCAAGCCCAGGACATAAACATGCATCCAGTTCGCCTAGAAATTGTTTAAGTTTGATTAGCTCAGCGAGAGCCGCCGATGACAGCAAGATTTGGCGAATATAAATATAATACAATTCGCGGAACATCAGATCTCAGAGCACAGACAACAATTATGTACTCATTTACATATGTATGTACGAGTACATAGTCATTTGGACATCAGCGAGCTTGTAAAATATTAAGGGAGAGCAACACGCATTTCAATACAAGAAGAAGAGCAGCATCAACACAAAACACCAACAACGACAACAAAAAGAAAAGAACGCCTTAAAGCCGTAACACGAAGAGGCTGCGCGACATTTGCACATCGCACAACGAAAAACCACAAAGTACAAAAGGCAAAATGACTCCCGAGGGAGTTCGCAGTACTCCTGGCGAAATTGCCACAGAACGGAGAGCAGATGGTTGCTGTATGATGAGCATAGAGGTGGGTCTCCAGTTCTGGCGCAGCGATGCGGAGTAGGAAGCGAAATGTCGCATATTAAAGTCGCCTCGCCTTCTCGAGGCGTCAAAGTCAACGTCGTCCCGAATTTTGAAGGGATATCAGAACTGAGCAGAACTGAACCGAGCTGAGCAAAATAGAAAAGCGCAGAGAGGAGTCGGAGTGGAGGTAAAATTATTTTAAAGTGCTTTGCGGTTATTTGGATGCGTTCGTTACTGCTCTTTTGCCTTGACACTTGAGAAGATTTCAGATACACGACATACAAAAATTTCATGAATTTACATATTAAAGTAGAATACTTTTTGCTGCTGCTGTTCCGAGTCCCATTTGCATGTTTGCAAGCCGTCGCGCTGTTTTTCTTTCGCGACGGCACATTTTACGGGTAAACAGTGTTAATGAAGTCGCATTAATTTGAGTGCATTACACAGACTACAATAGCAGACCAGCCACACAGCTGTAATACGAGTGTTAAGGACAACAGCGACAGCAACAACAGCGACAAGTAAAGTGGTTTACTCCACAATGTCCGAATTGGCATTACTCTGAGAAGAGAAATAAATATGTATGTGTCTGTGTATAAAAATATTATGGGCATCTCATATACACAACATGCATCATAGTATAACTCAACTGAACTGAACTGAATTAGTTTCGGACAGAGCTTCCCTCTCTCTCTCTCTCTCTCTCTGGATTTTTCTTTTCTATTCAGATGTGATCGATTTCGAGGCAAAGGTATCGATGTCAGTTATCGATGCTCTGTTACGATTCACTTGTGCCCTACTGTTACCTATGCTTGTATATCACCAATATACCCCACTTGGAGCTCCGGCGGACAGATTCAGATTCACATGTACACACATGGTCGCCACAGCCAAAAGACAATGGCAATACAAACAGTTAGTAACGGGGAAAAATGGCTAAATGGCGCAATAAGGAAGGGTAAAAGCTGGAACTGGGGCTAAAGCTGCAGTTGCCCCAGCGAAAGAGCTTGAAAGCGAAGTTGTCGTCGTCGTCGGCGTCGTCGTCGGCGTCGGCATAGTCGTGGACGTCCTCGTTGTTGGCCTCCTGGAGCGTCGTAAAACGGTGTTGGCAACATGAAAATCTTGTCATATTTTTCTTGTTTACTGTCAACATCTTTGTACTTCAAGTCCCATTATGTTAATTATGATGAAGTAAACAGGACACAGTTGTTATTTATTATAATTACCAGCAGTCAAGCGACGAGTTGAAGACAATGCCAGAAGACACAAGGCGCCAGCGCTAAATGAATTTGTTGCGTGCCCCGAGAAGAAAGAGAAATGACAACGAACGGGGTAGGGGAGGGCGCTAATAATTGGCCTGGCCGGCTATGCAAGTTATTAAAAGCCGGCAGAGCCCTTCGCCACTTAACTAATTCAATTAAGTGCGAATCTCTAAGTACTCCAATGCCGTCCAAAAATTAAAGCAATTCACAAATGCATTCGGCAAATTGGAGACTTCATAAGATTTGTCTATTTACATACAGACGCATCCGCCCACTCTTCAGGGCGACCTAGGCGAGAGTCTTACGCATTAGCAGTTCGCATGCCGTTTGACGAGTCTTATTGAAACTTTGTCTTTTGTTTGGCAGAGAAAGCAAATTTAATGGGAATTCCTAGCATACTTTGCTGCATTGTTAGAGGCAGGCACTACACAGCTGTGTAGTGCACAGGGGCGGGCCATGCGAGCGAGGGTGTTTCCACGTATTCAACACAAACAAAAACAATCAATAGGAATTGGTATGCAAACAGCCTTTGTATGCGGGTCTGGGCCTATTTGCTTAAGAAAGTAAAAGCAAAGAAACACAAACGCCGCACACATTCATCCTCCGAAGGGGTTTTCGTCCTCTCTTACAAGTCAAGGTAGTCGCCGCATAGAATTAAGGGTATGAGTTCAATTTCAAGGGTGGACGCCGGTCCGGCGGTGCGCCCACTCTTCTTTGTCTGCCCCGCCCAAATGCATTTTTAATAATGCATCAAACGCGGCGCTGTCCAACAACAATGACATTAATTAGCCGCTCTTTGCGAGCGCAGAACAAAAACAGCAGAATGCAGCTGAGCTTTGTGTTTGTTGTGCTTCTCCCACTGGAGAATGCTGCTTGTCCGCTGCTCGCTGCTTGGAGCTTCTTTCTTATTGTGCTGCAGTGTGCGCTCTGTCCATTTCTTTTATGTGCAGCGAGAGCGGAAAAATTCATTACATATTTGTAGAGCGTGCAAATTGTGGAATTCAAACAGAACAAAAGGGCATGAAAAATATTTGAATGGTGTAGAAAAATTAAAACAAAGCAACTGCGACTGGGAACTGAGTGTGAATGGAGGAAATTAAGCGGTCCATTAGAGGGCGCACACAATCCTGCTGCGCGTTGAATATTCCGCACATTGTGTATATTGTGTAACATTGCGTATACATAATATATGTATGTAAATACATACAACTCTCTATGTACATTGTTTACCTACCTATAGACACTTCTCTTAAAATGTATTTCGTATTGTTGCTCAATGTTATTGCATTCTTCCGCACAATGTGCTGGCTGGCTGGCATACACAGATTGCCCAAATGAAATGGGGGTTCCCCTCTCCCATCCACCACTCACTCTCAATGGCGAGTAATGTCCTGCAGGCAGCTTTCAGCACACCAAACTCTTCAAAAAATTCACAAATGCAGCTAGAGAATGCATGAAATAGAAAAACATGTATGCAAATACACTTGTATATATATTTATAAATATAACTATATCCATATAAATATATATAGAGAGTGAGAGAGAGAGAGAGAGAGCGTGTATCATTGCTGGCAGATTTACTCCTGCCATTGCCATGCGCTTGTGTTTGCTTGGCGCTGGTCAAATGTGTAAATATTGTATATAAATAGAAGCAAGGCGCACCATAAATTGCAACAGTGTAATATTGAGAATGTAAACAGGAAATGTTTTGTTTCTATTCCCACTCACAGACATTCACAAAAAGTTTAGTGCTGATATCCCAGCAGCACTCATTACACGACTTTAGTGCCCTCTTTAAAAAGCGTGCAGCAAAAATGTCATTACCCAGACAAAGCTCATCGTCTATGGTAAAAATATGAATAGAGACTGCACAAGTAGTAGTTATGTGTGTGTGTGTGTGTGCGAACGCTGAAATGTATGCTACACCTTTTGCACAGTTGCTTTTCCCCCAACTTGTGCGAATGCAAAGCTGCGACTCAACTTGTGCAGCGCCTGAATGCAACTCCATAAAACCGAGCACACAACATTTCACAGCACTCGGTTTAAGATACCCTGCATATGCAACAATGGTCTAGTATGGTCTAAGAGCGATTCGTGCACGGCATGCCTGAGGGTATACAGATTATATATATTTATTCATCATGTTTAATGCGGACTCTTTCTTGGACTCTTCCTAGGGCTACTTGCTCGTCGATCACAGCCTAATGGCTGTATACTATTCTACTAGTCCCACTTCACTGTTGAGTATGGAACGTGTGTGGCGGAGTGGATAGGCGGCTCTATGGGGTGGTGGAGCGTCATTTGATGCGCCCTTGGTTTACGCTTAACCCATTGCGGAGGCAACTGCAGCCTCAAGTTTCAAGCGAGTCTACTTCAAAATCCGTAATTGCAGTTTGAGTGACGCACGTACACATATATATTCAGCTTACACTATAGCTAATACAAACATCACATCGTGTGCTCAGCGTCTTCTTTTGCTTCAATTTTCTCAAAAATTCTCCGAGTGTCTGGCGTCTTGGCGTTCCTCAGCCAGGGACGAGGCCGAGATGCGCACACGCTCACCCAGGCCACTAGTTGCTCGATGAATGAAAGCAATCAAGCTAATTCATTTTAAACTTTTCACTTGACTTTCAGACTTGCTCAACTTTACAATATTCATTTTCCCCCACGCCCCCGCGTGGCCCAACATCGTGACAGTTTGAGGGGCAGCAGCGCGAATGCGCTATATGAGAATTCTGTTAAAAAGAAAGCAAGGCGAGAGCAGGGCTATGAGAAACTTCTTTCTTTCTACATTCCGTATCAGACTTTGCGAAATGAATGACACCTCAGATACGCACTCATATATGTATCTATTACACCTAAGCACACCTTAGCTCACCTTTGCTGCACACAGCCAAAGCAGCCGTGAGATGCGAGCAGTTCAAGTTGTTGGCTTTCACTCGGCGAAAATATATATAAAATAAATTTATAACAAAAACGTGATATGCTTATTGATGGATGCCTGATGACGACTGAGGTCAGGGGATTATGACTTATACAAATAATGAAATTTTTTCATCTCTCCATTATGACAGGAGCCCACGACGACGACGACGACGAGGAGCACACCAATGCTGTTTTGTAAGCTAACGCACGCACGCCATAACTGACACACGCGGACAGACATTCGCGTTATATGGATATAGATATAAATATACATATGGGGCTTGTGCGAAGCGAGTCTAATCAACACAATAGCTGACCAAGCTTACTCCACGGCGAAAGTTTGTAAAGTTTGAAAAATGATTTGGATATCAATATTATTATGCCCATCGAGAAATGCCATTTACCGTCCACAAATCTATTTTTGCATGCATATATATGCAGGTAATAGTGGTGGAGAGACGCATCCTTCACTCATTTATTATATGCAATGACCCCAGGACGCTAACGCTTTTCCCCTCATTATTTTATCGGCGCAGTCACGGTCTGTTGCACCTGTTTGCGCCCATTTGTATTGAGGTGCGCAGCTTAGTTTATGGTCTCCAGTTCGCACTTTGTTGCGCAGGTTCCTGATTATTGGCACATTTATTAAAGGCACGCTTTAGGAGCGAGGCTTGATAAAGTGCAGGGCTTCATTAAAAGATTGATCTGGGAAGTGCATAAGCTGGGTGCTCATGCAGGGAAATATATGCCAGTCGAGCAGGCGGCGGTCCCCTTCTGGTCTTTGTTTTCACTGAATTGCGACAATTGAAAGCCAAAATTTGTAAAACTAGGTCAAAATGTTCAGGGTAATCTGTACTATGTACTCTATACTACTCTACTCTACTCAAATTTACACATTGAAAAGTTGAGAGTGACAGAGAGAGAGAGAGAGACAGAGAGGAGCCCAGCCTCGAGCCACAGAATATGTATCAAGCCTGCTTTAGTTCCTTTTCCTTTCACATTTAATAAAATTTTGCTTTCGATGCTAGAAACGTTGCGCCGTGCTCTGTTCTGCTGTCCTGTGCTCCAACTTCTTTTTGTTTATTTTGTGCATTTAGGTTTGACTTATGTGTGCATTTGTCTGTGTATGCGTGGCTTCCGCCATCGAATGGTAAAATGGCAAAGGACATCGTAATCCATTCAAGTGCCTTTGCCAAGCTGGGTAATAAGTAAAATTTCAGTGTATGTGTGTGTGTATGGATGTGGGTGTGGCGTGTCATGGAGAGACAGAGAGAACGGCAAGATACGCGATCTACGCCCACTGCCGTGTCGTCGAACGTCTTTTACCTGTCGGCACCGCAAGTAGATAGCGAAAATAGATATGCTTTGCGTTTGCTTACACAATTGAAACCAACAAGCTGTAAAAATATTGCAAGCCGCAAACGGAAACGGAAAACGGAAAGCGGAAATAAAAAATATTGTTTCAACTGATTTGGCACTAAAATTGCATGATTGCAGCCAAACGAGTCGGAAAAACAAGAAACAGCCGAGCGACCTCATCTGCAAGCGCTCATTTTTGGCATCTATTAAACTTAACCTCTTCGCATGCCAGATCAAATAATTGTAGTTGGACTTTAAAATGAAGCAAAACCATATATTTTCATAAACTCAAGTAAGGCCTGTCGGAGTGTCCTTGGAGCTTGAGCATAAACAGATCACATTAAAATGGACACAGCAAAGCCATTGGCATTAGATGTCATTCCATGCATCATGCTCCAGGCTCCAAGTCCAGATGCGGTCAACGACTCCAGGTGGCCACGTGTCCGTCTTATAAACTCTTCATAACCAGCGCACCCGGACCGGCCCCAAGCCGGCTCCCAGCTGGACAACTCTGGATAGCTCTGGGACCGAGCCGAGCATAATAATGTTTGCATAGCTTTTGGGTTTTATTACCCGGCTGTGTAAATGCCAGCACGGCATGTTTGCAGCGTTGCCAGCGCTCTGGCTCGGCCGTCTCGCTTTCATCGTCGTAGTCGCAGCCGTCCGCCTCTGCCACAATGTCCTTCCAAATACCTTTTGTTCTAGAGCCGTCCGTTCGTGCGTCCCTTCTCTGCCTTTGCGGGAGGTGGTGGTGGGCGGGGATGGGCGCGGGGTCCATTGGCTGTGTGCAGTCATTTACATGTTTCAGTCTCTTCTATTTTATCTTGTTGCTTCTGGCGGGGCATCGGCTTCTTCTTCAGCTTCTTGCGAGGCTCCGCCTGCCTCGTCTGCTCAGCCGGCCAGCTACTTTATGTTTAGCTCTTGTGCATTTCTGAGTTAATATACTTAGCAGCACATTTTGTTGTCGCCGTTGACGACGACATCCACAGCGAAAGTTCTTTAGGCGCTTATCTACTTGTCAAAATTTTGGTCGCTTGACTATTGCTTGTTGTTGTTGTTGCTGCTGCTTTAAAGGCAGTCAAAACTTATAGCTCTTGCAATCGTCCTTGTTCCTTGGCTGCTTCTTTAAGGCATTTCTTGTGTGCTCTGCTCTGTTTTAGTTATTTCTTTTGTTAAGGTTTTTGCGTCTTCTTCTGCTCCGAGCTCTGGCTGTGGATCTGGCTCCGGCTCTGCATTTGCTCGTGTTTTTGCGGCTTTGAAGTTTGCTGACTTGTCTTTAATGACATTGGAAATTGCGGTCAAGACAATTAATTTCCGGATGACGAAACTTTGCCTTAGTTTTTTGACAATCCGCCCCCACAGCCGCCCAACTTCAGGTGGGCATTAGCAGTGAGCACAAAGACAAAGCTCAACTTTCCCCTAATCGAGCCCAGGCAGCGCCCATGTCCCGCACACTTGTGTAGCCAGCCCGCTGCTCTGATGCGAATCTGTGGTTATAGTTTACATCTTTAAAGCCTCGCAACATGTGCCGCCTAACTTAAGTGCGTGTCAGCGTAAAGTGTCAAAAAAGGAGCCATGCCTATTTAGCATTCTAACGAACTTTATCACCGACACCCACCTTGGCCCGCAGCGACCCGCAGCGACCCACAGTGGCTCACGGCGGCCCACAGCGTGCACACATATGGATACGTGCATGGGCCTAAGTGCTTGGGCAATGGCAGCGTAACGCCTCTTTGCAACGTAACGGATGAGCGAGCGAGGCGCTCATTAAAATTTCAGACCACGTAGCCAATCTGCACTTAAAAGACCTTTCGAGATTTGAATTTTTCACATTTTTGCAGCCAGTCAGTCGGCCTACGATTATATTTTCCGATTCAGAAAACCCTAACCAATGCCGCACCGGGACAACACAGAGACCGCACGGAAACTGCGCCATCCACTCCCTGCGAGCAGCAGCAGAAGACCATAAACTAGACTGGTAAGTGCTATGACATGTTATGCACGCACTTCCGCGTTGATGTGTCGGGGCTTGGGCCCATTGTTGGGCGCAAACAAACAAGCATTGTTAGCACTAAGGAAGCCATTGCCAGTTGCTCAGAACACAATGGGCGAAAAAGCTAGTACGGAGGATGCAGTCGACCGCAACCAACTGCATAATACGCGCCAGCCACATGAATCGTCAACTCTATCACCGGCCGAGCTATATAGTTTATAGATTCATATAAAGATTTTCAAGTCTCACCTGTGTAGACAACGAGTATAGTCAAACCCGATATACTCCTCTCACTGCGCGAGCGAGTGTGAATAAAAAGTATCAACTGTAAAAACAAGGCAGCCGTTGCTTAAATTTTGGTGCTATTGCTGCTTTTAAGCTGTCTAATGTCCGGCTGTTGGCCCATCAGCCAACCACTAGCAGCATGGGGCATCCCCTCGTTACTGCGGCGGATGCGAGCCATAGAGATGGAGATGGAGTAGGTAACGGTAGATACGGGTTGTGGACTCACTAGCTGGCCATCTTGACATGTCATCAAAAACACATTAAATGTGTTTTTACGAGCGCGCTCGTTGAAGCTGCTGTCCACCTTTTAGGTAGATGCGACGCAAAGCCAAAACGGGACCGGCAAAGGCTGTCACAAATCCACATGGAGACTTGGATCAGACCTTATCCGGAAATTTGCTGTAGCATGGCGTTGGCTAAAGTTGTGTCTGCTGGTGTTAGCAACAAAGTGACATTGCTCTAAATTAGTTTTATAATTTCTCTCTGTCTAATGCTTGCCACAATAACTAAAGCGAAAAGTTGGCGGAAATTTGACAGAGCTTTTATTTTATTTTTATTTTTATTTTTCGCAACAATTTAAACTCATACGAGACCGCAAAGAAAGATGAAATGCCTCGCAGGCTGGCACATATTTCATCATCGAGCTGAACTCGCTTTGGACCTCGACTTGGGGCGCGGCGCACGTAAAGCGGACACGTTCAATCCACACACAGCCCGTGGCAGCGACATTTTAATTTGAAAAATTGGCTCAAAAGCAGAGCCAGACTCGTCCTGGCTGGGTTTGATGTACACTCAAATACTCACAAGTCCCAGTGCGTCAATCAGGCATAATGGGCAAGCCGAAAAGCCACACACACACACATATGATAACAATACGATGCTATAATGAACGACTAGAAGATATCCTCTAGCATATACCTACAGACAGATCATCCCAGTAACTCAGCTTTATTGAAATTGTGAATTTCTTTTGTTCGTTGCAAGCTTTTCAAATACACGCAGATGACTATTTCATATATTTATTCTTAAATAACTTTTGTTCGCCATTGCCGCCGCTCGGAGGAGCCAAGTTATTTGTTTAGGCCTTGTTTTCGGCAAACTCTCGCGTTGACCTGCATAGAAAGTTTTAATAGCCGTTTCGTCAGTAAGCTCCCAAGCTGTTAAACTGAGACAAGTTTGGCTCACTGCATAGCACACGCTCACCAGAACTTTCAACCAATATTTATTGTGTAAAAATTCACGCCTAGTCCCAGCGCCCGCCTCATGCGCTCGGGCGCGTTAATCAAAAACAAAAAAAAACGCAGCTAGAAACTTTGTCCTTTACGCTCAACATAGCCGCACTCATTAAATTTGCTAATTGAAACTATTAGAGGATGCGAGAAGAAGAGATTGAGAGACTGAGAGACGAAGGCGGTCTTGTTTTATATAATCGTTGAGACGGCGTAAATGTTTGTTAAATTAAACATGAAATTAGACACAAATGCGATTAGCAAAAGTTCAACCTTCGACTCTAAGCGGTGCATGCTCGCTTAGCTTCATTTTCCAATCATAAATAAATAAAGAACTTATGCGTTCCAAAAAGTCTCCAATGATAGGT
Organism: Drosophila mojavensis; assembly: GCF_018153725.1. NCBI lineage: Eukaryota > Metazoa > Arthropoda > Insecta > Diptera > Drosophilidae > Drosophila > Drosophila mojavensis. The sequence goes on along the minus strand of NW_025318858.1, from coordinate 255,110 downwards.
ACGCTTAATGCAATTACTGCACTTCCACCCAAAGGGAAGCTTCTTCACTCGAATATTCTGGCGAGGCCCATATTACCCGTCAGTGGAGAGCTGGGCAATGGAGACTCAGCGTAAAGAATCTGTCCACACACTCGGCGATCTGCCGAAGGATGCAATTGCCATGGGAGACTGCCAAAAGTTGACATTTTTGCGCTGAGAGAAAAGAGAAACTTTGCGCAAATGTTTGCATTTCTGCTGTGGACATTAATCAGGAATGCATGGAATCTGCTCAACTTTGCCGCCGACTCACATTGTTCGAATAAAACTTCTAATCGAGCGTTTTTTGTGTGTGTCTTGGACATTGAAGCATAAGCCAGCCATAAGGGAATGACTCGTAATTTCGAATGCTTGGCATCTGGCTTATTGACGCGCCACAAGCTGCAAGAAAAGCTGCCTTGGCGCTGACTTGCTGCCTGCATCTTGCAGCGTTGCAAGGTGGCAACAGCCCCTGGCCAGAGCAATTCACCCATTGCCCTGCCATCTCGGGCTGCGACCTCGGTTATAATTGTATGAATAATACATTAGCTTCGGCAGGGTATTTTCGATTGAGTCGAAAGCTAGAGTTGAAAATGGCTGTTTCAGATCTTTTATTTGTTGGCTATAATGTCAACACATGTAGAAAATCGAGAGCAGATGGGAGAAGAAGACTTCCTCTCCAGATAACGCTTCGAAAATTTTGCAAAAATTTGTATGCAAGCTCTCGGCTTGTCGTAGTCCCCTAGTGGGATGGGGAATATGTATATTTATTTTTTGGAAGGAGGTAAGTACAAAATCTCGAAATAAACGATAAGACGTGCACACCATTAAGAATAGACTCGTTTATATGTGGAGGCGAGCAAATGTCACGCATACGTCGTGTTGTACGGGTCGAACACAAGTAATTTGCAAATAAATGCTGTCAACTACTGAAAATCGAATTTTGCATACTCACACAGAGAGAGAAGGGACGAGGGAGAGAGAGAGAGAGAGAGAGAGACCTGCGGATCTGTGTATCGCATGCTTATACCCTTCAGTCTGGCTGGCAACGCAATTGAACATGCAAGGCATGTTACAGGTAACGAAGTGTACTGTCAAAAGTGCCCGGCGGAGCCGAGCCGAGTCAGCGGGGTAACCCAAAACAAAACATGAAATGAACTTTTCATTCGCTGAAAGGCCAAGCTGAATTGGGGCCTGCTTCCGTTTCACTTTCGTGTTATTTTATTTAGAGCCCCAAATTTGTTTAGACTTCCAGCGTCGAGAACTGAGTAAACGACCCGAAATGGAAATTGGGTATGCACTTTTGATAGGTCTTCAACACAATGGAACTCTCACTGGGGACTTAAAGCTGAAGCAATGGGAAACCCCCCTTAAGCACGCCTCGTTGTGTAGGGGGTGGGGCCTGGCATATGGGATAGGGGGTCACCAGTCAGTCGGTAGATGCATCTGGACCACAGAGCGTAGCCTGACCAGTCAGGCAGAAGATCAGCTGCAGGGCAGTTGTAATCGAAAAATCAAGTGCTAGGCGGGTCATTCGTAATTTGTTGTCCTGCAAGCAAAACGCCTTTAGTCAAGTGCCATGGGCAGTGCGCCCGGCAGCCAATCTATCTAACTGTGGGCATTTTATTTATGCAAAAGTAGCATTTTTGCCTGCCAAGCACCAATTTAAAGTTCCAGCACCAGACCGAGAGTGGGGAGACATTTGTAAGACAGGCAAACGAGCAGCCAACCGTTCGACCGACAACTTCGTCGTTACAGATGCCCTCGTCGTCCACAGTCATTGTCGTCGTCGTCGTCGACGCATAGCTGGTTTACTGCTGGGACAACTGGGACAGCTGGTCAAAATTAACAAGTTCCAGCGCATGTCTGGACTCTAGACTCTGCGGACTCCGGTCTGAGGACTGAGGACTGTGGACTCGGAGAGTGCCTACGAATCTTGTTTCGCATTTTGTATGTGAGCATTCGGTTGGGGTGTCTTCTTCTCTATGGGTCTATGTCAGAACATAAGCAATTTGTTGCAAACTTTCCTACAGCTGGCTTTGTTGTGTTTTAGCCCAGTGCAAAGTGTGTGAGCGATGACCGAGAAGTTGGAAGCTGGAAGCGGGAAGCGGAAAGCGGAAAGCAGACGGAGGGAATGCGACGAGCCTGCCCGCAGAACTTTGGATCCTGGTGCGTGTGTCAAGCAACAATGGCCTAGCCGCCTTTTGGGCCAACATCTGGGCCTGTGTCCGGGGCGTGGGCAAAGAGCTCGCTTCGTTTAACTTTCACTCGTCGCCCCACGTCTCAGCCGCACTTGCGGCACGGTCTTCCCCACTCAACGCTTCGCTTTCTCTCGCCTCCCTTTTGCCCTGTACTCCACTCCGCTCCGTATTTTCGTGCCCGGTGCCTGGTTGGTAGAAAACTTTTTAAAAGATCTTACGTTTTTGTTGTTTTGTAAAATTGATGAAGTAATTTGTTTGGTGATTGCACAAACTTTGCGTGTCAATATTTTTCAAAAACACCCAAGTTTGCCTAAGTTTTCTGTGTGCGAGTGTGCAAGTGTGTGCCACACACACACATAGAGCCCCGTGTAGACGGCCACTGGATTTGCCTCGACAGCACAAAAACTCTTCCGAATGCCCAGGAGCAGTTGCCAGCAGTAGCTTCCGCTGCAGCCACGGCACCAGCGTCCGCCCAATAAGTCGTTTGCATTGTTAATGATTCAAATTTGTGGTAAGTGCCCTGAAATCGACTACAAAATGTGCATCTGGTCAAGCAAAGTGGCTCTCGGGTGTGGCTAGCTAACCTATTTTGACAACCAATTTGCTTCGGACGCTCTCGCTCAGTGCTTATCTATTCTATCCAAGTCAGAAGCTGCTGCACGAGAAGAACGGCGAAGAATGCTTCCTAATTGACTTCGTTATAAAAATTAATCAACTTTAGACACGGCAAGATTGTTCCCAGTTGTCAAGTAAAAATCCTTCGAATGGGGAGGTCACACGGCTCACTTCACTGCAGTTCACTTCATTCTCAATTTGTGAATCTCAGATGGGATACAATTGGGCCTACAATTGTAATGTAAGCCCGGCGCTTAAGTGGATGTTTATGAAGTATTTATCAGGGATATCAATATGTCTGCCAACTGTTAGCCTGACGGTCTAGTTTTAATGCTTCCGCTCAGCCTGAACTTATTGTAAAATGTTCTTATTTATTCGCTAGTTTAAGCCATCCACAAACAAACACACACCAAGGCACACGCACACAAACACACGCTTCCTCCATAGCCGCATCCACAGCCAGTCAATACGGCAAAGTACGATTGAAATTGAATAAAATGGCTTTTCAAATTATTTGCGATACAACAAAGCGCCATGTGGCAGAAAAGCTTATCTGCGGAAAATGTTAACTGTATGACAAAACATAACTTGTAGATATGCAAAACCCTAAAGGAGACACACACGCACACATTTACAATTGTATGTCATTTGTAGGCACATCTACGAGGGTAGCTAGAAACGTTCTCGATACCTTCAGAATTTAGTTTCCACCAGTCATCTCCCCTATAACATTCACATAAATATAGTTTAAATTATATATGGATTATTTATTATTCAGATCTGCTTTGATTTTAATCTTTATATAACTTTATAAGTTTTCCTTTAGAACACAGATTTGTCTAAGGGCCCTCGTATTTATAGGCTATATGTATATTTGTATGTTTGTATGCAAAGGCACAGCAGTCAAGACGCATATGTATTCATGTATATGTTTGTGTGTGTGTGACACGCACACATGCGTACTTCAATACGAAATATATAAAAAACAAACAACAACTTTAGCGCTGAAAATAGAATACAAACAACACAATACGACTGAAGCACGCCAATGCGCGGCTTTTATAGAGCGGGCTGTGGTGTGGGAGTGGCTGCGGCTATGTGTGGGTGTGCGTGTGTGTGTGAATGTGAATAGGTGGTGGGGTGGGGCATGAATGTACATTCATGCAAAGGGAGCCTCGGTATCGATTTATGCATATTAAATTACACGAGCTGCCTCACAACAATACGCAGTTGTATCCAAATGGGAAGCATTGCGTTGCCTCCTACTGCCTGCTGCCTCCTGCGTGATGCCTGCCGCGTGCTGCTCCTTTGAAAATATTTATACACTTTTCTCATACGCGCCGCCTAAATTCCCGACATCTAAATTGGCGGCTACGCTGATTGCCGCCAGAAAGTAAGCCGCCAACCGCCCAACCACCCAACCACCCCGTTATTATCCATACGATCCCACACTAGCGACCAATTTATAAACGTTTGGTTCTTCGTCTTATCTTTGGCAGGTTCTTCTTTTCGCTCTTTTTTTATTATGGCAACTGAGCTAACGCCCCCATTTGTGTGTCCATTTAGTCGGCGTCTGCGTGTGTGTGTATGTGTATGTGTTTCCGCATATCCGATAAACTTCGACGTTAGCAGCTGGTGCCTCACGTGGGGCTGGATTGACTTTTGGCACTCAAGGCTGGCCCCCAGCTTTATCGAACCGCCTCCTTCAGAGCCCAAGAAGCGTAACAATTGGTTTTCAATGCAAAAACTTACTATACCCTTACACCTTGCTCTGTCCTTTTAAGAGTACTTTCAACATCTGCATACTGTTTGGTCTTTTTTCAATATATTCTGCTCTGCTGTGTGTATTCCATAATCTATTTTGTCCTCCATAATCTATAATCCTGAGTAGTCTCCAGTTTGCACTCAGTACTCTCGGCTTACTCCACTCAACCCCCTAGCAATGAGCAATGGCTGCTCCGTCGGCAATCAGGATATTACAAAGAAATGACTGACATAACTAACGCACTTTTTATTTTTCTCCTTTTCCGACAATTGGATATGAATATGGAATAAGCAGCGAAGGTAGCTCTACATAAACATGCATACACATACATACATACATATTATACACACATACATATACGTATATGTATGTACATATGGCCAAGTCCTTCGAACGGACATTGTGGGTCAGGGAGGCTGTCACGCTCTGCAATATTAATGCGCTCGAGTTTGAGCCGTCCGCCCACAAAGTTAACGCCAAGAAAAGCATCCAAAGTGCCAGCCGCTCGTCCAGTCAGCAAAAACTGGAACTTTGTGGTAGTCGCGTCCTGCGTTCTGCGTCCTGGGAGTCATAATATTTGGGTCACTTGGCAGCCGAGCATTGTTAATTATTCTGGTCACATCTGTTATGTAAACTACGTTCAAAGCATAAAAAAAACGCGCAAAGACAAACCCCAAAGACAAACTGAGTTCGCCTACTCATGCGCTGTAGGAATTAAAAAGTTCCGAAATCGCGTTAAATGGACACCCGAAATTCGAATGCTACCAAATGCCTTTTTCAGCTCTCCTTTTATTTTAAAGGGTTCTCCGCAGCAGCAGCAAAAATCGTACTCAGAGCAAAAACAAATATGTACCACGTAAATTTTTAAAATATTTCAGTGCAATTTTTTTTGTGTCGAGCTCGAAGGAAAACACCTATTAATGTATTTTACATGAGATGCGAGCGCACCCAAAATACGAAATCACGGGGCAACCACAGTGGGCCAAACATACAAGTTCTTCAACAAAACTTGATTAAATATTTCAGTACTCCAAGTTTAACCACAGTCAACAAACCTTAGTTTTCAGTTCGTGAGATATTTTATGCCCTTTGATCTATTATTGCCTGAATCAACCGAATAGAAAATGTAAGCATTGTTCTGACCACATTCAGACGTGACTGGATTGATTTCTGGAAAGGTTTCCAAATTAAAAAAGACTAAAAATTGACTATCACTTTACCCTCGCATCGAATCCTTTCGCAACCCCATATAATAAATAATGTCAGACATCAAATGAATATGCACAGTACCATCCTTCTGTTCTCTTGTAACTTAACTGTTTCAGCCTAATGTCTACATGTATCACCCCACGTTTCTCTATTTCAGAATTTGCCAAATATATAGGAATCTGATAACGCTTACCAGCCTTTATTCCAGATGGGATGCAACTTTGGTTACCAATAATCTACGTTATTCGATCCTGTAATCCCAAGTATATTGTTGGATCCGAAAAAAGGAACACTCTATCATTTAGCGCAAAATTGTTTTCAATAACCAATCCAAACTTTTAACTATTCCCCACGCAAGGCACTGGCATGTAAAACACATTTGCGCATTGTCGATTCAATTGCTCAACAATTCCCAAAATGAGCTGCTCAACATTCGGTTGCTGACGACCACGACGAAAAACACACACAGGATATGTACGGTGCGCCTTATAGCAAGTAAATACATTTCGCACTTTATCATATTGATATTGTATTACAAATTTATATTTACTAAATAGTTGTTAATTTTGTTTTGTTTGTGGAAAGCGCACAGCAGCTCCAGCCAACGAAATGCCAACAGAGGAAGAAAAGCGTCTACTTCAACTTCTTCTTGGGACGCAAGTTGTTGGTGTGTCCACACTTCTTCTTGCGGCAGTTGGTTGCACGTGGGTGCAGACGAGCGTAGCACTTGCGGCAGATCATTTTGTCGCAGTTGTACTTCTGGGCGAGAATGCGAAGCGAGGGCTCAATAATGCCACCACGCAGACGGAGCACCAAGTGCAAAGTGGACTCCTTCTGAATGTTGTAGTCGGACAGAGTGCGTCCATCCTCCAGCTGCTTGCCGGCGAAGATCAAACGCTGCTGATCTGGTGGGATTCCCTCTTTGTCCTGGATCTTGGCCTTGACATTCTCGATGGTGTCAGAGGGCTCGACCTCCAAGGTAATGGTCTTGCCGGTGAGAGTTTTAACGAAGATTTGCATTTTGTAACTGTTTCTGCAAACGCAAGATATTTTTACATTAGAATTAAATCAAATGCTTTCACGGTAACTCGAAAGCATCACATTTCTATTTTGCCGATTTGTGGGGCGACGTCGTCTCACGCTTGAAGACTTTAGGTTAGGTTCGTCGTGGTAACAAGTGGCGAACAGTTTGGCATTCATTTCAGCCATCCGGTGATGTGCAAATGGAATACCGTTACACATTTAGTTGTTTTAGACAATGCGCAAACAGACAATGCAACGCTTTCAAGTTTAAGTATTTCTTTTTACTTAATTACAGCAACTTACCAAGAGAAACGTGCAGCCAAATGCTTATTCACAAACGAAAAGAGTGTGTACACTCAAATTAGTAAACAGCACAACACTGACACGACTGTTGTATCAATCAGCTTTTGAGTGAGGGTGATAAAACTATCGATATTTCGTTTTTATATTTCAAAAAACCTTGAAAATGTTACTCTTTTAAGACATTCCTTGCTGATTAATAGTTTAATGTGTTTATTATGATTGTTTATTTATGTGAAAATTATTATTATTATATGTTGTTCTTAAGCGTTGGCATGACGTGGTACTCGATCAGCTGTTATATATCGGTTCTGAATCCCTTAGAAATCTAACATAACTTAAAAAATGTTAATGTCATCGTGATGTGAAATAACATTTATAGCTCAGACTTTAATTATTTTCTCAATGTTATTAGCAGCTGGGCATTTATTCTGGCCCTCGCTGCTATTCTGTTAAATAACATTTTCAGTTCAACAAAATCTAGGCAACCACAGGAAAGTTGTGTAAAAAAACGTGTATTTATTTCTATTAAGTACACGTACACAACATGTCAGACAACGATGGCCTTTTGCCGGCAGCTGCAGCAGCACCGGTAAGTTAATCAAACGCGATTTTAATGTTCTTTCGCGATTCGATCTGATTCTATTCCAAAATGCAGGCCGTTGGTGATGAGGGTCAGCAGCAGCAGCAGAACCAGCCGACGCGCATGGAGTCTTTTTTTGCAATGACAAAGTCGTTGATTCTGCGGGCTTTAATTATTTACTTCGTCAGTTCCTTCTTCCGGCGGCCCCAGCCGAATGCGACGCAAGACCAAGCCGTTGCCAATGCGGGTCCGAAAATAACAGCTTGGAACTATTTTGAGAATGGCACAGATTTCGATTTGCACATTTGGCTATCGGAGCAGCCGGATGTGGTGAACTTCCAGCAGAAGAACAATCTTCTGTGGCTGCAAGAAGACCTCACCTACGGGGATTGGGTCTCGGGTCCCACAGGCAACGGCATCTACACACACAATGTCAAAATCAAGGCCAGTCCGCATCTGCTAAACAATGGCAGCGTCTACTTACACGCCTTCGTCACACGTGCAGGTGAAAGTCCAGATCCTCAGTCCCCCAAATACTCAAAGCACGGCCACATGGGCCATCAACAGCATCAGCTGAACAAGTTCAAGAAGCTGCGGGTGAATCGAAACTACAATTTGCTTGCCAGCGAAAAGGAGAAGTTGGAGCACGAGCTGAAGCATGCCAACCTCAAAGATCAGATCGTGTCGCACTGGCACTCCAACCTGACCATCAACTTGGTCGTGGATCAGACGAACTGGGCACAAGGCAGCGTGCCCGCGCCGCTCGATGAGTATGTGAAATTTGTGGATGGGGGAAAGACGTATCTGCCGATTGTCTTTGTCAACGACTACTGGAACCTGCAGCGCGATTACTTTCCGATTAACGAGTCCACGCCAGAGCTGGATCTGCACTTGACCTTCCAGCCGCTGGGAATGTTCAAGTGGCAGCTGTATGCCGCTAAGCAGATGAAGAGCAAGTGGGCCGGCAACGTGCTGGGCGAGATAATGGCAGCCAGTGCTCCGGAGGAGACAGACGAGGACCAGGACTCGCTGAAGGAAACTCTGCTGGACACCAACATCTACCTGTTAGGCATCACCGTGGCAGTCTCCATCCTGCACTCGGTGTTCGAGCTGCTCGCCTTCAAGAACGACATCCAGTTCTGGAACAATCGGCAGTCGCTGGAGGGTCTCTCTGTGCGGTCGGTGTTTTTCGGTGTATTCCAGTCCCTGATCATTCTGCTGTATGTGCTGGACAACGAGACCAACTTCATGATACGGATCTCCTGCTTCATAGGTCTCGGCATTGAGGTGTGGAAAATACACAAGGTCGTCGACGTCAACTACAACAACCAGCAGAAGGTACTGGGCATATTCCCACGCATCAGCTTCAAGGACAAGGGCTCGTACTCGGAGAGCTCGACCAAGGAGTACGACAAACTGGCGTTCAAGTACCTGGGCTGGGCCTGCTTTCCCCTGCTGGTGGGGTACTTTATCTACTCCCTGCTGTACAACGAGCACAAAGGCTGGTATTCGTTCGTGCTCAACATGCTGTACAGCTATCTGCTGACCTTTGGATTCATCCTAATGACGCCCCAGCTGTTCATCAACTACAAGCTGAAGTCGGTCGCCCACTTGCCGTGGCGCATGATGACATACAAATTCCTCAACACTTTCATCGATGACATTTTCGCCTTCGTCATCAAGATGCCCACCATGTACCGCATCGGCTGCTTCCGGGACGACATCATCTTCTTCGTTTTCCTCTACCAGCGCTGGCAGTATCGTGTGGACCTAAAGCGCGTAAACGAGTTCGGATTCTCCGGCGAGATGGAGGAGCAGGCTGCCAACAAGCGGCTTGAAGGAGAGGCAAACGCCAATCGGCCAGCTGGTGCCATAGAGGCATCCCAGGGCGCGGAAGCCACCAAAGCAGCGGCGAATGCGACGCCCACCAAAAAGACAGCCGCACAAAAGAAACAGGACTAGATAGCCACTGGCAGTGCGTCCAACCCGAGAGATATGCATTAGAACAATTTTCACGGCAGTTATATACACACATATTACTTGTCTGTGTGCGTGAGCTACGCACCATTATAAGCAAAAAATTCAGTTTCAGTATACATATAGTCAAGCGGTCGGTCGACCGTCGTAGTTACGAACATATTCTAGCGGTAATTTAATATATGTATGTGTCTTTTATTTGTTTCCTGGACCAGCAGCCGTGGTCCTTAGCATCGGCTACTGAAATAAATTCAGTGTGAGTGAACTAACGCATCTTATCGCTTCTTATCTGGGCTGCTTATCACCCTCCATCTGGAGATGCAACACGTGATTGAGCCACTCACGTAACAGTTAACTAGGTCATTTATGGCTAAGAAGAGAAACAGTTGCTCAGGGTCGGGGTCAATGAGGGCAAAATACTTGGAAATTAAGTATTTCCCCTTATTATTTGTATATGTAAATTAATTTAATTTAATTTACAAAATGATACATAATTGCATTTGGCGTCTGGGCTATCCATATAAATTTCGAAATATTCAAATTTTGCCGCACTCTAGTGCTGTTAAATATCGGATATCGCTTGCGCATTTCACAGCACTGTCGACCTGTCGCTATCTAGCACTGTTTTCTGTTGAAGAGAAGAAAATAAACCTAAACAGAGAAGCGTAAAACAAAAATAAATTAAATTCTGTGCAGTTGAACTGATTCACCAGTGATAAATCAACTGCAATCAAATTATAGCACAACTAATCAGCGCAGAGCAAGAGATTCCTCAGACTGGAATGAGTCAAGCTTCCACTCTGCTCGACTAGCCGCAGCTGCAGCAAAGGTGAAAATTCTGTGTGCGTGAGCAAAGCAAACTCTGAAAAAATGTACTCTGAGTGGGCTTCGCTGTCGGCGCAGATCAATGCCAACAGTTGTGGTGCGCAATGCTTCAGTGTTTTGAACAAGTTTCCAGCATCCGCTGGTCGAGAAGTGGTGATGTCGGTGGTGAAGCAACTGGGCACCAATTTGGGCATCACGCAGAATGCGGAGCCCAGTCACCTGGTCAAGGATGAGGAGGTTTGTTTGTTGCTGATGATTTCTCTACTATTCGTGAAACCAATGTTAAGCTACTTACAAATAGGTCAGATGGTGCATGGACGTCATTTGCTTTGGGCTCTCGTTGCCCTTGCAGGAGCACGAGACCATCAAGGATTGCGTCAACGTCTACTGCGAGTGGCTGACCGCGCTACACCCGCAGCCACGCATCAGCGTGCCCAAACCCATTTGCGAGGATGCGAATCTTTACGCAAGGCAGATCATAAATCACTTCCACAATCTGTTCGTTCCGCGGCAGGGAGAAAGTAAGTACCATTAGCCCCATAAATGATGTCACCCCTTTTAGCTGCTTTTGAGCCACATTCACACACGACGACGATTTGTAATTATTACATTCTAAATTTCAAGTCTTGCCATTTTTATACCAAACGAAGCTTGGTAGGTGCTCTCTCTCTCTTTGTTTACTCTCCAAAAATCTGACTGCTGCGCTAATGCTCACTATCGTTTCTTATAGGCTCCGACACGATCAAGCGCCAGGCCGTGCTCTGTCACCGAGTTCTGCGCACTCTCCAGCAGACGGCGCAGATTTCGCAGCAGATGGACCGAGAGACCTGGGAGACGCTGCTGCTCTTTCTGCTGGCAATTAATGAGATTCTGCTGGCCCCGCCCACCGTCAAGGACGATGTGGGCGACCAGCTGTGTGAACGTGTGCTCTCTGTGCTCTTCGAGGTTTGGCTCTTGGCCTGCGTGCGCTGCTTTCCATCTCCGTCGCTCTGGAAGACCCTGCAGGAGTCGTGCGCCATGTGGCGCCATCGCATTGCCCTTGTGGATCAGTGGAATCGAGTAAATCTGGCACTAACCGCGCGGTTATTAGAGTTCAGCTATGGTCCAGATTTTACACAGCTTAAGAATGGTGAGCGACAGCACCGGTAATTAATTTTAGAAAATTAAAAAAATGTCTCCTTTTCCTTTTCTACTTGGTGTAGCTGAAGAGGATAGTCAGCTCATTCCTGCGGGCATGTCCAACGACTGCGTGGCGCAGACCTGGTATCGCTTCTTGCGCATGATTGGCAACCCCACAGCTCTGTGCTCGCCGCACATCATTAGCAAGTCGTCGCACTTTGTTCAATGGGCTCTCACACACGAGAAGGGGGCCGAGACTCATCAGCATCCGTGCCTGCAGGTTCTGCCGCAAATTTTTCTGAATGCGATCCGCGGGATTTCCAGTCAGGTCGATGCCTTTCTTGGTAAGATATGCTGTGAAAGACATTGTTCGGGTCTCTTGTAAATGTGGGATACTGCTCTAGCTCGAATAGTTATTATATCGCTTTTATAACCATCCTCGAACCGAAACGCAGGCATTTATCAGGCACCGCCTAGCCAACAGGAGAACGTCGTTACGAATCTGCTTGAGATCCGCCACTCTTTAAACGAGGCTACTTCATCCACGCTCCAACAGTTCATCCACTCGAGTAGCGCCTCGAACATTAGCATGCAGCAATCGGGGTCAGCTCAGTTGTCCCATCCGCCGCATCATCATCACCACTATCCGCATTTGCATTTACACGGCGCGGGGAGTTTCCTCCGCGATAACTTTGTAAGCAGCTCGGCCAGTTCTGCTCTAAATGCCATCATGGGCCATCATCATCATCAGCATCAGCCGCAGCAGCAACAGCCACAGCCCCAGCAACAGGCTCCAGGGCAACACGTAGCAAATTTTAGTGCTTCGCCAATCACTCCCGGGGGGCCCGTTGGCAGCGTCAGCGCTGGCGGCAGTCACTCGGCGGGCGTTGTGGGCTGCATCTCGTTCAGCACGTCTGAGGCGGGGCCGTTAACCAGCTCCAATGGTAGTAGCGGCAGCAGTGTTACACCTACGCCTCCCTTGCAGCGTCGCTTGGCCAAAAGTTTCAGCGTGGCCCCATCCATTACGCAACAGAAGGGTGCGATCTTTGTTCATAGAGCCCACGTTGTACTGTTTCGCTTGTGTTACTGTTACAGCATGCTAGAGACTAACTAAGCTTCTGGTTGATTGATTGAACTGACGAAGATCGTCGGCGCTTTATTTCGTATGCCCGCACTTATTTACATTTTACGTTCATTATTTCACGCGCTGTGGCCTTTGTTAGATCAACCATTCAGTTTTCCAAGTCCATTTGACTGCCTGATTTTGTTTTTCATCACGCTTCCACGTATGGATGCACACATGTGTTTGTAGCTGTAATTATTCGTTCCCATTTAATAGAACGTAGCTCTATATATCCATTGTACGCCCACAATTATAACTGAGCACAGTGTTGCATGCGTGTATGGCATGCACTCGCGCCGTCTAACTCTGTTTAGTAATATTTCACACGCTTTCCCTTCCCACACGCTTTGCAGGCTTAAGCAAAACAGCGCTTATCAGCCTAACACGCAGCTCAGCGAACGCCGCCCCCACTACTCCGACTTCTGGCCCGCCCTCGTCGAGCAGCATCAATTGTGAGTGTTGTGATGTAGCTAAGCAAAACACTTGTCCGCTTCGCTCTCAGCATCTGTTTTACCCACGTTCTCTCCCTCTCTTTCAACTACAGCGCTGCCATCCATCGGAGCCGAGCTGCGTCCGCCTCTCTCTGTAGCTCGTCCGAAGTGCAACAGCATTCTCCACTTATTCGGCGAGTGGTTGTTCGAGGCAGCGCACATAGGCGGCGATACCTGGCTGCAGAACCGTAAGAGTGAGTACCCGATGGAGTGGTGATCAGTTGCTATTTGAGACTATATTCATTGGGTTTTCAGAGCAAGCATGTGAGGCTAGCAAGCGACCGTCGTCTATGATAATGGAGAACCGCAAGGGATCGATATCGTTGTCCCAGCCGAATTCGCTGAACGACCCCTCATCCCTGCCGCCCTCACTAACCATTGACAAATATGAATCCGGCCGTGCCGAGGCAATCGGCACACTATGCAAGATATTCTGCGCAAAGAAAACGGGAGAGGAAATCCTGCCCGTCTATTTGGCTCGCTTTTATATGGCGCTGCAACAGTGCCTCAAAATAACTGAGTCGAAGGAGTGCGACGAGACACTAGCCAGCATTCTGCTCCACTCGTCGGACTTATTCCGTTTGGACCTTGATGGCATAAATGTACTACTTCCCGGATTCATAGCAGCTCTCGAAATAGTGCTGCCAGACAAAGACCTAAAACTCAAGACTCAAGCAGTTGCTTTCAGCCGCACCGAGCTGCGGCGCTCGGCCATAAATATTTTGCTGTCTATTATGGTGCTTCCCCTCCATTACCACGCGTTGCCCATTCGCAGCTTGACAGCCGACTCGGGCGACAAGTAAGCACAGCTGGCGTTCCAACTAGCTCTATTGTTGTTGGAATCAATATTTACTATATGAATGCTTCCCAGGGTGATGACATTCTTGCAACTCAAGTCCCGGCTGATGAACATACTGATGAACGCTCTGCAGGTGGAAACCGATGCACAAAACACGCATATGCTATTGGGCGGATTGCTGCTCTGTGTCCAAGACGCAGTCACCTTTGAGGAGAGTGAGCTGGGAGCCTCAGATCATCTGGGTGGAGCCGGTGTGCAGCACCATGAAGAAAATATTCTGAGCTCTGGTAAGGGCACCCTCCAGGGAGTTGCTTTTAAATGCATTTGGTTGATTATTTTACATAATTATTTTAATTTATTTTGTTTGCATTTTGATTTTATTTCTGATATCGCTGTGGGTGTGTCGTCAGTGTGCTCGGACCGTTCCGCTTCGTTAGCCAGCGGCACGGTGAGCTTTGGCGCTCCAACCGCTGCAACGAGCTCGCGTGACACGGCTTCGGCCCACGATTATCCCAGTCTGACCATTTCCGATGATATATCGGTGGAGTTCGCAAGCGAATTAGAGGGCGTTGCATCATATGGTAAAGTTTACGTTTTATCTCTTTTTATTTACTTCATTTTCGTTGCCTCGCTTTTTCATAGAGTACAAAACGCATTTATCAAGCTTAACTGATAAATTAATCAATTTTTAATTCTAATTCTTCATCTTTCAGACAACGCACATGCCCTCTTTGTGCGAGCGACGTATTTGGTGTGTCATCGCCTGATATCCTCGTGGAAGACCGACTTGAACGTTTCACTGGCGGCGCTGGAGCTACTGTCCGGTCTGGCTCGACTTCACATACGCGAAACAGGTATTGTATAAAGGACTCGCATGTGCCTCGCTATTCTTAATGTCCTTCTCTCTGTGTAAATTTCTCTATTTTCCCACTGTGGTTTCTTTCCTGTATAAATCTGACCTCACATTCGCATCCATTCTGAATTTTGTATGTTTATATTTTTGTGTGAAAATCAAAATCGCAGCCAGGAAATTAACGAATGGTAATCTTATCA
This sequence comes from Drosophila mojavensis, assembly GCF_018153725.1. Lineage (NCBI taxonomy): Eukaryota > Metazoa > Arthropoda > Insecta > Diptera > Drosophilidae > Drosophila > Drosophila mojavensis. The sequence goes on along the minus strand of NW_025318858.1, from coordinate 240,012 downwards.
AATGCTACTAACCACAGACTCATCTTTCTTTTTTTTCTTTTCTTTTTATGTGTTTCTTTGACACCACTAACACCTATTGCACCTCTTTAACCTTCACTTGCAAATATGCGGTGGTAATTGTTGCTCCTTTTTTGTTTGTGCTTTAATTTCTTTCGGGCCACAATGTAAATAACAAAATCAAACTCACCCGAACTTACACATCCTAGACTCCTTAGTGAAAATAGTCGATCCTAGTCAAAATCTAACGATAATCTCCACAGACGCCCTAGAATGCAAGCGCGCAGTGAAGTGGATATGCGACTATATTTGTTATCAGTGCTCACGACCTCCGCCAGCGCACAGCAAGGATCTGCACAGCACAATAGTAGCGGCGTTCCAGTGCACAGCAGCCTGGCTTATGCAGCATCCCTACCTGTTGCAGGACAAGGACTGCCTGCAGACTGTGCTCGAGGTCGTCGAACTTGGCATATCGGGCACCAAGAGCCAGAGTAAAACTGGAGATCTGCCCAAGTTTAAGGATGAAAAAGAATTAAAGCCAGCCTCAATGCGCGTTCGCGATGCAGCTGAAAATTTACTGACGATCATCCTGGAGCAAGTCGGCTATTTCCCTAGCGAGTGTGGACCCGAGTCTATATCGTCGCTCTTGGACGAACTGGCTCTCATGAAGCACTGCAATTCGCTTCCGACCGTAGACGGTTCGGTGGGCGTTTGCACTGCGGAGCAAGCAATCTCAAAGTTTAAGTATTTTGTTACTGAAAATTCGACAATATTGGCTCTGTTGGAAGAGCCTCTAGGCAATGATCAGGATCCGCAGCCAACTGTCACCCGTAAGTAAAGAACGTGTGGAAATTTTCATTCTTCAAATTCTCATATCGACGCTTCCCACAGTTCTAATACGCGGTCCATTCGGTCGTCATGCGTGGACTATGCAGCTGCGCCATCTGCCACGAAGCAAATCCGGCATTAAGTACCACGCCGTCAATCCGGGTAGGCCCATTGCAATGAATGATATCACCCAGCGTCCTGAATGCGAACAAAAGAACTTTCCCGAGGGCGTGGACAAAGTTCAGCCTTGTGTGGCTGATTACTCAATACCAACAATCGATCAGATACGGGAACAGTACGGCGCCAGCATCATTAATGATCTGGAGGTCATGCTTGAGAACCAGAGCATACACGAAAAGCTGGCTTGGGCTGAGTCGGACAATAATGTGGACAGTCTGTCACACGCCCAGGAGTGTGTGCCGCCGACGGTCTGCCACGAGTTCCATGCAGCTCGTCTGTTTCTCTCCCACTTCGGATTTCTTAGCTTTGAAGTCCGAAACCCGAACAACCCCGTGGAGGCCTTGGCTCCTCCCCAAAGGCCTCTCATTGTGCTGGACACAAAATCATCAGCGTTCGCAGCGGATTTGGACAAGTTGGATAAGCTTAGCGCTCGCACGCACGACACTGTTTATTGTTTCTATGTAAAGGTGAGGTCGATTGCGCCAAAAGCGTACCGTCCATAACACTGTCATGACCATTTTGCTGTTGTTCCATTTTGTCGTTCATGTGCAGGCGGGTCAAACGAGTGCACAACAAATCATTGGCAACATGGCCGACGACCAAGTGTATGATCCGCACTTTGCCAACATGCTGCAAACTCTTGGCTGGCCTGTGCAGGTGGCTGAGCACTCGGGCTGGACGGGCTTTGCACATAACTCTTGGTCACTAAAGGGCACATCAGAGCGCTCCAACGTGTCCAGCGAATCTAATTACAACGGTGCGCAACGCGTACTTTACTGGGCAGACGTTTCCTCTGAGATAGCATTCGTTGTGCCCAATGCTTGGAATCTGCGCTACAATAACGAAATGGATGGCTGCAGTCTGTCCAGTAATTGCAGTGATCAGAGCACAGTGAACAATGTCTGGATACGTGGCGACGACGCTGGCTCTATGAAGTCGAAGACAAGAAATCTCAGCCTGGAGTTGGACACAGGCAACAGAGGCAAGGAGCCTGTGCCACCCACGCGTCGAAAGGGTAATGTGTCGAAGCCTGCACTTCTTCTCCAGGCACCAGCTAAGATATTCCTCGTGTGGCTAGAGAGCTTCGAGGATTACTTAAACTTCCCTGTCGAGGATCTATTGGCCTATGCGCGCACTGGTGAAGAGCTGCACTCGATGCAATTGCCGAGAGCAGCCGACTGTCACGTAATCTTCGTGCACTCTCTTCAATCTGGTTTGCTGAGAGTCAAATTACTGGGACCACCTGGCCGCATGAGTTTCGCCACGCCTTTAGTCGACGGAATGGTGCTCAGTCGGCGGGTTGTGGGTAATTTGGTACGTCAAACGGCACTAAACATATCTCGGCGTAGGCGGTTAGATAATGATAAGTAAGTGATCTAGACAGCTCTCTCCTCCAAGAGCTATTTATATTATATGTATGTATTATTTTCTCTGCAGCTACCAACCGCCTCATGTGCGACGTCGCCTAAAGGTGCAGGACATAGTCCAAAAATATAAGATGGATCTAAGCGAGGCCGAACTATTAGCTCATTTGTTCCAGCGTTCGATCTAGCCTTAAAGTATTTATTATTTCCCCTGAAATATTCCATCAGTTTCTTTTGTATTCAAACTTATAAGTCTAAATAAACTAACAAAGTTAGGACCTAAGAGCAACAAAAACACTCGCCTGCTACTTGCATTCGAAATGTAAATAGCAAGATCACACCTAGACTGGAGCAACTATCGGCATTGCTGTAACCGCAGCGCCCACATACTTAGCAGCCGCGATTAAAGCATTAACAGAAAGCGCGAATTCCACACTGAAATAGCCCAACAACTACAACTCGCGCAGGCTAACTGGCCGAGGCCAGCAGGCAACAGCTATTTTTATTGGTATATATATATATTTTTTTTCGTTTTTTTCTTCTGTTCTGGCCACGCTTTTGGGCCCCAATCGCAGCAACAGAAACAGAAAAAGCATCACATTACTTCGCTGGCTGGCCTGGACTTTGCGTGTTATTGTAATATTTCTCAAAGATAAGAATGCGACCAGACCGGACTGCATGCTGGCCGCCTGCTCGGCCGCTGCATTTGAGCAGCTCAGTTTATAAACAAATAAACTCGGCCGAAACTTTTGTAATGTGCTCCTTACCAAGTGACAGTTTTACAATGTATGCCTAGTTGGCATACATTTCCGTACATAAAACAAAAGATCTAGAAAATAAACTTAAGTTACGACAAAAGACTTAGGCGACAAACTTCAAGTTTTCTGTATAATATAACACACAATCAATTTGAAATTCCTACTAAGAAATAAAAAAGCAAAGATCTCGATGGCTTTATACCCTAAAGCAAGCTGATTTTATCTATGTAGTGTATAAAAGCGCTTCGGCTTCAAACGTCTCAATGCTCAAGCAGCGTCCCACTCATACACATTTAGTGCCTGGTATCCCGTGTCCATCACATGAATGCATGCAGGTATACGCATACATTAGTTCACGCCAATACAAAAGGGAAGTATACGCAGGTCAAAATTCCAAAAAAAGAGAGAAAAAGAGGCAACAGCGGTAAAGTAAACGACAACTAACCATAAGAAAAATGACCAGCGATAATTTTAATTTGAAACCAGTTTCTATGCCAAACAAAAATTCTGCAGCGCAGCCGAACAGAGTCTTGAGACTGCTCAGAACCAAGTAAGCAGAAGAAGTGGTAAACTAAACAAAAATTACCAATAAAAGAGAGAGAGAGAGAGACTTCTCGCAGAGAGAGAACTAGAGCTTTGTCGAAGCAAAACAATATCTTGTTTCTTAAGGTGCGAGAGTCGGGAGACACTGAGTCACATCACGGCCTCAGCAACATTCAGCGGCAAGTGGAGTGGGCAGCCAAGTAATTTTTAATCTTATTGTGTATGAGTCGCCGGTGGCTATTGAATCTTGTTGGGCTGGCTAGCTGGCCAGCTCGCTAGCTAGCTTGGTGCACACCAATGCGGGCCAGAGTCTCACAGATTGGCTGAGTGGACAGCACAGGCAGAGCAGTGCGGGCAAGTAAGAAAAATTCTGCTTCGTGGAGAAAAGGCAAAGGCGCACGCTCACCCATATAAGAGCATTTCAGCAGGAAGGCGAAGAAAAGCCGAGCAGCACGCCGAGGTGAGCTGTAGCTGGCAACGATTCTGTACAAGAAAATGAAAAACGAAACTGCAACAAGTGAAAAATATGTTGCGGGCGACGGCGGCTGCTGCCGCTGCTAGCATTGCTCTGTCTTTGCTGCTGCTGCTGCTGCGGCTGCGCATGCGGAGCAACAGGTAAAAGATTCAGCTAAGCAACATGCAGGCGGTACAACAGCAACAATGACAACAACAATCAAACAAGCTACCACATTTGGTACGTTTATGACGGCAGCGGGAGAGCCGTCTTCGTTCTCTCTCTCTCTCTCTCTCTCCATTTTTTGTCTCTCGCCGTCTCTGCCTTTGGGTTTCTCCTGCTCAGTCTCCATCTCTCGGGCTAAACCTGCCAAGCGGCTTTTCGAAGCCTGGCTGCCGCTATGTTCATAATTTTTGTGCTGCCTGCGCGCTGCAAGTTCTTCTCGAGCAGCTCTCGACAGTCTACAGTCAGTTAGTTACGTTGCGACCACAGAGCGAGTGGCTGTTCGGTTTAGGAACGGGAACGTGTGCGCGTGAAACGATTGAAACGCTTGACAAAAGTGAAGGTGCGACGGATGCTCAGGTTTCGTTGGCCCATACCTTAATACGGTTACCCATACTCAAGCCAAGTGTATTTGTGTTCGTGAGTGCGCGCGTGTGTCTGTGTGTGCAACATATTTCAATCGATGCGTTACAATTAGTTATTCTCGATTCATAGATCCATATGTCCCCAATAATAATATAAATCTGATTTACAGCAGTTGGTGAATTAAGTGTGGACACCACTGCGTATGGGCAGCTCGCTCTTTGCGCTGCTCCGTGTGTGTGCGTGCGTGTGTGTGTCTGTTATCGTTGTATTTCTTATAAGTGAAAAATTCCAACAACGTTGCAGGCCGCACTGCAGCAAGAAATACAAGAGCAGAAATGAGGCAAAACACGTTTTGCTGAAAGAAGAAATGCTTCTGCGTCTGTGGCCCCTGACGATGTTGCATTTGTGTTTTTTTCTGTGCGCGTGTCGTATTTACACTATATGTATACCAGATCAACCAACACCAACAGCAAGGCTATCACAAAACTCTAACTAAAAATGTGAACAAAAAATGGTAGGTATTTCGAATCTAACGAGACTCAACATGTACACACATGAGCGGGGTACATAATACATATGAGGGGCACATAAACAGATATATAAATAAACTTTATGCACTGGATTTCCATTTTGAATGGCAATAATCGTATACGAGGAGGGAATAGCCGTCTACAAAATATATACCGCAGGTAAATGCGGTAAATACGACGATATAGAAAGCAAACTCCGGGAAAAAAGCTATCGTGAATAGACAGCAAAGCGAACTTGAAATTGACGCAACGAAACTCAAACAAGATTAATTGTTGAATTTTTATAAATCAACGGTAACGTAGGTAGTAGTTATTGTTGTTGTTATTGTTAAGGTTGACGTCTTTTGTTGTCGGAGGCTGGAACAGTGATTTGTGTGGAGCTTGAAACGCCAGCGCTCGTAGCTGTCACGTAATAGTCTGAAAAATGTTGAAGAAAACAGAAAACACAAAAATGCCGTTCCTATAACAAAAATAAGTAATCTTTTTTCCTTTGTTGTATTTGGTTTTTCATTTCTGTTTTGTTCAAAAACGAAATTATTTATGGCAGGTATCGGCGGCTCTCGAGCATTGCTCGAAGACCGAAGTGTAAATGAATATGGAAATATGAAAAACAAGTTTTCTTTCAGAAGAGGCTAGGCCAGGCTAAGCATGGCAATAAAGTGAAAAGCAGAAATAAAGAAAAGTCATAAAAATAAAGATCATACTTCAATGTGTGTATGTGTGTGTGTGTGTGAGCCTATCTGTGTGCCTGTGTGGATATCTTGTATCTTGTAGGCGCCTCAGAGCAACGCTCATTGATTCTAGTTGGCTATCGATTATTATTCTTTACGAATTTCAAAGCTTGGCCATATGGCTCGCGGGCAGGCAGAGGCTGGCTGTTAGCCACGTTCTGGGTTTATGCTTGGCTCTTTTGTTATAATTTGCATTGCAAATGTTTGCCTGAATCTTGTACAGATATGGTATTTATGAGCTCTTAAAAATAGCCCGCATAACTATATATGTTAAGATATAGTTAGCTATCAAAAGGATGAAAAATATATTTGGGTACTTTTCCCCATTCTTACATAATCTAGAAAGTGCATTGAACTGGTTTCTTAACAAATTCACAATATTTAAATACATACTCATTTTTGTTCTACTTTTTAATATCTGTCAATTATTTTGATATTTAGTGAATCCAAATTTAAATTTAATTATCTGCCTCTTAAGTGACGAAATTGACATAAAACTTGATAATATTTAAATAACATACAACAACAGTAACGTAACTAATGTCAGCTGTATTCATAGACAAAAGGCATACTTGTATATTTGTATATATATATATATATATGTATGTATATATATACAATTATATCGCTGCTCGTATATTATTCAAATCACCAAGAATAGAGGAGAAGGAAAAAAAAAATAAAAATCAAAGACAGTAAGAGCGACAAAAACAGGCACACAATACTATTATAATGGGAAGATTTTAAAGATTAATGATCGGGTTCGACTTGAAAGCTTCAGACAACTGCCACAAATCAGGGGAAAGGAATTTACGAATTCCAGGGCATATATGCATATATATTAGTATGAACACAACTTGAAACAAATATGACAATTTCGTGCTGGTCGCATATTTAATCCCGCATAAAAGAGCAAGAACACTAAGAACTGAGTTTGATGCTTGTTTAGATCAATCCGCTCTTCAATTTCTATTTCTCTCTGCTTAAATTGTTTCATATGAAACTAGCTTGGTAATCTGTCATATATACGGATATTCATTATTCACATATAAGCCCACATAAATATATATATAATAAATGCACACAGAATGCTTTGTAATACACCATCTTCTCATATAGTACTCTGTCTTGCTATGAATTTTCCCCTATCTCCGTCAAATTGTAAAACCAAAGAAGCTTTACATGCTTGACGAAGTATGAAAGTGTTGATATGCACTGCCTGTGGAGGCACGAAATCTTGGAATGAACTGCAAGTAGTAAGGCATGTTAAATAATTATGAATGATTTAATCGACGTAACACCATCCAATATCGTTTAAAGTTACGAACGATTAAATTAAGAGGAGTTCTAGATTGAAATGCTCTTTTAATTATAGCGATGTGAATATCTAAGCTAGTCTTTAGGTTGCCCAACAGATTTCTGATTGTAATATGGTATTCTTCTCTCTCTTCCAGGTTATTATTAGAATCTAAAACTAATTGGAAAATGACGTGCTTTGAAATTTGCGTGAACAGCCAACCAGTAAAAACACAAAATCAACTCGCTAATGAAAACAGTAAAAAGTGAATATATATGTTAATGAATGAAAATCTGCGAATACCACACAGCCTTCTAAGGCTTATCGAGAAGATGCGTTCGCTTCTCACAATCCACGGAAAACGAAGAGGGAAACTACTTCAGCTAATCGTCCTAGCCACGTTTCTAATAGTCCAAGTGTTAGAGGTTAGGTCCAGTGCACAGCAATCCGCGTCGCCACGTGGACGCAGCTATGCCACAACATATGAACAGTATGCCGCATTTCCCAGGCGGCGCAGCTCCTCGCCAGCTGGTGAAATGCAATCCCGTGCCGTCGATACTAGCGCTGATTTTGAAGTGCTGGAGGGTCAGCCACGCGGCACACTGGTTGGTTTTATTCCAACCAAGCCGAAGTTCACGTATCGTTTCAATGAGCCGCCGAGAGAGTTTACACTGGACCAGATAACGGGAGAGGTGAAGACAAATGTTGTGCTAGATCGCGAGGGAATGCGCAGCCATTACGACCTTGTGGTGCTTTCCTCGCAGCCCACCTACCCAATAGAAGTGCGCATTAAAGTTCTGGATATCAACGATAATTCGCCAGAGTTTCCAGAGCCAAGTATCGCGGTTTCCTTCTCGGAGAGTGCAGTGAGCGGAACCCGCCTGCTGCTCGATGCGGCTACAGACGCTGATATCGGTGATAACGGCGTGACGGACCATTACGAGATCATAGCTGGCAACGTGGATAATAAATTTCGCTTGGTGACCACAACGAATCCCAGCGGAGATACATCCTATTTGCATTTGGAAACGACGGGCAACCTGGATCGAGAGTCTCGCGGCAGCTACCAACTAAATATATCAGCCAGCGACGGTGGCACACCTCCCCGACTGGGATTCCTTCAGGTCAATGTCACGATATTGGATGTGAACGACAATCCGCCGATTTTCGACCACAGTGACTATAGTGTGACACTGAACGAAACAGTTTTGCCCGGATCCCCGGTTCTCCAAGTTATGGCTTCTGACAACGATTTGGGCGACAACAGCAAGCTCACCTATTACCTGTCCGAGACGGAAACTCAATTCACTGTTGATCCCGAGACGGGAGTAATTTCTACCACCGAGCGCCTGAACTGTCCACAACAAACGAGTGAACAGACTCGAGAGCCCGCTGGTAAGGGTCACGCACAAAAGAGCTGTGTGTTTACCGTCTTTGCCCGTGACCATGGCTCCCCGCGACAGGATGGGCGCACCTACGTTACAGTCAATCTGTTGGACACGAACGATCATGATCCCATTATACGGTTCCAATACTTTCCACCCACAGGGAGCGCAGCCACCGTTGATGAAAATGCGGTCAACGGCACGGTTGTCGCTGCCGTATCGGTGATTGACTCGGACGACGGTCCAAATGGGGAGACATCTACTCGCATCGTATCTGGCAATGAGCTAAATCATTTTCGACTAGAAAAGACTCCACTCTTTCATATAGTACGAGTAAATGGAGTACTCGACCGCGAGGAGATCAGCAAATACAATTTGACTGTTGTGGCCACAGACAAAGGAACGCCAGAGCGAAAATCAATAGCCCACCTTATTATCAATGTAAACGACGTTAACGATCATGAGCCTGTATTTGAGAAGTCCGAATACTCCGCTGTGCTGAGTGAACTTGCGCCAACGGGTACCTTTGTTGCCTCGATCGCTGCCACAGATGAAGATACGGGCGTCAATGCGCAAGTATACTATGAAATTCTTACGGGCAATGAACTTAAGTGGTTCAACATCGACACGACAACCGGCCTTGTGGTGACGGCCGGTCCATTAGATAGGGAAATGCAAGCGAGTGTGGAACTGAGTATATCCGCACGTGATGGTGGACCCAATCCCAAATTCGCGTACACTCAGCTTAAGGTCACCATCCTGGATGAAAACGATGAGGCACCCAACTTCGGACAACAGCAGATCAATGTTAGTCTCAGTGAGGACGTTGCTCCGCCAACGCTGGTTACTTTGCTATCTGCTACAGACAATGATCAAGGCACGAACGGATCGGTTACATTTTCTCTAGCGCCCAGTGTTGAGCGGCTGTACCCGCAACAATTTGCTATTGACTCCATAACAGGCCAATTAATGACGCGCAAAGCCCTCGATCGTGAGACAATGGCGAATTATGAAATTTTTGTGATCGCGCGCGATCAAGGCGCACCGGCACCTCAGTCGGCCACAGCTACTGTTTACCTCAACGTTTTAGATATCAACGATAATAATCCAGAGTTCTATCCGAAGCACTACATCTTCACAGTAAAGGACCAGGACACTGATGTCGCACACAAGAACAGCATGCAAGTTCTGCTCAATGTCACGGCGACTGATCGCGATGACGGAGATAATGCCTTAATTACATACAACTTGGAATCTGGCGGCGAGAATGTTTTCCAACTTGACTCTCGCACCGGCGCTATCACGTTTACGGCGAGTGGCGAAATGAAAAAGGCTTACTACAGGTTGCGCATCTCTGCTCGGGACTCTGGTGAGCGGCACACCAAACATGATGCTATTGTGGAGATCATATTAGAATCGAAGTCGGAGGCACTCGACTTTGGTGCCCCTAATGGCTATGAATTCCAAGTCACTGAGGATCCTGATCAGAAGATGCCGAAATTAAATCGTGAGGTGGGACGAGTGCAAGTGAAGAGGCAGCCTGTGTTTGCGGATGCAGCTATTGAGTATTTCATTATCTACGGCGATAGAGCTGAACACTTTGCAATCGATCACCGTACTGGTCGAATTACAACAGCCCGCCGTATTGATCGAGAGGCGCAATCACAATATCAGCTAACCGTGCTAGCACGCAGTATAAATGACTCTAGTTCCATGTCTCGATTAGCTTACGGCAAGTGCAAAGTCCACATTACGATTCTCGATCTAAACGATAATGCGCCCAGTTTCGCCCAGGACACGGAGGTTTCTATTTGGCTGGCAGAGGACACCGCTGTGGGACAAGAGATTTATTTGTCACGTGCCCGTGACCGTGATGCCGGAGTTAATAGTCGTCTAAGCTACAACTTCACATACAACACGGACCAGCAGTTCCGAATAAACTCTGCTACGGGTGTAGTCTACCTACAGAAGCCCATACGCGCCGAGCCCGAGACAGTGTTCTATGTGGAAATAATGGCCACTGATGGGGGCAACCCGCCATTGAGCAGCCGCCTAAGTTTGCCCGTACACATTGCCGACGTAAACGATCACACTCCCGTGTTTGACCATACTTCGTACGAAACCTCACTCTTAGAGACGACCAAGGTGAATACGCGCTTCTTTGCGCTAGCTGCCTCGGACAGTGATCTGGGAGCCAATGGGCGTATTTCATATGAGATTATAGATGGAAATGCTGATCGTAAATTTGGAGTATTTCCCGATGGCTTCCTATTTGTTCGTGCTCCCCTCGATCGCGAGGAACGAGATTATTATGCACTTACAGTTTCCTGTAGCGATGCAGGCGTGCCATCGCGTTCGTCGGTAGTACCGATCGTCATTCATGTCATAGATGAAAACGACAATCCACCGCACTTTACGAATAGTACATTTACTTTTAATATACCAGAGAACGCACCACCAGATACGTTTGTCGGCAAGCTGACTGCGGTGGATCGGGACATTGGGCGCAATGCAGAACTGAGTTATAGTGTGCTCTCACAGTCGCAGGACTTTAAGATCGATATGCACAATGGCTTTATCAAGACACTGCGGCCGTTCGATAGGGAGGCCCTAGTGCGTAGCACTCGAGGAACTGATAATAGCGAGAGCTTAAGCGACGATGATCGGAATATCAGTAGCGGCGGAGACAACTATATATTGATTGAGGCAGTTGTGACAGACAATGGCAATCCGCCACTAAGCGACAAGGTTAAGGTCAAGGTAATTGTCACGGATGTCAACGACAATGCTCCAGAGTTTTTACGTGCACCCTATCAAGTGACCATCTCTGAAGGAGCTCCGGAGGGTACGCATATAATGCACGTTTTCACACAGGATGCCGATGAGGGCCTTAATGGGGATGTGTATTATTCATTAGCTGCAGGAAATGAGGCTAACTTATTTAGCTTAGATAGCGCCACAGGTCTCTTGACCCTTGCACATAGATTGGATCGGGAATCGCAGGAGATTCATCGTCTAGTCGTTGTTGCGAAGGATGCAGCATTAAAAAATCCATTAAAATCCACAGCAAATATTACTATCACAGTCTTGGACGACAACGACAATGCGCCCGAGTTCACACAGTCGAGCAGTGAAATTTCCGTATTGGAGACAAGTCCCAGTGGAACTGAGCTAATGCGATTTCGTGCCAGCGATGCGGATCAGGGTGTGAATAGCCAGGTTGTGTTCAGTATTACGGCAGGCAACCGAAGAGATACGTTCCACATAGACAGTATTAGCGGCAGTCTTTACTTACACAAATCGTTGGACTATGAGGATATTACCAGTTACACCCTCAACATAACAGCTTCCGACTGCGGCACTCCACCTCTTTCTACCACAGTTTTATACAACGTTTTAGTTGTGGATGACAATGATAATCCTCCGATATTTCCGAGCACTGCGATTGTGAGACAGATTAAAGAGGGCATAGCACTGAAAACACCGATTGTAACTGTGACTGCAGATGACCCTGACTCGGGCTTAAATGGGAAGGTAACGTACGTTATCACTAAACAGGAGCCGGAAATGTCTGGAGGTCGTCATTTTGGTATCAATACCCAAACAGGTGTTATATACACCCTGCGTGAGATAGATCGAGAGTCAATTGATAATTTCCGGTTGACAGTCGTGGCTACGGATCAGGCACAACCGTCGGAGCGCCAGTTGTCCACAGAGAAGCTGGTCACGGTCATCGTGGAAGACATCAACGACAATGCCCCCATCTTCGTCTCAATGAATGCTGCGATTTTGCCAGTTCTGGGGAATGGATTAATTCCGCCAGGAAGCATTGGTGGTCATGTGATGCAGGTACTGGCTCGTGATGCTGATTCATCAAGCAACGGCTTGGTGACATATGAGTTTGTTGGCGGACAGCAAGAACTGTTCCATTTGCAACGCAATACGGGCATAATCACACTTGGCCAGACTAGCCACCTACAAACGAAGCCCAATGTGCGCTACCAATTGACCCTGAGGGCAACTGACGAGGCAAGTGGAGAGCGGAAGAGTACTGAGACTTATATTACAATTATTACGCTCGGCACAAGCGAGGACGAGGGCGATCGACCTGTTTTCGAGAATTCCGACTCGCTTTTTGGGTCGGTTTACGAGAACGAGCCAATTGGAACGAGTATACTAACGGTAAGAGCTCACCTTGAGGGTGCTGAGATTGAGTACTTTGTGACAAATGTGACGGCGTCCAAAACAAATGCATTCGGCCACGCGAGCAGCAGTGTGCAAGTCGACCGTCTGTTTGACATCGATGCAAAACTGGGAATATTATCGACAGCGGTGGAACTGGACCGGGAAGCTGGCCCCCCCACATACGATATAGAGGTCTACGCCATCGCTCTGGGCGGAAAGCCACGGACTGCACACACAAAGGTAAGACATACCATTCGCATGATTCTGCAACCAAACACTGAGCCCGATTATGTGAAAGATAGCGGGAAGCTGCATTTATAATATCGAAAAAAAACCCTAGTTTGGTCGTCTGTTAGGTCCGGCATTACTGGGCCTGTTTTAGGGGCTTATCAGCAAGAGTTAAGGCCGCACTAATGCGCTTTTAATGTCTACTGCAGATATGAAAAGTAGATTATACGAAGAGCAGGGAGTTGTAAGGCAGCGTAAGCGGATGACTGGAAATGCAAATCGACAGAAGATGCAACAGAGCGACTTTAAATTTAATTTATAAGATCTTGCGATGGTCCGACGAGAAACTTTACAGCCCGTCATACTTGTTTCTAGAACAGAAAGGCTTTGAAAAAGTGTATAAATAGGCCGCAGGCTTAAAATTATAATGCATAACTTGTGACATTGGCAGTTGCCTTTAATTGTAGTCCACGCCATCCACCATCCACCATCCACCATCCAATGAAGGTGTTTCGAATCAGTCTAGTCCCTACTTTTCATTCGCTCTGTCGGCTGTGCATACCGCAGTCTGGCTTTCAGCAAGACGCAAAGTTTTCGACCTGTTTTTGAACGGCAAACAAAAAATAAACGAATTCACAACAGTAAACGTCTTTGCGGCTGCTGAGCAGGGCACACCGGCGCGCCGCGGCGCGTCGGCCCTTCAGCCAAACTTTTTGGCACTTAACCAGGCGGTAGCCAGCCATTAGTGTTGTCCAGCGTTGCCTCTGCATGCCTTTGCAGATATGTATGTGTATGCTTTATGCTATATGCGTAGGTATGCCAGCAATGTACGCATGCAAATGTGCTTGCGAATACGAATACGAGTAGTTCCAGTTCTGCCCAGCTTCTTCTGCGCAGGCACACATACATATGTATATATGAGTACATATATGTACATATACACTTGGGTATGTTAAGCATACGAAGCGGAGAGCAGAGCATATATGAATCTGCTCCAGCGACTGAGGCTTGCGTGCTAAAAGTGTTTCAATCAATTTTATTGATTCTTTGATTTAAAACGATTGCCATGTTTTTTTTCGGGATGTGCGTTTATTTTTAAAAAGCATTTACTGCATCTGGGGTACTGAAGCTCAATGGAGATTCAACGAGAAGAAACGTGGGGACTGTTAAGGTAAAAAATTTTACTTAAAAATGTACTTTTAAAATGTAAGGAAGCCCCTATGCAACAAATGATTCTCTTCTGCGTAGCTGAATCTGAATATATGTTTATATTGTTGATAGAAATCTCATTGTCTTATCTTTTAATCAAACTCATTGCTAAATGCTACTCTTTGCAGGTGCAAGTAACTGTGCTTGATAAAAATGATAGTCCGCCAAAAGTGCTTGATACGCCATTGATTTACACCGTAAGCGAAGATCTGGAGATCGGGCATACTATAGCTACGATTCGTGCGACTGATCCCGACCCCGATATCGTGAGCACTGTAATTTTTACCCTGCTTAACGGACATGATTCAATGTTTATTCTGGAGCCAACATCCGGCAAGCTACAATTGAAGGATACTCTAGATCGTGAAACGAAGGACGTTTACAATATGAGGATTCGAGTGAATGATGGAGTGCAGTATACAGAAACTGATGTAATCGTACAGGTAAGCAGTTCAGTTCAGTTAGGCATTATTGATTACCTATGTGTATTGATTATACGTAATTCATTATTTTGTGTTTTTAGGTGGATGATACAAATGATAATCCACCGATTTTCGAAGAAACTGTTTACTCATTTGACATACCAGAAAATGCACCACGTGGCTATCAAGTTGGCGAAATATTGGCCAAGGATGCAGACTTGGCTCAGAATGCGCAAGTTTCATATGCTGTTGTTTCTGATTGGGCCAACGACGTATTCAGCTTAAATCCTCAAACCGGAGCGCTAACTCTCACAGCCAAATTGGATTACGAGGAGGTAAGACCATATCCCTGTTATGTAATCTCTCCTATCTAACACTCTAATAATATTTTGTGCAAATCAGGTGCAGCATTATATATTAATTGTGCAAGCTCAGGACAATGGGCAACCCTCTCTATCAACTACTATAACTGTATATTGCAATGTCCTCGACCTTAACGATAATACACCCCTCTTTGATCCCATGAGCTATTCAAGTGAAATATTTGAAAATGTGCCCATAGGAATGGAGGTGGTAACCGTGTCAGCCAAAGATATTGATTCGGGTAAGTGATTTGGGTTCATTTATTAGAATTCGAGAAATGATTTTCGTGTGTTTTATTGCAGGTAAAAACGGCCTTATCGAATTCAGCATTACAGCTGGGGACGATAACAATGACTTTGAGATCCATAGCAACGGAACGATATCCACTCGTCGACAGCTTGATCGCGAGCAGCGTAGTGGATACACTTTAACAGTTACCGCTCGCGACTGCGCGGATGAGATGGCGATATTTAGTGATCTGAAGGAGTCACAGTTAAAACTCAAGTATCGCTCGCCGCGCCGTTTTTATAAGACACATCAGCAAAATCAATTCTTATCTCATCAAAAGCAAGAGCGGCTATCATCGACTGTGCAGGTAAGATACTAAAGCTGCTTAGGTTGTAGGGTTTGACTAACGGCGTGTGATCTATGACAAGTCCGATTACAATTTGTACCTGAACAAGCCCTAATTAAACGGAAACCCGTTTTAGTCAAACCTGTTTTAAATAGATCATCGACCATTTCACTGCCAAAAACAAGTGACACAAATACTTGAGCGTCGGTAAGAACTTTTCTTTTCTTTTATTTTACAGGTAACGATAGTTGTCAAAGACGTCAACGATGAATCGCCCGTGTTCGTTTCCGCAAACGAAACGTCGGTAATGGAGAATGTAGCTATCAATACGGTTGTCTTTACGGTGAAGGCCATTGACAATGATGAGGGCCGCAATGGCTACATAGATTACTATATAGATGACCCGCGTACACTTGGTCAAACCAATGAGGTCGTTGAACCTCTGCCATTTACATTAAACCCGACCGATGGAATTTTACGCGTTGCCGATACGCTCGATCGAGAGATTCGGGTTAACTATGTATTGAATATAACAGCGCGGGATCGAGGAGACCCACCACTTGCCACGCAATCTCAGCTCACGATTAAAATACTCGATGAGAATGATAATATTCCAGTATTTGATCCCAAGCAATACTCAGCATCCGTGGCAGAAAATGCTAGTATTGGCGCGATGGTTCTTCAAGTGTCTGCCACAGATATGGACGAGGGTGACAACGGGCGTGTACGATATTCGATTGTATCCGGAGACCAGAATCGGGATTTCAGCATTAGCGAAGACACGGGCATGGTGCGTGTTGCCAAAAATTTGAATTACGAACGCAAAGCCCGATATACGCTGATAGTACGAGCCGAAGACTGTGCTCCAGGAGAAAGTGCAAGCGATACCGCCGAGCTGATAATTAACATTATTGACATTAACGACAACCGCCCCACGTTTCTAGACTCCCCTTACATAACGCGCGTTATGGAAAATACGCTGCCCCCAAATGATGGCTACTTGCTTACTGTAAAAGCTTACGATGCTGATACACCGCCTTTGAACTCCCAAGTAAGATACTTCCTCAAGGAGGGTAATGCGACAAAGGACCTGTTTCGAATCAATGCTTCAACGGGCGAGATTGTCTTACTAACACCTCTTGATCGTGAGCAGCAGAGCGAATACATTTTAACACTTGTCGCGATGGACACTGGTTCGCCTCCACTGTCTAATACTGGAATTGTGAAAGTTGAAGTACAGGACATCAACGATAATGGACCTGTCTTTGAACTTCAGTACTACCACGCCACAGTTCAAGAAAATCTTCCGATTGGATCTTTGGTGCTTAAGCCCGTGGCCACCGATAAGGATGTCGGTCTAAATGCTAAGATACGATTTAATTTGCTGGGCGAGCACATGAATCATTTCCACATTGACACGGATACGGGTGAAATTTCCACGGCCGCTGTATTGGATCGAGAGAGTATCGGCGTCTATCAGCTAACACTTATGGCTCAGGACAGTTCTATAACCGAGCCCCGAGCGACTTCGGTGAATTTAACGGTAACAGTAGGGGATACAAACGATAATGTGCCCAAGTTCGAGGCAAACACATTTAATATTGTTGTGCCAAACAACATTCGAGCTGGAGAATTTGTATTTGGAGCACGAGCTTCAGACTTGGATGAGGGAATTAATGCTATGATATTTTACAACATAAGTGGAAAAGATCAACACTATTTTGAAATTCATCCAACCACGGGAGTAATACGTGCGAAGTCGGAACTGATGCAGAAAAACAAACCAAATGCTGATGTTATTTTCAATATAAACATCCAAGCAACGGATCTCGGACTTATGCCTCAAGTGTCAACAGCAGAACTCACGGTGCAACTTCGACCGGTAGAGCTGTTTCCCGTGTTCTCATACATGCCCATCACCCAATTTACCTTGCAAGAAGATGTGCAGCCTGGCAAAATGATTGCCAAAATGTCGGCCTCATCGCCGAAAAAGGGATCTATTGCCAATATAAAGTACAAAATAGCCGGTGGTAATATGGGAAATGCGGCTGTTGTTGACCCAAACAGTGGCGTTTTGAGCGTCGGACCAGATGGATTGGACTATGAGCTGACTCATCAGTATGAGATCTGGGTTGCAGCCGCTGACTCTGATAGACCAAGTCTTCGCACCGTAACGCTGCTGAACATTAACGTTACTGATGCTAATGATAATCCTCCGGTCATGGAGAAGCTGATATACAACGCAGAGGTCTTAGAAGAAGAATCTCCACCGCAATTCATTGTTGCTATCAAAGCAATAGATAAGGATTCTGGAGACAACGGCGAAGTCAGCTATTTGTTGAAAAATGACTACAATGGCATTTTCGAAATCAACAGCTCTGGCGAAATATATACGACCATGCAACTAGACCGCGAAGAGATGAGCGACTATGCGCTTGTTGTGGAAGCCGTCGATCAGGGGGTACCGCAACTAACCGGAACTGCAAGTGTACTGCTCCATCTACTGGATAAGAACGACAATCCACCAAAGTTCACCCGTTTATATTCGTTGAACGTAACAGAAAATGCGGATATCGGCACATTTGTTATATGTGTGACATCTTCCGATTTGGATTTGGGCGAAAACGCGAACGCTACGTATACATTCAGCGCGAACCCTGGTAATAAGTTTAAGCTCGACTCCCAAAGCGGTAATATTACAGTCGCAGGTGAAATCGATCGAGAGCAACAGGATGAATACATTTTAAAGGTGATAGCCTCAGATGGAGCATGGAGAGCAGAGACACCTGTAACAATAACCATACAGGACCAAAACGACAATGCACCGGAGTTCGAACACAGTTTCTACAGCTTCAATTTCCCAGAGCTTCAGCATGCCGTTGCCTTTGTTGGCCAGGTCATAGCAACTGATCGTGATAAGCGAGGCCCCAACTCTGTCATCTCGTACTCGTTACAGTCACCTTCTCCTATATTTAGCGTCGATCCAGCCACGGGCGAAATCTTCACCAAAACGCAAATCCAATACAAGCACTCACAGTACATCAGCTCCCCGGAGAACATGTTCTCTCTTACCATCCTGGCCACAGACAACGGAAAGCCGCCTCTCTATACTGAATGTCTAGTCAATATCAACATAGTGGATGCGAACAACAACCCGCCAAAATTTGCACAGGCAGAGTACCTCTTCCCGTTACCGGAAAATGCGGGAGCAGGTCAACGCGTTGTCAAAGTACATGCTAATGATGACTATGATGTAGGAGTCAACGCAGAAATCGACTACACACTCGTTAGCTCCAATTTAAGTGCGTACTTTTCTCTCAACAAGCACGATGGTTGGCTAACATTGATAAAACCTATCGAAATGCCGGCTAATTCTCGCTTTGAGCTCATTGTCAAGGCTACAGATCGAGGAGTTCCGCCACAGTCAGACCAAACCCGAGTCATAGTTGTCGTCACAGATGAAAACCGACACGCTCCCGAATTCAAACCACTGAGTTATCAAGTGATTGTGCCAGAGAATGAACCTATCGGCTCCACTATACTAACAGTCTCTGCGACGGACAAAGACAACGGACCGAACGGAATGCTGCACTATAATATTGTGGATGGCAATGATAGCGAAAATTTTAATGTCAATAAGCATACAGGTGCCATCACAATAATGCAACCGTTAGACTACGACCAAATGCAAGAATACCATTTGAACATATCGGTCACAGATTTGGGCTATAAGCCCCTCTCTGCCGTAGCTATGGTCACAATTATACTCACTGATGTCAACGATAATCCCCCGCTGTTTAATCAATCGGAATATCATGGATATATAGAGGAAAATAAGCCATCAGGAACTATTGTATTTCAAGCCCATGCAACCGATAAGGACTCGGCGAAAAATGCCATCATCCACTATTTATTCCTGTCTATCGGTACTGACCATCACTTCTTTACGATCAACGCCAGCAATGGTACAGTATTATCTGCTGCTAGCTTTGACTATGAGGAGCGCCGAAGTTACACGTTGCATATTAAAGCCAAGAATCCAGACTCGATAATGGAAAGTTACGCAATTCTGCACGTTCACATTTTGGGAGTTAATGAGTTTTACCCGCAATTCGTACAACCGGTGTTCCACTTCGATGTCTCGGAAACCTCAGCTGTCGGCACTGCCGTGGGTTCTGTGCAGGCGACCGACAAAGACATTGGCGAAGATGGTCGAATCTATTATTTGTTGGTTGGCTCGAGTAATGACAGGGGCTTTGGTATCAACACAAATACCGGTTTGCTGCATGTAACTCGAAGCTTGGATCGCGAAACCCAGAATCGAGTTGTACTTATGGTAATGGCCAAAAACTATGGAAGCATACGAGGAAACGATACGGATGAGGCACAAGTCATAATATCTATTCAAGATGGAAATGATCCGCCAGAGTTTGTTGACCGCTTCTACACTTCAACGATATTGGAGTCCGCTCCAGTTGGTTCTGTAGTGACAACCGTGAAGGCAATAGATAAAGATGTTCGCCCACAGAACAATCACTTTACGTACTCCATAATCAATGGGAACCTAAAGCAAAGCTTCAAGATTGACGCTGAAAGCGGTGAAATTACTACTGCTGCACTGCTAGATCGAGAGGATATTGCGCACTATAATCTAGTTATAGGTGCGATAGACACGGGGCTGCCACCGCAGACGGGCACAGCTACAGTCCGCATTAACCTGGATGACATCAATGACAATGGACCGACCTTTACCTCGGAGGGTCTTATTGGCTACATACCAGAGAATGAGCCAGCGGGGACATCAATAATGACTTTAACAGCAACTGATCCGGATTTGCCAGAAAACGGTCCACCTTTTAGTTATAAGATCGTGGGAGGCAGGCACAAATCTTGGTTGACCGTTGACAAGTACACTGGTTTAGTAAAGTCTACCTCCAGCTTCGATCGTGAGACAACACCCCTACTGGAAGCCATTATTGAGGTGGAGGACAGTGGAGTCCCTAAGCAACAGGCCCAGCATAAAGTGTCTATCAAAGTATTGGACAAAAACGATAATCCATCAACAGCGCGCTCTGTGCATGTGGCTGTCAGCATATTTAACGGAGAGCTGCCCCCAAATACGAAACTAGCTGATGTGCATCCCAACGATGTTGATATTGTGGGCGACTATCGCTGCCGTCTGAAAGGCAGTGGGCAACTGACTATCAAAAGCGGCTGCGACTTGTACACCACCCCATTGACTACCCCGATTTCATACTCATACGATGTCACTGGCAATGACGGCAAGCACGAAGATGTCACTTCTAAGGTGACCGTGGATTTCCAAAGTTTCAATAATGCCACGCTAGCCAACACCCTACCCCTCTTGATACGGAATATGTCTGCCACCCAGTTCCTTACAAATCACTACCTGCAAACCCTTGAGGTGCTAAAATCACGTTTCTCGGCTAACGACGAGATTCTCATTTATTGCGTCATTGAAGTGGAGGCCAATAATGCAAGCAATACAGACCTAGAAGCTCTCATGGTCGTGCGCGCATTCAATTCTACATATCAACAGCCATCACATATTATCGAACGCGTGCGTGAGAAACGCTCTGCGCTGTCCGAATTGCTGCACACAGAAATTATCATCGGCTACGAGCCGTGCAGCATCCCCAATGTGTGCGCTAACGGAGGCGTGTGCAGTGCTTCTATTCGACTGTTAGACGCAAGCCACTTCAGGAGCATCGATAGCCCTGCGCTCGTACTTAGTGGACCACAAATCATTCACGACTACACTTGCCAGTGCGCCAAAGGCTATGCAGGCGAGCAGTGCGCCAGGCGCCAAGATCCCTGTCTACCCAATCCGTGCCAGGGGCAGGCCCAGTGTCGCCGCATGGGCAATGACTATCAGTGCGAGTGCCCAGCTAATCGGGATGGTAAGCAGTGTCAAAAGGAGCGCAGTGATGTCTGCTGGGGTAAGCCTTGTCGTAATGGCGGCAGCTGCCAGCGCAGCCCAGATGGCGCCTCATACTTCTGTCTCTGTCGACCCGGCTATCGGGGTAGCCAGTGTGAGAGTATCGCCGATTCGTGTCGACCAAATCCCTGCTTACATGGTGGCTTGTGCGTCAGTCTAAAGCCCAGCTACAAATGTAGTTGTCCATCTGGCCGCTTTGGACGCCATTGCGAGCGTTTCAGCTTTGGATTTGAGCCGCTTTCCTTCATGACTTTTCCCTCTTTGGACCCAACTACCAACGACATTTCTATTGTATTTGCCACAACTAAGCCGACAGCACTCTTGGTGTATAACTATGGCTTGCAAAATGGCGGACGCTCTGATTTTCTGGCCATTGAGTTGGTCAAGGGTCAGGCAGTTTTCTCATCAGGTGGCTCACGTACTGCTATTAGTACTGTTACAGCCGGCTTCAATCTCGCGGATGGAAACTGGCATAAAGTCACCGCCACTCGCAATGGACGTGTCATGTCGTTGAGCATAGCAAAATGTACGGAGTCCGGCGAAGTATGCGCTGAGTGTATTCCCGGCGATTCCAGCTGCTATGCGGATGACGTTGTGCCCGTCGGGTAAGAACTATAGACTAAGCCCATAATTAAACTATTTATGATAATTATCGCATTGCTATTATTACAGAACTCTTAACTTCAATAAACAGCCATTGTTGATTGGAGGCTTGCAGTCAGCAGATCCTGTCCTCGAGCGCCCTGGGCAGATACACAGCGACGATCTCGTTGGCTGCGTTCACAGCGTTTCTATAAATGGACGCGCATTGAATTTGAGCTCACCCATACAACAGAATAGAGTTCTACCCGGCTGCATTAGAAATGCCTGTCAGCCAGCTATAGCAGCAGAGCGCTGCAGTAGCTATGCGGGTCAGTGCATTGATCGCTGGTCAACGTCGCTTTGCCAATGCGGCGATCAGCTGCTCTCCCCCGACTGCGGAAACTCTCTAGATCCTGTCAGAATAAGCAATGGAGGTTTCATCGAATTCAAAATTTCTGAGCAATACCGACGCATGCAGCTGCTGGATAACCTTTATAATGGAAACAATGCATGGTCCACGCTAGGCACGCGCACCAAGCGCCTTTCAACATACAATGCAAGTGCTCTGACAACGTCTTTCTATGAGCCTCCGAAGCTACTGAGTTTTCTCTTCCGCACATACAAGAGTCATGGACTAATCCTATATGCAGCCACCAATCAGATGTACACCTCATTGTCTCTCCTGGATGGCAGACTCGTTTACTACTCCAAGCAGCATCTATCGATCAACATGACTGTGCCGGAGCCAGCAGCATTAAATGATGGCAAATGGCATAACGTTAGCCTGCACAGCCAAAGTCGAACTCTCTACTTGCTCGTTGACGGACATCAAGTGGGTGATGAGCTGGACCTTGCGGGCGTGCATGACTTCCTTGACCCGTATCTTTCTACTCTCAGCATAGGCGGCGCCTTGAGTGGTTTAATAAAGGAAGAGCCGTTTAGTGGCTGCATTGCCAACTTTACCATCAATAATGAATTGCAGCCGCTGAACGGCTCGGGCAGCATTTTCCGTAAAGTGGTTCATCATGGAAATGTTGAGATGGGCTGCAGTGGATCAGATATTGGTACGGATGCAGCCCAAGTAGCTGATCCGCTCAGCATTGGCATCACACTGGTTATTGTGTTCTTCGTTATACTTGTTGTGGCTATTTTCGGATCATACATTATCTATCGGTTTCGAGGCAAACAGGAGAAAATTGGTAGTTTGAGTTGTGGTGTACCGGGATTCAAAATTAAACACCCACCCGCACCAGCCACGCAAAGCCAAGCCGCTGATCATGTGCTGCCGCGTAGTATTCATGCTGGTGCAAACGATTCGCCTGCACCACTTGTGACTAACAGCGATCACATGAGGCCGCCTGGCCATCATTTAACTGGTCCCGAGCTGATTACGAAAAAATTCAAGGAACGAAGCGAGCTACCGCCAACTGCAGACCATCCACAGCCACAGCAGCGTCCTCAACGTCCAGATATAATTGAACGTGAAGTAGTGGGCAAGAGCCCACCAATCAGAGAGGAACATCACCTGTCTATACCGCCACCGAATCCACTGCACCCACTCGATCACGGAAGCTCCGTAGATCTGGGCTCAGAATATCCAGAGCACTACGATTTGGAGAACGCTAGCTCAATTGCGCCGTCCGACATTGACATCGTATACCATTACAAGGGATATCGCGAAGCGGGCGGCATGCGCAAGTATAAGGCCACCACGCCACCTGTAGCATCTTATACACACCACAAGCATCAGAGCGCAGCAGCCCAACAGCAGCATCGCCATTCGCCACGACATGCTGTTAGCGCCCCATTCGTGTCGCGCGTGCCCAATCAAAGCAATCAACCACCGTCAGCCACATCGACGTCTCGCACCCACCAAACAACTCCACTAGCGCGACTGTCGCCCAGCTCTGAGTTGAGCTCACAACAGCCGCGAATTCTAACCTTGCACGACATTTCGGGCAAACCGTTGCAGAGCGCTCTTCTAGCTACCACTTCTAGCTCTGGAGGCGTTGGCAAAGATGCGCTGCACAGTAACAGCGAGCGCAGCTTGAACAGTCCAGTGATGTCCCAACTGTCCGGCCAGAGTTCCAGTGCTAGTCGCCAGAAGTCTGTTGTACCACCTCAAGCACCACCGCAAAACTCAATGGGTCTCACTGCCGAAGAAATTGAGAGGCTCAACGCTCGACCGCGTACTTGCAGCTTAGTTTCTACTTTGGATTTGTCCTCCAGCAGTGAGGCACCCACGCCTCGAGTTCCTGGGGGTGCACTCCATCTATCGCTGGGCGGTGATGTGGACGCGCACAGTTCCACATCTACCGATGAGAGTGGGAACGACAGCTTCACCTGCTCTGAGATTGAGTACGATAATAATAGCCTAAGCGGCGATGGCAAGTACTCGACCAGCAAGAGCATACTCGATAGTCGCAGTCCTGTGGCTCGAGCAATCAGTGGAGAGCCCAGCAGGAGTCAAAATGTGGCAAAGACTCCGCCTATTCCGCCGCATGCCTACGATGGATTTGAATCATCCTTCAGAGGTTCGCTCAGTACGCTTGTAGCCAGCGACGATGATCTAGCAAATCATTTAAGTGGAATCTATCGCAAAGCAAATGGAGCCGCCTCACCATCGGCAACCACCTTAGGCTGGGAATATTTGCTCAACTGGGGACCAAGCTATGAAAATCTGATGGGCGTGTTCAAGGATATCGCCGAGCTTCCTGATACGACTAATCCACAGCAACAACAACCCTCCCAGCAAGTCTCAACTTTACGTATACCCAATGTACAAAAAGCACCTGAGGAGTACGTGTGAAATACTCACTTAGGAGTATCTGTATTAAGTGTAAAATTTTATGCGCCTTTTAGAGTTAAGCGTCGCCATTTCATTCTGTAATGTACAACGAAACTGTACAGTTATAGTTATAGTAAAGTTTCAAATAACTACTGCATTGATACATATTTATAAAAATATACTTTACAAAATATTGAACACCTTGTATCAAGGTTATTGATCCTAAGTGCATTTTCATATAGGTCTTCATCGAAATTGTACTGACTGATATGCCTTTGCCAACAGTAAAGCCAAGTCCAACTCAATCTTGTTGGGCAGTTTAGTTATATTAATTAAGCAATACTTCTTGAGATATACTTTTAGTGTTTAATAATCCAATTACTTGTGTAAATGTATGTATGTGTGCTATATTAAAATAGTTCCCGCTACTCTATTTATTGCCATTTAAGAACATTATAAACCAATTTTATTTCCGCTGCTGCTAGCACATTTACTTGTTTCGCACTACTAAAATATACTGAAAATACTTGCTAAAATATAGTTAATACATTTGTATACTACAATAAATAAATCAAAAAGTTGCATTTGTAAAAATAACAAAAAAATAATATAAGTAGTATTCATAGCGTGAAGTGCAACCGAAATAATTGTTGCTTTCGCCATTTCGGAGAGGGATTGTGACCTGCGCAGTGACTAACGAAATAATACTGGGGTTATTTCACAATTTTCGGCACTTCGTGCAGTTAGCTAGTTTACTACAAAAAGGCATATCCATCGGCTTCGAGTTGCAGTCGTTGCTAGTAACTAAAAAGGACCAGACATCTAATGGTGGACGTTCCAAAGCAAATGTGACATTGGACTTAATGTAAATGCGAGTCATAGAAAGCTTTGCACCGGATGCAAGCGTGCGTGACAGTTATAAATTAAAAACTAAGTGAAGAAAAGTATTCTATGCAAGCTTAAACAAGTTGTTAGATAATTGAAGCAGACGACAACATATATGAAATAGACGAGGAACCGTGGCTCGTCATGTTTTTTGAGCGCATTTTGGAGCGAAAAGACATTTCGTATAATACAACTCATCCAGGTAATGGGAATAGCGACGCCAACGAGACTGACACTTATCACTTAAGTGAAACGAACAATGTCATTGGCGAGGACAAAGACAACAATAACAACAACAGCACTAACATTAACGACAACAACAGCAATCAGTCAAATAACAGTGCAGATCCAAACAAAATGCAACGACGCTATGAGCAAACTGCGGGAGCTGCTGTGCAGCTAACCTCGTTGTGGGAGCATGTTTTACGTACGCGTCGATTGCCGGAAACAATTTGCCCAGCCGCAATGTTTACCGAATTCCATGAAAGGTTGCAGGATCCCGAGTGGCAGGTGCGCCAACATGCATTACGCGTCCTTGTCGACGTGTTGATGGTGATGCGATCTAAGGCTGACAAGCATAATATGCATTTTTTAATTGATTTGATCAAAAATCTCGGACATCAGGCACCGACTGTGCGAAAGGGTGCACTTGACTGCCTGCGAGTCTACCTGTCAGAGACTAGTGCTCCGGAGATGGTCATGCTCCAGATATTGGACACTGGGTTAAGCCAGCATTCCATCTACGATGAACGGCTTGGCTGTGGAGTGCTGCTCTCCTTGCCGCCATTATTACAATCGATTTTGCTCACGCCACAACGTCATTTTATAGTAAAGCACGTTATGGAGCGCCTGGTAGACCGTTTGCAACGTCAACAGACACAACAGGAGATTATTTTGAAGGTGCTGGCCAAAATAAGGGAGCTGTTGGGTGTGCAAGAGTTTGAACATTACTTAGACGAAGTGCAAAGTGTAGATGGTCTGTCCCTCTTTAATCAACTGTGCAACGTGTATGGAATATTGAATAAGTCCCATCGAGCTGAAGGTGCAAATACAGGCGCTTGGAGAGCTCTACCTCGGGAGCACACATGGCGAGCGCCGAGTACTTCGCAGGAACAGCAAGAGGTCCCACATCCAGAGAAAGGAAAAGTGATTATGGAAACGGAAATTAAAATCAACGATGACACACTTACCATGCGAATTCTAGAGGCAGAAACTGAGACCGAAGAGATAGATAGCCCCATTTTAGAATCAGCGGAACTTGTGTGCCGTCCACTCCCCGCACAGCCGCCACGAGAAATGGATGCAGGGATACTACAGATAATTAGCGACTCAGAACTGGAGGAAGTGAACGAAACTAATATTGGTACTCCCTTTCGTGGCTTGAAACGTGTAACATTTGGTGGAGAGGTTGTTAAAATGCGCACACCCGATAGTGATGCAGCTTCCTCTACGCACAATATCGATAACCCTGTTCGAGACGTGGACGGACACCAGACCAATACGCCACAGACTTCTTCTGTGTTAGAGGAACAACAGCAACCAGACAAAGACAAGAATGAAGCTTTCAAAATGACAGCTTTGACATTGGAGATTCCCAGCGATAATACCAAGCCCCTGCCCCGACCCAGAAGTGCACAATCGCCACAGCGAAACAACACTTTTCTAAAGGACCAAGAACAGGCCACGCAAAAAACAAATGCAACTACGACACATGCCTCCCCTAATCGAGACGTCTCTCCTACTTATCGTAGTCGTAGCATCAGTCCCGCAGGTAGCATAACAACCAGTCCCAAAGTACCACACAAAGAGATCGAAGTACTACACAATCTTCAGCGGGATACTGATCCCTCGCCTCGGTCCTTGAGACGAAGCGAAAGCGTCACCACCGAATTAATTACTCCACCTGGAATCACGACCGTTGTGCAAGCAGACCCACCAGCTACGCCAACTAGCTGGGAGGATCTGGACATTGTCAACTATAAAACTATCATGGACTTGCGTTCAGGAGTAAGTAAATACGTCCAACTTGAGTGTTCTGTATGAATATTTCACTATATATTCTGGTAAATCTACTGCAGTCATATTTGTGTTGGCCTATAAAAATTAAAAAAATAATTATATTAAACGCACGCTATTCCTATGGCCGGCGGTCGTTTCGTACGCTAACTGGGTTACTAGGATATATACAGTTTCATATGCGCTCGCAATTTGCGCCTTCATAATGGCAGCCACCAAAATTTTGTACACACACGACACGCATTACCTCAACTACAACATCTATATTGCTATTAAAATACCGGCGAACCTTTACCAAAACTCAATGGCCACACACACATATTAATGGCAGAACAATTCTGTTTATCGATAGACGAGGGTGTGCCCCCATGTACCAATGACCTATTAATTTTTTGACGTGAACAATTCAAAAGGCCCTACATTTTTACGTCGAATTTATGAGTGCGTTTCCCGTCAAACTTTTTTAAGTGACTTTTGGTAATTTGAATCCGACAGCCGTTTCTATACCCTATGTCCGTTGATTTTGGTAAGATTAATGGGAAGCACAAAAGGCTACAGCGACCCAATAAAGTACAAATATTCCAGATCATAATCTGTAGCTGTGCTTATCTAGACCTGAACGCACATTTATATCAAGCATTTTTCATACGTAATAAAACTTTTTCTACTCGCATCAAGTCGATTTATACTATATTTTAAGTATATTGTTAGAGTTGAGATTAACAAATTATGCTGAAGGGGACACAACTTTCTCGAATATATTCTCGAAACAGATTTCAGAATGTCTTCTAGTCACTCACGCCCTCATATATATATATGTCATAACTTGAGAACGTGGTGCATGAACTTACGACGTCTTAGTCATGGTGCATTCTATGTTTTTGCAGTATTGGTAGCTGCTGCAGAGTACTACGGAGTCCTGCCGGCCAATCATTTAAATGCACGCGATATTTTAGTAGCGAGAAAAACAGCAACAATAACTCAGTAGCAGCATGTATAGAGGACGATAAAATGGCAAGAAGCATTGCTGATGGAGACGCAGTCCATGCTGGAATGGGTCTGAGTGGGGACCGATGGAGCGTGCCGAAAACTGGGTCAACACTGGCACAAAAATAATAAAACATTAACAAAAATTATAGCGCGTACAGAATACAAAAAGGGCGCGAATAAAAAACAGCTACGGAGCATGGGGCAGTCAGGAAATTATTTAAAGCGACGTTATCGTTGCCAACACAGCTTGCTCCAATTGTATTTAGTAGAAACAATAGTCCCTCCTTTGCTGCAATTATTGAAATGACTCAGAAATTCGAGCCCAGTAGCTCACTTGACCATAAAATATATTTGCGGCTACATTAATCCATTCCTTTAATCTCCTTTTGCCAAGCAGGATTGGCGCAACCGTTTACAGGGTGTAGCCCAGCTTGAAATAGCTCTCAGCACATCCAGCAACTTAGTGAAAGTGCAGCCCCATCTAGATAGCCTGCTGCGCACCTTACTGTCCTCGGAGCGCCACTTTGAGGTAGCTGCGCTGAAGCGCGAGGTTCTAGTTAATCTCATTTCACGCCTACCACTGGACAACTTAGAGGAACGGACGCCACAAATATTGTCCGGTCTCTGTCGCCAAGGCAACGCTGGAGCAAATCGTGTGTGCAAAGCCCTCATGCAGCGCCTGCCAGCAGGCACTATAGTCGCTAAATTGACTGCGCCCGAGTATCTTCATGCTAAGAGTTCAAAGGTAAGTTTTCATTATTAGTCAATTAATTTAGATTATAATAGAGCTTTGAACAAATTTAGCAGATTTTTTTTGCAATATTTAACTAAGAACTATATTTTCTTAACTTAATCGATCATCAGTTTCGGGATCACGCGCTACAAATGTCCATCTACTCGCTGATGTCCTTTCCCGGCACATGTTTCGACATAAACATCCTCGCAGCTCAAGTGACCTATGCTGCACTTAATCGCAAGCGTCGCGTACGGCAAGCAGCCTTAGAGGTATTTTCAGTACTTGCTGATATATCTTCGGTGGATGAGGTGATGCAAATTGTTGCCGAGACAGTGGATAGCATAGAGTCAGGACCTGCGCTGCTGGCAGCTGTGAAAATGCGTTTGTCCCGCCTCCAGCTGCCCATAATTACAACTGATGGATCCGTCCTATACACATTCCATAAGGCAGATCAAGCTGGGCGAATGCGCTTTGGTGCAGATGTGGACTGGATCACGCAAGGCGAAGGCTCTGCGTCACCAAATGCCGTTAAAAGACGTCGCCAGCAATTGGCCAATAAAAAGCGTTTGCAGGAAAGCAAAGATGCAGAGGACATGACGAATCAAAGGTTAATTCATATTATTTGAGTTTAACGTGAATTATTCAAATCTATTTTGAATTTTATAGCTCTCCAATAGACGAGAACTTGCACCGACATTCATTCCACTCCCCGCCCGAAGCGCTAGACATGTCTCGCGCCTCTAATGTAAGTTCAACTCGTATAAACAAATAGCCCAGACCATGTAACAGAACTGTTTACACTTTCAATTTCAATTTTTTCTTCCAGGACTTTTTCAAAAAAAAAATGTATTGTACTAATTGTAAGTATGTTTGGGTCTTTAGGCCAATATATATGCCTAATAAATTGTTTGGCATTTCAGCTAACTATATGGAGCGTCGCCTGGGAGCCAAGGCATACTCTGAATCATCAATGGATGGCAGGAGCACTGACAGTACGACAACGTCCTGCAGTAGTGGCAGTGGCAGTGGAAGTTTCATACAGTTGACTCCTTGTAATTTGGCCATTAATAGGCGTTTGGCTCGACAAAATTCGAGGTAATGGCAAAGTATTTCCAATTGTCATGCTAACTCATCCACACTTATCTTTGTATAGATTTCCAATTATGAAGCGACAAACGGATTTTATTACCAATTTTATGCGCAATATAGAACGAAAGCCATGTACGTACAGTTTTGAAGATACAAAAGATCATCCGATTGTGAATCACGGTGTGCACAAAAGTCTCAAGCAGCAAGTCCAAAAGGAGCCAGCCGGACAAAAAATATACGTGGAACAGAATTGGCTAGAGAGAAGCAGTCAATCTCAAGGTTAATATAAATAATTCAAGCTTCTGCCCAAGCTATAATAATTTTTTTTCTTCTAAGCAAAAGCAATAGCAAAATTAAAGGATCAGCAACTGGAAACAGCGCTGAACAGAGATGTTCCAAATGGTTCTAAATTCAAGTAAGTTTATCAACTCGTAAATTATTCTAATTCAAAACAAACCCTTAATCCGCTTTATTAATCCAAGTTAAGTTAATTTAACATTATCAAGTGCTTGGTATAATTCGTATATAGATTGTATGTTAATATTGGAGCAGTGTCGCCATGCGTTCATCGAAAATCACAGCAAAAATAATGTAGTTGTTGACCCCAAAAATTGGGCACGTCATACAACATCGCCACCTTAAAGGTGCCATATCAAAGCGCAAACAAATTCGTTATTTAACCTAAATATTTAAATGCGCGCTGAAACATTCATCAGGGACAGGATGTCCAATATAAGCCCTAACGAACCTTCAAATGACCACTACAAATACCTGTTACCTACAGCCTGATTGTGTAACGCATGTTATTCTATTTAGTCATCGTTTCTAGGTGCTTTTGAACCATCCTTTGCAAAATTAATCAATATTATATCTGCGCTTGCAACGCAAATTATTTTATTTTATGCAACGGGCGAAATATTGAATAGTTTGTTAACCATATATATTGATATATTAATAACAAAAACGAAACACCCATTTATTTTATTTATTTAACCGCATATACCCATTGAATACAGTTTCCCCCTATTATTTGATTCAGTTAACAATTTTATTTACTTTCGTCCTATTTTCAATTTATTAAGAAATGTCAATCCAAGAATAGAGCTTTACTTATTTACACTATAGTTGCATGTAGGGTACCTAGTGTCAAACAGTCTGAAGCTAAACTGTTTTCTATTTACGGCCTTCGTGACAGACGCACGAAGAAACCCGAACATGACTAAGAAGGCGCTCGATTGAAAGCAGAAAGTCCAACTGTAAATACCAACAGTGAAGGCACCGAGGCAGGCCAATGGCTAGCTTCTCGTAGTCGTCGTCAAGCTATATACATATACATATATACACATATAATATACATAGGAATATGTATAGCTAGCTATATTCAGGGGTGCCCGCTGTATTGGAAGTGTCTGACTTTCTGTGAATGTGTGTGGGCTTTGGCTACTGTGGAAAACGCAATGTCCTGTTTTACATTTGCAACTTTAGTTGTGTTTAGTTGTATTTCCCTGAAATGGAAATAAAAGGCGCTGTGGATTGGGCGTTTCTGCCCTTTTGGTGGGAGAATTGAAGAGGTGGTCAGCCCGACGTCCTACGAACCATTGCAAACAGTTTGTAAAGTGGCGTTGTTGCTTAAAGTGGTCAAGTAGTGCAGGCCATATGCTAGTGCTACAATTAATACATTTTAATCAGGCTCCTCGTCGGAATGTACTTCTATAACTAGGTTGTTTATTCAAGACTAACTTCAAGAATTTAGCATAGCTAGCAAAATGCCAAATTTCTTTAACTGTGGCGGTCGACCCGCAAATCTTTTGGTCGTGCTTCGCAACGCGTTCCATACAGTTAGGGAATATGTATTGGAAAAGGCAATGATATCTTATGATCGGTGTCTCTGTCAGTGTTGTCTTTGTCACACCAAGCGAAGAAAATCAATGCGAATTGATAAAACGGCTACAAATGTGGCTGATAAAGTGACGTGGCAAGTGCTCGACCCACCTCAAGTAGTTGACAAAACTTTCGTGAATGAGGGTTTCCCCCAAGTAGAGCTGTGAGTTTTTTCTTTTAGTGTGAATGTGAACTAAAAATGCTTCGATTAAACTAATTTTGTTTTTTATCTTTAGAGTAAAGGCCGAAATACCTAGTCAAGTTACAACAGCCATCGAGCCACAGGCAAGCAATCATAACGGAGAAGGCTCTCCCCTATCGATCAAATCAACAAGCTATTCTCAAAAGTCAACCGCCTCGGCTAAATCATACGATGTGGGCAAGCAGACCACGTCTCTCTCTGTTGAAATGGACGCAACAAATTTAGAAACACCATTCGGGGAGCTAGTAGTCGACGACATTGAGGAAGAAACAGAGTCTCCCTGCCAGGAGCCCGCTTTGAAACGGAATGAAAGCGTTAGCAGCCTGCAAAGCAAAACGGAAAGCATTAAGACTCAACTCGAGGATGCAACGCCACAAATGTCGCGTGCTCAATCCATGAAATCGCTGGCTATTGAAGAGGAGATTGAGAGCGCCAATAGCTTTGTCGTTGTTGAGGATATGCAGAATGAGCTTGAATCAACAGAAGTAGAGGCGGTGGCCCTTCACAAATTACCAGAGCTACCACCGAGCAATGAAGCACAGCTCCCATCGGCCTCTCGAATCTCATCTAGCAAAAAGTCTGAAATCCTAGAAGACGATAGGGCCATACACTCACGCAGTATCTCACTCGACTCGCTTTATGGGCGGCGGCCCAACTCAAAGCAAGATTCTCTGGACACCAGTACCAGCACAACTGATAATAGCTCTCAAATCGGGTCTCACTTTGATCAGACCAATCGGTTGCCTGCGAAGACACAACACACACCGTTGAAACAAAAGTCGAAAACATCATATCTATTGCGTGGTCAGCGACGCGTCTCCCCCGTTAAACAGGCCATTAAGATGTCGCAGACGGAGCTGTTTCCGCCCACTATGTCAAGCTTTGAGAAACCACGGGAGGCTTTACTCAAGACATTTGATCAACTGGACTCGAATAACTGGGAGGTAAATATAACCGGCCTGAAAAGCATGGTGCGCCTGATCCGCTACCATGCGGATTTTCTGGATAGTCATATGCATATGACATGCATTCAACTCACTCGTTCCGTTCGTAATCTGCGCTCACAAGTGGCTCGAGCAGCTTGTCAGGTCGCCACGGAACTATATACGTTGAAATTCAAATCATTGGAGTTAGAATGTGATGATCTAGTCTGCGCCCTGTTGCACCGCACGGCGGACACAAACCGATTCCTGCGTGCAGATGCCACCCGCGCCCTAGAGTCGATGGTGGATCACGTCCAGCCTGCGAAAGTTCTCAACATACTGGCAGCCAAAGGAGCTCAGCATCAGAATGCCGTAGTACGCACTACGACGGCGAAGCTGATGTTTAGACTGGTCGAACGTTTGGGCTGCGATCGCATCTACTCAATGGGCCGTGAAAATCGTGATAAGTTCTTCACTGTCGGTGCGAACCTCCTACTTGAGGGCAGTCTCGAAACTCGTAGCTATGCGAAGTCGCTGTTCCGAGCTCTATCAGAGCACGCCAGCTATCAGCGCTTGCTATTGGAGGTCATACCACCGCGAATATATCGAAATGTGGAGAAAACTTTAAGAAGCATTACACGCTAGTCACTTAATTTAGACAGTTTTTTATGTAAATAGCAATCATCTTATTTTGAACTTTTTCGATGTTTATACTCTTGATTCATTGATGTACATGGTCATTGCTTTCAATTGCCGTTAAACCACTGTTCGACTAAATATTCCTTTCGTGGAAGCGGAGTTTCAAGTGATATGATCCCATAAAAATCAAGTCACTTTATTCTATGGTAAAATTGTTTTTGTACAGTGCAATATATCTAAGCTTATTAGACTTATACAAATAAATGTTACAATGAACTTAACCTAAGGAGCTTACAGCAACCTTCTACCATGATTATATCTCTGATCAGATCTGCGGTTACCCCCACTATTGTTGTGCTGCTGGTGCTGTTGGTGCTGATGTCTGGGTCTGTTACGGTCAATGACAGCACTGTCGCTGCGGCGTCGGGCATCACTATTATATTTCTTTTGGGGGCCAGCGTACTGCATTCCATCCTGGATACTATGTCGGACATGCCGTTGTCCTCCTGATTGCTCATTCACGGGCGGGGCAGGCGATGAGAAATCTTGAGAAAATGGGTTGCGAGTTCTACCTTGCCCCATCGCTGATAGCTTCGGTTTCTCTGGGCATTGCTGACGAATAATCAACTTCTTTTGAAATAGTTCCAAGCCCTGATATAGCTCTACTGCATAAGGCACCGCGATTTTGTGCTGGTAAGTAACAAACCCGAAATTACGTTGCCGCCCTGTATTGTCCAGTGGTATTCGCGCGCTTTCTATGGGCCCCGCTTGCAGAAACACTTCATACAATATTTCCTCCGTGACGCGCTCGTCTAGGTTGCTGCAAAACAGAGTGCGAACCTGCTCCTCATCATCCTCATCCTCTTCGTCGACCTCCTCTGTGTCAAACAGCGGATAGGAAGGCATTCCTTCTGGGCACCCATAACCGTAGCCACCGCCTACGAAATTCATTGGTACACCTTGAGGGAATGGGAGCTGCATACCCATTGCATTGCAAATTTGTTGCTGCAGAGCTGCCTGTTGAATGGCAGCCACAAGTTGATGATCCATTGAAAGTATATTTAAAAAAGAATACAATTTGCTTATATTTGTTACAAAAAAATTAAGACTTAGTTTTTCGATTGCGCTCGATATATCGATAACAATGGCAGCAGAACTGTGTACATAGCAAGTGTGACCGTATTCAGCTGGTACAAAGGCTGCCGTACTTTTAAAAAATGGAATGGCCGGTAAAAGACACAAATACAGTTGATAATCAAATTGATATTCACCCAAGTATGTAGCCAATTATGAGGAAAAAGTAGTCATGCCGTGATTTGCTGTTATATGATGTGCCTACATGTCTGTCATGCTTAGAATAGCACGGAAGGAGTCTCTTAACATTCGCTTGTTGATTGTACTAATTGTTGTCGTTGCCGTAACTGTCGTAGCTGATTGGGTTATTCAACTGATATGTCTTATCACCATTATACGACTTGAATCAAAAGTAGTGCTTAATCAACAATCGCATGTAGTAGCAAACATAGAAGAGCGCACGACGCGGCAGTACCTGACTGGATGTTACCCTATAAGCCACGGTAAAATATTTCTTATATTATTATTATTCTGTGTTCTCTATAATTTGTCCTATTGAAAGTTTATGTCGCCTCATAATATAACTCTTATTTACATATCGAAATTTGCACTGCCTATATGGAATTTTCATGATGTAGCTCAAATGAAATTGAGAGAGACTTTCTCTCTGTCAATGTTTGAATTTATTAGCTGGCAAATAGGCTAGCGAAGATAGATAGATTCGGCAGCTGATGATAGTAAACATCGGCTTATGTCAGTTTTAACAAAACAATTATACTTGCTATTATTTCTAGTTACAGGGTATAAAATGGCATATTTACAATTGCAACTATTCGTTTACAATTAATTTTTATCTGTATCACTAGAACGAATCTTTTTTTAAATTTTTTTATTATCTACGTTTCCTTCATTACTAGCTGTGCTATGAAAAGCGGGACGTTGTTGCTTTCCGATTTCATTCAGTCAGTGCAAGTCGGCATAGCCATACACAGATACAGCGCCAATTTAGAATGGGAGAAGTGCCACAAATAAAAGATTTGCACAAAGTGATTGAAGTCTTTTTGCAAGGCGACAAACTCGAATCCTATGAGAGCCGATATCTAACCAAGCCCGGAGACAATTATGGAAGCCTTATGTTAGCTATAAGTGCAAAACTTAGGCAATCGAATGATGTGCTCAAAGATATGCAATTAATAGCAAAATTACCGCCACTCACCAACGATTTATATTGGCAAATATTTCAACCGGAACGGACCTGCATCACGGAAAATGCTGTCTATAAGTATTTAGCACCCGAAATAGAGAAACTTCAACTTGAATCTGGTGTTCTGCCTGTCAATCTGTTCGATGGCTTTCCACGTTACTTCGGCTCGCGCATTTCACTTTGCCCGGAAGCCAATAAAGTTGATCGAGACGCGGTTCTCGTGCAGGAAAACCTAACCATTCGAGGCTTTCAGCCTGGGAATAGACATAAACCGTACGATTTGCAGCATACTGTGCTTATTCTTCATTACATGGCACAGTTTCATGCTTTGCCCATTGCCCTGCGTCTTAAGAAACCAACAGTTTTTGAATCTAAAATACGACCCTATTTCAAGAAATTCGATATGAATAAAAATATGGAAGCTGATACTAAGGATATGTTAAAAGACGAATCCATAAGGGATATTGAGGATATCGCCGACGGAGACATGACCATTATTAACGGTGTAAAGAAATTGCAGGATTTATTTAATGAATTTGAAACAGGGGACGATGTGAATGATGGTCCTTGGACTTCTATAGGTAAAAATTTGTACTTTGAATCTTTGAAGGTGCATTTCATAAAAATTTATTTTGTTAGTTCATATGGACTTATGGATAAATAACTTGATGGTCAAATATGGTAAGAATGAATAATGATTATTGATTAGCAGATATTTTGTATTTAGCTATTACTTAGATGAGACTGGACTTCCCGTTAAGCTAAAAATTGTGGACTTTCAGATCGCTCAATATGAGTCCGTGATTCACGACTTGATCTTCTTACTCCTCTCAAGTGTGGGTGAGTTTTGAAAACACCAATAATGTGCAATAATAATTTATCAAATAATGAAACTATTCTTTATCATAGATACACCCGTATTAGAGGAAAACTATTATAATTTTCTACGCATATATTATGAAGCGTTCATCCAAGCATTGCAAAAGGCAAATGTAAATACAAGGGAATACAACTATGAGGCGTGAGTATATTAAATATCATAAAAATATAAGTTTTATAAGAGTTAATCTAGCAAGTAGAACAATATTTAGTTTTCAACAGCTTCCCAAGCCAAAAGCAGATTAAAACGTATTCATTTTTGTATATATTTCGGTTAATATTTGTTTTAACAGCGAAAAATTGCGAATAATCTAACATTTTAAGGGGCATATCAATCAGTCCGATAAGAACGTTTCGCCCAAACAGAAGCAATTGCGTAATATGCGTTTTTGCTTTATCATTAGATACGCCTCTACGGTCAAACTAACCTGTTTAAAACAAAATTTACGTGACAGAGCTAAACTCTATGTACAAAGCTTTATAATGCTAACATGTGGCGTTGTCATAAACAAACGCCTAGCTTTATTAATGCCAAAAATAAAATTATGAATGTCAAAGAAATATAATATGAGAATAATAATTTATTAAAACGTAGGGGCACACAAATAACAGCAACTAACAAATAAAGATTTTTAGATGGATTCTAACGGATATGTAAAATAAAACTGGTCTTTACAGTTACCTTCAGGAAGTGCAACGTGTGGCACCTCTACAGGTTCCACATGCTCTGATTATGACTAAGGTAATCTTGGCCGACAACAATACACTACCAAGCGACTACAAAGACGTTGATTTGACGATGATAACTAAAAAAGGAAGTGAGAAAGTTATGAATAAACTCAGAGACATCATACGATTGGCAAGAAAGTTTAACATATTTGAATAAGTTATAAACTTCTATTGTAAACATAAATTTATTAAAAGTTAACTGCCTTAGTTTTTCGGCTTTTACTTTATAATTTGGGAGTGCAAAAATAGCAAAAGAGAGCTGAAACTAAAAGTTATCAGCACTCAGCCACTTCCACGCGTTATCGCAGTGATAAGCAGCAAATCAACAATAATTTTTCTGTATACAGAAGCTTTTGTCGATTTAAATTGTTCACTAAGTTAGCAACACGCAGCACTGCAGTGCGGTTGCTTCCCAATATGAGCCAGTTGCCAATAATTAAACAGTTAGGTCAGGTCATCGAGCCTGCACTTAATGGTGCCTGCCTCCATTCCTATGAAGTGGATAGTCTAACTCAACCGGGTGAGAATTATGGCAGTGTTTTAATATCTATACGTGCTCTAGTACGCAGCGCTAATGGAACATTGTTTGATAAGCGGCTGGTGGCTAAAGTGCCGCCAACAGACCTAAAATATTGGAAGTTTATACAACCAGAGCGCACCTGCCTAGCTGAGAATGCAATTTACGAGATATTGGCACCGGCTTTGATCGCTTTGCAAGAGGAAGCGGGCATTCACAAGGAAATGCAATTCGATGGCTTCGCCAAGTATTTTGGCTCACGCATATCCCTAAGCCAAAATGCCAAAACTGTTGACAGAGACGCAATTTTAGTTTTGGAAGATCTGCGGGACGATAACTATGTGCCGGGTCAGAGGCTACGACCTTTCGACTTGCTCCACACTCAAATTGCCTTAAATTACATGGCGCAGTTCCATGCGCTAACAATTGCACTACGATTGAAGAAACCGAAGGTCTTTGAAACAAAAGTGCGTCCATTCTTTGACAAGTTCGACTGGCATGCAGCAGCACCCGAGGCGAAGGCCACAATGATAGCGGAAACTTTAGCAGATATCAAAGAAGCCACAAACAATGATGAGACCACGATAAAGTCGATAAAGAAATTGTCGACTGAATTTTTTGCATTTCTTGCAACACCGCCAATCGAAAATAACCCATTTAACACTGTCATTCACTCAGATCTATGGACAATGAACTTAATGTTCAAGTATGGTATGTGATTATTCAAATATATCTGAGCTTATATGAAAGATAATCTTTTGTTGCAATTCTACAGACCATTCCGGACAGCCCACGCAATTGAAGATAATCGACTTTCAAACAGCACAGTACGATTCTGTTGTGCATGACTTAATAGCATTTCTGTTTACAAGCGTATCAACGCGTATTCTAGAGGATAATTACTATAATTTACTGAAATTTTACTTCAATGCATTCATTTATACTCTGACTAAAATTGGCGTAAATACCAATGCATATAGCTACGAGACGTAAGACAAATTCGCAATATAGAATATAGAATATAGTGAATAAAAACATTATTAAATATTCATTTTTTATTTTTCTAGGTTTGCTGCTGAGTTAAAACGCATCGCATTCATTCAAGTGCCTCATGCTATATTCATGACCCGATTTATTTTGGCGGATCAGATCAATTCCTCTGCGATTGATCTCGAACTGTCTGAGGTGCTTAAGGGTACAAGTTCAAATCGAGTGCACAGCAAGTTAATTGAAATTTTACGACTAGCACAGAAATTCCAAATAATTTTAGAATAATTATTTTGTTTACAACGGAAATAATAATAGTCACTGATTAGTGCTAATTATGATTGACAATTGTAATGAACCTTTTGAATTTATGGCTAAATAAATGCAGACTTTACTCATTGAGTTTTCTGTAAGCAGACGAGAAGGCTATGAATGTGATATCCGACTTTTTGGTCTTTGCAACAGTGTGGGTAGTTATAGCATTGCATTCGGAAGTCGATTGCAAAGAGGTATATATACAAACATCCAATTCCATCTTTAATTGATATTTATTATGACTTCCGCACTTCAGAAATGCTACTACATCAATTTGCTTTCCTCAAACTGGACAGATGACCGCCCACGATTTGTTGTTAATATGACGTTTTCAAGCCAAAATGGCATCGCATCTATAACTACCATTAACGATCCTGTTGC
Source organism: Drosophila mojavensis (assembly GCF_018153725.1). Classification (NCBI taxonomy): domain Eukaryota; kingdom Metazoa; phylum Arthropoda; class Insecta; order Diptera; family Drosophilidae; genus Drosophila; species Drosophila mojavensis. The sequence continues at coordinate 199,600 of NW_025318858.1, read as the reverse complement.
ATCCCCTGTCGCGAGACTATTAATAGTACAACAAAGTCCCAACGAAAGTAAGCGCATTGTTTACAACATGACGACCAAATTATGCGCCATAAAGGGTATGATTGACGCTGTTCCACTCTTCAAGCCTGTCAAGGATAACATGCTGAAGCAGAGCAACTATACATTCAGCTGTCCTCTGAAAAAAGGAGTCTATGTAATGAACAACATGCGCATCAATCCGAAAAACCCTCTTCTCAGCGTGCTATACCAGGCCAAAGGCACATTCACGGTTATGGGTGCTTTGCTTGAGGAATTGCCCAATACTCAAATGCATCCATTGTCCACGTACAACATTGAAGGAAAAATCTTAAAAAAGCCTTGTGGTCGACTTGAGTAAACATATGAAAAAACTTTACCAATTTGTTAAAACATTTTTATTTATATCTTTGGCATGGAGAGAATAAAAACAAAGCAAGGGTGAAATAAACTCATTTGTTGATATTTGTATTTAATATGTAACTAATTAATTGAAACGAACACATATTTTTATCTAAGTTTTAATGCTCAAACAAATATACCCTGTCACTGCAACTCACCTACTTAAGCGGACAAAATATGTAGCATACTTGACGGCTGTAGCTTAAAATAAAATTGACAAAAAAATTAGTAAGCAAAAAAAAATGTGCTTATATGATTAAAAATCTTAAGAAAATATATTTTTTTTTCTTGAAACCTTATTAATTTTAATAGTCCATAAATACATGAGTAAACCCCTATAAAACTTAAAATTTCAAATTGAAAAGGCTTATACCAAGGTAACTCTCGGGCAGACATTGTATAAAACTAATTTACTCTTTTATTTTATGGAAGGGTACAAAATTTAGCAGGGGAATAAATATCATTATCAGTAAATTTGAACTTTTGTCTATATGGGTTGCACAGCTGCGGCCGTACTTCTAAGTCTTCCTATTTTCCTATTTTGGATACACACGCACATAGCTAAATGGGAATTATATGTAAATATATATACACGATATAGAAATCGATAAATCGCCATTCACAGTGTCAATGCTCAAGCACAACTTTCTAACCATGAGACACAGCACTTAAAATGATTGACTTAGCAGTGAATGAACTTTCCTTAATTGAACTTGGATATTCATATATATTTTCATACGTATATATATTATCATCACAAAAGAACATTTCGAATGTTGTACTTAACCATGTACATAGATATTCGGTTTATCTTATATATTTTCGAAAATATAAAGACGGAAAAGTCTGCAAGCTGAGTCAATTTTAAGAAGCAAAGATATACCACATATGTATTCATGCATTTAGTATATACCATGCATATAACAAAGGGTATATTATCACCGTTTTTTAACGTCGTAACCCAACAAATGACTTATCAGGGACTCATAATCAGTTTATAAGTGCAAAAGAAAAACAACTGAGGATCTAGTTGAGCATAACGTACATATATATACTACATATATGTATGTATGTACTATGCTTTGTTTATGTTAATCAACTATACTAATTATGCTCCACTTATATATTCAATAATGAATATTTATAATTAAACATAATACAAATAATTAGTCCATTTAAATTGTCAATTAAAAGTTGAGTAGATACTGAACTGCGACAAGCTCGGAGCTTTTTTTGGATTTTAGCATTCTATGAGTTTTGGTTCAATGTGCTAATCAGCCAAAGAACAAAAAGATCACTTGGGAGACGCGTGCGAATATGACGTAAAGAATCGGGCTCGCGTGTACGGTTTGGACTACGGAATACGCCAACGTCAACGCCAGCATTCAAAGAAGAAAGCAGCATACTCTGTGATGCTGATACAGATAGGAGACGGAATTGCACTTTCTTTTATAATTGCGAAGGAAATCATTTCATTTGCCTACCACGATTCTAAAAAAAAAAAGCTAATACACTATAGTATTATTGCCGTCACACATTACTTTTTTTTTAAAGCTTAAAAGGCTGCAAAAATGTTTTGAGTGCAATTTTGCCTTTTGTAATTATTTTGTTATTCCTCATTATTAGTATTAATATTGTTATGAATTTGACTTTTGTATGTGTATTGTATTGTATTGTAAATTGCCTTTCGTGTGACTTAAGATTGACACATGCATTCGATAAGGACCATTGCATTTCAATTAAAACACCCTATATTTACAAATACAGTAAATTTAGACACAAACTGAAAATAATTATTTCTAGTATATTTAAATATTATTAATTTCCATTTAATATTCCCGTTTAATGTATTACTTATTCAATTAAAACGATAAGGGGTATTTCTTAGTCGATATTGACGTTAATATTATATTGCCCACATTTGTGCTAGTATATATAATTATTTTTAAACCATTTTTCTAGTAAACTTAACAGCAGAAATTAAAATTAAAAATATATAGCTTAACAGCTTTATCTAGGGTATTTCCTAGTGAGATCCGTTCTTAGCTCAGCTAGTATATTCGTTTAAAGCGGTTGTTTAATTAAATAGAGTAATGTAATGTTCGATATAACATGATTTACAATACAGCTGTAAAATTGATAATTCAATATCTCGCTTCGTTTTAGATTATATTTCATGTGCCACTTGACAATGAACACTACTAATAATCATATTTTTGGTATAGTGAAGCAGTCGTAATTATCAGCTGATTTGGCTGGCGATAAAACTAATTGACACAATAAAAAATGAGCCACCCGCAAAGAGAACAACATAAACATGAGTAGCCTTGGCTTCCAACTCGTCTATAACATTTTAATTTCACACTCTTGAATACCATTCGTTTAATAAGTGAATTTTTAATTGTGACTCATATTATCCGATTTCCATTTGGTCAAGCACAAATACGCATCATATCTATCACGCAGTCTGGCCGTGCGCCATGTCGTAACACAAGTGCATATATAAATATATATAATTTAATTTTATTTCAGTTTTTTTTTCTTTGTGGACTAGATAAAAAATTTATGAAATGTATTCGTTTTTTCAAATGGCACACGAAATTATAAAATGATTTATGGCGACCTGATAACGTCCGTTATCTATTGACCAAAGCTTAGCCAAACGTTTTTATAGATCACGCTATCCACACAGAACAAATCATTCGATTTGATGGCATATCAATCAGCTTCGCACTTTATTCGCACACTTACTAAGAATTGTGTCGTAGAGGAATTGACGTTGTTGAAGTTAGAGAGAAGCCATACTGTCGACAGCAAAGCTGTTTTATTCATTTTTAAATCTCTTAATTCAATAGAATTTATACTATCAAAACAAGCGAGAGTTTAATGAAATTTATAGCCCTGTTGCTAGCTGACCAATGGAAATACGTAAAAACTTGACTTACTGATCAATTAATTCCTTTTATTATACCCTGAACCCATTGAAAATGGGAAATCAGAGTATAATGGTTTTGTGAAAAGTATGTAACAGGCAGAAGGAATCATCGCAGACCCCATAAAGTATATATAACTTTTTATCGAGAATAATCGAAAAATCGACTTGGTTTTTTCAGCCTAGTTTGAACACTTTTATACCTGGAGACTTCAAATTTGCGTTGTATATAGAGTTAATGGACACAAAGATTTTGTATTTTACAGATTTTGGATACCACGCCCCCTTCGCCATCAATTTGTAAAAAACGCATTTCAAGTACTAGAGACTTGAGCTTTGAAATGTACACACATTTTAACCATATGCTTACGCTCTAAAAGTTTCATTAAGATTGTATGTCTACAAAAGAAAATATTCAACAAATAAATTGTCATAATATTGCCCACATTGCAGCGCAGCCCAAGAGCAGCCGCTCCTTACTGCGCAGTTAGCAGATCGCGTGCTTATAAGTGCATGTGTATGTATGTGTACATAGAAGAAGTGCAGAATGATTAGAATATCAGCTTGGAGGGTTCAAGGTATCTCCTAGTCGAGCAGTCTCGACTGGAGCCTTCTTACTTGTTTGTTTCTGTTTTGTTGGTATTTCAATCGAAAGCCTTTACTAAATACAGACAAGACTTTCATATTAAATTATTTGTTTTTGTTATCAGTTAAAATCGATGGGACACGTTGCAGTATGAGCTGAATTGTATAAGCTGTGGATTGTATTAGTTGTGAGCATACATTCTTTAACTTGCTTGATTTGTATGCAAATCTTCTAGAGAAAACTTAATGGAACCAGCTTGAGATCAGTTCAAATCTCGAAAGACCTGCATTGTAAGATGTCAACAAACATGTATACATATGCTGAAACTAGTTTTCCGTATAAAAATACACTTCATTCATTTAAATAGCAATCGGTGCGGAACTCAAGCGAATTGCGTTCATAATTAGGAATTGACAAACGGTTGTTTATGGACTTTTTAAGTCCGACAGGTTTTTATTGCCTTAGTAACGTAATTATTTCATATACCACAAATGAACTGCTAAGCAAGCAACAAATATCGGAAATAAAAAATTATAATAATAACATAAGCAAGCAATAAATATCGGAAATAAAAAATTATAATAATAACATATACATATACCTATTTTGTTGAAATATAACAAGAACAATTAAAGCAGTGACGACTCAATCATAAATCAGTACAGCTCAATTCCCGTATAGCAATATTATCGCTCGGGCATTCCTTTATTACAATAATAAATTACTTTATCGGCTGCTGGCTAGTGACCCCATTCCACTTACACAAGCTCACAGATCGCTGCCTATACAATACATATACTTATATAAAGGCAAGTTTGCAATAAAAACAAATGGCCCTTTAGTAGGCAAGAATGACCGAACAGGATATACCCTAATCCTACTTAAAATATTGTAGTTATATTGGTAAATAATTTTTATTCTGGATTCATGAAATATTGATGAAATTTTATATGTTTTAATATTGAAAGTTTTAATATTGAAGTTTTTTGTGTAACATATTTTAAACCAGATCGACCTGCTTCTCTACTGCCTGCTGCATTCGTATTGGTAAAAGCATTATACCCTGAATTCCTGTTTTTTAAATGGGTTCAGGGTATAGAACTGTCCACTCACACATGTGTATAAATATTTGTGCAGTAAAGCTTTGAGAACGGCAGGCCAACCCATTTGTGGAATAATGCAACCACAGCAAAAACAACAACAACCACAAAAACAACAGCAATAGTGAGTGCTAACGCATAAAACGCCGATGCAAGTGTCACAAATGTCGTCAGCTCAAGGTGAAGTGCATCGTTCAGCCGTATGGCTGTTTGCACACTTGTTTGCCAGTGGTTATCTATATGAGCGAATACCCTTTTATTCGCAATTAATGTCGCTCTGCTGCCACTACTTGTATTGTACGACCATTAATCAATAAATCAATATTTTACTGAAAAGCATTAAGCACATGTAATCAAAAAGTAAAATGTTATACTTTTCATTAAGGCGTTACATATATATATCTTGACATATATTTTATATGAAATTTACGTGCGTATTTATTTATACATATGTATACGAAAAAGGAAAGTGCCAAGTAAATCTCTTTGTACACAAATACATATACGGAGAACTTTTGCTATTGGGAAATTTCCACTGAAACAAAATTTCCGTTCGCTTATGGGACAGCATTTAAATTTGAATATGTATGCGGCTCTTTGGGCAAAGTCTCATACATATGTTCTCTATTATTATTTCCTCAATTCTCTTTTCTAATAGTCGCCGCCAAAATATGAAACATAGTCACACAGTAAAACACTGTAGATTCTTTGAAACAATCTAGTTTTTAATCGTGGTAATTAATATGTTTGTATTACAATTGATATTTTAGATGAATATGTTTTGGTTTCATAGAGAAATTCAACAATTGTCAACGATTAATATTATAATAAATTTGATTACTTAACAAATTGTAGACTACAACATTTGAGAGAGTGTTTACTAGTACGCCTGTGTAAATACATAAATCTAATTTCAATGACGCCTCAACAGTGATTAGTAAGAATTTTATAAACACATATATAATTTATTCCAATTACCCATTCCACACAATCAATTATAAACGTTACGAATATTTTTTCATTTTTAAATGCGATAACAAGCACAGTTTCCAAACTCTTTAGTAAATATTACTTGAATGAATCAAATACAATTTGTATATTATGTATCAAGATAATTGCAGCAGTCAAATTAAAATACAAAATTTCATAAATTATAATTAGACAAAGCAATTTTTATTTATATATAATTTCTAAAAATAATTATGGCAGAATAATATTTCATTTGTATTTCAGTTTCAGTTTTTAGGTTCCGTTGTATTCAATTTCCATCATCACTTACTTCGTTTACTTAAATGCTAACCTACTATTTCTGTTCTTCAACCTGTTGTCTTTTTACACACGCAAGCAAAAATTAGTTCTTCATCTTAATCAAAGTCAAAATATAGGCAAACTGTACAGATAGAACGTCCACCTGCTGCTGTTTCAACTATGTTCTAATATACATCATTGAATCTTGAACGCCCACAAATAGCAGAGCAGACGAATTTCGTCTGCTGCTCTATTCATTCAGTAGACACGTACGCACTATCGCGCCGCATACGGCATACGGGTCACAGTTGGAGCTGGGACGACGATCCTCAAGGTAACCTTTTCCGGCTGTAGCCACGCCTCTTGGGACTCGAACACTGACGGCACGATTAGCCACGCCCCATGAGAATTTGTCGATGCTTGAGGTCTCCAGACGTCCGACCAGCCGACGTTCGTTGTCCTTGCCCTCTTTGGGGTCGTAGGCCTTGATGTGGCGCTCATGATGCTTGCTTAGCTTTTCGATGGCCTCCTCAATGGCTTTCATGCCTCCATCGGCACGCATCGCTTTTGTCGAGAAATTTGTGTGGGCACCCGCTCCGTTCCACTGGCCCTCCATGGGCTTGGGATCGAATGTAACGACTACACCGTACTCCTCAGCTATACGCTGCAGAATGTAGCGCGACACCCAGAGATCATCACTGGCCTTCAACCCATTGCTGGGACCTACCTGGTATTCCCACTGTGCGGGCATCACCTCTGCATTGGTGCCGGCAAAGTCAATACCAGCGTATAGGCAGGCAATAGCGTGCGCTTCGACGAGATCACGGGCATATACTCTATCGGCACCCACACCACAGTAGTAGGGTCCTTGTGGAGCTGGAAAGCCGTTGTCGGGCCAACCAAAAGGACGACCATCGACATCGAGCAATGTATATTCCTGCTCTATGCCAAACCATGGCTCCTGCTCTGTAATTTTGTTAACGGCATCCTGGAATGCGGCGCGCTTATTGGAGGGAGTTGGCTTGCCATCGGCATTGTATGTGTCGCACATGACAATAATATCATTCTTTCCTGGCTTGAAGGGGTCACGGTAGACGGCTCTGGGCTTCAGAGTTGTGTCTGAATTCTCGCCATGCGCTTGATACGTGGAGCTGCCGTCGTACTGCCAATCGGGCAGATCATCTACTGAGGTGGGCACTTTGTCCAGGACACGATCCTTAAGACGGATGTGCTCTCCAGTACCATCGATCCAGAGGTATGTGGCCTGAACACGATTAGCAGGAGTCTCAAGATTACGGTAGCGCAACAGGATGCTCTTATCTAGAACTGTATTGGGCGAGTTGACCAGGAACTGAGCGTTGGCTACCCTGGAAGTGCGCATCAGGCGCAGCTGCTGTGCCGCAGGAGCTGCCAGCTCCCTTTTCAGAAAGAGTCCAGCCACACGGAATGCCATAGTGATGCCTGTATATAAGTGAAGAAAAGGATACGTTTAGGCTTGATTGAAGTAGTCTAGAAGGATAATGTACACGGCACTCTGTGCATGTATACATAATGTATGTATACGTAAAGTTCAAGGATAATGGATTTGAAGTACTTGCGCAAGAGATGTCATTTCAATGTTACAATTTAATTTTGATTTCTGCACTCTTGAAAATAGTTTTAATATTCACATTTTTTGCTCATACAATACACTTACACAATACTTATGCACATATGCGTATGTATGTGTATACGTGCATTTAAATGCATACGTATTACGCTGCATTTACTGCATTTGTTTTCGCTAAACTTACTTTTCCACTGATTGCGCTGTACAGTTTTATTTGTGTATGTGTTTATATACGATTTTATCTTTTTTTTTTCTAATTTTTTATTTTTTTATTTTTTTCTTCAATTTTGTTCTCTTGGTGGTATAGCTCGTGTATTTAGTGCGCTTTTTTATCAGTTACGGAGCGACTGTTTGGGACGCCCAACCTATGCGAAGTTGGGAAGGTTTGTGAACGCAATTCGCGACACAACATTCACTTTTCTCGTTTGGCTCGCCAGTCTCGATTTTTCTTTATCGCACTTTCAGCCGATGGAGAGACGAAGGCAGCAGCAGCAGCAGAGGCATCGGCTGTAGCGACGCGTCCTATAGTGATACCAACGAGAGCGTGCTCAAAACATATTCAATCCATTTACACACACGGCAGAGCAGAGAGAATCAAAGAGAAGAAGAGAGAGAGAGCCACACAAGTGGGCGCCCACATATACAGTTGCAGTCGTTGCCTCTGAGAGCAAGTGAGTGACAAACAAACAAACCATGAAGGCTACCCAGATTACTGTTTCTTGGACACATACGATAATATCGTACACTTTGTTGTTGTTGCCATTGTTGAACAATGTGATATGAATATTGGCATTAGTATAGTTCTTATATATACATACATATGTATAAATATAGGTTTAGATAAATTTAGATAAATATCGCACATTTTCAATTTCTATTTCTAGTTCCTTCTTTATATTATTATTGTTTCTTATTATTTATTGTGCGGGCCCACTGTAAAAACAAGTCTGGAATACCAAAAATGTAAACAAGAGAGCGCAAGTATGCAAATATGCATACATACCTACATTCATACATATGTACTTAGCATTCCCATTGCGCAGGCTCTCGCTCTTCGTCAACCATGCAGTAAACGCATTTCGCATTTTTATCAGTGCAATTTCGCGCTATCTGTGGTTTGACCTCTACCAAGCTGTAAACATTGCCGCGGGCCATACAACTGCAACAGGGCAGCATTTGCCTGCTGATATGTGCTTTGGCACATGCGCTGTTCTCGATAGGGACAGTGAAGAGACAGAAAAGGAGAGAGAGGGGCTGACAATTGGAGAGAGTGCGACTAGTACAAAGTCCACTTTCTGTTTTTTTCCTCTGACACACAAAATTAATGGTATGCTAACATAAAACATTTAAGTTCATACATACATCTGCACGTATACGAATCAACACATATATACACTATATATGTATGTATGTATACACATTCAAAAGCCGGCATCTGTTCTGTTTCTATTCTGTTTTTGGAAGCTTTTTGTGATGTACAATTTTGAGCCATGCACGATAATAGCTATTTTTTACAGTGGGAGCCACAGTCAAGACTCGTTAAGTTGACGACCTGACTTTCGGAATTTGATTAAAGCATTTTCGTAAAAAAAAAACTAAAAAAATATATATATATTTCACTTTTTAATATTAACAATGTACTAACATTTTCTGTGCGGTCTGCTGTCAGTATTTTCTTTAAAAGATTTTATAAAAGCCCAAAGATAGGCTACACTTGGGCCAACATTTTATTTATTATTAATTTTGAACTCGTGCATTATAATACAATATATTTAAGTTAATGCTTATTCCGTACCATAATTTTAATCAGTTTTATTCATTTTGTGCTAGTTTTCAATAAAAAATCCTTGAAATTTGCTCGCTGAGGTGAATTGAACTATAACAAAAGCCGAAACTGAAAAAAATATATGAGGCTATTTCATACACATGAATATGTTTCTACGTATATACATACATGCATAGATATGTATGTATGCGAGAGCATATTTTAGTTTTGGTATATTCGTTACATCGTCTAACTGACGTAATTTTGGCCAAGCTTTCAATTTCTATTACACACACACATACATCTGGCGCTTTTCTGCGTGTACGTTTAGTTAGGTTTTCCACCATACTGTGCAAGAGAGTGTGAGTGTTTGCAATTGCTGCACAGTTTGTAGTTGGCTCGCACAATGCGTTTCCAGTTGTGTGGCATCGTTTCCAGTGGCTGCCGGTTTGAGATTTTCTTTCGCAAGCAGCCAACTAAATATGTTAGGGCTGTTTAGCAGTGCATGTATTTGTATAACAATTGCGTCTTTTGTACTTGGCAGCATTAAAAAAGATACACACATGCATATACTCTGAATTTCGGATTGGCATTTTAGTGGATATTGCCACTTGTTGCTTCAAGGCTACCGCGAGAGGGTCTTCGCTTAATTTCTTTTGGTCATGCACCTTGAACCGTTTCACAACGTCGCATAGAAAAGGAAATAAAATCGCCATCGAAATAGCTATGGATAACTATAGTTGGGAGCAGTTTTTGGAAAATAATAACCTGTAAGTAATAATACACTTATCTTGGAAATCGCTTGAGTAAATGCAAGAAAAGTCCCAATTAAATCAAAAATTGCAAAAATACTGGTTAAGTAAACCAGCCTTTTTGTAGCTCAAATATAATACAAAGTCGTTTTGAGAAATGACCGCAATGTCAGTGGGAAACAACGCAAGTTGGGTCATGAAACACTAGCTGCTTTGCATAACTAAAAAAAAAAAAAACATATATACACTTAATTCTTTTTAATCAACTCTGTGCGAACAACGTACATATATAAATTAAAATAGTAAGCTGCGTATAAAACTTTAAGCTTGGAAAATTGTAAACATGGAAATTCGAAAACCAACAACCGGTTTGACTTGTTGCAATAACACATGAATCGAAAAGAAGTTTATTGGATTTGTGCGGTCTGTCTGTCATTTTTAATAAGAACAAATATAAATTATATATTTTTTTTATTTATTTTAGTAGACTATTAAATTAACGAGGTCAAGCAAGGTCTTTATATCTATGTTATAGACATAATGCATAAAACAATATATGTATAAAATGTATATATTGTTATATATATATAACATATATAATGGGTCTGAAATATAATTAAATAAACACCTGACTTGGTAGCAACTGGCGGCTATTTTATAGTTAACACAGCTAACAGCTGTTATCAAATAACCGTCATATAATGATCCCATGAATAGCGAGTATTTTCCTTATCTACAGTATCCAATTATCAAAGCTGGACACATAAGTATATACAATTCGTTAGTAACCGTCGCACAGATGATAAAGAAAATGCAAAGTCCACAAAAAAGGCGTTAGCGATAAGAACAGGAGTGACCGACTGTCTTTAGTGTATCCAAGATTAGATAACAATCAGATCGAAGTCAAAAAAGTCAATATCCTAATACACTTCTATATCTCATGTCAAGTCTAGTAATGTATTTATATTATAATCCTGGAAAATGTACTTTTTTTAAGTAACTTAAATCTAATAGCTGCCTTTATTTGCCTAAAAAGAAATTTTTCGTTATATATACTCCCATTTTCATGCCACATACATAGCACGAGCAAACATTTTATCAGCGTAATAATTAATGACTAACAAGTAAGACAAATTTCGTTAACGGACTTTGTTCATTGAAGATAAGCAACAAATACAGGAAACATGAGCGAATCGTGAATGTATGAGCGAAAAATACAGGGTTTAAAAACAATGTGTTTCTACTCAATTCAATGTTATCGGTGCTCATATATATATATATTTATATATATTATCATGCTATGTGCATAAGTATAGACATTTTGTATTCATACATTCGAAACGTGTATTAAATTTTGATAGGTTTCATTGATAAGCGACATGAATAATCTACAATTAACTAACCGCCACAGCAAATTCATACAGAGAGAGCGAGCGTGAGAGAGAAGGAAAATGGGAGAGAGATAGCTAATAAACTGGCGAATCCTACGATTTGACTTATTATATAAAAGTTAAGCTTTTTATCAATTGAACATAAGTATCTCAGAATTACATTTGAACTTTAGTCAGTGCACTACTGCATGAAATGTCAAAATAATTATAGTGAGCACATCTATAATAGATACAATCATACGTTCGTATAAGCTCCATTCTGACATTTCCGTATATATCTGTGTGAAGCAAATACGCGATTTTTTAAGATGATGATTGTTAACAGATGTGTACCTGCCATTCAGGTAAAGTTCTCCAAGCTGTCCATCAACCTGTATTTGTAAACACATACATACATATGTATGTATATATAAGTATGTACCACTACATGTATGCTTACACGAAAATGTTTTATTTTATGGCGAGAAAATAATAAAACCATGTATACAAAAATACACTGAGAACCGATCAATTCAGCGCTGAGAATTTTCCACAAGCTCTATGCCTCGGCTCTCATCGAACTGAGAGTAGAACACTGGCTGACTATTGCCGTCGCGTTCCCGCCCCCATCTGAAGCATTGGCGTAAGCAGTGGAGCTGCCCGACCGTACGAGTCGCGGCTGCGAGTGGCGGTGGTGGTTGCTCAGTGTTCGGTCTCTCGTGTTTTGGCTTTGTTCCGTCCATCACCTTGCGACTGCCACTGCGACTGCTAGGCAGTCAGTTGCGATCGCGGCGCGAGCGCGTTAAGTACTAGAAGTCCGAGAAGAGGAATAGTCGGTTTTCGACAAACGGGTGGAAAATTTTTCCATGTTGACGGTGGTTGAAACGCAAAAGAGCTGAAGGGGCCGCTAATAACGCCCTTTGCAATAGTGGTTCAAGAATATAAACAAAAAGCACTTTTTAAACACATTGAAATATTGTAATATACTATAATATAATTGCGGTTTGACGGATTGAAGTGCAGCGTACGACTGCAAACTGCAGTTTGAATACAAATTCGAATAAACATATAATACACTGTTCTTGGTTAACAACCCATTGTCAAAATGGTTTCGAACGAAAATAAAAATCTATTGAATGATAACAGATTGGGCGTCAGCGGAAATGGAGGCACTGGACAGCCGAAAGCCCAAATTGTGCCCGCTCAGCCAAAGACTCTGCAACATTTACCCAAGCGACCAGCTGTGGATTTGGCATTCCATAATTTGACTTATCGTGTCAAGGAGGGCAGCCGAAGCAGTAAGTACCCCAATCCCAATCCCGTCAAAAGACTGTCCATTGAAGTTCAAGCAGTGAACATTGAGTAGTGAGATTCACATTCACTAGACAAAAGAGTATAATAAGCAAGGCGGCAGCACTCGTGCTGCACTATTTCCGCTTATTCGCCTCTGTTGCTCTCTAGAATTGCAATGCATGTTAATTCGATGTCTACAGCTCGCTTTTGACTTTATTATGCGTTGTGTGCGCTCTCTGTCTCTCTCTCTATCAGCACTTCAATCCAGTTTTGCTTTTGCTTTGCTTTGTGCTTCTTTCTGGTTTCTTTGTTCTCGTCTACATATATCAGCAGTTGTCCGGCAGCGTTGCCACATCGCTTTCTGCTGGTCAAAGTTTAGTGGAACTTTGGACTTAGTTAATTGTATAGATGGATGTAATTATAGCTGCTTAAGATAAAGTACCCGTTGGCCCATTGTAAGCCACAAATACAAGCCCACAAAACTGCTCAACAAGTAGCTACCAGTGCTAAGCATGCCTGCCTGTATGCCTTTACTGATACATACATACATATGTAAATGTTTTGATAGAAGTGTATGTCTGATTTTGTATACACATATGTATATATATATATACATGAATACATATGGCCAGAGCAGCATGTATACCCAAGCTCTAGCGAAGGGTGGAAGAAAAGCATGGGGCATACGCCTGTTTTTAATGACTAGTGTTTCTGAAATAAATACACATGCATGACGGGCTGACTACGTCAAACCCATTATTTAGACCCTAGTGATATAGTGATATCTCTTACAACGTAAATATGTATTATCAATCAGCGCAATGGGTTACGAACTTATATACTTATATATATTATATTTTTATCAACACTCCCATGTTCGTATACGAAGCATACGCTACGTATTACAGGGTATTGGGTGCAGCTGCTTTTGTTCTCAGGTAATCGTAAATCAACTGTGCCATATGCAATGGAATAACTCATTATTATTTTACTCGTATGGAATTTGCCAATGGAAAAGCCATTTCTCCTATGATTCATTGCCCAACGTGTTCTACTTTAAGGATGATAATTCAATTGATTGAATGAGGCAATGTCGACTGTGTAGCCATGCCCATGGCCTGTGGCCTTCTCAAGTTTCAGCTCGACACCCAGTTAGTCAATCAGCATTTCACTCGCGAGCATTCAACTGTCCCACTTAATTACAGCTCAACAAATGCTTTAAAAAAATACTTGTTTTAGCAGTTCGTACTTTTGCACTTAACAGCTTTTAATATAAAGGTCGGAAAATCAACTCTCTGAAGGTTGCACTCGGACATAGAGCAGCGATTACTGCTATTTTTTTATTCTTAACGCACGAACAGGCCTCAGAAATATACATGTATGTGCATACATATATACATGCTTTACAAATATTCATTCATCTTGGCGATATGTTAAATATATTTACCAAATTCTTGCCAAATTCAAAAAAATACAATAAAATTCCGAACAAAACACAGATAAAGAGCCGCATACAAATTATAAGCTTTTGATATAAACATACACAAATTATTTTCTGAAAATTCTTTAAGAGCAATTGAATTCTAATATTTGTATACAATATTGCATGAAACGGTAAAATTTCTTATGTAGTGCGTAAATAAAGGCGATTACTTATATGCTATACGCTGCCGACCTGCTATCCGAAACATTTCAGTCCGAATTATTTATTAATTAAATAACCGTAATGCTTGGCATTAATTTGTCAAGCGTATCTTTGTCAGTATGTACATATATATGTAGTACCGGGGTTTTTTTTTTTTTTTTGAGATGATATGGCTGGCATTTTCACCTGTAATTTTGGGTAGTCAAATGCAAAAACATTGCGTAATCGTTGTCGCTATGTGGTCTTCTAAACACTTACTGTCAAGGTTCACTGGCGACTGCCGTGTTGAATCACATTGCCAAACATTGAACAACATGAAGTAACCTGCAAAAGTAATGTGCATTATGACAGAAAGGTACAGGTCATGGTAGTTAAGTGCAGTTATAAAAACTATTTTGTTACTTTAGTTTTGTAATGCTTGTGAAATGAAATAATAAAATTTTTAAGCTATTACTAGGGAACTAAATATAATAATAGAAACCCCAACCACAATATTTAACTATGAATTAAACTACAACCCTAACCAAACTTATAAATTAAAAAAACTTTAAGATTTCAGTGTTAGATATATCTAGCAATCTGCAAATTATTGAACTCTAATCAAATAAATGCTGTTAGTGCGGTTTATCAAGTACCTAAAACAAGTTTGGTAACATTTTTAAGAGAACGACGCTTTTCCGTTTTGTTGTATAGTGAGTCAGTTCGTCGTTCTTAAAAGTAATATGCTTTGTAAGGTCGCACACGTCTGCTTCTATCTTTTAGCCTTTCGCCAGTTATGGTCATTGAAAGTTATCCATTGCAAAAATCAATCCTTAGACTTGTAGCTTGATTTTCAATTCGTGTGACTAGTCGCCTTAAGTTCAATGTAATGTCTATCTTTCAATATATGTATGTAAATCAATCACCTTCATTTAAAACTACATATAGACAAGCACGTTGTCATCGGCATTTATATATACGTCTCACTTATGGAGGGCATCAAAATAGACAAAGGCCAATGACCGTACAATTGTTGTTTATTGAAGTTCCAAAAATTTATTTATTTCAATAATTTCAGACTTCTCTAGCTGCTGAGTGTGCTGAGCAATATTTTATATTTAATATATGCACATCCATATATAGTAAGGGACAACTGAATTAAACTGTTATTCTATCGGCTACTGCAAACAATTAATAATTAATATTAACTCAGTCATATACATTTAATCCTTGAAAACAACTATCTTTCTAGCTGCCAAAACCATTTTGAAGGGTGTCAGCGGGCGCTTGCGGTCAGGAGAGCTCACAGCCATCATGGGTCCATCAGGTGCTGGCAAGAGCACATTACTGAACATTTTGTCGGGCTACAAGTGAGTGTGCTACTTTATAGTCTTCTTATCGGCATATTATGCATCACATTTTTGTAAAACAACTGTTGGAGTATTCGACTAGGCAATACACTGAATCCTATTGTGGTAATGCACTGTTCTTACGCCTACTTTAATAACAAAATACAAGAGTTAAGTTTCTACCTCATATTAATTTATAGCTCGACATTTTTCACTAATTGTTTTGCTATAGATAAAATTCTGTAATGTTCATATGGAGTTGAAGCTTATTTTATGAGTACTATAAATTTCTTGAATAATATTCGTAGCTATGACACGATAAAGCCGGCGTGCTCGTTTGTGATAAACTAAGCTTCCGGCATGTAATCGACAAATTGTTATATTATCATTTATACACCCATACCAAAATGTGGTTGTTGATCCAAGTGCTTATATAAATTCGACAACTTAACTGAACTTTGGAGCAACCTTGTACATATAATTACATATGTATATGGGTGTGCACATACATATGTACATGAGTGTATGTATGCCTCACACTCACTTTCTCGGAATGTGCGATTATAATCTAGTAGAATAAACATGTGCATAATAGCTTGAAAACAAATTCTATATATTATGAATATAATAAATGTATATATTTAAATATATACCCACTATATTATATATATGTATGTGTATACTCAATTTAATATAATGATGATACAATGTGTACTCTTTTTTTTTCTAGAACAACAAATATCGAGGGCAGCGTTACCATGAATGGCTCAGAGCGCAATCTGAGCACATTCCGTAAACTGTCTGCCTACATAATGCAGGATAATCAACTTCACGGCAACTTAACTGTTCAGGAAGCGATGACAGTGGCAACAAATTTGAAGCTGAGCAAAAAGTTCACAAAACTGGAAAAGAATTCAATGGTAATAACTTAGCTTAAGTCGCTTGACTAGACGGATGTCAATCTGTAAATTTGTTACTTTAAATTCAACAAGAAATTGGACATGGTCCATTGGGTAGAGCTAACCAATCGTTGTATTGTCTAACAACAATACAACAAGTTGTTATACCTTACATCGCAGATAATGTATATAGGATCATGATCATGACATAAGATCTACCTGTCTGAGCATAAAAGTCGATAAGTTGACTCATCACTTTTAAATAATTTGTGCAGCATAAGTCATAGCTATATGTCATTACCTCAAACCATTCTTTTTTAATACTGCAATCGAAAATTACTATAAATAAACATCTTTGTTTTGTTTTTTAACAGATTGATGACATTCTTTTGACTCTTAGCTTGAGTGAACATCGCAATACGATGACGCGCAACTTGTCGGGAGGACAAAAAAAACGTTTATCGATCGCACTTGAGCTGGTGAGCAATCCGCCAATCATGTTTTTTGATGAGCCCACTTCGGGACTGGATAGCTCGACATGCTTCCAATGCATACATCTGTTGAAAATGTTGGCTGCCGGTGGACGTACTGTCATCTGTACTATCCATCAGCCATCCGCCCGACTCTTCGAGATGTTTGATCAGCTTTACACCCTGGCCGATGGACAGTGCGTGTATCAAGGCAGCACTAAGCAGCTAGTACCTTTTCTATCGACTCTGAATTTGGAGTGCCCGAGCTATCACAACCCAGCTAGCTATGTGATCGAGGTCTCGTGCGGAGAGCATGGCGATCACACACGCAAGCTAGTCGATGCTATCGACAATGGCAAGCGGGACATTCGCTCTGCGGCTGACTATGCCACACTCAAGGCACGCAACGATCTGGTGAAAGTCCAAAATTTGAAAGCGATTTTGGACAAAAACGATGTGTCTACCGTCAATGGTAGCAAATACGAGGAGAACCTGACTTTGAACAACGGCTTGCTAAATGGCATGGTTAACGATATTGTAAAGGAGACGAACAATTTGGGATCACAAGCCGTGGTGTCCACCAACGAGAAGGGCGACGCCATGATTGATGTAGAGAAGACAGACAATTGTACCACCGCTCTGCTCTCTGAAGAAATTATGTCGCCGGAACGTTACCCAACCTCACAGTTTCATCAGTTTTGGGTCGTACTTAAGAGAACTCTTCTCTTTAGTTACCGCGATTGGGTAAGCTTGAAAACTTAAATCAGCCAGTAACAAATACTATAATCATAATCAAAACATATATCAATGTTTTGTTCTCGTAGACTTTGATGTACTTGCGTTTGTTCGCCCATCTCCTTGTTGGCTTCCTCATCGGAGCTCTTTACTACGACATAGGTAACGATGGCGCTAAGGTGCTCAGCAATTTGGGCTTTCTGTTCTTCAACATGCTGTTCTTGATGTACACATCTATGACCATAACCATCTTGTCATGTAAGTCTATAATCTCTATGTATTGTCAACACAAAATACAAATCACAATGTTTCATATCAACAGTCCCTCTTGAAATGCCGGTGCTGCTAAAGGAGAACTTTAATCGCTGGTATTCCCTAAAGTCTTACTATTTGGCTATATCAGTTGCGGATCTACCATTCCAGGTGCGAGCATTTAAAATTAATTTTATACTATATGTTGCTATTAGCTTTATCTTATCCATATTTATTTCAGGCCATTTTCTGTGTCATCTACGTATCTATAGTATACTTCTATACGTCACAGCCATGGGAGCTTTTCCGTTTCACTATGTTCTTATCGGCTTGCCTTTTGATTTCTTTCGTGGCTCAATCTGTTGGCCTGGTCGTTGGCGCTGCTATGAATGTTCAAAACGGTGTTTTCCTCGCACCTGTTATGTCGGTACCATTCCTGCTCTTCTCTGGATTCTTCGTATCCTTCGACGCGATTCCAGTTTACTTACGCTGGATCACGTATCTATCATACATCCGCTACGGTTTCGAGGGTACCGCACTGGCCACCTATGGCTACGGCCGTGAGAAACTGAAATGCTTCCAAACATACTGTCATTTCAAGTCGCCCACAACTACATTGGAGGAACTGGACATGGTCAACGCGAATTTCACACTTGATATCGCAGCGCTTGTTGCAATTTTTGTAGTGCTGCGGGTTTCAGCATATCTCTTCCTGCGCTGGAAGCTTAAAACTACACGCTAACTTAAATTTATAATATATTATTGTTTTTATTTTGGGTTACAAAGCTTTCTGTATGTACATGCATCCCTATGTATCTTATAATATTTCAACCTTTGTTTTAGATCCCAAAACGATTTATAATTGTGTATAGTAATTTCATTTATAGTTATATTCCTAACGTTTCTTAGAATAAGTGTGATAGGACCAATAATAAAGGTTTCACTGTGATCTGTATTTCAGCTCCAGATATTACATAAAACTTGTAAAACTTTAGAAAAACAAAATGATCAAATGTATAACAAATAAGCAACCCAACGGCGGAATTTTACTGGGTTTTGGTAGGGTTTAGAAACTTTAATAATAATACATTAAAATGTATTATTTATAATATCAAATGCAAATACGAAATAATTCATATTTAAATGCAAAATGAAGGAACAAACATTGTAAAGCCATTTTAATATTTTTTTGTAATTTAAATAATAAATGTCTTTTACTGATTTTATATTGAATATATTTTTGGAATAAAGTTAAAGTGGTACTTAAAGAAATGTTTATTATGATTTCTACCCCATGTGCTAAAAGTTAAATACAATTTTTAGGAAATTTGAATTTGATTACCATGAGCCCGTCATATACGAGAATTCCTATAATTTTTAGATCAAACAAAAAGATGATTCAGCTCCACAGCTGAGTGACTAACTATACTCCCCTATTTTCTATAAGAGTACTCAGTCTTCGCGTAACGTAAAAAGCCGGTTTCTTTTTATGTAAAGTTAGACCCGAAATCAAGAAAAGCAACACTGCCGACACAGCCACTAATGCTGCACTGTTTAGTTCTTTAAAGGAAGGTATGTCGGATTTTGTATGGTTAAGTCGGCAATCTATACCGCGAGATACTTTTCATTGGCTGTAGTTCGCATTTAGAAACGTATAGAAACGACAGCATGCTGCATTGTTGTGACTGGTTCTGTTGTTGTTGTTGTTGGCGGTGGCTCGGTCTATCGGTCAGTCGGCACTTTTCAGCAACTGCATCTGTTGCATATTGGTTTTGCAATATTTTTGCAATGTGTATAAAATTGGTTACACATTCTGTTTGAATTTTTATAAACTGAAGTTTTTTACGAGCTTGTAAAGGAACCACTATTAAAAAGGTTTTAAACCAGAGAGTTTAAAGACAGTTTATATGAGTTGCTTGGCAACCATTTTATGAATATTGCCAAACAAAGCAGATATCAAGATGAGTCGACAGTAATGGGGGGCACAGGACGCCATTGTAGTCCGAACTAGCCTACATAAAGATACTCAGTGCAGTTTGGAATCGCATTAACAAGTTGAGGAATATTTTACTCGTTTATTAATTCGTACAAACTTTATTTTTAAATTATTTTGGAAATAGATTTACAAACTATTCTTTCATGTATAAATTATACTAAAATTATATTGCGAAATTCTGTTTTATTACTTTACAGGGTATACGAATTATCACTATCAATAGGAATTAGTTGACTGCCGTAAACTGCGAAATCTATTGCGGTAGGTCGCAGAATGCGAAGATATTCTCGGTTGAGAGAAACAACAAAGAAGATTCTTATTGAGAATGACGATTCTTATTCTAGTTTTGGGCTTTTAGGACTGTTATTTAGCCCTACATTTTTACTATGCATAAAGACCCTGAACCCGGACTTTGCAAGTGGAATAGTATTAAGAAGGTTCTTGCCTCCTCCTAGAAGAATTCTTTTCCGTTTCTCTTTGTTCGCTGCGCATTTTGTAGCGTTTCGTGCTTTTCACTCGGATTGAGTGCGCAACACGCTTTTGTATGCATACAAACCCACACACTCGTACTCACACTGACACATATTGAATTAGTGATTATATGTGTGTGCAAAAGCGTGTGTGTGTGCTTGCCTGGCAGCCGCCACTCTATCATTCTTCCTTCATTCGTTTTCAGTACATTTTCGTTTCTCGGTGCAACAAGTCGTTATTGTCGTCGTTGTTGCTGTGGCTGTGGCTGTTGCACGTACATATCACGCCCGCCTCACTGCTGTTGCACAGAGGGTGAAGAGAGTGGAAAGACACGGCACAATCACTAACACACTCCCAAAAAGAAAGTGAAGTGAGTGAGGAGTGTAGTGCAGCTCTAACTTTGAATTATCTATGTAAATACGTAAAGAGTGCCAACGAGTTCATAGTAATTTAGATTCAGTCAATGAACTTGCAAGTCGACATCGATGTAAATCATATGCTTCATTTGTATGTACTCGCAGTACATTTATTAATAAATATATAAACATACATATATATTTATATATATTAATAAGCATGAAAGCATTCATAAACAATGCACTTAACCCATTCCCTGCCGGTAGGGCAGACAAACGGTTGCAGCCACAATGAAAAATATTATGTTAGAAACTCAAAAGAAATAACGTACAGCCCTCTACTGTGAATATAAATGTGAATGTGTGAATATGAATGTGATATATGTGCCGCTCAGACTTATATCGTTTAATGGCACAATCTATATGTATGTAGGTGCATATGTACTTGTCCAAGTGATACGTACTGACGCATGGCGTTTATCATACAAAGTTCAACATTCGCCGGTTCAATGCATTCGCATGCACCATTAGTTCCATTGTGATTAAAAAAGAAACACAAATAATAACAATAACAATAACAAGGAACAATACCCTATATACATATGTGCTGCCAAATGATATGAATATGCATGCAAGAGTCAAGTATACAGTGGCATGAGCACGTAGTCAATTTGAATCGATTAATATATGCACCCAGATATATATACATATATATATGGGCAATCGCCAAAAATGCCTTAATTTAAATTAAGTAGAAGCAGCCAGTCATTGATTCATTTAGGTTAAGTATATATGAAATCAATCGTTATCAATATTTACAGCTTTGACGCAGCGATAAAGCTGTAAATAGCCAAAGACCTACATATTCTGGGTTACAGACTTCTCGAATTGTGCACCCGAGTCTTCAGTACCAGCCAGTGTCACGGAGTTGAGCACTATTTCCGCTTCAGATATATATAGTCTGATAACACTGATGCGACTCCTATTCATTATCTAAAGCTCGTACAGCGCAACGTGCTGATTGCAAAGCTAGTACGATTCGGTTACGCAGTCGAAAGCTTCGAGCCGGGTTCTTGCTTTCCGTAATTGTGCGAGATAGTTGTTGTCCGCTCGTAGGCTGGTCGCATACTACTCAGAAATCAGTTACAATTCTCAATTTATTACTCACAACGAGCTAAGATGCGAAATTTTTATAACGAACTCACTTCAGTGAGAAATTTGTATATAGAT
This sequence comes from Drosophila mojavensis, assembly GCF_018153725.1. Taxonomy (NCBI): domain Eukaryota; kingdom Metazoa; phylum Arthropoda; class Insecta; order Diptera; family Drosophilidae; genus Drosophila; species Drosophila mojavensis. The sequence continues at coordinate 177,146 of NW_025318858.1, read as the reverse complement.
CGCGTTACTGTGCCCGATCGAGAGAAATAATACGAGCTCGTATGTTTAATTAAAGCTGAACATAGAAGCCATTTTATTTTCACACAAATTCTGGGGTCGTCAGTGCGTGCTGAGCATCAGAAGAGAACAACTGAATCACTCTTGAATTATGTATAAAATGTGTACAAGCTCTGACATATAAGAAATAATTATAAACTAGAAAAAAAAAAAAAATAAATAAATAAAAAAGAAAAAATCGAAAAACCAGATAGTTGTAATCAGTATTCTTGCTCAAATAAAAATGTCAAAATTAATAAAAAAAAATTTTTAATTAAGTATTTAAATTATCTATAATATGTATGTATGCATGTGTATAAGAACAGGATTTGTTCATAATTTGCTGATACTTCACGGTATAGATTAACTATAATTATAAAATCTCGACAGTTCGAATGACTGTGAGCACGAGCAAAAAGATGAGACACAATTCCAAGTAAAATCTAATGAACTGTTATTTCCGACAATAGGATAATTATAAACTAATACGAGTATACCGCACGTTTTTTCTAAATTCCCATACTTATATAAGTGATTGTTAAAATAATGCGCGTCACGCTAAGGTTATCATATTGACAGCCCGTCAATAATGTAAATCAAGATCTGTAACTATTTCAAACTTCTATAATCAATACAGCTGGACGTAACAAGCAAAAAATGCTTTTTTCCGATTTCCTATAAACACTTAGGATGCAGTGCAATCATCATCTACGGGGAGCCACATGCTCTCAAAGCGGCAGTTCGTTAGACTACAGCAGCGATATAAACGCTATTAGCGTGGAACTGCCGGATGCTGAAGATAGTCAATCAGTTAATGGATTGAAGTATTTACCCCTCTGGCCAGCGGTAAACATTGAATTTTCTGGCCTGACCTACGAAGTGCCTGATCAGCGAAATGGTAAACTTTACTTCATCATTATTATTATTAACTTAGTACTTTAGATAGTCATGTATTCGATCCCAAGCTGATGATGGGTAAAAGGAATTCTCCTCCTGCTTTTAGTAAGGCCATTGGGGCATGGACCTTGATTTTACCTATGGTTTATATTCGTTTATAATATTTTGAAACTTATTCATTTATTTGCATCAAGCCCAAAAGACAAAACAAATTTTACGTGCCGTGAATGGCGAGTTCCGATCTCACGAGCTAACCGCGATCATGGGACCATCCGGAGCAGGAAAAACAACGCTATTGAATTTACTTGCTGGATTTGGGTGAGTAAAGTTATAGAACTCAATCAGAGAAAAATAAGTAAGCGATTGGGATTTTCCCTGTAGGTCGATTGACCCATCTGGCAAAATTCTGGTCAACAGCAGCCCACGCAACATGCGAATCTTTCGCAAAATGTCACGATACATTATGCAGGTATTTATATCCAATTTATTCATTCAACGGAGTGTGACAAGTTTATTCAATGTTACACAGACAGATATACTCGACCTGCAGTTCACCGTGCGAGAGCTGATGCTCTTAGCGGCTAACTTGAAGCTAGGTAATGAATTAAAATTAGCTCAAAAGCTGGAAGTGGTAAGCGGAATAACAATATTTCAACTCACTTAGCCCAACTACACGTATGCCATTTGCATATAGATCGAAGAAATCTTGGGCATGTTGCGCTTAACAAGTGCACAGAACACAAAGGCAGAAAAGATTTCAGGTGGAGAGCGAAAACGGCTTTCGATAGCGCTGGAGCTGGTTAACAATCCACCTATTATTTTTTTGGATGAGCCAACAACGTAGGTTTCAGAAAAGATTTTTGGAGATATTATTATTATATTCTCGTTCTTACAGTGGCCTGGACGACCTTTCGAGCTCACAATGCATTTCACTTCTGAAAATGTTGGCAAATGGCGGCCGCACCGTCATTTGCTCCATACATACACCTTCCGCAAAGATTTTCGAAATGATTGACAAAGTGTACGTGCTCGCTGAGGGTCAGTGTATTTATCAGGGGAGCGGTGCGAACATTGTGCCTTATATGAATCACATCGGACTATCCTGTCCGCTCACGTACAATCCAGCCGACTTTATAATCGAAGTAGCGTGCAATGAGTACGGCAACAACTACCACGAACGCATGGTGGCGGCAGTGAACAATGGAAGAGTGGGACGATGGGTTCCACCAGTTGTGAATGGCAAGGATACACCAACAAAGTCGGATACAACATCTGGCGCATCCTCATACTATGATATGGAACAGTTCGAGGAGGAAATCAACCCGAAATTGCTAATATCCAAATCCACCTGGTGGATGCAGTATAAACTGCTCCTCTCACGAATGATGCTTCAAATGTGGAGGGACAAAGTGAGTGCGAACGATTTAAAATTGTATGTACATGATGTATGATGTAACAAAAATATTTTAAACTTCAGTCCTACATCAAGCTGAAATTTTACATGAATATAATTCTTGCGTTGCTCGTTGGCGGCCTCTATGAAGGAGTGGGACGACAAGCATCTAAGGCTCTATTTAATTTTGGATTTATGTTCACCATTGTCATAGCTTATTTGTATCTACCCATGATGCCGGTGCTATTACAATGTAAATCCACATGTTTTTCAACGGTAGCATTCCTTTAATCTTTTGAATTTTTGCAATTACAGTTCCCACTGAAATCAAACTCTTGAAACGCGAATATTTCAATCAGTGGTATCGATTGAGCTCTTACTACGCCGCAATGATCTCTGCGAAGTTACCCTTAATGTTTGTACTTGCTGCCATCTATTTATCAATTGTGTACTTAATGTCTAGCCAGCCTTTAGAATGGTTCCGATTCGCCATGCTGTTCAGTATAGCATTCCTAACGGCCCTTACCTCAGACAGCTTTGGCCTTATGATATCTAGTAGGCTCAGCTTAGTGGTGAGTACTAATGCTTCATATGTATATTCTACTTATCATAGCATCAACTATAAATTGCAGAATGGCATGTTTATGGGGCCAGTTATTGCCGTTCCCCTCATTCTACTTTCTATTTATGGCATGGGGTACGGTAAGGATACGTACATCTCACCTATTATGCGCTTCCTGATGTCCCTCAGCTTCCTACGTCACGGCCTGGAGGGTCTAGTAGCCGCTTTATACGACTACGGGAGAGGCGATACAATTTGCGATACCGAAATTTTCTGCATGTTTAAGAAATCGCAATTTTTACTGGTGTTTCTAGGATTTGAGAACATAAGCTATTTGTGGTCTTTGAGCTGCTTATTTGGATTCTACATTGCTTTCACAGTTGCTGCATATCTGTTGTTACGTCATCGGTTAAAACAATCGGTTGCAAATCCGATTATAACTTATGTCACGCAAATTCTGACGAAATATTTTAATTTCACCTCTTATAAATATTAAATACCTGACATCGGTAACCTATAGATATCTTTTTGTTCTTTCTGAATAGAAATTAAGAAGTCGCGTAAATAATGTAAGTAATATAAAAGATCTTGTGATAAGTTTTGCGCTTCCCAAATGCTGAAATGCTCAAGACGCACTGACGCTATCGGAATGTATGAAGCGCATAAGCATCACATTGTCCCGTGTATAGCTTGATTTATTTTGCCAACACTTTATATAACTGTGTTGGGAGAAGCTAATATTCAAATAAATAAACTAAGTGATATTATAGAAAATATTCTATTAAAATAAAGATAAGGAGCATTATATAAAATACAGATGAATGGACAGCTTATATAAAATTTTAGTGTTTTGCTATTCTACTTACCAATATCTATTCCACGACTGCAACTGCAATCCCACACACACGCACGCTTTAAGCCTTCAAAACAAAAGCAAACAAGTAAGAAGGCTCCAGTCGAGACTGCTCGACTAGGAGATACCCTGAACCCTCTAAGCTGATATTCTAATCATTCTGCACTTCTTTTATGCACATGCATCCACACGCACGCATAAGCCCGTGCTCTGCTAACTGCGCAGTAAGCAGCGACTGCGCTTGGGCTGCGCTGCAGTGTGGGCAATATTATGAGAATTTCTTTGTTGAATAATTTCTTTTGTAGACATAAAATCTTAATGAAACTTTTAGAACGTAATCATATGGTGAATATGTGTGTACATTCCAAAGTCTCTAGTACTTGAAATGCGTTTTTTATAAATTGGGGGGAAAGGGGGCGTGGTATCCAAAATCTGTAAATGACAAAATCTTTGTATCGATTAACTTTATATACAACGCAAATTTGAAGACTCCAGGTCTAAAAGTGTTCAAATTAGGCTAAAAAAACAAAATCAATTTTTCGATTATTCTCGATAAAAAAAGTTATCGGACGATTTATCGAAAAAATAAAGCAAACTCGTACTGCGTATGGTACACACGAGTATGTATGCCAAATTTCAGCTCTCTAGCTCTTATAACTTCTGAGATCGACGACTCATACGGACGGACGGACGGACAGACGGACAGGGCTATATCGACTCAGCTCATCGCGCTGATCAAGAATATATATACTTTGTGGGGTCTGCCACGCCTCTTTCTGCTCGTTACATACTTTTTCACAAAACCATTATACCCTGATTTCCCATTTTCAATGGGTTCAGGGTATAAAAAGTGCACTATATATCAGCACTATATTTGGCTGCGTAGACACCGATAAACAATAGTATTGAAACTATAATTACTTATTCCACGAAAGAAACATACATAGATACACAAAAAGGTACAAATAACAAAATACGCTTTATACACATTATTCACAATATTTGTTGCAGACTAAAAGCACAATATTAACACTATATGAAATGAAACCAGCATGATACAACACAACTAAAATTTGTTATTCATACCATTATGCTGTTCAACCGTTAGCGATCTAATTTGATCCTCTTTTTTCATATTTTTGGCTTTACAACACTATGCGCAGCGATTCACGATAATTATTTAAGCTTGTCAAATGGCTTTTTGCTGTGACACTCAACTGTCGTCAGCTGCTTTGGCGTTGTCACTTATTAAATTCTGAAAATCGACTAAATAATGAATTTATGTATTTTGAAATGGAAACTTAAAAACGAAGGCTTTGCTTAAAAATTTAATTTAATTTATGATTGCTTATTATTTTCCTTCTTTGTTTATTTATGCAATGCATATTAAAATAAATAAAAATATTTATTAAATTGTGTCGATATACGGACATTCAAACAAATGCACCAAACCAATTGTCAATTTGTAATAAAAAATAATATACAGTTACATAAATATATAAATATATATTTATACAAGCAATGAAATATTTAATAAATTGTGTCGATAAATCCGCCAAATAAAACATTTCTCAATTTGTAATAAAAATAAAGATAACGGTCTATATATTACCGTTACTCAATATATACATACATATGTAGCAATGAAATTTCACTAATACAGCGCATAAAACGCAATTCACGCACACACTCTTACTCATATTAAAGCGTACGAGTCTTGTAACTAAAAGAAAAATATAAAAAAAGGTTTCATATTCACAATATTTTTCACGATACCGGGCATACACAGCTTAAGTATAATATTTACACTTTTATAAATATTAGCACTCACATAATTATGCAAATTTCTTTAATTTACCACGACGAACCTTTTCGATTTATTCCGCGCTTTTCTGATATTGTTCGCGCTCATTTGCTATTAAGAAATTGCTGTCTATCAAAGGCTGCTTGCTGTGATAGTCCAGAGATATGTTTGTGTCAGGCAGACTTTAGTGTGCCATAGTGTAAGCTTCTGCAAATAAGTTTTCTATTTATGTGAAACTGTAAAAATTAAATGCATAACATGGCAATACAAAACAAAAAAAAAAAAAAAAAAAAACATTTGAAACAATTTCATGGTTTATAGTTGTATTTTAAAAATATATTTTTGTAAAGGAAAATACGGCAAATACAAAACTTGGTAAGTCTAGTAATGTACAATTAGGTTGTTTAAAAGTTTGATTAAATACCAACATCGACAATCGACAACATAGTAATTTATAAACAATCATGAATATTACAGTCGCGAGTACTCGACTTATAAAATACCCTATACCCGGGTCTGAACCATCGTGGCAAGATCGAATTCAATATTATTGTAGAACCGATAACTCTTACTGCCTGTTTACAATAGCACCATATGTGTGAACTGAATAACCCATTTAATGGGGGCAGAGGGTAATTAAATATTCAAAACATGAAAAAATTACTATTAATATTAATTACATTTTATACAATTTAAAAAAAACGGGAAATGAACAGTCGTGATGTGGCAGGTTACAAATCGATCAAATTATAACTGCAGCTCATGAAGTGGTTGTTGAGCTCGCTCTACTGACAGTTAGTACATATACATATGCAAATATAATCCATACAACTAAACTGTAGTATTAATGGCTGCATACACACATTGCGTATGAACAATAAAGGGGTATATTATAGATTATAAATGAAAGCCTAAAAAGCTGCCAAGCCTATTGCCGGCATCTCTTACGATTTTAACTAAAAACTAAAAATTACGTTTCTGCTGTTGTTGTTGTTGTCTCTTTGCACGTCCTTAGCTTTTTAGCACACGGCGACTGCGGTAATGGGGTGTCGGCATCTAGTCAATTGATCTCCAAATGCTTTGCCTGCTCCCACGAGAAGCCATCGCGTCCAAAGTGGCCATAAGTGCTGGTGCGCTGGTAAATTGGCTGGCGCAGGTTCAGGTCCCTGTATATTAGAAAAAAAGAAAATACAGAGTCAATAAATGTTAATATCAGTTTATATAATTCCATATATCACTTACTTGACAATCATGCCTGGTCGTAGGTCGAAGTTACGCTTTATTATTTCTAGAAGCTCCTTTTGTGACTTGTGTGAAGTGCCGTAGTCAAAGACGGTTATGGAAAGCGGCTCAGCCAGGCCAATGGCATACGACACCTGCACCAAGCAACGCTTGCAGAGACCCGCCTTGACCAGTGATTTGGCTACCCAGCGTGCAGCATAAGCCGCCGATCTGTCGACTTTGGTGAAGTCCTTTCCAGAAAATGCACCACCCCCATGTGCACCCCAACCGCCATATGTATCGACAATAATCTTCCGGCCAGTCAAACCAGCATCGCCCATTGGACCGCCAATGACGAACAATCCACAGGGATTTATGTGGACAATGGTGTTGGCATCAAAATATTTGGCGGGTATGACAACTTTAACAACTTTCTCCATGACTTCCGAGCGAAGAGTGTCCAGCGATATTTTGTCCGAGTGCTGCATAGACACAACAACAGTATGCACACGCTTGGGCACCGCCGAGCCCTGATTAAAGAGATACTCGCAGGTGACTTGTGTCTTAGAATCTGGACGAGCCCACCAAAAAACTTCCGACCGACGCAACTCGGCAATTTTTTCGTTCAGTTTGTGCGCCAGCACGACCGTTAGGGGCATACATTCCTCTGTTTCATCAGTAGCATAGCCAAACATAATACCCTGTAATTGGTCGAAATGGCAGTTGAGTGAGAAGTGCAAACACCTTACTTCGCAAGCAAAGGGAAGACATTCATATTAGTACATTGAAAGCAAATAGGCAATTTAATTTTATATTTCAAATTCAAAGTTAATAAGCAACATACATAAAATAGGATAATGGGGCATGAAAAAGTAGATATTGACGTGACTATGACTTCAGATCTATCATGAGAAACATGCATGATTTACCAGACCAAATCAAATATATATTAATGTTAATGTTAATAGTGTCAAATGAAAACTTAGTGTGAGAAATTTAATTTGTTGTGAACTCTAGATGCTACAGATATTTTATGGAAGAATGTTAGCAATGCAGCTTTATAAAAACATTCAAATCTCTTGAATATTAGTTACGCATATTAAATAAGAATATAATGTAGCATATACTACATAGGTTGATATACGATTAAAATACACTCTTTCCAAACAAATTTCGGCTGGGGACGAATCGAATCGAGCCAAACCTAAGGCTAGGCAATTGGAAAGGGTATATTGGCTCGGCCTGCCGAGGCATTCAAATTTGGTACTTGATATAATTCACACCTGGTCTCCAGCACCGATTTCTTCCTCGGGGCGATTTACATGCACACCAGCAGCGATTTCGGGAGATTGTTGGTCCAATGCCAAGAGAACGTTGCATGTTTTAAAATCGAAACCTTTTTGGTACATTTTACGAATTGAATTTTAAGGTTTCATATGGTAAATGTTTCGTTTTTTTTTTTTTTTTTTTTTATTATTATATGAAACGAAAAAGATAAAAAGTAGAGAGCGCAGCGCAGTTTAAATAAAATAAGTAATGGTAAGTAATGTTAGTTATGATTTATCCCCTTAAAATTATGTTGTTTTTAGTACAGAATGCATATGCACGAATGTATGTAAACAAACACAACATTGTTCCGCTTTATAATTCATGTGGATATGCTGAAATTCGAGTCGAGATTATCACTCTTAGTCTAATCTAAGGACTTATACATTAAAACAAATCATGCAAATTGGGTTGAGGAGCGATCTTGCCTCAGTTGCTTATCGGATACCTATTTATTGGAACACCATGAATAGAGTCTTATTAAAAGGAATCTGCTTTGAAAATATGTATATGCATACTAGTGTTTTAGTTCAATCAAAGTCTACCAGTAGATTTTCTTTTGAAAAGTAAGGCAAGTCAATTCCGAGTTATGTATATATTTGATTCTAAAAAATGTTTGGCATTTTTCATCAATGAATTCGAAATCAATTTCTCGAATTAATATTTGTACAAAACATTTTTTGTATGTCAAACTGTAAGCGAAGTTAACGAGATAATGAGTTTGGGGTGGCGATCAGAGCAGAGCAGATATGAGAAGAAACATACAATTTAGAGTAACACTTAACGAAATTTGAACATAACAATGAAACGCACACACTCTTCGGCTTCACTTAGTTTTTAATTAGGGTACAGGTTGTATGTTGGTATACCTGATCACCAGCGCCGACATCCTCTTCTTCACGATTAATGTGCACACCGTTGGCAATGTCGGGAGACTGTTGTTCAATAGCAACGAGCAAGTTTAGCGTCTTCCAATCGAAACCTTTTTATTTTGGGTTGATTTGTATGGGGTTTGAGTGTTTGTTGGATTATATTATATTTAAAATGTGCACTTCAATTGGGAAACAATACGCTGTTATACGCTGTTTCTGCTGCCCACCCACAACAGAACGGTAACGAGAACGAGAAAAAGTCCTCATCTTTCTACGGTAAACACTTACCCTTCGAGGAATCGTCATAACCAATGTGCTGGACCGTTTCGCGCACAACCTTTTGGTAGTCGACTACGGCCTTTGATGTAATTTCGCCGCAGAGCAGAATCATGCCAGTTTTTGCCACAGTTTCTATTAAAAATAAAAAGGAATTTTCAAAATATTGCAAACTCTTGTTATTTTTTATAGTTTACTTAATTATTATTAGTGTTTTTGTTTATATTCCAAATTGGCCCTATCGACGATTAAGAACAGCACACACGCGTCGATTGGCCGAAGAGCCAGAGTTTTTTATACTCGTTCATGAACTGAAGTACAGTATATTAGTTTCGCAATATATCTATCCTGCCATCTGTCAGTCTGTCTGTATGAAAGCCGAACATTTAGAAATAGCCCAGCTTTAAGATAGATCTACTTGATCCCAAACAAGCATTAGGCAGTCGGTTGCGCCCAAGTTAGTTGTTTCTTTTTGTTTACAAATGTGTTTGTTTATCAACCGTCTGTCGAATGTATAGATGCTGCGGCATACTGTCGAGTTTGAGTAACATTTCGAAAATTTCTATAACTACCCATCAGACCTAACGGGTTCTTATCATTACTTATTTCGCATTTAATTTATATACTTACCGCAAGCGACTTTAGCATTGGGATCCTGTCGAAGATGGGCATCCAAGATAGCATCGCTAATTTGATCGCACATTTTGTCTATAAAAGAAATATAAATTAAAATGTTGTGAGAATCATAATGTTGTTTATATTATGAGTTCTATTAGCACATTATCTACATTTAACATGGCGATGTGAAAAAAGTGTATAGGAGCAGCCAGACAAACCTTCGGACTCCAACGCCAACGCCGACGCCGACACCAGCTAAAATTGACAGACAATGCAGTTTATTTTGATTTTTATTTCGCGATTGACAGCGAAATTGAATACCATCTAGAATCCTAAACATGAGAATTGAATTTTTGGCGTCACGTTTATGCTCAGAGTCGGTTTAACAAGAAATAAGAGCTGCACGAGCTTGCGAAACAAGCCATGTAGGTTTCAGTTTACATTTTGCCCTATAGAATCTTACTCAGCTCATTGCAAAAATACCCAAATACGAAAAAGTGTTCAATCATTCCAATGGCGCATCACTTAGAATTCGTTCAACTTATAATGATATTACTAATCTCCATCTATATATAATCTTTTTTTTTTTAGTATAGAGCAATAGGCATCCCCTTTGGCATTAAAGGTGCCGAGAATAGTGATAACCCCACACTAGATGAGACTGTTTAATTCAATGACGATTGAAAAAGGCCCAAACGAAAGTGCCTAATCACGTCCTGTACATGTTGACAGATCCCTATTTGGATGATCGACATTTTACTAGACTTCACTTGATGTCGGACTATATACGACTCAAAATATTGCCAGTAAAGGTAAAATTTTGGCACAATACCTCATCCATCAAAGTCCATCCCTGACATACTATTTGTTTGATACCAACGTATTTCAGTTTATTTTACCATGTAACCAAACTTAATTAGCTTCGGTTACTCACTCTTATCGCTAGACTTTATTAATACAGTGTTTATAATTACATTTAAATAGACAGTATTAATATATATGTACATATGTATATACAAACTTCTTTCATTCAAATAAAAGAACAGGTAAAATATTTAGTATGTATTATTCGAATGTAGGTACATATGTATAATTATCATAAAATTGAACCACGTGGTCACCGAAATTCGCAAATTTAATACTTTGCAAACACAATATGAAGAAAACAGATTGCTATTTGTCGAACTTGAAATTGTAACTACATATGTATGTACATACATACATGTGGATACTTCTACATATGTACATACATACATATGTATGTATCTATGTAGATAAATACATTTGCCTAAACATTTTTAACTCTTTATTGTCGAATTTAAATTCGTAAATATGCATATATATGTATATTTGTATGCGATTGTTTTGATCGGCAATCTGCAAAGAGGAACACATGCCGACAAAGAAGAGAACCGGTAACTCGGAAGAGCAGCAATCATTATAAAAGCACATGGTGCGCATGACGCAGTCTACAATACACACACGTTTAGACATATGTACATATATATACATTCGAATATACGTTCTACAATACATACAAAACGCATACTTAGGTATGTATGTACGTTTGTAGGAAGAACACGTTGCCGGGGCAGCCTCTCTAGCAACAGCACATTAGACCACGAAAGAGCGAGCGGCCAGCTGGTAGCTGGTGGGTAGGTAATAGATGAAGGCTGATATGCGTAAAACAGATGCATTAGCATATGAATGTACACACAAATATATACAGCAAGACAGATAATAATGAATATATTTATGCATATATGTCTGAATATACATACATACAGATAGATGTGTGAGCATCCCAACGCTGTAGATTTGAAGCATTAGTAAAATTTGCTTGTTTGGTGTAACTCTATAACAAAGAGCTGGTCACACTTATCAATTGCTATTGCTTGTCTGCTGAATAAACAGCACGTTTTTTTCGATGGAATTTTCTACATACTACAACTGATTACATCGAAAAACCACTCAACTCTAGTTGAACATTTTAGCAACAAAACAGAGCCGTGGACTGAAACATTTGTATCAACAAAATTAAAATTTACTAAAAGCTAAAAGAAACTATGAACATTCACTCATCTGCATATTTCTACCTTAAATTCTACTCTAAATATTAAAATATATTCTGCAGGGGGAACATACATATGTCTATGTACGCATGTATGCATGTATATTTGTGTTCATGCCCGCCGCACATTGTGATGCAATAAGGAGGTCGGTCTGCGTCGGCTCTCTTGCGAATTGATTCAGAATGGAGATGCAGCTAATTTAAGCATATACATATATATGTATATGTATATATGAATTTATATATATTTGAATGCGTTTGCACTTACCTGGGTGCCCCTCTCCCACGGATTCGGAAGTAAATAGGAATGTTTGCCCGTCTTCCATATCATAGGAATTGCCATTGCCATTGCTGCCATTGAGCCCGTTGACGCTGGCTGTGGAGTGTCCATTCGTCTTTTGTGGCATTTTGATTGCTGCTTCTTATTCGGTTGTTAAGTAGTTAAAGTTGATACTGTACAAAACAAAAATTCATTATAAGTTTGTTTTACAAAGAAATTGATTTTCCTAAAATCGAATGCAAATAAAATATCGCTGTCGCTTGTGTGCCACTTTTCACTTCTAGTACATTTACTTGTAGTGTGTAATTAATATGATTGTTATTTTTATATAATCAGCAAGAGCATTATACGTTTTGTCTTATGTTGTGTTTGATGGGAAGTCGCACAGACACCCACACACACAGCAGCAACAAACATGCTTATGTATGTACATGCATGTACGTCGATGAACAAACATACACACCGATAAACACGCGCGTTAAAGGACGCTACTCACTGATCAATGAAACTGTTATAATGTTCTTAGTAAAGCAAGCGGCACAGGTTTTGTCTCAAGTCTGATACCACTGAATATGTTATAATTTAGCCGACAGGCAGTCAAATTAGCGCAACTAACACGCACGTCCAATCTCGGCGACGGTATGGTAGAAAAAGAGCGCACAATTTTTGCCAGCTATAGAATTTATAGTCGTCAAGCGGGAGCGGAGACCGATGGCGGCGCCGTATGAGAGCAAACTTCTCTCTTCTGCTCTTTGTGGTAACACGAATGTATGTACGTATGTATATGTATGTTTGTTGCTTGTTTTGGCGCTCCTATTTGGAGCTGCAGCTACACTCAACTTTCCTACCGTTCTTAAGCAAACTGAAAGAGCATCTCCACGTTTTTTTACGGCTGTTCGCAAACAGCTGTGTTTGCAATGTGGTGGGTGGATTAGCGTTGCCACATTGTTTCAGTTTACATACACTACAAATATACTAACGCTTGCTATCCGCAACTTACATAAAAATATTAAAGTCGGGAATTTGAATTCGCCAAGCTTTGGTGTCGACACTTACTCAAACAGCGTCCAATTGGAACTGTTTTCTAACGAAATTGTATTTATTTATAAATATTTGCGTTTGAGTCCGGAAAGATGATTTGGCAAAATTAAGGGCTTATCATCATATTATTATAGATGTACTGATGAAACATGAGAACACCCTGATAATTTACATCTTTTACTTAACAGTGTAATTCAACTTTGAATCTCGTTAGTAGCAAAATAAGCAAACCAAAAACATTGACTAATTTTCAACAATATATGAACTGATTTTATTTATGTATTCAAATAAGTGGAATGTTAAAAAATACTTTTCAAACTGCTATACCGAATAAATTTAAGTCTTTTACAGATGCGTCACTAATAGGCACTCGACAACAATATATATTATTTTAAAATAACAAAGAACCATAGAAAGATCGTGTCATGCTAATCACAAACAAGGTCGGCCAAGATCAAGGCGTTCGGTAATCTGCTTCTGCATAATAAATACAAAAATCTATTGAAATAGCTGAAATAACAAGCTACATTATCTTCAAAAAGATGTTGACCCCCCAGATAGATTCGTAATCGAGCGAAATACCAAATATGTAAAAATAAAAAATAAAGACTAGTAATACTAAATATATACTAATGTTATCATCGCATGAGTAAATCGCCACCTTATATATGTAGCTTTTTAGCTGGGATACCCTTATCTTGTTGTTTAAAACCAGTGTGGTAAAGTGTCGGCAGTAACAGACCAAAGATAAAACAGCTGTTCATGACGTGTTTTTAGTTCGCTAACTTTAGAAAAATAAATCGCAACGATTTGCGTACCTGTGTAATTTTCTACAAAAATGAAAGGGAAACTACTGGCCTTGACGGCCGTTACTATATTAGTTTTCCTGGTGCAGAAAACTGCAACGTTGGACGCACTAAACGAGAGCACAGATGCCAAGGAACCTACCGACAAAATCGGAGACCCTTTGGAAACCAAAGCCCCGATACTTAATGCAACTTCGGTAAATAGCAACGTTAGCAACGTATCGGCTACTGCTAGCAGTGGCAACGTTTCGTCCATGGAATTAGGTTCAGCTGCAACCGTGCCGCACAATGTAAATGCTTCTAATAACGCTACCACCATAGTCACGGAACCATCCCTGATCGACCCACATGCCGTGGAGCAGGAGCACAATTCCTCGCTCTCCCTATTCTTTGTTATTTGTGTTATAATGCTGGGAATACTTTTGATACACTCGATGCTGCAAACGGGTTTCCAATATCTGCCAGAATCGATCGTGGTGGTGTTTCTGGGTGCATTCATTGGGCTCTCGCTGAATGTGATGTCGGCCGAAAATGGCAGCTGGAAGCGAGAGGAGGTCTTCTCGCCCATGGGCTTCTTCCTTGTCCTCTTGCCCCCCATCATCTTTGAGTCTGGCTACAATCTGCACAAGGGAAACTTCTTCCAAAACATTGGCTCCATACTGGTCTTTGCTATTTTCGGCACAACAATATCTGCTCTGGTGATAGGAGCTGGCATCTACCTTCTGGGCATGGCTGAGGTGGCGTACAGGTGCGTATATTTGATCAAGTGGATAAGAAATTGTTCTAATCGTCTCTCTCCGTGTAGACTAAACTTTTCCGAATCATTCGCATTTGGTTCTCTCATTTCGGCGGTTGATCCCGTGGCTACTGTTGCCATATTCCATGCCTTGGACGTGGACCCGATCTTGAACATGTTGGTTTTTGGAGAGAGCATTCTAAACGATGCCGTTTCAATTGTGTTAACTGCTTCAATAACGATTAATGCCAATGCAGACGCAGGCACAGGCGAAGCAATGATGAGCGCCTTGAAGACATTTTGCGAGATGTTTTTCGCTTCGGCTGGCATCGGTGTTATATTTGCCCTTATATCCGCATTGCTGCTCAAGCACATCGACCTGCGAAAACATCCTTCGCTGGAATTCGCAATCATGCTGATGTTCACCTACGCGCCTTACGTTCTGGCTGAAGGGATACACTTGAGTGGCATTATGGCCATACTATTCTGTGGAATCGTCATGTCACACTATACGCATTTCAATTTATCGACTGTCACGCAAATTACGATGCAGCAGACGATGCGAACATTGGCCTTTATAGCGGAGACGTGCGTGTTTGCCTACCTGGGCTTGGCCATCTTTTCATTCAAGCATCAAGTGGAGCTGTCATTCGTCATCTGGTCAATTGTGCTCTGTCTGATTGGTCGGGCCTGCAACATATTTCCTCTAGCTTATTTAGTAAATAAGTTTCGTGAGCACAAGATCAACAACAAGATGCAGTTCATCATGTGGTTCTCTGGCCTGCGAGGTGCCATCTCCTATGCACTCTCGCTTCACTTGCATCTTGATAGCCAGGATAAACGACATGTAATTATTACCACCACTCTGATCATTGTTCTGTTCACTACACTCGTGCTGGGAGGCTCAACGATGCCATTATTGAAATACTTGAAGCCCGGTAAGAAGCGCCGTGCACGTGGATCTGGATCTCTGCGCTCCTCAAGTGGTAGCTCACAGAGCACACATCGAAAGCGCAGCAAATCAGTATCCCTGTCAAAGACTCGAGAGTGGGGACAAGCCATCGATTCGGAGCACCTGTCTGAGTTAACAGAAGAAGAGGACGTCACCTTTACACAGGCCCGTGATCGTTTCGGCCGTTTGGATCGAAAGTACTTTATACCTTTCTTCACGCGCCGTTTCAACAGCCAGGAGCTGCACGAATGCAAATCCCAAATGGCCGATTTGACCAACAAATGGTATCAAGCCATACGAGTTAGTCCCTTGGACTCCGATGAGTCGGACGATGAGATTGGCCTATCGGCCAATACAAGCCAGAGTAATTTGACTCGATCCTAAACCTAAGATGATTCGGCTAAGAAGCTGGCTGTGTAAAACATTTGAGTGTCCAAAGTATTTGTGTATATTAAGAGCTATTCATATTTAAATACCATATAATTTTATTTACAAAAATTTCTACAATTTTATCTGTATGAAGGTGGCAGTCAGTATACGTCTATTCTCCTAGCAATTTATGATTTCTAGCTGTTGGGCTTTTTACAGTATTTTTACTTATGAATCGTTTTTAAGTCTGCCATTCTGCAAGGAATGTCAGTTAAAGCTTTATCTTTTATGAATATATATACTTGTTTTATTTTATGTTACATGTTGTGTGTAAAAATGTAGTCAAATCCAAATCAAAATATTTGTATTTTATACGAAATAAATTGTGATATAATAAATTGAAATTTATTTATTTAATTATTA
Source organism: Drosophila mojavensis (assembly GCF_018153725.1). Classification (NCBI taxonomy): domain Eukaryota; kingdom Metazoa; phylum Arthropoda; class Insecta; order Diptera; family Drosophilidae; genus Drosophila; species Drosophila mojavensis. The sequence continues at coordinate 160,610 of NW_025318858.1, read as the reverse complement.
ATTCATATTAAACTTTAATATGAAATATGTATGGTTAGTGGTAATAGATAATACTTTGACCATGTTAGAGTTGCAAATTTGTAAATAATTTTATAGATAAACTCCAAGCTATTTTGTGTTTTTCCAAAAATGTTGCTTTTGAAGACCAATGTGTAGGGAAATTGGGGCGGCGTTATAAAATTAATAACTTTAATGATAGATCGACTTTTGGCCAAAGTAGGGTTATGAGTATGACGTTGATAAATATTTACTTACTTTTGGATATGTTTTGTATATAGTCCACTCCACATACCTGGGATTAGACTTAATTAAAACTGCATTTAAATATGACTTAAAATGTTTGCTTTATTTTACACGTTGTACAATTATTAGCACAAAATACATAATTCACTCGGTAAAATACAAATTTTTGAGCTGTATTCAGCTGATTGCGAATTGAATATACATATGCATGGGAATGGAAACACATACATACAATAAACTTAACTCAGTAATTTAACTTAATTATTCTCCTCATGAGTTTGTAGCATTACAAATCCATCATAATACTTTCACATGAGTAATAAAGAGTTCACTTTATATTATTTAGTTCATTCCTTTGCCTGGACGAACGAGCTCTAGTCTACTTGCTATCATTGTCTGATTTCTGTTCTGCCGTTTCGCTTCAAAACTGATTTATGTAACTCCATGGTAATCTTAATTATTTGAACTAGTGCTAAAATGATGTAAATCATGCAATGAATCCTGATACATATTCATATATATACGTATATCGGGTTATGCATACCATGTTCCTGGACAGACACATGACAGCATCAGTTTCATTGTATTACGAATAAGAATGGTGTTGAACAATAATAGTAAGGATATATATATAAAATGATAAATACACCCAAGAGTATTAGGCTAAAATCCCCTTCACCGGAATCCAGATATAATGTAGTTATATACAAGGTCGGAGTAAATATAATGCTAAGATATAAATGTTGACAATATTTGATACGAATTTTGTGCCAAGGTTCAGATTAACAGAGGGACACATCATAATAGTCGATAATAAATTTATCACAAATTAGAAGAAGCCACAAAGAAGAGTATTGTTCATCAGCTTAGAAATGGGCTACGCCACGCGCGTTCCACTGCCGCAATTTGGGGGACAATCTATTTATAATTACGTTAGTAACTTTTTCTTACTCTAATATTGCATTTTGAAAGTACTTATACGAATTTCCACGCAAGTAGCAAACTATAGGAATATACAGTACACATACATAAGTCTATCGTTAGGGAATAAATAATTTTAAGTAACATGTCCAAAAATATTAAATACATTTATCGACGCCCTTCAACAAATTAGCTATAGTATAAATATAATAAGATGAAGAACATTTTAAAGAGTGAATACCGTATTTTGGGCTATTACCTATGTCGTCCGACAATGAGCTCTAGTGCATATCCATAATTTTTTTGTGCATTGGCATCTTCTACTTATATCATAAGCGTGGCATTTACTATGATATTATTTCGATACATTGAACTCATAAGAATACCTCGGCCTTACGCCGAAGGCTCCTCGACTTCATTGTCGATGCGCGATGAGCGTATACCAGACTTTCCAGTCCATGGATATATGTCGGGGCAAGGCTGACAAGTCTTCATGTAGCGAACGCCTGATTTGTGCCATAGATTGCAAACCTTCGGATTGTTGCAACGCTTGGGTCGGTCCTGTATTGGCAGTAGGTAGATATTAGTTCAATTAACTGCAGCTCTCTATATAAGAGCTTGAACGTACCGAGTAGTCGCATTGGAATGGCTGGAAGGAATTGATTCGAGATGTTGGCGTCGGATCGCGCACCCATTGCAGCGCTTGCCAATTGGTAACGATCCAAACATCCGGCATGGCATTTATGGCATCAAGGAACTTAATGAAGCCTTCCTTGTGGTGCGGCTGTGTGAACCAAGCGGCATGATAGAACAGTCCAAACGGTGCTCTGTGACGAAAAAGTGACTTAAGCTTCGGGACCATGCAATAAAGTTTTGTCTACCTATTGGTGGTGTAATGACGCTCAAAGTTCTTCATTATCATTTTGGTGACTCCCTCCGCATCACTTGGATTCGAGCAGGCATCGCCCATAGAGCAACGTCCGCCATTCAAGTCCTGCCACATGACCATGGGCACTTGCCAAACGCCTGGATAGCTGCGCGTCGGACACGGCGGAATCATACAATCGTGGAAGATCTTGTAGTCCAGGGTATACGGCCACGAGGGCGGTCGGTTCTCATAGACCGGCATCGACGAGTCGTAGGTGAAGTTCGAATCGTACAGCATCTTATACATCTTATTGCCGCCAACTGAGAGGAAAGGGGCTCGCATGCCGCGCACATCCGACAGCTTCACCCCGCCATAAGCGGCGAGTATCTCCCGCTGGCCAGCTATCTCCCGGGTCCATTTCTTTTGTGAGAACTGCTCGCCAAAGCTGTGACTGTGGAGCGACAAACAAATGAGAATTTTAACCTCTGGCACCTTTCTGTTTGCCCGCACATATGTTTCGTTTTGACTTATTAAAGCACCGCACCCACTTGTATAGCATGTGTTCGTGAGTATGGTATAGAGGATTTTGGTGTGTACATATATTCTTATCTTGGTGTCGTTGTGGTTTTTGTTGTTGTTGCTGTTGTTGCTTATGTAGCCGTGTGTGTATCTCTCAAACATACAGAGAGAGATAGAGGGGGAGAGGGATGGTCGGCTACTTACGAAACTGTGTGCGATGCCATTTCGTGTCCATCGGCGTAAAGATTCTGCACTTGACTGTAATCAGTCCATTCGTGAGAGACGTAGAAAGTGGCTGTTATTGGGCAGCCATTGGGGTTGACGCGTCCCTTCTCAAAAAGATCCATATACAATTGCTTATTCAAATCATTTACCGAATCATCAAAGGTCAAGAGTACGATTTGGGGAATGCTTTCAGCGGGCAGTTCGCCTGGCAGTCAGACCGACGACAGTATTGATGAAATGGTGGATGATGAAATGTAGAGAAAACATAATACGATCATGAGGTGAATATAAACCAAGCATACACTTAGAGGCACATAAAAGGGACAGAAGTCAATGAATGCCGCATGTAACTGATGTTGCCATAATCAAGATGACCCGACAGAGGCGAAAATCGATCGCAACTTACGACACCGTGTGCGAAGCCATTTCATGTCCATCCGAGTACATGTCCTGGACCATGCCATAGTCCGTCCACTCATGCGAGATGTAGAAAGTCGCGCGCCAAGGACATCCATTGGGATTCTTTCGCGTCTCGTTATTCAGTAACTCATTATACAGATCGATATTAATCGTGTTAATCGCATCATCGAAGGTAAGCAACACAATTTGCGGGGTCACCGATACATTTAAGCCTCCTATGTGTTGTGAGGCATTGAGTTTAGTCTTAAATTGTCTTACAGCAGCATTAGTCGAAAGTCCGAAACTAATTTGCTCAGCACTGCCGGAAGGGTCAAGAATGTCGATAATTAGCACGCGAATACTCACCGGGTATATCCTTGCCACCGCAGTAGCAATCGGGCAGTAGACAGACATCCTTGCGGCACTTGGCTGCCGTCTTATCGGGCGTCGGCTGTGGGTAAATGGGATCCGGTCGGCTTGGCGGATATTTATAAATGTCCACAAATTCTTGAGCCTTCGATACAATTGTTCCTGCTGGCTTAAGGGTGGGACGTGTGCGCCTGGCGATTGCATAACATTCATATTATACTATTGTCTTTCCATAGCATGGGAGTAACTTACGGTGGATGTGTTCCCCTGTTTGGAGTGGCAACATCGCGATCCTGATTTGTGTATATAGCACTGCCGCGGTTTCTATTGTTGTTTCTACATGCGATTGTTTTGAAATAAATAACATTCATATATCTCATTTTATTGAAATTAGTCAACAATTAAAAAGTGCGAAATGCCAACCAATTATTTTATGGTCTATAGCTACACAAATAACAATACAAGGTAAATAATATTCAGTTAATTTATGTTAATTGATCACCTTGCCACAACCATATATAAATTATAATTAATATTAATATGTATATATATATATATATATATATATATAAGTGTAAGTGTGTATGTATGTATGTACACGTAAATTCATATCAGCAGCCAATTGGATCATATAGTATAATAATAAGAAGAACCAAAAATTGAATAGTATACTTATGTGTCTGTGTAGCGGGATTGGGCTGTAAACCTAGGCTGAGAACAATAGATGGATAGAATAAATAAATACAGTTGATATTTATTTGATTTGTAGATTGCTGTAAAATATATAGTTCATTCACACTGACATCATTCGAACAGAACGAGTGTGGGTCGGAACAGCTCAACTTCATTGGCGCGAAACACATTCGAGATTTAGTGCAGATTTACATAAGACCTGTTCACATTTCCCAGCTTTTATCAATGCTGAGTGTAAACACTGATACTAAATGGAAGCTCAGTAAAATGTGCAAGTGCAGTTCTATAGCAGATTTTTACAATATTTCCAATCGGAAGAGACTAGATATTCATGTAATTTCGATCCACATACTTACATAGAGTGGAGGGGCTAGATAAATGGGAATTTCAAACTTTGACATTTGAGCTTTGACATCATAATTTGTACATACATACATAGTTGTGGTATGCATTGATTATATTCAACTACATAAAATTAAAAGTAAAAGTGTTTGCCACTAAAATCATAGTAAAATCAATATTATAATAATAAAGAAAACAAAAGAAAACAAATGTTCAAATAATTATAGAGAAAAATATATGAAAATTATACGGGCCACCACCCAACGATTACGATTTGATTTGATTACGTACTTATGCTCACCGTTCTGTATTCTGTACATTGTTGCAACATTTTACAGAGCAGCTAATATTTAGTATCTAATTATGTATCTTTGCACTAAATGTCTACGAATAATGTAAAGAGGCGAAGAGCTATGCAGTTGTAAAAGTGATCTAGGCATTATAGTAGTGGTCAAGAAAAGTTTTAACAGTTTTCCTATTGGTTGTTTTTCTATTGACTAAGATTTAAAGCCGTAGTAGAAAGCCAACAAACAACCAGAGTTCTACGAAAGTGGGTGAATGTGGGTAATGAGGAAAGAGGACTACGTAAAAGTAAAGTTCTGTTGGGTTGGTTTTAGAGGAGACTAGATCTGTGTTGAAAACAAAATTACGGTGAATTTGTATTTAAAGAGAGGAGAGTGATAATGCACAGGTACAGGTACAGGTACAGGTACAGGTACAGGTACTGGTACAGCTACTAAGGAGCGTTAATTAGAAATCACTATTTATACCTTGAGGGGATTTCGTTGCACTTGAGGTTCAGTGTGCTATCGGAGCACTTTACCGAAGCAGCAGCGACCGCGGCATTGGCATTGGCATTGTTGTTGTTGAATTGGTGTTGTTGTTGGTTGTTGTTGTTGTTGTTGTTACTGTTGGGTGCAAGGCCATTATGGAATTTATTAGCTCTACCCCCTGGCATTTGATAGGTGGACGGGGTAGAGACCGGGCTAGACGATTGGGCGGCAGCAGCGGCAATAGATGACTTTAAAGCGTTATTAACCCTCGAGATTCGTGTTGTTGGCGGAGAACTTAATAATAGAGAAGGGGTGGCAGTCGTGGTTGAAATGTCAGGTGTGGTGCTAACAGCGGGAGTGCTACTAGTTACTGCTGTGATTGCTTCAGCATCTAATTTTCTAAGAGTAGGGGGTGAGGGGAACAGTCTGGGCTGGTTGCCTATGGGCTTAGGCCCAATATATGGGGCTCGTGTGCTTGGCAGTGGTGCAGAAATAGTAGTAGTAGTAGTAGTAGATCTCATTGTAGCTGTAGCATTCCGGCCGGCTAATTGAACTGGTTTTATTTCGTTAACAGAAGCTTTGATATCTGTTCCGGAATTTTCATCTACGAATTGTGGCGACCCGCTCTCATCACTATCGCTGATAGAAAGGAAATGCTGTAGTTGCTCCAAAACATTTGTACTTCGGAACTTGGGTCGACCACTGCTATTCTTAATATAGCCAGCGTTCTGCAGACTCTCGGCTAGTGTGCGCTCTGCCGTTTGCTGCCGATATTTGTTCGAGTACAAGTACTTGACTGGTGGCTGGTCAGATATAACAACAACATCTTCAATGGAGCTAGGAGATATCTCTGTGCTGACGGTCTGCTCTATGCTGTTGTCTTGCTTAACATCGAGTGGTTGGCGGGCAATCAAAGCTTCGGCACGTGGGTTATCCGCCGTTGCGGCTTCATTTTCACTTGGGTTATGTTTGGGTGTAGTTGTTGCTTCGCTAGTTGGCAATATATGGGATGATTGGGTATTCTGATACCTGTCGACATTTTCCTTGGCCTGTTGAGCAGCCTTGTATGTTTCGTATTTTTCCCTTGACTTGGCTGTTGGCTCAAAGATCGTTTGTCGATTGTTGGCGACTCGTCCGCGAAGCATCTTTCTTCTTGCATGTGTTATAGATGAGGAGCTTCTTGACTCATAAGTGTGGGGTATTTTGAATTTAGGCGCATACGTGGTTGGCTCGTCAACACTATCCACATTATAGTTAACAGTAGCCGCAGTGTATCGAGACCGGCCACGTGGACGCACAGGAACTTCCGACACTTGAATTGGGGGCGAAGTAACTACAGAGGATATTGTTGGCTCTACAATAGTAGTACTCAATGCTGCCTCTGTAGGTGATTTATTTAGGGTTGTCGTTGTCGTCGCTTTTGTAGTGGGGACTCTATTGAAAACAGGTCGTTGCGGACTGAAGGTACTTAAAATAGCATCACTTATGCTAAAGTTGCGGATATTTCCGTTTGCCATTGTATCCAGAACGAATTGGGTTGCGTTCTTTTGGAGGGGGCTGGCAGTAACATAGCTCCTTACAGGTTTTGGTGTTGTTTGGAGAAACGGTACGGAGGCCGCGTTTGCATTTGCGTAGCGCGCTCTAGTAGTTGTTCTGAGACTGTTGTGGGGCAGCCGTTCGTCCTGGAGCAAGCTTTCAAGGCTTTTGTACGGGGAAACAAATCGCATGGCAGGGTTACTTGTCACGCGAATAAGATTGTCTTTAAACAGATTCGCACGAGCTGTAAAACTCTGCCCATCGCTCGATCGTCCGGTACTAGTATTTGAACTACTGACGGCCTTTGTTGGAGCTGGCGAAGTTAATTTAAATGTGCTGCTCGGCAAATCCGTGCCACTTGCTGTAGGGATTGTGGTAAGTCTGCTAGGTGCTTGCTTAATAGTTGGACGACCGTTGCGCCAGATACGCAACGGAGCATATGTTGTCGGAATAATATCGTAATACTCCACACTCATGTGATTAGCTGATGTCAGTGGCAAACGGGTTGTAGTAGTTGTAGTAGTAGTAGTAGTAGTAGTACTAGTAGTTGTTGTTGTATTGTTTTTGAAACGTTGAGCACTATCGGGGCGCTCGAACAGTGGCTCGGACACGTTATCCTCATTCAATGATTCTTTAGCCGTCAAAGTAAACCCATGTGATCCGCTTTCAAGGCTGTACTCGTACGCCTTGTTGGGTCGCGTTGCATTTGTGGTCTCCGACAGTTCAGATGACGCTTCCTTTGGTGCGTTCTGGTTAGTGGTTCTAAAGCTCTGAGGCTTCACATCAGATAACACATAGCTCTGAATGCGTTTGCTTTGAGTTTGCTCTGTGGATAATGCCTTGTCTCTTTTAAAGTCGTTGTAGATGTTATCCCTTACGTAGGCGGCCTTTGATGCCTTTCCTGTGGGCGTACGGACCAAGTTGCTGGCTCCATAGGCTGCGGAATTTATGAAATCCAGAAACTTGGGCGAAGTGCTTGTCTCATAAGCATGACCGCTAGGTATCTCTGCTGTGTGGACTTGCACATTTTTGCTCTCGTCGTAAATTGTCTCAACATACTTTTCAGTACTACTATTTGCACTGTCATTTGCCAACGCCCACGAATCACTGATTGAAGGTGTGACTGTAGACTGGACTTGGGACGGAATTTTGTTCTCATTGACACTTTGGCTTTGAGTACCAGACACAGCACTGATCAAGGACTTGGCCAGAAACTGTAGCTTTGACTTAAGAAAGGGATTGGAAGTGTATGTGGGGAGGGCTGAAGGGGTTTGCTTTGCTGTGGTGGTCGAGAGAGCTATTGTTGTTGTACTGGATGGTTGTGTTGTACGTGGTGTTGTGGTTGTCTTTAATTTGATTATAACATTTTGCTTAAAGTTTTTATTTGCATGCGCTTTTGAGCTGTTGAAGAGATGTGTATTTATAATAAACAATCACATTAGTGTTAGTATAACATCCAGTTCGTTTTGTTGTGTATATGTAAGGGTGTGTGTGTATATATAATATAATAAACAGCATATCTTAATCCTTTGGCTCTGATTGATTATTCGACACTAGTCGAATTGTGATTCACCGAAGCTAAGGTGCCTATTACTAAATAGGCACCTTAGCTTCGGTGAATCACAATTGAAGATCTTATTATTAAACACATGCCATGCGAATTTCATAACATCTCTCATAGTTAAAATACATGAATACATATACATATGTATATTTATGTTTTTGTGTAGATATCATGCAATGATTTCGAGCTTTCATATCCTAAATAGTTTTCTCTACAGTAACAGAGAACACAAAAGAAATTAGTGGAAAAATAAGTGTGGTTACAACCAGTCTGAATAGTGAAAAGGAGGAAATTGCGCACATACACGTTGAATGTGTGTGGCAGCTCAGGTAAGATAAATCAATTCGATTTGATAGTAAATGTGAACTAATTTATGTTTTTGTAGCTTAACAAACTGATGATTTGCTTATATTCGATTATTTCGAAGCCGATTAGCCGATGGCAAGCCAATTAATGGCTATCATAAAGAACTAGAAGGCTCAGGCAGGTCTACGTATGTGAATATGAGTACAGCACTGACTTATCGGGGGATTGAAAGTACCTTGAAGGTTGCAATGTAGTTGTAGTTGTAGTTGTTGCTGGTGTTGTTGTTGTTGTTCTTGTTGTAGTTGCAGGGGGCTTTGTGACTGGTTGTGTGGTAGTTGTGGTAATCTTGTTTGTATTCCTGCTTATGACTGTGGATGACTTTAATATCGGAAAGCGTGTGGGTGTCACTGTCGTGTACTTCTGTATACGATCTGTTTTAAAAGCCGAAGTGGACTGGCCGACGTCGTTGGCAATCAGATAATAATCGTCTGATTTAATTGATTTGGGAGCTTGAGTGCTCGGTTTAGTCTTCGATGGTGAAACTCGCTCGCTCTGATAATAGTCCGCGGGTAAATTTTGGACGTACTCTGAAGAGCTGGAATAGCTGTAATCAGGCTCTTCATAGCTCATGTGGGGCGTGGTAAACGTGTCATAGTAGTTGCGCACATCAGGTCTTTGGGCCGGATTTTTGGTTGTCGAGACAGTGGCCCTTGCCTCCAGAGTTTGTATGGTCACCTCTTCGGCCCTGGTAGAGAGATTTGTTGTAGGTGGGATGTCGTCGTTTTCGAGATGAAATTGTATGTAAATTTTGATGAATTTCGTGTAACGTATAGCTGGTGTGAGTTGTATGGTGTGTATGGAGTGTACTTTTGTCTTTTGTACTTTACTTGGACATGCTAGCTGCCTTTAATCAACAGTATTTTTATGTCTGTGAAGCTTCATTCTTTCAATATACTAACTAGTTGGGACACATACTTATATACTTGTGTGTTAGAATTTTCCGCGAGCTCGTTAGCGTGTGAGACATGAATTGCTACAAAATTTCAGTTCGAATGCAAACGAGTGCAAACGGCCAGAGACTACTTACCGTTGTGGAGGAGGCGTAGGCTGGTCATATACATTATCCTGCTCGATCTGTAAAACGATTCGTTACGACAATATGATTGAATGATCTACTCTTGTATACACATGTATATTCGAATGTGAGTGCGACCCCTTTGCCTACCTGTGCATTAAGGTCCTCTTCATAGTCCGTGTTATAGCTCAATGTTGGCTGACTGTTGTAGCTCTGCCTTTGTGGCGGTGTCGGCGTAGTCAATATCTCCAAGGGCCTATAAGTTGATTGCTGCTGCTGGCGCACTGGAGGCTGATACTGCTGGGGCTTTTGCTGATGTTGGTGCTGCTCCTGCTGCTGTTGATACTCAATATCCCTATATAAATCAATATCGTCGTCGTAAACAGAATAGTATGATGAATCATAGGGGTTTGGTAAGGCAGGTGCCTGCTCTTGTTGTTGTTGTTGTTGTTGCGGTTGTTGGAATGGTGACGGTTGTTGTTGTTGCGCCTGCTGTGGTGTTTGGTAGCCACCCCCATGATTGAATATGGATGTATTGTAGTAGTTACGATTGGATGCAAACTGTGCCGGTGAAGCTTGTGAGCTTGGTTGGACAAAAATGTTATCGGAAGTTTGCGCCGACAGCGACGATGACGGCGAAGATGACTCAACTCTTTATGCACAAATGTGGCGCAAGTTATTTACATTAACGAGTATAATTTAATTAATTTAAATTTTATATGTCATTATAAAATACAAATGTGTATGTGTGTGTCAGGCAATGTAAGTTTTCATATTTTACAGGGGGAGAGAAATGTAAAACAAAAACAAAAAGTAATTAAAACGTATAATTAGAATACTTCTGTACCTATATTATGAGATCATTTAGTAGTAGTAGTAGTCGAAGAAATGAGTTATAGCAGATGAGTTAGCGGTTGAAATTTTGGTTAGAGTAGCCCAGTCCCTACACAATAAGTTTAGTCAACTGTACAGATTTGGTAAGTTCCATCCGTTTAGATTTCTTAGTAATAGGTAAAAGGTCTGAACGTAAACGTATAAACAGTAGCGCCTGTGGGCAGTGGCATTAATGTTTTTGTTTTTATGTACATTTCACTGCCGTATTTATGTGTATTTGTGTAGCGGCACCAAATAATTGAACAGCACATTGGTCGTCGACTTTTATAACTACCTTTGTCTTTCCGTGTTTGAAGTGGCATGTACCGAATTCAAGTTCTGGCCACTTAAGCCATTATTGCTAGTGCTGGTTGGCTTGGTGTAGGCGGCCCCTCGGCTGGGTTCATTTTGCGTGCGCTCTAATCCGTCCGGATTACTCTGAACTTGGGACTGCCATTTCTGTTGTCCACGCGTGCGTTGTGGTCGTACAGTGTACCGGATTTTCGCCTGAGGTATAGGCGTCGTAGTGCTGGTAGTTGTAGTTGTGCGAACTCGGGCAGTGGTATGAGTGCTGGGCGCGGCTGTTGCCTGCAACTGTGGCAGCCGCTGCTTCAATTCCTGAAATATGTCACTTGGGAAACTGATGAACGCTGGAACTCCGTTGCCTGCATTGGGTTGATTAAGTTGCGTGAAATTAGGAAAGGGTCGACGCGTTGTTGTAGCTTCCATAAATCCGGTTTGTGGATTGTTTCGTATTTTACTGGCTGTCGTCGAAAGTGAACCCTCCGTTGTGACTTGTGGACGTGGTGGTGCCATTGTCTCCGACATGGGCATGTAGGGGGGCATGCGAGATGGTGGGAGTATGTCTTCATCAACTCCGTCATCGTAGTCCTCGTCATAGTATTCGACTGTTTTTTCAGTGGTAGTGGAAACTCTGCCCGAAGTTATCCTAGGACGCGTTGGACTGGTGGTCGTTGACTGATTTGAATTAGACGCTTGTTTGCTTATCTGGGTTTGAATACTCTTCACGAAAGATTCGTAGCCTCTTAGAATAGGCGTGGTCGATCCTTGGGTGGTTGTGCTAATTGGCAGCCTCGTAGGTACCGGGCTTGATTTCAAGGGAGGTCTGGACGTTACTGGACTGGATGGCGTTGAGCTAATGACAGGTCGGCGAAGAACCAAGGCATTCCGAACATTTCCACTTCCATCATTGCTTACCTGCTTAAAATATTTGATTAGTGGGTTGACAGCCGGATTAAAACTTGCTAGATCACTGGCTTTTAGGTTTGCCATAAATTCATTTATATTGAATTGAAAATTGGTCTTCTGTGGCTTGGTAGTTGTTGAAGGCTTAGGTGGCTCCGGTTTGGGGGGCACCGTAGAGCTGACCGATTTGGTAAAAGTCTGATACGATTCCGGCAGGGTAGAATTCGAAGCGTAGCTGATGCCCACTGGCAAATGCGATAAATCTCGGAATGGTACTTCCTGCAGACCGTTCGAGTTTTTGTTAGCCAAATTGGGAGCCGAAACAATATTGAAGTTTGGCGTCACGTGCACTGGTGTGACTGGTGGACGAACTTTGAAGGCGGCGTGCTCTATTTGATTAAGCTTGGCATTATTGTAAACGCCCTTCATTTTCTGATTTGCGACAATATTATATTGGAAGTAATTGCTCTCTGTCGTGCTTTGGGTGTCTGGACTTTGAGCAATGCTGAACTGAGATACCAGTTTGCCAGAATAGTTTGATATGCTCGGCGTAAATTCCGGTTTATTATTATAAAAGCCACCCATGGTGCTGTATTGAGCGTAATGGTTGCTGGGCGTAACTTGTTGACTCGGCCTTGTTGTAGAATAGTACTCGAATGATGGCCGTTGGGTTGTCGAATGCGCGGTGGGACTTATCGGTTGATTGTCCAAATGAAAGTAGGCAAAGTTTTCAGCTTGGATCTGTTTCCTGCGCTCCTTAAGCTGTTTCAGTTGCTCTATAAGATAAGGAAGTAGGTCGCCTTGGCTCGTTTGTTCCGGATGACCTCCTGGTGGCCTTGAGCTTGTTAATCCGGCCGCACCATAGTAACTACCTGCAATCGGTCGAAAGTCGTCTTCCAATGGAGGCGGCGGTAGAGACAAATTATAGCCGGTGTAAACCACTGTGGGTTTTTTCCCATATGTCGAAACACGTTCTGGTTGTTGCGGGTGTTGAGGCTGCAGATGTTGTTGTTGTTGGAGGTAAGCCTTATATCCAGTGTTAAGTTGATTGTAGTTCTGGCTGGCGGGAGTGTGCTGGCTGGGAGGAGTTAGATAGGGATTGTAGCTGCCGAAACTGTACCCGTTTTTCCCAGCCCCATTGTAAGGCTGGTGAACTGGACTGTCTATAGAACGATAGTTATGCGTTGGCCATTTAGCAGGCGTATGTGGAAAAGGGCGCAGCTGACGGGCACGTCGCTTGGACTCGGCCGTTGCAGTATCATCGCTATCTTCGATTGGTTCGCTGTTGTCTGAGTCCGCCAGCAAAAAGTCTAATTCGGTTTGACTAATTTTTGATGAGTACTTTTGCAGCTGGACGACAGCAGGCGCTGCATCGTCGAACTGTTCTTGAGAGTTATTTGAGTTATTGGAACTATTGGAGCTATTAGAGCTGTTTGTCTGTTCGCCACTGCCCAGTTGCTCACTGCTGGCGCTGTCTGGCTCCATGACTTCGCTAGAGGTGTTCGAATCGTTAGGCATTTCAGTAGGGCCAGCCACTTCCGCTGGCGTAGTTGACATTAACCCACTAACATCGCGTCGTCTGCGTCCTCTGTCTACATCGAGTCGGTTATGTGACAGTTCGTGTTCAATTGTCACGTCGTCGTTTAAGCTTTCGCTGTTTGCGTACAGAGTTTAGCCGAAAAGCATTTGAGTCGATTGGTGTGTCAATTGAAGTAAAATATAGAGATAGTGCAGTATGCATTGTATGAGAAAAGAGAGTAGTAAAATGGGCGGAGAATAAATTTCAGATCAGTTATGAATTTGTTGAGACTAAAGCAAAAAGTAAATTACCATCAATTAAAAAAAATAAATACAATTTTGAAAGCGACTGCAGATGAAACAATACTATGGATGGGGAGGCAAATCGGGCGCAGAACTTACCTGTAAGCCGTCCCGAACGTGTAGGATCCGATCTTTCCGTGATTTGGTATTGCATTTATGCTGGCTTGGTGTAGAATGCCATCGCGGTCCCGCTGCACTTGGCTAACAGTACTCGGTTGGCCACGATAAACACGTTGCTGACGCTCGCTGTCCTCCTCTTCGGGCAGAGTTTCATGCGCCTCGGCATAGAGCTTCGTATACTAAATATGAATTTAAAATACACCAACGACAATCGATTGGCCTTGGCTCACCTTGGCAATTTCCTCCTGCGATTCCAGAAGCGACTTAGGCTGTCCTCGGGACGTGACCACTGGGTTGGGAGCAACAGTGAGCTCTGGAGGTGGTGGCAGATGCTGAACCTGAGCCTGGATAGTCTGGGGAGGTGAACGATGGTATTGCGGTGGAACTGTGACTGTTTTTTGTGTGGCCGTGGGACTGGTGAAGGCGGACCCAAAGCGAATGCGACTGGGAACATGTTGCTGTGCCTTGTTACGTGAGGCACCACCTACTTCGGTAGAGGTTGCCGACGTGCCACTGTCCACCACTTCGCAGCCTACATTTCTGGGCCAATCACAAGTCTGCAGTTCGTGCGAGTACATCAGTCCCCCAGTGCAGCTCTCAAGTAACGCACCACCAAATACGCACACATAATACTGTGTGCAGTCCGAGGGATGGGGATAGTATCCGAACTCTTCGGGACAGTCAAAGTTGACGCCATTGGAGCTAGCTGACTTCACATTGGTGCCAAAACTGCGAGAGTTGGTGACGCGTGGAGCTCGTTTGCTTTGCGCATCTGTTGATCCTGCAAAAACGAATTCGTCATTCAAATATCAGAAATCATTCTACACAATCTACTTTACTCATTGCACACATTCAGCGCAGCAAATATTGTTTGAATTACCTAACCTGAACACACTTCTCCATTTGCGAACAGAGTACAAAAGTTGATCCACAAGTTGATCTACAACCTTTTATGCAGAAATCTAGTCGCCAGCCCACACAATGCCATTTATCGTTAGGAGAATATTAACAAAGTATTGAAACTGATTAGGTATTCAGACAATTGAAGCTGAATTTGAATTGGGCCCGATTCGCTGCAATCAGAGCTATACCAATTTTGAAATAAAAGTAACTTGGCCGAGACAGCCTCAAGCCAGCAAATGGCACGACCAACTTGAGCGGCTCACCCAAGGCATGGGCGCAATGCAATAATTGGGGCGGAAGTTGTGTTTACTTTATTGCTTAGCATTTGAGGCACATATCTGGGTTGCAATATTTCTGTACTGACAGCTGAAACCACAGCTAATAAATTAAATGAATTGCAGTATTAAAATTATGCAAGGAGCTCCGCTGCCGCACGATATCAGTCAACCTTCGATTTTCAAATGGGGCTTTTTGGCTTAAAAACCTTAAGCTTAGAATGTAAGCCAGAGTAGTATAATCGACATAGCTTTTTTAGTTGTTTTTTTTATACCCTGAACCCATTTTCAATGGGAAATCAGGGTATAATGGTTTTGTTGAAATGTATGTAACAGGGAGAAGGAGGCGTGGCAGACCCCACAAAGTATATATATTCTTGATCAGGGTGACGAGCTGAGTTGATTTGGCCCTGTCCGTCTGTCTGTCCGTCTGTCCGTCTGTCCGTCTGTCCGTATGTATGAACGCGTCGATTTCAGAAGATATAAGAGCTAGAGACTTCAAATTTTTTTAAAATGTCCGTAATTACAGCGCGCATATCAAGTTTATCATTAAAAATCGATAACTCATCTCGATCTTTTTTTATCGATAAAAAACCTTATCGAAACCCAGTTATAAAATTATATCTTCTACACCTTTATTGCTAGGGTCTCCAAATTTTTAATGTATGCTTATATGCAATTTATACAATTTCGGTTTTTGTTAAAATTTACCCCCACCTCTAAATTCGCCCCCTCACCCTCACTTTTGTAAAAAGCGTATTTCAAATACTAGAGACTTGTGCTTTGGCAATTACATGCATATTCATGTTATAATCATATTCTGAAAGTTTCATAAAGATCGTACGTCCATAAAAAAAGTTATTAAACAATTAACTTCTCATAGTAAGCGCACACTGCAGCCCATGCGTGTTTATGCGTGGTTGCTTGTGTGTGTATGTGTTTGTGTATGCGTGTGTTTATGTGTGTGTGTGTATGCGTTTGTGTATATATGCGTGTGTGTGTGTAAGTGTGTCTGTATGCGTGTGTGTGTATATATGCCTGTGTGTGTACGTGCGTGCGTGTGTGTGTGTGTGTGCGTATTACTTGTGTAAGCTGAAAGTTGCGAAAAATGATTGAAATATCTATTGCTCCAAGGGTTCAGGGGATCTCGTAGTCGAGCAGTCTCGACTAGAGCTTTCTTACTTGTTTTTTTTTTTTCCAATTTAATAGCTTTTATTTGGGACACTGTGGCTTGAGTCTGTACCCATTCGTTTTTTTGACCCACCTCAATTGCCTCACACACAGACATACACAGAGGCAGGCGTCGGACTGCAACTAAACATTATTATGCTATACTTTAATTGTAACGTGAGCATTTTCAAACAAAAACAAGTTATAATAACGTGAAGTCGGGCTGCACTTTTGACCAGCCACAAGGCGGCGTAAGGCACCTTAAATATATTTTTTTTGAGTAACATAATATATTTTGCTTGATAGAGACACCTTTTCCCAAAACAAATTTACATTCACTTTTTACTTTTCCATTGTTCCCAATAACAGTTTCTACGCCAGATAAGGCCTTTGGCGGTTGGCTTTTCGTCATTACTTCAATTGACTGTAGATGAATTGTTAATTACTGTTGACCAATAATAATATGCTTCTATATGCAACTAGTTCAATATACCTACTCTTCTGATGCCCAATTGAAAATAAAGAAAATTGGCTTATCGAAGTATTGCAAGGGGATGGGACCGATGACCGATGAGGCCGACCCTATAAATGCAAAGTATTGTTGATCCCATTTCGGTCAGCTGATGCGAGGCATTGTTTCGAATAACAAATGAGGATGTGCGAAAGCTCTGCAGGGTTTGTTTACGTTGTGCGCTCTCAAGTGCGCATTCTATTTTGCTTGCACATACATGTTTTTCTAATGGACGTCACATGAGCAATCATGTCAAGGCTGCTGGATAAGATCTGCTTAGCATGCAGCACGCACCATAGCTTGTATAATTATCACACAAAAGCGTCGTTGCTTTCAGTCCCGTCTGACCCACTCTTTGACTGAGTGATATATGCGCTATGGCCACCAGTGCCAGCTGCAAAAGTAAGCTAATCACGTGCCAATGCAAAAGTCTAGTGTCGTCGTAGCCTAGGATGACATTTGTCTTGGCCAGCCAGCCGCCAGCCAGCCAATCAGGCAGCCAGCTCCAGCTACAACACACTTGGTAACACATTTGCCGATTCATTGTTGCCGTTTGTACTTTCTGCTCCACTAAACAAAATGTGTACGTGGATTTGCTTAGCTAGTTGCTAAGAGCATGGCTGGGTTGTGTTATGCAATGCACAGTAATTCGGCCATAAGCCTGATTGGCTTTATTTTTTTTTTTTTTTTTTTTTTTTTTTTTTTTTTTTTTTGTGGGTTTGTTCAACGCTTGTCGATTTCTTCGCTTTTGCTGCTCTACTTGTTCAAAAATAAGAGCAACACATTACGCGACTTTTATTGAAAGTTGAAGTACTATACAGCACATAAAAAGGCAACCTGACAAATACTTAGACAATTTGTATAGCGGCTACATAATATCTATTGATACGCTTTTCTGTCGATTGACAGGAATTTATGTGGCTTTACTACTTCCGGGCATTAAGTCTGCTATTGAGGTCATTAGCTTATTAACTTATTTCTACTCGGTCTGCATTTCCGAGTGCTAACTTTATAAATACACTTATTAATTGTTAAATTAAAAACGTTTTCAGTTCTGCAATTGATACAATTTGTTGCTGAATTTCAAGTATTTTGCCAATGGCTTTATATTTTTAATTAATTTTTTTTCCTAATTGCGTTTGCACACCTCGCATTACAAATTAATAATGATATCTCCTGCCATCGAGTTTGTGTTTGTTTTCTTGTGTCTATGAGCTCGGTAGGTGCGGCCCACAATTAAACGCACGCTTCGTAGATGGAAAACAAGCACTGGTCAGCTTTCAGTTTTTAATCGATTGCACAATTCAACGAGAAGGCGTATCGGAGACCTCAAGGCAAAATTTCGGCGAACAGACAAGCTTTACTTCATTTTGCCGTATTGCTATTTCTTTTGTTGCCAGCATTGGATAGCGGAGCGGCGATTACCTTGCGATCGCTTTGCATGTGCGCAGGAAGTTTGGGATCGTTAGTTGAGATTTTCCTTTCTAAAACCGCCGTTACAGTCAACAGTCACTTCCTGGGTGCGCAGCCACGACAAATGGCTCAAATACTATTGCCATCAGAAGCTGCCAATTGTTGGGCTTTTGACGATTATATTCCAAATCGAGTTGGGCGACATAAATTTACACTAAATTTGTTCACACTTCTATGAATGTAAAGAAAAAAGAATTCGCACTCGAAATATGAGCGCCATAAAGATTCAGATTAAACGTGTTCGCAATAAATTTCTCAGCCATTTTGTGATAGCCAATAAATTACCTTATTGATTTGCATCTCGCGGCGCATTTTGCTATAATTAAAGATTTATGCGCTCGAGAATCGCCAACATCATGCATAGATGGGTTGCGCAATGCGTTGCGAGCTCCTTAGCCTTTTGAATGTCGATAAATAACCATAAGCCGACAAGTGCACTGCGCCGAGTATCCTATCTTTGGCATTACTTCTACTCAAACAATTGTCGCAGGCAACGAAATTAAGTGACTGAAGTGCTGAAGTGCTCGAGTGTACCGGCCATGCCTTCTAGCCACTGTGGTGCTGTACAGTTGCCATTCGTTTCAATACACAAAATTACTCTGATATGCAGTGGTATGTGCCGAGCTCAAAAGTGAGAGCTATATTGGAACCCACTATTTTATGCACCACAAACAGGAAATATACAACTATGCAACATTCGCCAGCTTTTCGACTTTTCCACTTTTTGCTACAGTTGCTATTTTTGCTACGGTCAGCTGTGGGCCCCACTCAAAACATTGGCTACACTAGAGCCGTATACATTTTTGGCAATTATGTAACATGGCTCCTGGGCAGCATTGACACATATAGAAACTATCAGTTTGTCCAAAATTTGTTTTATATGAACTGCAAAGAACGCATATACATTTAAACTAACAAATTAAATTTTTTAAGAATGGCAATATTAATGGCCTCAGTAACGTACGTTACGTTCAATTTGACAATAAATTTACTTAAACAATTTGTCGTCTTTTGGTTTAATGCCAATGCTACTTTAATGAAGATTTATTTTGGCAGTGTGTGACGATTTGTTAATGAGTAAGCTTAACGTATTTACTGAAATATTTCGAAAAATTCTTTTACATGGAGACTCACCGTTTTAAAATGTGAATACACATTGTTCAAGAACTATCCCTGAATTTGATATAGGGAAAATCATAGAGACTGAGAATCTTATGTTCAAGATTTCGAAGTATTTTTTCTAACTATGTACTTGTATAGATAGATATATTCACACTAGTATGCTTCGATTAAATTATTTTTGGTCACAGTGAATGTTGCCGAGCAACGCCAACTTCGACCACAACAAAAAGTAAAACACAACTAGCACGAAAAGTGGGTCAAACTGAGAATATTGCATAAGATGTAGACACAACACTCACCAACATACATACATACACACAGATACAGAGACAAGCTATTTGAAATCTTGCTGCTAGTTGCAGCAACTAGACCACGCGACGTCGACAGCCAAAGCGACAACGGCAACAGCAACAGAAACAGCAACAACAAAAGCAGCACAAGCAACACCACCAGCAGCAGCAACAGAAACAGAAACAACAACAGTGGCTCAGTGTGGCGCAAGTCTTGCAGAGCACATTTAAAATGCGGCAAGCCACGCCTGTTTCAAAATCGATCACTTTCGCATACCAGTAAATCGAAGCCAGGCAGCCAGCTGGTTGGTGTGCCACAGCAAGAGCTGCAGCAGCAGCAATAGTTTTCGATGTGGCTTGCTACTTTATACGGTGCAGTGTGCTGGATGGTTTTTCAGTTCGAGTGTCGCATTTGCAATGTCGGATCGGTGGACGGCTGCCTCAAATTGGTCTTTAGTCTCCACTTGGGCCATCGCATTGCAGCGTTGCTAATGTCACTATTTCGAGAGTCTACTATGAAATCTAGATAGACTGCGATTATGAGAGTTACGCTCGATCAGTCACATGTAAATTTCTTCAATATGTGTAGAGCTTTCAGTATGACATGATATGATTTATTAAATATTTGTGTCTATTTAAATTTTGATATCTCTTTGAGATTCCTGCAATGCTCTATTCCCGACTGATCTGAGGATTAACCTCAACCGCAAATTCTACAGAGGTCAATGCATCGCCAGCAGACCATAAGTTAACCGTTCAGATGGAGCCGATGAAAGGAAAGATGAATAATACAATTACAAACTCGCAGACTGTGACAACCAAAATTTACATACAGAAAACAATTTTTGCATTTTCCAAACAGCCAACAAGTTTAGCATCATCAACGGACAGCAGATACTACAACAGCCGTTCCACGTTCCATGTTCCACGGCCGTGACGCTCATTTTTCAGTTCAATTAAATTTGAAAGAAAAACGCCCCATTGACTCCAGCGGCAGAGAGGTCAAGGTGCTCATATCTGTCTGTGGTTGTTGCTGTCGCTATCGTTATGGCTCTGGCTGCTGCTATGGCCTCTTCGCTGCCGCTGACATGGTTGATGTTACCAATGCTGCTGTACTTATTTTGGTGAAGCATTTATTATTGGCATTTTGCTGAAACGCCGGATGCTGCTGAATTTCAAATGTAGATACATACATACGTGGGTGTATTGAGATAAATCATTCATTTAATATTGCAATGACAATGATATCTGTGAAGACTAAACTCCAATT
This sequence comes from Drosophila mojavensis, assembly GCF_018153725.1. Lineage (NCBI taxonomy): Eukaryota > Metazoa > Arthropoda > Insecta > Diptera > Drosophilidae > Drosophila > Drosophila mojavensis. The sequence continues at coordinate 139,743 of NW_025318858.1, read as the reverse complement.
GTCGTTTATTTTGGAATTAAAAAATTGTGGCGCACAATTGGAACACTAATACAAATCAACTGATCTCAGAGAGGTTGATGATTGTCTTCTCCAACTGTCACTGCAATTCGTAGCGAGTGGGTGTCAAACTGGACAGCGTTGCTTCAAATACATATATGAAAACCGGGTACATCTATGCGTTTGCTTTTTTGAAGCAATTGCTTTCGCAGGTGCGCGGAAGTTAGAGTCGAAGTCAGAGTCTGAGTTGAAAGTAAATGCAAAAGTGGTAACACATAGTCAAACAATGGCACTTGTATTTATAGCATCTATGTCTGCGAATTAATGCCATGAAATACATTCTCAGCGAATAAAGTTATTGTTAGAGAAAGGGAGAGAAGGAAAGAGACCAAAAGAGAAGGAAAGAGACAGAGCGGGAGAGGGAGAGACAGAAAGAGAGAAAAGTAAAAATGAGAGAGCGAGAGAGAGAGAGCACTCTCTGATGTTCGTTAACAATTTCCCTCAATCTTAACGGTCACAATCCCAGCTTTATTTCTAGTGATTATTTATGCCCTTAACCTGTTAATGCGAGGCGTTATTAATACTGAAATTGTTCAAATAGTTTTTTTCATGTTAGCAAAGCTCAGACGTATCATTTTTACCCGATTGCTCTGTGCCCTCTGCTCGTTCCCCACTAAGCACAAGAGTGGGGATTTTATGGTTTGCAGCCGTTTGAAAATTAGCTGCGGCCACTGTCGCCGTTAATTTTGTTTACAAGCAGCGTGTCAATATTCGTTGTTGTTGATCTGCTTGAACTTGATTTTTATGAAGACTTGTGTGAAATAAACTTAAGATGTTGGCTGCCGAAAAAGTGGAGGCAGCACTTAACGCTAAAAGATACATATCTTTTAAATGGTAGCATAACATCTATTTAATGTTTACATTTTTGCTAAAGACAATGGCTGGAAGAAAGGGTAATTATACAATTTATTGTTGAATCATACCCATATAATCTTAATTGTTTTTCTACACTATAGTGGTTATGTACTACTGAACATGGAAGAGGTTAACTTATATGTGCATATGTTTACACTTTCACTATGTACCTATGCACAATTCAATGCTTTGCGCGAAGGCAAGGCCTGATTGACACCGATTTTGAACTTATCATCGGACCTCACTTGTACTCGTCCATACCACGCACAATTACGTATTCGTATTCGTATTCGTATTGGTATTCGTATTGGTATGCGTATTCGAATTGGAGCAAACAAAGTACGAACGTATTTGAAAGCAATAAAAAAAAAAACATGCGCGTTGAATTGAAAGCATAAAATCCTCTGCTTTGAAAAGAAATGGCGATCGATTGTCGCTGCTCGAATTAGTGCGCATCTGCCAGCGAGATGAAAGACCAACAACAATTTGGAATGACTGCAAGATAAATGTGTGTGCTCAAAACTGGATCGTGACTGATGTAACATATTAGGCACTTGATAGTGCGTGGCTAGGTTTCCACTGCAACTGTTCTCGAGGGCTGAGATTAAATGATTGCCGGGTGCAGCAAATATGGAATATATTGGCGCAAAAATGTATTGTTATGTAAACATAGGCTTTAGCATAAGAAATTGCATTTACTCCCGTTGCACGATAGTACAACTTCGATTTTAATTAACATTCCCCAATGGCTTTAAATATAGCTTGGTTCACGTTTAGACAGGCATTTGAATTGCAAATATTTTCGTATTTCACGCAGAGTGCACAAAGAGTCGCATTGTCAGTATGCATTTCTCATGTTGTATATGCAAAAATTCAAATAATTTGCCTTCACTTTCCGTTGTCCTCTTCAAAAGTGCGCCACACGAACGCCACACGCCACACAACTTATAGTTATTCATTCGTAGTTTCCGTTTTCGATGCGGAACTGCATGAAATGCAATTAAATATATTGCCCTCTGTATAGCTCATACCGCACTGTAGTTACTTTAGTTACAAATCCATTGGCAACAGGTTAATCCACTCCTTACTCTAAATACCAAAAGTCAAACAAAGGCGGCACCCAGCCATATAGCACCCCCAAATTGAGAGAACGAATAAACCCTCCAACCCACGCCCAACGGATTTTGCCAAGATGCAAGCGCTAATGCTTGGTAAAACTGTTGTTTGTCTATACTCCCATATACCCTGTTCGCATGCACAACATCGACATCTGAAGATTTGGAATATGATCAAGATAAGTAACTCCAAATAGGTCGATTGTTGTCCCTAACTACCCCAAATGTATGTAATCTAATATTTATATGCTTCAGCCAATACCCATAATATCGGAACAGAGTAGTGTATAGTCAGTCAGCCACATGTTAAAGTATGTGTTCGTTTATGTACTTCAACAAGAAACTTGCTGACTTGCTGACTTGGCATTAGAACTGAAAAGTGAGCGGCGTACTTGTCGCTTGCACGACTTTGTCCGGCTTAGCGTTAGCGGATTTGGCAGCGCCAACATTTTGGGTGTGACGTTGGGAAACAATTTCAATTCAAATATATATTATGTGCAATTGGAAGTGGATCAAATACCTTAGATATTGTTACCATTTCTCATTGTAATGATATGCTGCTTTAAATCTTAATAATTCGAGAATATTAAACGGAGAAAATTAACAAGTCTTACAAATTTATAATTAGACCAAAGAGTATCGACCGATTCACTGCTTAATTTACAAGTCAAAATGGAGTGTGAATAACACACACAAAAAAACAATACAGCCGGAATATCATTTGCTAGTACCCGGCCCAGTGAATTAAATGGCATTTTAATTATGTACGTTTTATTCGGTTTGCGTTCTCAAAGCTGGAGCTTTAAACCCATTCAGGGCCATTAAACGCCTCAATAAGACAGCTGCCGCCTATTAAAGGCGTACAGGCGCGACAGTTGCTGCTATTGCGCATGAGTCTGACGCCAACAATCAGATAAAATGCAAACCAATTATTATTTTCAAGTCGGTTGGCAGCAGACCTAGTTCAGATTTGTACTTGAAATGCAGTTAAAAACGAAAAACTGAAAGGACTGAGTACAACTTTTGAGGTAAACAAAATGCCCCTAGAATAGTCTATATTACTAGAATATTAAACTTTAGGTTCTGCTCAACATAGACCACCCAAGTAATTAAAATAAAATCAGAGACAGAAAAGCGGATATACATAGCTCAAAAGCAAGCCCCATAAGAGCCAAGCCCAATAATTGGTCATTGTATTTAAATTAAACTGAGCAATATAAGTAATTGCAAAATTAATTAAGCAAATTATTTTCAAAAGGCCTCTTTCTAAAAATATATTGCAATCTAAATCCATCCATAAATGGTCATTTCGAAGTGCACTTAACTCCGAAAAACGGATGACTCAAGCGACAAACTTAGTATTCAACATTAAGAAATTCCATATGTCCGGGTGCAGTCAGCGTTCAGCAATGAGATTTTGAGCGTTGTACCGCATGTCTTTAGCTGAAATTGGCAAATAGCCTTCACCTTTTCGTCACTTACTTAGACAAGATAGCCGAACAATGAGTTACCATATTTGACATGGAATCAAGTATGTTATCAAAGCAATCGGCAGCTGAACTCATCTGGGTCACACTAAGCAAACGCAAATAGCTGATCCTCAGACATTGCACCTAAAGATTTGAATGCTCCCACAAAATTTTCAGCTAATAGGTATATCTTATGGCAAGGAAAGTGGCTACTTACTGGTTGAGTTGAAATGCACGCTTGGTATGACCGTTGCCTAGCACCAGTCTGCAGTGAAACAAGCCCCGCCTGTTTGTCGGCTTTGTCGTTGAACTTGAACAGGTGCCACGGATATGGCAAGTAAAAGCAAAACAGCAAAACAGCAAAACAGCACAACAGCAAAATAACAAAATTAACAAAAACAACAAAAAATCCTCAACACTTATTCAAAAGCGAAAACAACGTTAAGTAATTTTATTTCAGAGATATGTGGACTGAAGTCTTTTAGTTTACTTCACATACACACCGATTTCAGGCCTAAGCTTGAATTCCATTAGTTCATAGACTCGGACATCCCAAAGCATTACACGTTACAATTATACCCAGAACAAGTGGAAAATAGGGACTCAGGGCTCAATGGCTTTGTTGTAAATATCAGACAACTGATTCGGGACAGTTAGTTTTTCATGAGCAGGGACATAGCTTTGAGACTAAATTACAAAGCAGCATAACTTATCCGAAAAGCCTTTGAGACCCAATACTTAAGACGCTAATTGAGTTTCCTTGTAATACTAATGAAAGGGCAATTCCCAATAATTAATGCTTATTGCAAGGGCCTTGGAAACATGTAACGTTGCATATTCCGAGATTAAGGTAGCTACAGTGCCAAGCGACGAGAAAAAGTCACAAGACAAGGTATTGCAACTATATCGGTATTTCTGCAACGCGTTTTACGTGTGGGGACAATCAAAATATTTCGCGCAACTTAATTAAAAAATTACCAAATTTTCATATTTATAACATACTTGATAACTGCTTTTACGATGTGTGCTAAACGTTTGTGAAATATTTAAACAAATTACTCATTAACTCGGTGAAATTCAGTTGTCACACATGTTTTTATTTTCACGCGTTTCATGTTTGTTTTGATTCGCTTATGAAACTTTTTGTCGTAGTCCATTTTTATACAAATCTGTCTAATAGCCAACGTAAGCATATGAATAGCAAAAACTATTTAGTAAGCGCTAAGTCAAGCAACTAATTAAAAACGGGGAAAAGGCACCGAAGTCCAAACACCCTGACAGAGATAGCTTTTTATATCAAATGCCAACTACGATACAAGCAGAGAGATAAATGTTTACATCATTACAGAATTTTTACATATAAACTAGAAAATTAGGCATTCATTAATTATAATTATAATGCCTTTGGCAATGGTAAAAATGCGGCTAACGCTGCTTGCTAATTAAATTCAAAATGGCAACATAAAACACGCAACTTAATAATTTATATAATACCTACATACATATGTATATTTCCATATATACATGTCTTCATAAAAAACCCCTTGTTCGTTTGATTGAAAGATTTAGCTGGCAGGCGTGTGAAAAACCAAAGTCAAGGTTTCGACCAGTTACCTTATAAAGAAGTGGGGTAAACTGAAGATAGCAAACTCTATTCGCTATCTAACGTATTTGTGACTTTGACGGGTGTTCTGTAGACTTCCAAGCTACATTTGAGAATTCATACTTGAAAGTGTTGAATAGACCACATACTTCCGAGAGTTAATTTCGATTATATCAGTTGCATAACCGAGACAATCTTTGTCTCGCTGAGAACATGTTTTTTTGTTAGCGTTTTATTGCTGTTATTTCAGTTAATATTTCGATGACTAACATATTTCGCAGCGCGATCTCTTAGGCGGATATCTTTTATTCAAAATTTTCAGCTCTGGCTTTTTATCCGGGTTTTATACTCATTTTGATTGTGTGTGTAAGTCTAACAATTAATAACATTTTACGCTAGAAAATTTTTTAAGAAAGAGTAGTGTTAACAGCTATTTTTATTATAAGCAGCAACTGACAAAAAATGAAGGTCAATGTCTGACCAATGGTCAATCAAAGACAAACTTGAAATATCCATATTATACATTTATACCTTAGGCTACATTAGACCTCTGTTTTTCTTTAGTGCTTCCACACTAGCTCAAAATATAAATTCACGTACTGCTCAAACCATATGTCTGTCAATACCAATCCATTCCGTAAGATTCACTGGGCTCATAAACAAGCAACACACATTATTTTGCTAGTCAGTGTCCACGCAACATGCACATGAGTGACTTATCCGTGTCGCATCTACCAATTTAAGGCATGCCTTACACAGCCTTTGCTGCAAGGCCAGAACATAGGGAGGGATACAGAACAATGAATATGTTAAAAATTATTGTTGGCGTGTAATCAGCGCGAAGACATCTCGTAAGCTTGCCACAAAGAGTCTCACTGAAGACATCAGCAGCACCAGTACCAGCAGCAGCACCAGAATCAGAACCAGCTGCTGCTGCCCAATCCACAAAGTCATTGCCACTAAGTGGTAAGTCTTGTTGGAGTCTGCCAGCGCCAGCACAAAAGTGATGTAGTACATTAACAGCGTATCCTACGCACAGCTGATGACGTGTCGGATACCTCTGGAATTCGCAATGCACTCAGCCAAGACAATACAAATTTATAGCACTCTAGTAAAGTAGATTCTCGCTCATACACACGATAATTTATGTAGATTAATTGATTTGTAACTGCCAAGTCCAATAGGTGTGCCAGCATACCTATTATAGTACACACTGGCAAAAAAGAATAAAACTTCACATCTGAAATTGAAAGCAAGAATGTTATGGAAAGTTAATTTCTCAGTGTTGTGCGTGTGCACACGAGTCGAACGTCTCATTTTCAAATTGAATGAGTGCAAAAGTCGAGTATTAAATACCGTTAGGATAACCTGATTCTCTCTTCGCCTTAAACGAATTAGCAAACAATATAATATAGACAGTTTTGGAACTACACGGAATAAGGCATAATTGCGATGCCAAGAGTAACGACTCTAACCGCATGTGTCCCTAATAAATAATCGAATACAATTATTGGGTAGGTCTTACTGCTTCCATCTGAGAGTAAGCGCAGATCCACAATATTTATAAATTACGCATTTTGTTTATTTATATGCCAATAAATTTAATTGAAGGCACAAGCAAGGTTCAATGACTTGGTGCAAACTTGATAATGTATGTGCTGTATGTGCGTGTGTAATGCAACATTCACCTACGGCTTTTATAGCATTTGGTAGCTCTGCCGAAGCTCGTCTGGCCAGTAGTTCGAAGCCGTAAAGCTGCGTATATAAATTTATTTTATAACAAATAAAGAGGCTCGGGCGACTAAAATATAATGTCATCAAACTGCGCTTTGTAATTGAAACCAGTTCCTAAGTGTTTTTTCTCCCTCAATGCTTTGGTGGTATTGAAAATGTGGTAGGCCACATCAGGTTCCCGCTGTGATTAACCAAATTGACGGCTCTGCTGCAATAAGAAAAACCACTAACCAAAAAAAAAAAAAAAAAAAAAAAAAAAAACAGAAACATGAATGGCTGCATCAGGTAATTGACTTATATGGCAATTACTAGCAAATCACAAACTTCAACCAGCTGTGTGCTGATAAAGACCTAGACTTGATATATGCAATGTGAATACACTTTTGATGACCCACCATCTGACACAATTCCGATAGGTGCATTGCATAGGTGGGTTCGATTGGCTAACACGGCGGGCCAAGCTCTTGCCAATGATGATTAATCATCCGCTGCATGTTGAAAGGTAAAAGGCATTTGCGCGTAATCAGCTCGGTCTACAAATCATTACATTTTCTGCATTTAATGGAGCACCTTAGACGGAGCAGACGGGCAGCCCTGTGTACCTTATGTAACAGACGCTTTAGCATCATTAATCGATAAATACAGTGTCACTGTAGAGCCTGCATTGCATTAGCGTTGTCAGCCAAGCTGCGGCTAGTATGATTCGCTCTGCCTGGTGAAAGTGAAAGGTTAACACCATGCTCAAGCCGTATAGGAAATATTTGAAAAATTATGTACAAAATAATAATATATTACTGTGTAAGCTGGAAAGATGCGGTTTTCGCTTGCATCTGAACAGTTGCCCTTTGCGACCTTGAGCGATGAAGCGGAATTAACCTCATATAAATGAAAACAATAACAAAACATGTAAGCTCCAAGGTCGTTGCTCATCTGCAGCAATCCTGTTTATCACATTGTCAACTCTGCCACAGTGTTGAGACTGAGCGTCAGCTTCATGGCCGTTAAGGTCAACGAGCCCTGTCTCTGAAAAAGCGGTAACTGAGCAATCTGCTAAAAAACGCATAAATACATCAAAAATCAATTGATTTTCGCTATGCAGACTCGATCTTTACTCATCAATGAGTTACGGGGATTAATATTGTAAACATTACATGTAGGCCGGCTTTAGTTATGTGTGTGTCGACAAATGAGCGCAGATGGGCCAGGCTAAATTGGACTGTGTCCTTGCAGCGTTTGCACGCCCAAGACCCATGACGGTGTCAAAATCATTTAGCATGACTGCCTTTCTAAATTGTTGTATAGTTATGCGCAGTTACAGCCTTGAATTGTTTGCTGTCTACTTCTCTTTATGGCTGCAACTGCCACTGTACTCACGTAATTGCACTACACGAGTACTTAAACTGTGGGTAGTGGATAAACAACAAACGTGGATAATCCAAAAAACCAAACTTTACCTTACTGTTTATTTTGTGGTCAGCGTGAAACTCATCTCAAAGTTCTTTGAGCTTGTTCGAGGCTTTTATCTTGCAAGAGCCTAAGCGATCTAAAAGTTAACAGAAAACACATTCACCCATTCATTCAAGGGGCATTTGAAAAGAAAGTGAAACATTTCGGTCGTCCAATTACATATGAATGTATAGCAACCTACGACTTTGATGTATGCATATACAAAGCCGTGTCTATAAATTATGATTGCCACATGCTCTTGTGCTATAGTTTATATAATTTTGAGTACCGTACATATGGATTTGGTAATTATAAGTACGGGAGTAGAATGTCGAGTCCAAAGTCAATTTCCATTCAATCAATTACACAGTTACGGTGTAAAGTCGCCTTAAGTCATATGTTAGCGTTACGGGTGCCCGCTTGTGTCAGTGAGAGTAAGCTTTGAGCAGCGAGCCGTAGATGTGAAACGCGCATAAAATAATCATAAAAATTAAGAGTTTTACGCAATCCTAACTGGGCATTCAACCATTAGCTACGGAGGCCGTCAGTGAGAAAGAGCACTCTGGACGCCGAGTCTGGGCCAGAGGCAGGTGTGAGAGCGTTAAGTAGAGCAGACGTGCCAGTCAAGGCGACTTGTTGCTATTTTAAAATACAATTTATAGAGATGTCAAAACTTGTTATATATTTGGTGCTTGTTGTGAGAGTGCAGCCATGCTCATTGCACATTGAAAATAATTTTGTCTGCCGACAGGTAACGTCTATCTGTTTATCTTGTGGACACAATGAGAAGGAAGGAAAACTAATTCAAGGTGAGTAGCGCCATAAAGTATTAATTGTGTAGCCCCCATAATCTCATAATAAATAGGATTGGGAAATTTTTACTGAGGTCTCTGATGTCAATGAAATATTATTTTATTCCATACACATACATAGGAATAAAAAATCAAAATGAAGTTCAATTTTCCATCATTGTTTGTGGTGAAAAGTCATAGACCCTAACCCATTACAATATTTGCACTAGTAGTGCATTAATAGACTCTGTTCATATTTATAAATGCGCGCACCCAGCTTGTCTTGCCTAAGCCTTTGTTGTGCTCAGCTGCAAGTGCAAAAAAAAAAACGAAAGTGCACAGCGGCTTCATTCATGTTACACCATATATCGTATATGCACATGGGCACCACTCAGATTACATTTAGAGTACAAGTCAGACAGACGCATAGCAACTGGTGTATGAATTTAATGACGCCCTTCCGCATGTGCCGTCTATCGATTATGTTTGTAGTAAATAAGCTGTGAAGTATCTAGCACGTTTAATAATTTTTAGATTTATATTTTTTTATATTATCTAATAAATAAATAATAATAATAATAAGCTGTGAAGTTAATTTACTTTAAATTTGGCATTGACAATTCTTTTACAGATTGCTTAGCAAACTTATGAAATCCTCTACTTCCATTATTTATACACTTATTGCATGGACATCATAAGACTACCAAGTGTCGTAACGCATTTCAATAAATAAATATATAATTTCTGCATGCTAACTTTCTCGATTAAAGCCAACGTAAGGTTTCTATATAATACTTAAAGTGCTGTCAACCAATTCAAACTGCCGCCTTTTCATTTCAATATGTTGTAATCGTATGCCTTAACATCTGACCCGCGGACTGGGTCGATTTCTTTCTGCGGCCCGTGAATTTTAATTCCATTGCCAATACATAAGTTAAGCTAAGAAAGTTTTTCTAAATACACACACGACAAACGAGGTACTACCAAACTTTGTGCTTTGTATGTATGAGTGCATTATTACAAGCGATACACCTTAACAGCAGTATTGGACTACGCCAACTAATCCCAAAGAAATATTACGTGCACGTAATATTTGATTACTTTTACAATACAATGTATATTCATATATTTCATTTAAAATATCGCAAATTTTTGTATAGACATTCATTTCATTGCTTTATATAATAGAGTGCTTTCCAAAATGAATTCTAATCCACTCTTTGCAGTAATTTTTATATATACAGCCATTTTTCGATTGTTTTATATTTATGCATATTGGCTGATTTATTAGTTTAAAATACATTTAAGTGAGTTGTGTTTACAAATTATTTACAGTTATTATAACCGCAATTTGTTTGGTAACATAAACACTCACTCGTAAAATAAAAAAAATAAAAAAAATACTCTTCGAATTCGTTCATAGCACTCAAGTCACTGTGTTGTATGTAATTAATATCTGTGCCATAAGCTGACTAGCTGATTGGCATGGCTTACATAAGTCCAATATCTTGTGTTTTGTCCAGTGGACAGCGCGGGCTCGCCAATCGCTCCGGCTCGTTGTTATGCTTCAAAATGATTATGTTACATATTATTCATATGAAAATATGTGTGTTAGGTAAATAGATCACGTGAACCAACATTTTTATTATCTTCCACCCGCCCTATATGGCAAGTAGTAAGATCCCAAATGTTGTTGCGAATAATTTCATTTATAATCGAGCTCAATATTTAAAATATATTGCATTGTTTTCATTATCGATATAATAGATCTGATTAAAACACAGTGAATCGACTCAATATCATTTTATACCTGTAATATATTTGTGTGTATGCGTATAATACGCAAATAATCAAACAGGTTTTCTATAAACGTTAAAAATGAATACAATTCTTTCGTACATATATTTTAAAATTTACATATAAACGCTGATTCATTAATCTTTCTTTAGACACATGCCAAAGTATTTTAGTTTTATTTTTCTTCAAATCATATATTTTTAATTTTGATTATCACTGCATTACTATACCCTGTACTCATTGAATAAGTTGGAAAGGGCATATTAAATATATGTATAAATTCTCTTTCATTTGAGCACGACTTTTTCATTTTAATTTAGTCAAAATAATGTTAGATCAATATCAGTTTATTCATCGGAAAACATGTTATCTGTTTTCTCAGTTTTAATATGGTTATTCCACTCATAATAATATGCATGACTTTAAGCCAACGAGTTTTTGCGATTGCCGATCAGCATTACTCACGAATAACATAAGAAAATAAATTTTTGTTGTTTAAGAACTTTCGAGTATGTGATACCCTATACAAAAAGATTTATTCTGTATTTAAATGGATGAAGTAGCAATAAATAAAATTTGAATCAATGAGGTAAGAAAGCTTCAACATGAATTTAAGATTCGTATCACACGTTAATAGCATATAAAAGTACAACCAAACCATAGATGACTGAAAACTAATTTTCAATTAAATATAAATTTAAGTATGACAACCTTTACAATCGTTCTCATCAAAAATATTTATATATACCAGACGATTCCGAGAATATCAGTAGTTACGTCCAAAATATTGCATATAAATATTCAATATAATACGACTAAAGCTTGTTTTGTCAAAATGTTTGAATCGCCATCAGACTTTATTCAAATATTGTATTGTCGAAACGAGTTTCGGTCGGGCACCATTTTTCTACAGGTTGCAGTACATTTTTTTTTAACAATTTGTGATATATATTCAGGTGCTTGACAGCTTACACAGTATGATCTTATTTCCAAAAACTTAGAACTGGGCCCTTTTACTAGTATCTGTAAGCACCGTACAACCAAAAGCTGATGATTTTAAAAAGGAACTACCTTTCTAAACTACTTAAAGTTAATAGTATTTTTAATTGAGAGTCATAGTTCCATAGTGATTACCTACTTCGAGAACGAAATATTGCCCAGTGTTTCTTTGATTAACTGTAAGAGCATTTCTTAAGGTCGCACTTTGATCACATAAACTGATTCTGCTGTCTTTCTGACATAACTAGTCGAGGTGTTTTGGCTTAGACTAACTAGATACGGCTCCTTAGTAACGAGTTTGTGTCTTAAGTCATTTGATTTTGTTAGTATGATGTCAAATATGATCTTACCTGTTTCGAATAACAATAGACATAATCCCAGAAGCCAGTATAAACTACGTCGATGTGTTGAAAACTGCATGTTGCTGTTGTTATTGCGCATCACTGTAACTGTAAATTTTCTTGTAGTTGCAGTTGCGTTTTTTAGGTTAATTCACAGAATTTGAAATACCAAAATGCAAGCACAGTCCGACATTCAAACGGCACGGCAACAGCAGCTTAAAAAATGCCAGTCTTTACTGCAAACAAAGGGTATATATATTTGCGAATGTATGTAGGTATGTAGACGCGTAAGTATGTAGAGAAACAATGTCGTAATCTTTTAATTTAGATTTTTTCGTTTTCAGGCTTTTGTGATACAGTTTTCTTGAGCTCTTGGATTTTTCTCGACTGCGGCTGCAGTTTAATTCAGTTTTGTTTAAATAATATATGTAGGGTTATTAGCACAAAGCATTACTTTGTTCACATACACACGCATATACACACACATACTCACTTGAATTCTAATATTGCAAAAGTAGCCAACCACCAACAAAATATTTTTAAATTATTGGCTACATAACATGGTATTATAGATATTATTAACACGAAGAAATCTAAGATCAGATTTAAAGTTTTATCGCACTGCGTACCATACCGAAGAAATGTATGCAACTAAGATAATGTTTAGCGAGGAAAATGTAAAGCGAAATGAAATAAACAAACAACCAAACCTAACAGTTTTTGCTTTTGTTGATGTTTTTCTTGGCGAAACTTTCTTTTTGACGTAAAGCCAGTCTGAATACGTTTGCCGTAGCTTTTTCGCGCACACACGCGCGTCTCTTGAACTATAAAATGCAGCTGCGGCTGCTTTCTATACGTGAGTTAGTTGAGTGCAATAGTCACGAATTTAACAGGTCGACGCTTACGAGCCTATGATCGCATTAATATGTTGGTTTTTGAACGTGAATGCTCTATACCGTTTGATCTTTGCACATGGTGTTGTTCTTAAGCAACCAGCTTATTGCACTACTCCAATTCTATCAGCCAAATCACTTCTTACCGTGCGCTCGAGGGAACACGTCCTAATCGAAACAACTAACAAACGCGACTGTGCGCAGCAAGTGCTTCAACTCAGTCAGCTGGACCGTCGAGTCAAGCCAGGTTTGAGATTGGTCTCTATTGTGGTTGACTGTTAGTTAACAGAGCCACCACTGTTAATGGCGCTGTTATGTCGTCTGCTACGTGCATAGCTGCTCGCCTCGACGGACTCTCTTTAACTTTTGAAAGTAAGAGTAAAATTTGTCTTGCTGACAAAAGCTTTTATGATCTAATGGCGAGAGTTAGTTCATGTTGCCTATTAATTTTTAATGCTCGCTAGTAGACGTAGATTTGCTTTTGCTTAGCAAATGTGTTAACTCAATTTAATACTGAAAATACTTACCACATCAATTTATTATTTAAAACTGAATTCAAGTTGTTGTGCCAGTTCCTTGTGAACTGTATTTTTTTACATAACAAAGACTATAGCTCCATATAATACAAGCTATTTTGAAGTAAATAGTTAAAAGTGAAACTATCGGAAGACAACGGCAACAAGCAAGAACAATGCCGAACAACTAGACCAAAAGTAAAGCTAAAACTTATGAACAAAAAAACTTTCCATGAGGCTTGGCAACTTAAGTAAATTAACATTATTCAAATGTCAGATAACTGACTTTTAAATGTAGATTTTTCATATATTTAACTGGATACTCACAAGTTTTAGTGTAGCTAAAGTTACAGCGCAACTTACTAATTTAGTTTAAGGCTTATCAAAATTAGACTGGCAGCGCACTTTTAACACATTTGAAGACTTTATCAGGGTTAACGGCTATAAATATATGTAAAACAAAAATTAAGCTTGCCAGGTTGTCAGTTTGTCTCAATGGTGTAAATATACAAATGTGTCATAGTTATGCCGAAAAGTTATTAAGTTAATGTATATTTTCATAAACAAATTATTATATTGTCCCACAATGTCTTAATTACAAAATCCAAGCAACATTTGACGCTCCAAATTGCTGTGAATGTTAACAAAAGTATTTGTCATTTTCAGCTTCATATACCATTGCAGAAAGACAGCGCCCCTAAGATATTTGCCATTCACTTCACAAATGGGCGGCGATAATATATTTATTTATTACTACCATGTTGTACTGCCAAACTGGTAGTACACCCTGTACTTACCCCACAAGTCTATGAAAAGTATTTATAAATTTCAATAAAGTGTGTACTAGATAAATACTAAGTCATCTATCTGTCTGCAATATGTGTTTGACCTAGCGCCAATGATTACCAAGTCGTATACTAAATGACTGAGGTTAGTTAACATGAGTAAAGGGTGCTCAATAGTCCCAACACTGGAATAAAAACTAGTTCTTACTTTTTATTTTAGTGTTTTGATAAGTTAAGAGTAGTTGTGGCTAAAAGAAGCGCACAATAAGCCGATTTGCAAGAGGTACTGCAATGTGAGCAAACTAGTCCCTGGAAACTTACTTAAAATTATACACAATCAATTTAACCGCATATTGGGCATTGACAAAATTACCAAAAATTTGAGTGTGTACATTAAACCGTTAAGTATGCAACCTTGATAACTTCCCTATTAATACGTTAACTGAACAGTCTATTGTAAGCTCAAAAGCCTACTCTCATACGTACGTACGTAAGTGTGTACATGCATAAGTCTACATTTGTAACGGCCTTCATGGCAGATTGTACATTGTGTCTACTTGCTTTGGTCTTTCGACCGATCTATTGTACTCACAACTTGGCTAAAAATGGGAGTGCTGCGTTTAAGAAAAGCTCACGATCTAATGGCCCTGATAATTGAAAAAGCTTTTGTGAAAAACCTCAATTTATTCAGCAACAAATCTGTTTGCAAGACTCAGTAATACGATAATATATAATAATATTCAAATAAATCGATATTTAATGAAAAAAAAGGTTTTTGACCTGCGATATTCAGTCAAACTAAAAACTGTTAAAGTTATTTTTGAAATGAAGCTTTTATTTTTTAAATTCATTGAATTATTTTATGTATTAATTATAACAGGCTTTCATTAGGGTCTATGATTTGTTGATCTTAATGAGTCAATTTGCAATTGATCTTAATGAGTCCTAAATATATATATAAACAAAGGGGATTGAATCAGATTTATATATATTTCTTTTAAAAATATTTACTATTTGTTTTGGTTAATAATACCTCACCCACTCACAAAACCAACCATACATTGGACCATGTTCGCAGCGGCAGTTATAAAATCGAAATCAGAACAGTCTCAGAATCAACGGCAACAATGTGAATGCAACGACAACAAAGGTAGCAACAACCGACTTGCTGACCTTCTCCACGCCTTGGAGTGACTGTTTCGCAATCACCGACTGGGCGGCTTCTCAACGCTACAATTGCTGTATTGTGGCTAAAGCTAAGACGCCAGGTATTGGGCGAATGCTGCAATTTTATATGCATATGGAAGCAGGCGAACGAGCACGACCGCGTCATTTAAATTGTGGCACCTAGAAACTAGAATTTACGAGAACCGGCTAATACTTAATACCGATACTCCACAGCATAATATTACGCCAGCTGTGTTGTATAGCCAGCTGACCAGCCACGCCTTGTCGGATCAGTTTACCTAAGTGTATCCAGAGATTGTTTAATTTTGTTGTTGGCAATTAATTATTGTACAAACCCGAACATGTGAGTTCCCATCAAAAATTAAACTCTTTTTTACATATGTACGGAGTATATATAATCGGATGTATATTTAATGTTTTTTAATTATTAAGTTCCTGTTCTGATCTGTTCTAATATTTAAAAAACTGGTAATTAATATGTACGTAAGTAATTTACATTCTACCGCTGGATTTTTTTATATCTTGTATGTGAATGTACATTTATGCATAGATAAACTTTTTTTTCATTTTTTATGAAAAATTTCAAAAGGAACTTGAGAAAATGATATTAATTATAGTGCATTTGTATTGCCTCAACTTAACCAAAGTAGTGAAAGTATTTATTTTGAGCATTGTCAGTCAAAACAAATGACAATCAAACTATTTGCTTCATTAGCAACGCCATAATTTCATGAACTGATTGCTGAGGAACACAGGTATTTATCACTTAACTTAAATGTCAATAAATCGTTAATAGTGTTTGCAGCTGTGACCTTAATATTTACTGCTATTAATTGGCATTTAAAATTTCGGTGACACACCCAGGTTAGATGGACCAAATAGGCTTACATTTAGAGGAAATTACAATGAAACTGCATTATCATAGTCAAATTTATGAAACTATTAAAAATGAATGGCGAGAATGGTATTATTCGCGGATGCTAATCTAAAAATACCCCACTCCTCTAGCTAACCTTCCTTCATTTTATTAGCTAAATAGAAGAAATATTCTTTATTTGTAAATTGTCCACGTATATATAAATGACGATTTGTAAGCTTTCGCTTCGACCCATGTCGCTTGCTTAAATGAGTAACTGGATCAATTTAAAGACCGGTTTTTTGCATTGTGCACATTGAGTGTTGAATGCATTTTTCTTCAGAAGTTTGGTATGGCTTAGTGCCACTGGGAAATGAAAAGATCATTTTAATTTTTGTTATTAACATACTATATATATATATAGACAAATATATATACATATACAGTGAGTAACATTGATATTCGTTTTTTTTTTTTTTTTTTTTTCAAACGCCTATAAAACATATAAAATTAACTGAAATCAAACAAGTAAGAAGGCTCCAGTCGAGACTGCTCGACTAGGAGATACCCTGAACCCTCCAAGCTGATATTCTAATCATTCTGCACTTCTTCTATGTACACATACATACACATGCACTTATAAGCACGCGCTCTGCTAACTGCGCAGTAAGCAGCGGCTGCTCTTGGGCTGCGCTGCAATGTGGGCAATATTATGACAATTTATTTGTTGAATAATTTCTTTTGTAGACATACAATCTTAATGAAACTTTCAGAGCGCAATCATATGGTTAAATTGTGTGTACATTCCAAAGCACAAGTCTCTAGTACTTGAAATGCGTTCAGATACAAATTGGGAGCGAAGGGGGCGTGGTATCCAAAATCTGTAAATTACAAAATCTTTGTGTCCATTAACTCTATATACAACGCAAATTCGAAGTCTCCAGATTTAAAAGTGTTCAAACTAGGCTGAAAAAACCAAGTCGATTTTACGATTATTTTCGATAAAAAGTTATCGGATGAGTTATCAAAAAATAAAGCAAACTTGTACTGCCTATGGTATACACGAGTATGCATGCCAAATTTCAGCTCTCTAGCTCTTATATCTTCTGAGATCCATTTGCTCATACGGACGGACGGACGGACAGACGGACAGGGCTATATCGACTCAGCTCGTCGTCCTGATTAAGAATATATATACTTTATGGGGTCTGCGATGATTCCTTCTGCCTGTTACATACTTTTCACAAAACCATTATACCCTGATTTCCCATTTTCAATGGGTTCAGGGTATAATTATCTTTAGGGATGATGTAAAGTGCTCTTACACTGACATATTTTAGTCAAGCTAATTAAACATACTACAAAATTTCAAAACTAATCATTTTTATCACTAACGAAGATTTGGTATTACTTTTATTATAATTTTATTAATGATAGAAGTATGCAATGGAACTAGTACTTTCGAGGAAACGGAAATATTATTTCGCATGTTCTATTATTTGTTAGTAATCTATAGTAAACGATGTGATGAAAATAAAACAATATTGTTTTTCGTATGGATGAATAAATGTACACCAATAAAAATGTATTAAAAAACATAAAACCTGAGAAACATTTGTTATACACATATTCAATATGAATATAAAAACAAAAGTAAATATTATTTAAAGTTGATTAGGATCTCTAATTATTTACAGTTTTTTTTTTTTTTCTTTATTTTATTTGGTTTATTAAGTGTAGAAACGGTACAATCAGATATAGTACTTTAACAACACATTTATGTACATAAAATTAGGGCCAAACCTTACTCAATTTCTGTGGACTGAGAAGTATTTACAGTGTTTCATTTTTTAATATCAGTCACAAAGTATGCCACGGTTTTTGACAGAAAAGGTGTCCCTGGTATGCGAGCTACTTTTTCTTTCTTTTCATCACTAATGTTATTTAAAACAAAAATAAACTGATATATTTAAATAATTTCCGATTCGAAGTACCGATAACAGCAGTACCGAGATTCAGCAATAGTATTATATTTATTTATATAGTGTATGTTGTCTTATGCTATAATGTGTCTCTTTTGATGTTAGTATGTAGATTCACATTTATCATCAGTGAATCATAATATTATAATGCTTTTATTTATGATGTATGTATTTAGATAAAAATAAAATTAGGTAAAATTATTTTCCAGGAATTTATTCTCAAGAAGTGCCATCCACAGGACCTCCCTGCGAGGTTCCTATAAAAATGTATCAAGTAAAATTGAATGTGATTTACTTAAAAATTGTTATTGTTTGTTGATGTTTTTGTAAATTGTTATTGTTATGAAATTTCTGTACTGTAAATAATTGTGTCTTTATGTTCAACTTGTTAAGCTGTTAATTAGGTAGTAAAAAGCCTGTTTAAGTAAAATAAAAATAAAAATAATAATAGAAAGGAATTTATTGTATTAAGTTATTGCATACTTTCATGCGACATGTGTTAAACCTGAATGAAATTGTTTGTTAGCTTCTGAAGTGGTCGGATAAAGTCAAGCGTTTCGAGATTTCTGTCATGCTGATTTACCAGCAATTAAAAACAGAAAAATGTTGTTTGATTTATTGATAATCTAGTTATAAAACGCGATTTGCAAAATAAGAAAAACTAAAATTCCTATACACCTTCTATTGCATACTTTGGGATGTATATGCATGTAAATGAAGTCTTATTTGTATGAGTATTTTTTTAAAAGATGGCAGCTAGGCATACTCTTCTTTTAAGTAAGCCCTCAAGTATATATGCATGTATATATGTGCATTATATTTATATTATATGTAGGTATGCATATGTATCAATGCTTATTCACAATTTATGTATATACAGGTATGTATGTATGCTTTTCTGTACTCTCAAATTTTTTTACTAGATGCACAACATGCTCTATTATACATATGCATGACCACTCCGACATGCACACACCATCTCAAATTTTAAAATTAAAATTTTAAAATTAACCGCTTGATTAATCCCTAAATTATCACTATGAAAACTAAGGACACAAGTACATATATAATTATACATATATATATTTACATATGCATATATTAGGAATTAAATATTATTATTATTATACATTTATATGTTTACATATGTATATGTGTAAAATGCTACATTGCTTGCACATAAGCAAATGTATATGTATGTATATGTACATACCTATGCGCTTACTTTCTAATTTGTAAAATTTTTATATGTATTTACAATTATATTTTTGTATATACTCCTCGTCAATATATATGTATTTACATTCGTAGTTGCAATTCAAATAACTCAAAAAGAATGTTGCAAAAAAAAATAAATAAAAAAAGTGAAGGAATGCTACAAAAAATAAATAATTTTCATACATATGTGGTAGTTTATTCAAAACTGCTTGCGAGTGTTAGTGAGGTAAATACAAAAGAAACAGAAATACGAAGTAAAACAGAAAATAATGATCACACACACATTCATCCAAGCGTGTTGATACACAATGTGTGTATGTGTGTGTGCTACACACACGCGGTGATAGCGAATGGTGTACGGAAGAGAATGCAAAGCGAAATAAAATGTACGATTGAGAACAAGTTTTATTATGAAAATAAAAGCCCTACTAAAATGCTAAAACAGCGGAGAAAACATATACATATGTACATATACACGCACATATATTATATATTTATAATAAATGCGTGTGTGTGTATATATTATGTATCCGAACATATACACATACATATATGTACATATACAGAAAAAAAATCAACACAGTTCCACAGACAGCGGAAAACTGGCTAAACGCCATCAAAATGTCTGCAACACAGATACTCACCCATACAACTACAACAACAAAATATCATGAATGCGACGAACAACACAAAATAAAATAGCGTTGTGTGTGTGTAATAAAAACAACAGCCAGACACGCACGCATACAGTCAGCGACTCAACACGCAAAGCGTGCACAACAAAAACAACGTGAAATTGCAGTGTAAGAGTGTATGTGTGACAAGCCGTCGTAGAGTATATGTATATGTTTTTTTCATTTTTCTTTCAGTTTCTTTTCGTTCGCTCGTCGAAGCGCAAGTGTTGGTGAGACTACGACGCTCTGTATTTAAAAGGACTGGTGAACTAACACAACCTGTTAATATATTTAAAAAAATATAATATTTAATCCAACTAATTACATTTTACACACAAAAAGGCGCAATATTAATCAAAACTGTAAGCGTCTGCATGCTGACAAAGAAGAAGAATAAAAAAATTACTCTTCTCTCTCTCTCTCTCTCGAATACTCTCTTTTGATCATCGGTCGTTTCACATGCTCACTGAAAATGCTATGATTAGTGTTATATTTTGCTATATTTTGCACACGCGCTCTCTCTTTCTTCTCTCTCATACGCTCGCGACTTTCACGAAACTGTAATAATACCACAAAAATAAAAATAAAAAATAATATAGTAAACAAGGCAAGCCACATTATAGTAGTGGTCGTATTGGCGTAACTGTGAATGTGTGCAAATTGATGACAACGAAGCGCGTGTGAGGCGAGCAGCGCGTAAATCGGGTGCAGTGAAATAAGTTTGACAAATTTGCAGTGTTTCGTAAAACAAAGTGCAGCTAAAAATAAATGTGTATGCATGTACATATTCATACATATGTACATGAGTCTATTATTGCCTGATAGCCTGATTCTAGTTTGAATCTGTTAAGACTTTCTTACAGGTATGGTGCTAAATAGAGTGCATATGTATTCATATACAAAAAAGGCTTAAAGTGGATATCTTTCAGCATGCCAGGAATAACGGCTTCCAATTAAATGTGCTCTTAAAAAAATACAAACATACCTATTCATATACTTGTAAGCTCTTAACACGAGATATCGCGGCTTCTAATATGGATGCACAATTTGAGCACTTGTGTCGCATTTGTGCAGCAAACACAAAATGTAAAACCAATTCTGTTGTCGAAAGTGTTTTTATTTTCAAAACAACTGGCCTGAAGGATAAAATAGCACGTCATATCTTCCTCAACGTAAGTAAAAAAAAAGTTTAAGAATCTTAACATGAATATTCATAAAAAAAAAATATGTATAATTCATGTATATGTAAATTTCCATAAGCACAACATACAAAATGAAATTATTTAACAAATTTCTATATTTATACAAATACAAATACAAAAATATATATTAAATGAAAATATATATGTATTATGTATGTGTACATGTATACCATTATACTATTTGCTTGTATTTACGTGTGGGCGAAAATGTCGGTTGGGTAAAGTAGGCAAAGAAAAATTTTATAGCAAACAGTGAGAAACAGCACACAGCAAAAAATCTCGTTTAGCAATAGCTAGAGTTAGTGTGTGCGCGGACT
The DNA here is from genome assembly GCF_018153725.1 of Drosophila mojavensis. Taxonomy (NCBI): domain Eukaryota; kingdom Metazoa; phylum Arthropoda; class Insecta; order Diptera; family Drosophilidae; genus Drosophila; species Drosophila mojavensis. The sequence continues at coordinate 117,906 of NW_025318858.1, read as the reverse complement.
TTGAAATACATGCGTGTGTATGTTTGTGTGTGTGTGTGCGTATGCGCTCTTGTGCATGTGTGTATAATAAAGAGTAATTTCAAAATACTGAAAGACAAAAACGAGCTGCGTGAGCTTACCTCCTGCATGCATGATTTCTTCTCTCATATTGTATATATATGTATACATATGTAGTACAGCGTGCTTAAATGTATTTATGGAAAATAAATTCATGCGGGAATGACATAAACAATAAAATGGCTTGTGTACATTTGCTAAACCAAATTAAATTTTACCCATATTTATAATGTTATTGAAACTTTTATTTACAGGTTGCCGAAAATGATCCCCTACCTAAAGTACTTTGCAAATCTTGTTATCGACAGGTGGAAGCTACTGCCTCACTTTCTAATATAGCCAAGCACACACAGCGTGTATTTCGAGACTTTCTGCTAAGCACAGTGGTATTTGCAAATGTATTTATTATTTTTTCTGAACAAAAATAATATCTAACCCTCCTTTATAGCCTAAGCAATCGCGCCAAGCGACAGCAGCACTTGTTAACGAGTCATTAATGCCGACTACACCTGCGCAGGAGATCAATGAATCCATCCAGAATGAATCCAATATTAAACGCAATTTCAGCTGCGAGGATAATAATACATTTCATCCAATATTGCTATCGCGTCCTTCGGACCAGACTTTTCCTTCTGGCTCACATCACCGGATTGGGAGCGATAAACATGACGATGTTGTAATCAGTTTGACTAATAAAGACAGTGAGATTCATCAGCGCCATCAGCAAAAGCGACAAAGCGATGCGCCTGAATACACCCACAGCCGCAGTAATGTTAAAATGAATAATCTAACCCAGCCGACTCGGCGTAATAGCGTTTTTGGGGATTCACGTTACAGTTCAGCACCGATGTCAATAGCTCAGCGTTCAATGCAACTGCCGCCCTCTCTAGCACCAATACATCCGGAGGTGGCGCTTTCCAAAGTCACAAAGTCACATAGTCCTGAAAAACGGCATTCTCCAGCAGGTGTTATCAATTTTATTCAGACCCATGGCCGCATCACAGGTAGTGCACCTACAATCACTACTACTGAAGTTAATAAAGGATACACTGCCGGAAGTAGTATATCTACTCATGCTAAAAAACATCAAGTGCCTACTTCCGCTACACAAAAAGTTTGCATTGCAGGCGTACCCAATTTGCCCAAGAGTGTAATTCAACAAAAGCAACGTAATCTTAAAAATGCTCTCAACAACATCAGTGCCATACGCGACGGCCAGGTATCTCTATTAAAACCATCTCACCAACGCCAGACTTTAGAAGATATTGATATTAGGCCACTCGTTACGACCACGGTAGTGCCACACCAGTCGTTGTATGGAGTTGAACCTTCTGTAGAGGAAGCGCTTCCTGAGCATATCATTATAGCTGCTCCTAAAAAGAAAAAGGAAGAGCCTACCACTTTGCCCCTCAAAAGTCCACCGAAATTACAAAAAATTGGAGCATCACACGCAAAAAATGTTCGGGCACCTCACGATGTCAGTTTAATAGCAGAAAAAACACCAGTTAACAAATCTAAAGCGCTACCCAGCATGAGCACCCTAACCGATGCCATTTCCCTTGGCAATGTCATTCGAGATCCAGACCTTCTGAAACTAATACTTAAGGCGCTTAAATGGCCGGTCACAGCTGGCAATTGTGACGAGCAAATGGCAAAATTAAAAAATTCAAAATTTGCAGTAATTATGTCGGATAGTAACCTTCTTCAAGATAATGATCTAACACAGCTACTGGGTCCTTATCTTGCTCCAATGATGGCTATTGTCCAGCAACAGCACAACAATCCGTCCTGCAATTCGAATAAGACTCCTTCTCCACTTGCAAGTCCATCAGCAACCGCTGAGCTGCAGACGATAGGGGAGTGTACAATGCCGTATAAGTTACCACCCGAGACTTCGGTACAATTGGTGCCGTCTAGTCCGACGGATGAAGCGCACCCTCAGCCACTAACAAATAAGCCCGTGGATTCGAAATGCTCACAGCGAAAATCACGTTTGCATGATTTAAGTGTTAACGAACCGCCGAGCACTGAGGACATAGCAACGACATCAAACGCGACACTAGTTGCAAATGAATTGCTCAACATTAACGCCATGTTACTGTCACAATTTAACACAAGTCCAGCTGATGTTCTTAACGAAGCGCTAACTTCCATGCTAAAACAGCAGCAGGACTCGAAAATTCAGCGCTCATTACACCGGAAACGCAGTTCTTCAACGACGAGCAATGCAATAAATTTAGAAGATATTGTTCTCGTTGAGCCCGAACCATTACTTGATAATCCCTTAGCGCCTGATAGAGATGTTTCAACGTTCACAATACCACCTCAAGAAATATCTAACCCTTCTCCGATAACACGGCCGATCATTAAGCGCCGCAAGGCTGTTACAAAAACAGCAAATAGAGCAGAGATTTCAATGCCGAAAGCAGATGAAAATAATTCTAAGACTGAGCTCAAACAAGACAAGAGCACAGATGAGATCATTTGTACTAGCGATCCTTCTAAAATCGTTGAAATTTCTACTGTCGATAACTTAGTGGAAACTCCACAAGCACCAACCAGTACAGTACCAGAAGTTATTTCCAGTAGTATCACTAACATTGCAGTTGAAAGTACCGGTGAGGAGATAGAGACCAACCTTGCCACCAAAAGCAAGCCTAACAATCCAACGGCAAGCGTACGTAAAACGAATGTTAAGTCAGCTCTCGGGCAAAAACTTCTAGAAGCTATAGGTTTACCACAGCCTGGAAAGGATGCTTTCACAGAAAGTGCTCGTGACACGTTGCGCAGTGCACTAAAGCGGTCACTAAAACAGGCTCAGGAACAGCAGCAACAATTAAAGCGCGTTAAACAAGAGGAGCCCGTAAAACAGATGGCGGATTCAACTACTAAATTAGTTACTTGTGAATCTTCTGAGGAGCACAAAAAGGCAATTGCAGAACGCGAATTAGAACTATTAAAACGCAAAACAAAGAACGCAGATAAAAACAGATTATCGTTCAAAGAGTAAGTACACTCATTGCGCCCATTTTAATTCTTGACTAATATTAGTATAATTTTAGTGAGAAATCGGATCGACCTGATGTAAGTTCATCATCGTCACGCAATCGAAGAAATCGTAATAAGTCGAAAACCGATGTTCATGACGATGACTGCGGCAGTGAAGAAAAGAAAAGAGAGCGATGGGATGAAGATGATGATTTGCCTTTGAAAACAGACCCTGAAAAAAGCCCGGAGCATATTAATCGTCCTACGCGCACTAGCAAAACGATGTCAAAGTATTATAAGTCTCCAAGCGTTGACAAACCGCTGTCGAATGCGAAGTCGCAACATGCTATGGGAAGGCGTTCAGCCAGGCAACGTTAGGTTGTTCAGCCTAAGCTTAAATTGTAAACTAATCGGGCTTTGTCTGACATATAAAATATGCTCAGAACTTGTTACACTTTTAATATTTTATTAAGACGCACTGTACACAGTATATACGTACTTTATTTATAAATAGTTTAACTATTATTCAACAAAAGATAAATATATTAATTGTCCTTATCGACACCCAAGTTATATAAAAGCCGTATTTATTTTCTTGGGCTTATTAATTTTAACCAATTTGTTTGCTAAATATCCTTTGTAAATTGAATATTTAATAAGTAAGAAGGCTCCAGTCGAGACTGCTCGACTAGGAGATACCCTGAACCCTCCTCCAAGCTGATATTCTAATCATTCTGGACTTTTTTTATGCACACATACATACACATGCACTTATAAGCACGCGCTCTGCTAGCTGCGCAGTAAGCAGCGACAGCGCTTAGGCTGCGCTGCAATGTGGGCAATATTATGAGAATTTATTTGTTGAATAATTTCTTTTGTAGACACACGATCTTAATGAAACTTTTAGAGCGTAATCATATGGTTAAAATGTGTGTACATTCCAAAGCACAAGTCTCTAGTACTTGAAATGCGTTTTTTTAAAATTGGGGGCGAAGGGGGCGTGGTATCCAAATACGGACGGCTCATACGGACGGACGGACGGAGGGACGGACGGACAGGGCTATATCGACTCAGCTCGTCGTCCTGATCAAGAATATATATACTTTAAGGGGTCTGCCACGCCTCCTTCTGCCTGTTACATACTTTTCACAAAACCATTATACCCTGATTTCCCATTTTCAATGGGTTCAGGGTATAAAAATATCAATTAGCGAAAGACAGCGAGAACTTGAATTTTAATGAATTACATATTGACTCAATTTTGAAACGTTCAACCTTCAAATATGAAGGGAAATATTTAAATTATTTGTGTACATTTTTATTAGATACAAAAAATTAATGTAAGTACAATCAACGACAATCCTTTAATTTTATTTTTTTTTTAATTTTAATAGTCTTATATATCTAATTTTTCAGTAAATGTTTATCAGTTGGTGTGCAAGTTCTGCCTGAATTTTCCTCTATAGCTGAGGTGATACGGCAAAACAATAATAAAGATAAAATACTGCTTGGGTGCGATCTGTCTGAATCACCCGAGCGTCTGAACAAATTTAGATATGTGTGTATATAACAACCATATACAAAGTAAATTATAAGCAAAAAAAAATTAGTTGGTCATTTTTCGCGACTTGCAACGGTTGTAGAAACGACAGAAAATCAATTTTGTGTGCAGATTCTATTTTTGCATTTTGTGTTTACGGATAGCTGGTAACGCTACTTACTACTTACTACTTATCACATTACTACGTGTACTCAGGTCCGTTGCAAAGCGTATTATTAAATTTTGTATTTCTAAGGGAAATAGTAGTCTTTAGCTCAATGAGCTGCTGCTGTGAAAAACGGAAACATGAAGTGGAGCCAGGCAGTAGCGATGAGGAAAACTTTTTTAATGCAAACAGTAACGATGTAAGTACACATATCTACATATTTTAGTGCAATCTTCTTTATTACCGCAACCATTAGAAGGGGTTTTTTTATAGCTCTATCAATAGTTGAAATGTCCCTATCTTTGATTTGTTAAATCCATGCGTAGGCGTTATCAAAGAACTACTACCTGTGAATGTATATCAAACCTTTAGTACAAAACAGTCGATAATTTAAACGCGAAGTGGTTGCACCTTGGTGGATAGCTGACCACTTTTTCATCAAGAACAGGCAAAAAAGCTTCTGGCACATATTTTTCGTGCTCAATAGAAAAGAGCGAAAGATATAGAGAGAGACACACACTTCGACAAACTGTGTATGTGTCAAGGTGTGTGTATGCGTTGTATATACAGCTATATATAATCAATACACATGATTACACAAAAGAACTGTATGGTGAGAGCAAGCGGATAGAGAGCAAAGAGAGTGAGAGACCACATTGAGAGCAATAGCTCCAAGCATCTCAGAAACGAGAAATTGTGTGACGCTTTCTGTCAACCGGTTAGTATGACTGCAATCACGTTGTTGATACGCGAACTCTGCGATCTGTCGGATGCATTTTGGCACAATCATTTCAATTTCGTGCGAAGTTTACAATATTACCATACCAAACGCCGTCTGCGTTCCTTTTGGTTTTACTGTCGAGAACACTGGTTGTATCAGTGCAAAAGCCCACCAGGCAATAGCGAAATTGAAAGCATGCAACATGCTACGGGAACGCAAATAGACTTTGCAGCTGTTGAAGCGAGCGCAAGCTACCAGCCCTTTGAAAACTTTGACCACCAGCAAATGGAATGGTGCAATGATATCGAAATTGTGAATGGTATGGATTTTAATGTACGTAAAGACAACGTAAGCTTTTAATATATGAATTATTTCGTTGATATGATGAAGTACGTGCATGCTTATGTATGCATTTATATACGGACTACGTTTAGATCTGTAAATGCCTTCAATTACGTATTAGTTAAATTTAAAGTTAATGTAAAGTGTATGTATATCAGGCATGCCTGCGTTGTCTGTCGATGAGCGCAGCTCTTGTTGTTTGTTCGTCTATTTGACATTTAGCGGGCTCTCCTTCACTTATTCTGTTACTCACAACGACGAGAAGCTTTCGAGCTTTCGCTCAGCTGTTATCCACAGTCGTGGGCCACACAATAGTCGCACCGTGCCTTGCTCTCATTATTTATTTATATATATACTTTAAGTGTAAGTTTTGAAATATGTATATACAAATGTTTATGTATTATTTTGCCAGACATCATCACTTTCGATAATGTGTTATTGTTTAAGTTCATATATACATACATTATATTATATTAGCGTCCAATGGTACAACAGACAACATACATATACATACATATACATACATACAAATATGGAATAAGTATTTAGATATGTATGTATGTGTATATAAGCTTTTCAACATTGCGCTTTAGCTTTAAGTCTCTCCTGTTTTGGGCGACACAACCAAATGTCACATCAAAATAAGTAAAAACAATTGCGGCAGTAGTGAATAATGAAGAGTCAGACAAATAACTCAATAAAGTGGAATTTTTCTAGCTTATTTAGAAAGTTATTATTAACTGTGATAATATTTATGTATTTATTTTAATAAGAATCTATAGTGCACAAAGTTGCTTTTACTTTTATATACATATGTATATACATATGTCTTGTTACTTATAACGGCAAAACCCCTGCATATACATACATACATGCGTATATTTTTACATCATTAAATCCGCAAAACCAATTACACTTGTTGCTGTGATTAAACATTTATGAGATGTGCTTAAAGACATTGTGCAGAAAACTTTTTAGTTCTTGTCATCTATATAGTAAGGGTGGTTATAATGAGGTAAGCGCGACTCTTCCTATATACTATATATTAGTGACATCGATTGTTTTTAAATAATAATAAAAAGCATGATAAACGTATGCACATAAGTACTTATTTATATTTATATTATTTAAATTCAAGGAGTACAATGAATTCAGGGCAGATAAAGTTCAATATAATCCTCAATTTAATTGCAATAAATGCATATTGTATACATAATATAATATAATAATGCAAACTGTTCTGAAACCAGATGTTTAAACGATCTTGACTTTCTTCAGTGTTACTACTCACTAGTAGGTATTTGGTTTATGCCAGGGAAGTCAGAGTAGGCTGTCTTTATTTGTTGCACATTGGGTTTGAGAAATGTCTATGTTATCAATTTTTGATATTTTAAATTTTGATAGTAAAAGTGAAGAGATAGACATTGTCGTAATGTAAATAATTTCAAAATGGAAGCACATAATAATAGCATTATTCACTTTAGGCTTCCTTTTATGAATACTCTGATGCACTGCCCAAATTTTATACCGATGATGTTGGCGAACTCTATGAAGGCGTTAGCTTCACCTTTAGTGGAAAAATTTCAATTCACTGCGAGAGGTGAGTAATTGATTACAAATCACAGATGTATTGTTCACTAAATTTATACTTATCCTCAGGTTTTCCATTAACTTTATATACGATAATGCGACACGGGATGTTGCCTTGCACATTAATCCCCGTCTTCCTCAGAACTACATTGTGCGTAACACCAAAGTCCGCGACGTCTGGGGCCGTGAGGAAGTGTCCTCGGCGTTACCGTTTTTACTACGTCGCGGGGATAGGTTTGCAATACAAGTGCTTATTACGGATGCATGCTATATGATATCGATCAATGGCAATCATTTTGCTGAATATGCCCACCGCCTTCCTTTGAGTGGTGTTAAAATTCTGGATGTGAAAGGCGACGTGGAAGACGTGAAAATGGAGCGTACCGTGGTTCAGGCTTACCCGCAACGCTTAAAAGAATCAGCGGTACGGATCATAGAAGCTCACCTTTCTACAGAGGCGGACGAGGTTGATGCCAATGTCGAGGAGGTTATTAATATACCTCATGAATGGTGCCTCATCAGTGCACCCAGTGCAAAACTTGCAAACAATTCATTTAAGTGTCATTCTACTGATCAAGGGCTTACGCTTCCATACTATGGGACATTTTTACCAAAATCATTGCGAGAAGGGCGGTGCTTAAGGATTGATGGTCGTGTTCGCCTATTACCACATTCATTTTACATAAATTTGCAACAAGGTCAAAATATTTGGCCACATCCCATTATTGCATTCCATTTGAATCCACGCTTCTCACAAACAAGCACTGGTGCTATAGGAAAAGCTATCGTCTGTCGTAACGCTTGGTATAATGGATCTTGGGCCGAAGAGGAACGCTCTGAACTGGACACGAATTTTAGTCCGGGTCGTACATTTAGCTTGGTCATTGCTTGTTCCGCGAATTCGTTTGAAGTCTATGTTAACCGACAGTTCCTTACTGAATTTAAATATCGAATTCAACCAGATATTGTTGATACGGTATACATACAGGGTGACGTAAAGCTCTGGAATGTGACACTAGAAGTCAATCCATTTATTAGGGGGAAAAATGTGCGCATCTATCATAATCCTTTACCTTTAGAAGAGTATTAGATAAGACTTTAGGTCGTTCTCTTCCTGTTTTCGTGTTATAAGCTTAAGTATAAACCAGTTGCCTTTAAAGACAATAATTTGCTTTCGATTTAAATTTTTCTATATGTATAAACAAATGTTTGTCTAAAAGCATCTTGCTATATGTTGCTAGAAACGTGGTCTAATAGAAGGAAGCGATCCGTCGATCGGCAGTCATTGCCTTCGATTAAAATTATGCATTGGTGCTTTTGTTATAGATTGTTGATATAAATATGTTATAATCTGCTTTTAGAAGTTCACGAAACATTCATTTAAGAAATAAATAAATTTTAAGAATGTTGGTTCTAATTATTAAATCAATTGTTTTCTTCTCATATCAAATATTTAAATAACAGTAAAATTTTTCGCTAATGTGATGTGGTTAAATAAAGCATTAAAGTTATATTATTTTTATCGGCTATTATCGATAAGTAGACGATATAAAAACTAATGATTACGTTCAGTTAAGGAAATTTTCAACATCACGTATCTTAAATCACTTTTATTTAAAAAAGTATATATATTATTTATTTTAATTTCAAGGTTAGACCACAAAAAAATCGTCTCATACTGTAAGAATTTATGGATTTTAAACAACTCTCCAGTGTTGTTAATCATGCAATCTTTTTAATGACACTTTCAATCAAAACATCATCTGTATAGCAATACAGAAAATATTCAGTCATTTCGCAAATATACAACAAAATTCAGTTAAATTATTGCTTGATTAGTTGTTCCAAACTCTATTACAGGATATAAGTCTACATTGTTTCGGTTAAACATTGAGAGACAACCAATTGACGACTTTTGGAAATGCCAATATTTGAGTATGTGTAAAATCCATAGGGGGCTGGAAAGCCATGAATGTATACAGCGGCGCTCGCAGTATTGCCTTGAGGCGAGATTTGGATGCTTTGTCCATATTCTACGAAGAACGAAGCGCTGCTAATCTTAAGAAACAGTTTAAGCTGAGTAAGACAGCTTGTCCTGGACTAAGTTTCCTCATTCATGGATTAATTCTTCTTGATTGCGAGCACTTTGTGATTGATTTTTTGGCAAAGCCAAAAAACTTGAAATGTGAAAGGCGCGACATTATCTTACAGATCGGAGCACGCCTTCCACAGAACTATATCATACGAAACTCGCGGATAATGGGCAAGTGGGGCCCAGAAGAAAACTCCTCAAATTTACCTTTTCAACTCAAACGTGGTAAAACTTTTTGGATGCAGGTGCTGCTGACAGACTGCTCGTTTTTCATTTCGGTAAATGGCTTTCATTTCGCGACGTATAATTACCGAATGCCTTATAAGTGGATAAGCGGAGTTGATGTGCGCGGAGATGTCTCTGACATTGTCATAGACATCTTCCATGTTACGGAATATCCAATTCGCGTTAGCCGTAGTTTGCCGAACGATTTGCCATTTATCAATGATTTTTCAAGAGAACTTTTGCTTCAGAGCAGTCAAAAAAAGCCGAATAAGTTACAAATAATTAAAACTCCAGCTCAATTAGTCGATCGTCCTATTGCTAAAGCTTTGATCATACCATTCTACGGGCGAATGCTAGATGATGAAAAACTAATTGATGGTCGTATGATGCGCATCGAAGGTCGCGTTCGACTAATGCCACAAAGTTTTTGTGTAACCTTACAGTGCGGGCAGAACATTTGGCCACACCCAACCATATCATTGCTATTTAGTCCTAATTTCCTACGGAGCAGTCGCACCAAGGTGGGGAAGGCCATAATAACAAGGAGCGCCTATATAAACGGTAAAGAGGTAAATCGTGAAATCTCACGTCTCCACACATATTTGGGACCGGGAAAAGCATTTGTTCTTATAATCGCCTGTCGGAAGAACTGCTATGAACTATTTGTCAACGGGCACTCGATTCTGACTTTCAAGCATCAGATGAATCCCGCTGATATTGATATGGTTAACATCAGAGGTGACGTGAAGCTCTGGAATGTTGTCACCGAGGTCGGCACGCTTCCGGGGCGGGTCCGCCGTACGTACATATATATATTTTATATTAATTTTTAATCGACTAATTGATTTACCTACAGAACGTGCGATTCTCAGCTCGGCTACCAAAGCGAAATAAGTACAAGATTATACAAAAGGATGCATGCCTAACAAAAAGTAGTATGCCTTAACTAAAACTATAAATTAAAATTATTATCGTCAGCTGAAAGAAATTCAAGTTTTATTGTAGAGTTCAATATTGTTCAATAGTAAAATTGTTCGTATGGCTGTTGATTCTTTGGTTTTTGAGTTACCCACCTGGTGTAGCGAATAGATGGCAGACGCAATTTATAATTTCATCTTTAGCAAACATTCCTACTACAGCATTTCTGCAATTAAAATGGCAACTAGCAAATGGCAAATGGTAAATGGCACCGCGCACTTTAAGCAGGTCTGGTTCAACTGCAGGGCGCTTCTACTCATAAATGTCTACGTGCTGTCAAGTCGACCGCAGCCCATAATAAGAACGCAGGTGGACTGTCGTAGAGGTATTCTTCAATTGATTATTAAAAATGATAATCGATTAAGGACGCCTCCTGCCAGTTTTCGCTGCTGTGTCTGTGGGCCCGCTGCGCTCAACTGACGTTTATGTCTGCATGTGTTGAGCAAGACAGTTGACATTGTTTAGGCATTTGCAGCAAAAAGCGGTATCACAATGAGCAGTCCCAAAACGTCGCAGAAGACGGCAAATATTTCCCAAGGTTACCAAAGGAAGTCTGTTTGATATAGCGCAAAAAAAAAACTTAATATTATTTATGGTTCAAGTTCGAACGTGCAACGCATTTTTTATCTGTTTTGGTAATGAAGTGGATCATTGTCAGTCCAGCTACTGGATGCAACTGACTGATTGTTTTCGGCGTGGTTGAATATGCATCAAAGATACTATATCTTGTTGCCATGTATACCATATAAGTTATCTATTTCCTGCTCTCTTCCCTAGCTTGACTAATATTCATAATTGCCGCGCGTAAAGTACATTCGATGAAAGATTTGATTACATTGCTAATATGGCTTCGATACGTTAAGGATCACATAGCTTCCACTTTTTGTATAACTGATACATTTTAATATTCTCAATACCGAGTGCATCGAGCGAATGCGCCTCGATTGACAGCGGCTCGGTCGACAGGTAGGTTTGCTGACGGCTCCAATTTTTTGTAATTAATCAAATTCAGAATTAATTATGCGTTCATGGTTAGCGGCGGTCGAAAAATGTTCGCTTTACCGCTTCCTCTGCAATTAAAATGTCGTCGCGCCAAAAAAAATAAATGCCAAAATGCTTCCTATGTAAGTATCCTTTGATGATCGACCCGATCTTCTTTCAATTAATGCATGTTTCGCCTTCCAAGTATTGGCTCTCCAGTAGCTGAAGAGGCGTTGTTTTTTTTTTTTTTTTTTTTTTTTTTTTTTTTTTTTTTTATGATCATATTAATTATTAATTTCATATATTTTTTTCAACTTCTGAACAAAATGGTCCACGACGCCGTCTGATAACTGTTGCTGATCCGATTTCGCATTTTACGCATAACTTAGTCATCCCAGTAATTTGTCACCATTGATGGCATTATTAGCTGCATTTGTGATGACTCACTTAATGAATCTATTATGATTCTTTTTAGCGTTGCGGAAACGGTACAATTTTCGTAGGTGTTGGGAAAAATGCTAATAACTGATAGAAGAGTTTCAAATGGGGTGCATTAATGCAACCCAATTAATTCGAGTAAGCGTTGGAGTCGACATTGTGATTAAATAACCAGCGACTAGCCAGACAGATACGAAAGTCAGTCGGTGTTACCAATATTTGCAGCATGTATCTTATCAATATTCCATCTGTGCTCGTCCGTCTCACTGAAGCGCGGAACAAGACAGCGCGGCATGGGAAGCTCGGGAAAGATTCTAAATAAAACCTCAATTGACGCTCTTTGCCACTGCAGCAGCAGATGCTTCTGTCAATTGTTTGAAATGGTCAACGGAATGCGACTTGTTTCCCATATAACGCAACATCACAGTCTTAAATAATAGCCGCTCTCCGACCAAATTACAAAAAAAAAAAATAAAATAAAATAAAATAAAAATAAAAACAAGTAAGAAAGCTCTAGTCGAGACTGCTCGACTACGAGATCCCCTGAACCCTTGGAGCAATAGATATTTCAATACTTTTTCGCGACTTTCAGCTTACACAAGAAACACGCACACACACACACACACACACATACGCAAACACAGGCATACATACACACACACGCATACAGACACACATACACACACACACGCATACATACACAAACCCATACCCACCCACACACATACACACACACATACACAAACACATACACACACAAGCAACCACGCATAAACACGCATGGGCTGCAGTGTGCGCTTACTATGAGAACTTAATTGTTAAATAACTTTTTTTATGGACATAAGATCTTCATGAAACTTTTAGATTATGATTATAACATGAATATGCATGTAATTGCCAAAGCACAAGTCTCTAGTATTTGAAATACGCTTTTTACAAAAGTGAGGGTGAGGGGGTGAATTTAGAGGTGGGGGGTAAATTTTAACAAAAACCGAAATTGTATAAATTGCATATAAGCATACATTAAAAATTTGGAGACTCTAGCAATAAAGGTGTAGAAGATATAATTTTATAACTGGGTTTCGATAAGGTTTTTTATCGATAAAAAAAGATCGAGATGAGTTATCGATTTTTAATGATAAACTTGATATGCGCGCTGTAATTACGGACATTTTAAAAAAAATTTGAAGTCTCTAGCTCTTATACCTTCTGAAATCGACGCGTTCATACATACGGACAGACGGACAGACGGACAGACGGACGGACGGACAGACGGACAGACGGACAGACAGACGGACAGGGCCAAATCAACTCAGCTCGTCGCCCTGATCAAGAATGTATATACTTTGTGGGGTCTGCCACGCCTCCTTCTCCCTGTTACATACATTTCAACAAAACCATTATACCCTGATTTCCCATTGAAAATGGGTTCAGGGTATAATAAACATTGAATACTGTTTGCGGCATAGGCGCGCAGATATTTGAGAAAGAAGCAACAGCTATACCCATTTTGGAGGTACTTTTTGTGTCTTGGCTTGCGAGTGCCTGCTTTTCCTCTGGACTCAACGTTGTCCGTTGCTTTAATCATACTGAGTGGATTTGAAGCACTGCCAATATGTCCAAGGACCTATGTGACATGGCTGACCTAAGTAAGTCATTGAATAGTAGTACAAATAGCAGGCTAATCCTCTGCATTTTAATATTTACATGAATACATGTAAATATTCAGTCAAAAAGATAATCTCTGTACCGAACTATCATAATGAGACACAAAGTACAGATAACTATATCCACCAAAGAATTCTTGGTTTGGGACCAAAAATATGATTTATGTTAACTAGAGAATAGATTTATCGAGGTGACTATTTAACAACCACCAAAAGTGTTTCACAATTAGACTATAAGGTTTTGTGTTTTATAATCTTTATTTTGGCCAGAATATTATTAAAGTGTAGTAGGTTAATAAACTGAGAAAAATATAATATAATTGAGAGTCATGTCGGACTGTCACTCATAAATCAGATTTGCTGTCTCTCACTTTAGAGCAAAGCGTTTTCATGTTCTTCATGAGTGGATAGAAGTGCTTTATATAAAATTTACTAATAATTTAATGATAAACTGACTATGTAGACTGAGACAGAATAGTTAGAACAGAGTATCCAACGGTCGAAAGGTCCTCTGCAGTTTGATAGTCACCTTACTTGTTTTCTGGTGCTTCGATCCACCAACATTAAAACAGTATAAAAGCGTGCCGCTTCTAGAAGCAAACATAAGCTACTGCTGCTGATGGTGGTGCTGGTGCTGATGCTGTTGAAGCTGCCTTTTTGTGTAAGCGATAAATTCACAACGCGGTCTGAAACTCGTTCTCTGCCGCAAACTGGAAGTCTGATCCTGCAAGGTTCCAAATTCATGTGTGTGTGGGTCGAAGGGACCGACAGCGTCGACTGGTGCTTGAGCTCCCGGTTTCTCGGAATATCGTTCGAGATCAATCTTTCACTCTTCTGATTGCATATTTTTATATGGTAGTTGGGCACATCACTCGCATCCTTTTTCGGCGTTTCGCCGCCAGCAACTAGTTGATGTTTCTCTGCTTTTCTGTATCACGTGCTCCTTCTCTTATACCCTTTACTAAATTTGATAAGGTTATATTCAATGTGAGTATAGCATATGAAGACCTAATAGTACGGACTATGATGTGTGGATGGTTTTCTAAAATATATATCTCTCTATAGTAAACATAATATTATTATAATATTGAGTCTATTGGGTATCTTTAAGTTGAAAAGATTCAATTAGAACAGAATAACTTTAGATTCCTGTTTACAATAAAACAAAAATCGCAAAGATTTAAGTACGACAACATTGTTTTATTGATTTAATGCTGTTTACTTTGCACATCAATTTTTATCCGCTATTCTTAGTCTCAGATCGCATTCCATTTGCTCAAGGTATACCCAGCCTATGTGTGTCAAGTTAACAACAGTATCAAACAAAAAAAGAAAATCTTAGGGCTCTCATGACATGTAATTATATTTCATACGCATATTACCACATGGGGGAAGACACACCGGAGGCCTGACTTAAGCTACGACACATTGCGTGGACACACCGAAACCAGGCGCCAATAGGCTGCGAATGTACATATTTTACGCTGCAACTAGGAGTCCATTTGGAGCTGCCTGACACGGACAATAGCAACTGGTCACAGCTGGCACCAGCGCAGACGTGTAAATTATGGCCGATGATAATCATCTCGTGACTCGCCTGGACATACATTTTGCACTGTGTGGATGGATTCTTAATCCACGTTGCGATTGAGGGCTCCGGCATGGTGCACTTATCTACACAGTATACGTTCTAGTGGACAAGACAGCCAGGTGTTGCCCTTGCACAATTAGCAGTCTTCGCGTCGTCTGGGTCTGGCGGTGACTGTTTAGCAGTTTGATGGCTAGCAATTCGTAAAGTTGTTGGCATAAGCAAGGACGCCAGTGCGTTCTGATAAATGCTTCATATGTATACCAATATAAATATATAATTTGCAAAGTATACATATGCGTATATAAAAGATTAGTTAACTGAATGAAAGTGAACATAGTCTCAAAGTACAAAAGTATCTTGGCTACAATCCCATTAAAAATGTATTCACAGCCAATTGTATTGAAGTTATGTCGTTATCTCTTTGTCTCTAATTCTATTATTATTAAAAATTGTGTCCCATGTAAAGCGCAGCATGCTTCTTATTACTTATTACTTTTATTGTTATAATTCCCCCTAGTTCTTTTCTAGAAGTGTAGTTCATTTAAATTATCGATATTGGCGCCAACCATCATTCACACGTTTCACTAGAAAACTGACGACAAGCGACGGAAAGCGTAGACAAGCCGTCAGCTGGTGGCGTCTGCTTTGTCAGGGCCCTTGCCTGCCTCAGCCATGTACAAATCAAAAATTGAACTTTTGCAAATTGAAATACGCCCAAGGAAAAGAAATCGTTAGTTAACTTCAGGTCACTATGTGTTAATTAAGCCAAATGGGTTTTATTTACTCTACTCTAGGTGCCTCCTGATGCAGTGCTGAAATCTCTTACCCCAATAGCTACTGGATCACATTTCGCACAAACGTTTACTTTGTAGACCTATCATCCCTAACCTAGTCATCATAAGTTTCTATAGATGCCTTACAGTAAGGTAGTAACTTATATTTTTGAATATCATATACGTATAATGGTAAACTCTAATGTACGTAGCAGAAGATGCCCTAATTCGAGGTTGACTTGGTCAACAATTGGTTAGGGACGACTCATTCTGTTGGCCGAAGTCCATTCTATACCCTTCACTCGTTAAACGGATCCTAAAGTACAGAATATTGTATGTAGAGTGCTAGTAATGCACATAATAAATACATATAATGTACTTTAGATAGAAACTAATTTCAAGCTAAACCAAATCGATTAACAGAATTTGAGTGAATTCAACGACCTAGTTTAAGCTATACAAACCGAGTGGTTCAATGGTCAGATTCGTGGCATAGGGTAGTAACGAGTCGATAGTGACTGTAAGAGTAATCTCATTTGTTTTATTTTAGGAACCTCACTTGTGCATTGCTCGCGGGCGCCAACGGTTCGTGCGTTCCGATGCACAGAGCCAATTCTGTCCCCACCGCTGTCTAGCCCCTGCCCAGACTGTTTTGACTTGGCGTGCAATTTAGCGTCAGTATGCAAATAATTTGCTTTTGCGTTGTTTTTAGCTAAGCGACGCCAGCTGTTGGCTCTCCATATATTCGCGTTTGTGTTTATGTTCATACATACATACATATGTGGATGTATATGTGCATGTATCTTACGCGTATATATTCATCTGCAACTGCATTTTATTTGTATGTTGCATTTTAAAAGAAACAAAATAAATACATTCTGTTTAAAATTTAATAAGTTAACAACCTTTACTTAATGATTTTTAATACAAACGACAAACTGATTGTAACTTCTATGGCAACAAGAAAATCCACAACAATAACGATAAATAAAATCTCACGTTTATGACTACCACCATGTGATATCGTCATCATCGTCATCATCATCATCTTCGGATGGAGGAAAAATAAGCCGTAAACACATGGAAGAATCAGCGCTAAATGTTGTTACTTGTAGTAGCTTTAAATAGAACAATCAACAATGGATCTATTTTTAATCCAGATTTTGCTAATATTTGCGCGAAACTGTCTCGACTATAACTACCTGCTAGACCGACTTTAACCGCAACATGTGATCCCACATTCTAACTCGTTGTTTCAACTGTTTGCCCAAATGCTAATTTTTAGAGTTGACAGTGAAATCACTGTAAGCATTTTAACGGTTTCTGGACTATTCATTTTGGTACTTCTACTGGAAATACTCCCATAACAGGAACTCACGGTTAAGTGCAGACTTTAATGTGAAAACAAGATTTATTAATATAAATAAGAAGCGCCGCTCGAATACCATTTTATCATGCACGATTGTTTCATTTTTGAGTTCTCTGACCGCATGCCCTTTTTTGCCATTTGCCGAACCATCGGAATATTAATTAGATTTAACATATTTTAAATGCAAGCTCTGCTTCCCTAATTTCTGATGTCTTTTGCTGATTGCTACAAAATGCGTGCAAGTATTTAAAGCCTGACAGAAGTGCAATTAACTAAAGATCACTAATGACCTCAACTCATCAAACAGAAATTTGTTGATGATAACGATTCGAGTCATGACATAAATTCTTGGTCTCTTTGCCTGGTCTAGATGGTTTTCGAGAATATTAATTTACGTCGTAACAAATAGAATTTGAATTTTAAACTCAAAATGATAATGTATATGATTATTAAATGAAAGTGACTATAAACAAGCACTCGCGGAAATTGCAGGCACTGCATTGCACCACCTCAAAGGCCTGCATATTTAATTGTTTAGATCTAGAAACCCGCGGTTGTTAACCGGTTTTTTTTATGAATTACAAGCTGATGTAATTCAAACTTGCTATTGCACACTAGGTCAAGTATATGCTTGAGTAAGGCAGATAAACTGAATCTCTTTAATAATTAATGTTCCACTAGTGCACATGCACCAACTAAGGGTGGTGTGTGGTGTCATAACGCCTTGCTCGCTCATAAGAGATAAGGTAACAATATCTGAGTAGTACTTTTGTGGATGATAACAGGTCGCTCGCTGGCTCGCTCTAGCGTCCCAAAACAGCTTATGGGAACTTGGTACAATTGAACCCATCTAATGCCGTTCGATGTGCACCTGTTGCTCTAACTGTCGCCGTCCCTTATCCCCTCTCAACTCTCTTCCATTATTCGATCATTTTGAGGTCCGATAAGATTAATAAATGTATAAAAATATAAAACCCCTATATGTCTGTATATGTTTGAATCGAATTTTGTTTTAGGTGCTCACGCACTAAGGTGAGTAATGGGTCAGTCCCAACCACATGCAAACACATACATTTCATTTAATTTGACAGTCAATTTTTGTATTTCAGCTTTCTGCTTTTATGGCACAATACATTCTTGATTTTCTCCACTATTATAAATTGAGATTATCGGTTATGCGTAGACTTTTATTCACATATAGATCAATTCAAAATTCTACTTTTTTTTTCCATTTGCAACTTCTTATTTAATATACCAAATACAAAATAGTCCAATTTTTGCTTGCGTAATGTAATGGAACCTTTTTGATTTTTATTTTTGACAATTATTGGCAATCATTGTCCGAAATTCTTTTCATTTCAATTCACATTACATTTATTGTCTTTTAGAGTTTTTAATTAATATTTTACTGTTTGTACTACGGAACATGTTTTGGCCTTCATTATTATATACATATATTGTTGTATTACAAGCGGGTCTAAAATAAGATCACATTGCTGGTTTTATATTCTACAAATATCTTTTGTATCTCGTTTTATGTACAGATCAAATATGCATGTACATATGTATGCATATAAACATACGCATATTAAATTCTCGCCTCCCTCTACTAATCTAGCTTATTTCAACTTATCGAAAAGCTTAAAAACTTTATAAAGCTGATTTGGTTAAATGTGACTTCAGTTTTGCTTGAATTGTGCAGTATCCCAATGGAAACAATTACCAGCACAGGAACTATTAGGACGACACTTATAAAACTTTCAAGTTATTAATAAGTCACATCAAAGTCTTTCCAAAATTTGTAATTCTGCTACTTTATTCTTCCTTTTTCCGCTTTACCTTTCCCTCCGTTTGAATAGTGGAATTTATCGCCTCGATACAATCAGCAATAGTTGGCTCTGATTGGTCTGAGCTATAGTCTTTGTCAGCCAGACGACTTAGCGTTAGTATGTAGGAACAGGCCACACGCAATACAGATAGCTTCGATAACTTCTGGGAGCTCGCATATGCTGGTACGGCACGGCGTAATGTTTCATAAGCAGCGGAGATCGTATGAACTCGGGTGCGTTCACGGGCGTTTGCCTCAATTCTGCGCTCTCGAGTCATATTTTTATAGTTCCGCTGCTGCGGCCTTGATAGGGAACTATTGTGATGATCCTTAAATGAGTACTCCTCCTCGATGGTGTGCTCCTCTAGGGATTCGGTGGACGCAAGGGGTGCTTCTTTGTTGGTCTGATGCGCCTGCTTTTCACTTGATTCGTCCGATTGGGGTTGCCTGGCTATTAGCGCTAACGGTTCTTCTTGTTCTGGCTGCGTTGGGAAGGCTGCGAATGCACGATGTAGCGTTGTCACACCTGGATGACGCATGAAAATGTGCGCAGGATTAGGTAACATTTCACGTGGCAGCACCTGGACGGAGGCAGAGTCCCATACATGTGCCGGAGGCACGTGTGTGTGGCTGATGTGTGATGGTGACTGAAGAGCTGGCGGCGTCAGCATTACGGCCGAATCAACTGAAGAAGAATAGCGTATTCGTTTCTTCAGTGGACCCGAGGGTGCTACGGTTGAGCCATGGGTTAGCGATGAACAACAATTTCTCATGGTCGATGTCGGCTCCACAACTTTCGAGGGCTCCATACTCTTCCGTTTATTGCGGACCATCACAACAGGAGTTTCTTGGGCCCTGTCACATTGCGACGGATGCTCTAGCGGCAAATCGTCACCGCCTTCGCTTTCTGAACTAGCAGAACAGAAGCCCGCATCACGATCATTGGAGCTAGGTGAATCTAAAAGTAATAAATACACTTTAATAATAGTTTTATAGGTTTACTGCCACAGTTAATATTAGTAAGTACCAACTAATCTTGGTCTAATATTTTTAAGCAATATTTCTAATATTCGTAAAAGCGTTGCCGCTATCAACGTAACGGTTGTATTAAACAGAGACTTGCTTTATTTATTCGGCATCATGATAAGTTTTTGTTTGTCATTCATCTCACATTCTATGATCTCTGTGAGGTTTCACAATACTCAATATGATAATCCAACCTATGCTTCATTTATTTACACTGATAACAGTATATAATTTAGTACTTAGTAAAAGCTAAGCAAAAATTAATAAAACTGAATAACATATTTAAATGCAGTTTGTTATAAAAATGCTGGCCTGTCTGCAGTAATACTCCGTGGGTAATTTCTGAAAACGCAAGCAACTGTGTCATATTTCAGACGATCAGACAAGCGGGTAAAAATAAATAAAGCCCCAAAAATTTAAATTCAAGTTATTCATCGCAAACGAAAATAAAACCAGTTTTCTCCAATTTGATCGGTGTACCTACCATTGACCTCCACAGTGAATTTGGCAATTTTAGGCCCAGTTTTCGCATTTTTTGAGCGACTTAAGAAGTATGCAATTTCAACTTTAATTTAAAACATCTATTAAATACGGTTCAATAACATTTAAAGACAACTTTTGGAGTTTCAGTATAATTAGTTAGTTAGAGGCTGACTCACAGGCTTAGCTGTTGAACTGAAATCAAATGAGTTTAAATCATAAATAGATTTATTGCTTTTCATAGATTTTTTAAGTTCCGATTTCACACTTTGTGTGTCTTAACTTCAGCAACCGAACGCACAGACACATGTGACTGTTTTTATTTCTCTTTTTGTGCATGTTGACACAACTATTTATAACCGCATTTTGCTATCTTTGCTAATTTTAGACCAGAAAGCGACAGAGTGAATTTCAAGAGACTGCAGCGACAGGCTGTACAAATAACAGTAGTTAACGGAGTCATTTATATACACATTCATGTTCCCTGTAGTTATATAAACAAATGCTAAGCTAAGCGACGCGTCGGCGTCTAGGTCAAAACACCTGTATAAAAGTAGTTCTACAAGTTAATATAATTAAGAATACATACGATAATTGGATAATGTTGTATTGTCTAATCTTTATTTCTTCATACATTCTACATAACGTCTTATGAAGACGACATGCATTCAACAATTACTGCCAACACGCCCACAAATATTGCATACATACAGCAAACAAAGAGCAAGCAATCGCAAAATTCTGCCCGAAGGTAGTGTATTGTACCATATTTTATTCACTTAGGACATTTAAAGATTGTTTGATATATATCCGACGTGTTTTTTTACCACTATCCATGTCTTCCGATTAGCGCTAAATAAAATGGAGCAGTTTAGATATAATTGGCCTTTTTCCCTAAGAATGAATGACTGCAACTTAAACCTATTTTAAAAAGACACATTTTAAATGTATAGGACTGTTGAAAACTGTGTTCTCATGCTAAATGTCAGGCAGAGGTTATCAGACAGAGTCTACTCTGCACTGGCTGCTTGTTAGACTGCTGTCAGGGTTCCGTGTGTGGGAAGCGTGCTCTTATCAGCAGAGGTCTACGCGCAAAGTGTAGGTATATAGAGGATGATCTGTGTTTGTTATAGTAACATGACGAGTCATTTTCATGAATGAAACAAAATAGAATTATAAGTTCACGGTAAATTAAGGTATGTTTATACGTACTTAAATTTAAATTAAGTGAATCGCTATACAGCTCATCAAGTTCAATATCTTCGTACATTATTTAATTATTTTCTAATAATGGGTATTGAATACATTCACAACTTATGTTAATTAGGCTTGAGTGCCTAATTGAAAATTATTGCAGAGAGTAACACAGTTGCCGTGTCCGTGTTAAATTGATCATTTTAAAACAAAATGTCATTGCTTTGAAAAGTTTGTGATAAAAATAAATGCCATAAATGCAAAACAAAAGGATAGTTACTGCTGTGCGAATCGGATTAATTGAAAAAAAAAAAACGTTCAAACATATCTGAGAGGCTGACAGAACTGCACCGTCGCGACGCGTCACGGCAGCCAACCAACCAGCCAGCCAACATTGTACCCCACTCTGTGTGGACCTAAGGGGGACAAGGCGTCCCAAGGCGACGGACAACTGTACCCCAAAACTAAATGTGATTGCCAAACGGCGCCCCTTTTGGTTGGCGCCGCCGATTTCAGTGCTGCTCTTTCGTCTGGTTCTGGCAAATAACCTAACGCAAAAATATCAGAAGAGTAAAGCGAGAGTGATTATTCCTCTTAGAAGAAATTTTAAAAGGAAAATATGATTTTATTGGAGTTGTGCTAGACAAATCGAAGCGCTCCGTTGCGTTCATTCTATATAAAATTTAGTTCGATATTTTGACTTCTTAACTTAATACACATCACTTGGATAGAAATTATTTACAGTTGCTACATGATCCGTGTTTATTAGCTCGCCATATAAATATGTGTGAAAACTTGAGCAATATCGGTATTGGTACTGAATTATATGAACTAAAACAATATTTTAACAGCTGTTGTTAGTTATTAGTGGAAACACAAGTAATTTTGTTTTTAATATTTATACTCAAAGTGTGTTTTGTTTGCTGTTTCCGTATATATATATATACGTCGATAGCATTACAGTTGTATGTACATAAGTA
This sequence comes from Drosophila mojavensis, assembly GCF_018153725.1. Taxonomy (NCBI): domain Eukaryota; kingdom Metazoa; phylum Arthropoda; class Insecta; order Diptera; family Drosophilidae; genus Drosophila; species Drosophila mojavensis. Next base: position 94,880 of record NW_025318858.1, on the reverse strand, counting down.
TGCATTTGGTCAAGTATCGGTATCTCACCTTTTTTTTTGATAATGGCTTCAAGCTCCGCTGCATTCAATTGCATATATAATTTGTCTGCTTTGACTTCCATATTGTGGATAAATTTATTGGTATTTTAAAAAAATAAAATTTTTAACTGAACGCGTAATCCACAGAACGGAGTTGAACAATTGTGTTTTTCAATATTTCATTTGAAATATTTATACACTGGAAAAGTATAAGATCCAAATAACACCTTAAAAATATCGAATATCTATCATTTATATATAATTATCAATGCAGCAATTGGTGGTAAATCACACAATAAATAAAGCTTTTCAAGAATTTATATATCTCATAGGTATTAATGTTGTTTGTTGCTCACAATATTATTTTTTGTGTTTTATGCACTTGTACACTTTTTAAATTATTCTCGCTTTTGACCGCGTTCTCTCAGAACACGTCCGACAGTCAGCAATACAGTACATCTAATAACCACGGGAGTATATTTCGGTATCGAGAGGCCCAAACACGCTCGCTTCATACTAAAAACAACACGCGCTCGAACCGGTTGCGTTGCAATTGGAGGTGAACACGTGACAAACTGTTCAGCGCGATTGTATGAAATATATGATATGTGTATCCGATTGTTTTCAACATATTTGTATCTTCCCTGCAGTATGCCTAGCAGTTACTTATAGCTTATATGAAGTCCCTATAAAATATGTTAAAACTAGAAACATTTAATTTTATTACCCAGTTATATTTTTCCGTAAATACTTTGAAATTTTTCAATAGGTTACTCATTTACATTCACAACTCAACTTTTGTGATTTTAAGATAAAGACCAATGTATATCTGTATGTATGTATGTATGTATGATATATAATATTTTTATATCGAATTTAAATATTAGAATATAATTCTAAAAGGATACGAAAATTGCCCTTTGTTTGCTTTATCATACAAATTGAGTTTTATTCATTTTAATGATTTACCACAATAGAACTATATTGCTGACCTAAATCGTCCACTAAAAATACCGTTATTAAATAGCTCCGTGACACGGCTCTAGTTAAATATAGGCATTTAGATTATAACTTTTCATATTCCAACTCAGCCGTCAAACATGTTCGATGCAACGACCTCTCGTTGTTTTTTTTTTATGAATGAAACATGACGGAAAGATACATATTTATTAAAATGTTTTTGTCATTGAAAAAATGTTTTTTTGTACATTTGATTGAAAATCAAATATAATAAAAATTATATTATTTTTAAGTTGTAGCACAACTAAATATTACCTAAAAGATCGCAAAATAAATTGAGCGAAAAATTACAAATCATTTAAGTCGGCAAATAAATTGAATGATCATAAATACAGAATACCCGAGCTCTAAAATAAAATTTCACCTACAACAGTATATGCAAAATATAATATTAACAATTAGCCTTTTTCGATTGTATAAATACATACATACATATTTGCTTCTTGACAACAAACAGCATTTCGTGGTATAAATGTGGATATGTACGTATGCACACATACATACATATTGTCTCGAGTATTTTCGTAGTCGTGAAATAAAATTCGAGTTGTATGCTTGTCTGCTGCTGCTGCGGTGGCGCCAGTTGTGTCATATTTTCAACTGACTTTTGAATTGCAGCATCTGCGAAGGGACTTTGCCACTGGGACTGACAGACATAGGCACAACTGGCATAACGTCTGGCCTCTGGGCTCACTTTGTTTTGTGGCTGCTGATGATGATGATGCCACATGCAAACGAGTTGTTACTGAAGCGACTTTTGCGCCAGTCGTCGGGTTGTCATCGTAGTTGGCGTTGTTGCTTTCTGCTGATACTACGCATCTGAGTTCAGTATGCAATAGGCGGCATTCTTTAAACAGATTGAATTGTGCGGATTTCTGCGGCATAAGCTGCACAGCCTTAGTCCGACCCCAAACTCAACTTGATTGACCGGCCGACCGTTGCAATAATGCGGGCACATTGTGTGCTTAGTGTGAAGTGAATTATAATGAGTCAGTGGTGCGGATGCTGCGACTATGGATACTGCCTCTTGAATAGCCAGTCAGTTTTAACGCCGCCATGTGGAATTCCACACAATTGGTCATTTCCCCACTTCTTTACAACAGTTTTGCAACTTTTGCAACACAGACGGCGCATCAACAGCAGCTTGGGTAGCCACCGTGTGCTGTTTACATAAATCTCAGGCGGTGGCAATGGCGGCTCGACTCTCAATTTTTATCAAGATGGCTGTAAAAGCGTTTGTATTTGGTCGTGAAGCAGAGGATTCTCCACACAGCCAGTCGCAGAGTCTGTGCGCCCAACTCTATGATGCCTATAACGTTCGCAGTTTGCAGAGAGGAGGCTACACTGCAGTGTGGGGCCGGGCCACACGGACTGCCCACGCGGCAGCTATTTGAGTCAGCGGTGATAAGTGTGAGGTTCGTGCTGTCACTCCCAGTGCGCCCGGAAAACAGTTCAGTTTTTTTTATACAGAGAGTCAAACTCGCAGTTGGTGGCAAACGCCTCATGCATATGCTGAAATGGAGATGCAACTACAAATGAGAGCTATGCGGTGGGTATAATGCACACTCTTTATTTGTTTTCAAAAAAGCGAGGAGACCTTGCTACTGTTAAAGTGTCGTAAGTATTTACCGAGCTGAATACTGCATATCTCGATTGCGCACCCGCATCTGATAGCTTGCTAGGTTCCATATCAAACAGCTGGATAATGTACATCACGTGGGCATCGAATAACATAATAGATCGACATTGGCAGTTAAACAGACTCTTATGCTAAGATTATTTCATATGTTCTTATTTTTGTTCGTTTAGTGGCAGAGGAGAAACCAGTTAATGGCAGAAGATAAATAATTCTAGGAAAATGTTTATGTTTCACATAATCATGCCTTCTTAAGGAGCTCAAACTAGTGCAGCAGCAGTAAGCCAAAACTTCTGAAATAAGCTGCTAATAACGCTGAGACTTATTCTTGGTAGCTCCATCAGCTATTCTTTCCTATGAGCTCTCAGCAGATGTATTAAATTAAGGCTGTCGTACTTTGAACCCATACTTTTCATATTCCCTTGCATGTCAGTATATTTACCATACTTTTGATCACAGTTATAGGTCAGCTTATAGTCGACCATTCTCTTAACTCTCGTTTTTAATTTCTACAGCACGATATGACTGCTGGCTAACCTGTTTACCTGTTGCATTCGCCAGACGCTGAAGCAGACACAACCCGCACAGTCGTCAAAGCTGAGGGCACGGCGAAGCTTTTCAACTTATTCTTTTGTCAAGCTCCAAGTTCAAGGATATTGTGTACATGTCTCGCAAAGTCGTATATGTATGTGTGAACGTAATTCAATCGGCTCTTCTAGAAAATAAAATTTTTAACCCGGCTAGAATTACCAAGACATAATGTAATAGCTCCTGCATTGCATGGTTCTGCCAAGGGCAGATATAGTTTACAGAAAGTGCTATATAAATTATATACATATTTTAAATGATTATGCTATGGCGAATATTTCGATATTTAAAAATTTCTCCTTATTAAAGCCATTGAATTTTAATCCATTCGCAGTTCACTACCTGCCTGTGCCAGACGCAGTCGTAACTTATATTGTTTCGCCCGAGTCTCAAACACTAATTGCTTTTAGTCTGCCTAATATAATTACTGACGACTGTTTCCAAGTGTACCGGACCGACCAATTGATATTTTCCGGGTTTTACCCGGTCATGCAACTCAGAACTTAGAGCTCAGGTAAAAGTGACTTCTTAGAATTTCCATAATTAATTTGCACTTGTTTTCCTTTTGCTTTTCTAAATTGTGCACTTCTAATGACTTCGCGCACCTTTTTTCTGAAACGTTTATAGCTTTCAGTTTGGGACCTCATTTGTGCATGATATGCTACTGATACTGATACATAGGAGATATTCGACCATACTGGTCAACAGTTTTGCGTGCAAAACAATTGGTAGTATAAGTGTTGTGTCATATATGAAATTATATAGTAAATGAGCTAGCAATATTCTCATATGACATTGATGCTTATATTTCAAATTTGTATTATCTAAGCTTAAGCCACATACAAAATAGAATAGAAAAAAAAACTCAAATTTGGCGAGCGTTAAAAGTTGTTTTTTTTTTTTTTTTTTTATAAATTAAAACATATATCACATAAACAGCTCATTCCTGTGTATACAACTAACGGTTATACAAATACTGAGGGACATCAGGTGAGTATTTGAGCGGTAACAATGGCATTGACACGTTTATAATAAGTTACCCATTTTCAGCCGCTATCGTAATGTGCACATGTTTATGCGTGTGACGTCACAGAAGGGGAGTATGTGCTACGTGCAACATAGGCAACAGGCTGTGCAACAGCCTGGCAACGAACGAGCTCACGTGTCTTGACATTATCACAATATATACATATATAGCATCAACCTTAATGTTTTGAGCAGAGGATATCAAAATATTACGAACAAGATTATACTTAAATTTGAGAATATTGCTAATTTCCCAAATTGTAACTAAAGATGTATTAGTTTGATTCATTTCTAATAGTCAAAGAGGCCAATAATCAATTAAAATATTAAAAGAAGACATTTTAATCAATTTATAGTTTTAGTTTTTCTGTAAATCATCTCCAAGCAGTTTACCTCAGAGCACGAAGTATCCAATCAAACAAAGCTGTCCCCCTGCTGCAACTGCAACAAAGTGTTGTAGGAACATTAAACAGGTTGTAACAAACTGTTGTAGCCAACATTAAATAACCTGTAGCAACCTAGTGCAACATGTTTGAAGCGAGCGCTTTTAAAGAAGCATTTTAATATGACCAAGAAAAAAGTAAGCATTTTAATATGATATGAACAATAGTCTCTTAAGAATAATCCATTTAATCTGGTAAATAACTGTACAGATGTGACAAAAGATATATGTATTCAGCAAAATATGTAAACCCGAAAACTGTAGTATTCGCTTCAAATAAAGTATCAGAATGGGGAACACATATCTTGCCTAGAGACAGGATGGCGACAATATCATAATATACACTGAAATGTGTATGTGTTTGTAGTTGCTTATACCCAGCGTCAAGCTTGTGTATTCATACATATGTATGTACACAGGATGGTATGTGTGCGAGGACGGGAGCGACAAACAACACATGTCCGCGTACTGAGACCTTCAGGCGGCGTCAGCTTGACTCTTGCGATTTTTCATGGAAATTGCACAGTCGGCAACCGATGGCACATATGGTGACCATAACCAGAAAAGAAAGTCTACTTATACCTACGACCTTTCAGCATGCAAAATGTGTGCATTTTTTCAAGCGCTCTCAAGCAAGGGACCGCGCCCCGCAGCCTAACAGATTTTCTTTGTTTATAGGCTGATTGCGTGAGAACATTGTTGGGAAATTTTGGTGTCTTTTCGTCTGTTTGGAAAATGGATAAGTTCCATGTGTTAAGTTATTGACTTAGGTTTTCAAACTCATGTAAGTTTACCACGATATGCAAGACGAATCCTAATAGCCAATATCTGGCATATGGCCATATCATAACACAGTATGCCTCAATCAAATAATTAAATATATCAGACAGATTGGAAGCTTATATACGTGTGCATAAATTAGGGACAAGCAGAAGGTTCTCTGAACAACGTGACAGCCTCAAGCCAATTTCGAGGGCGAGATTGCCAATCAAATGCATGCAAACGTCTCGGTGCACAATTAGATACCAAAACTTACGCTATTAATGTCCAAAATTTGCAACCAATAGGTGGGTATAGCACAAACTTGTCTCGTGGAAGCTTGCTTGTCACGCAATATGCTGAAATAACCATATTCTCTTATAAGGCTAAAAGCAAGTTATTTCCCACGCTTTTAGAATGCAGAGCACCTTCAAGCATATTACGAGAGACGAAAGAGAAAGAGAAAAGGAGGCAAATGCTGTGCACTTTTCATTAACGACCTGCCGACTAACCTCCATCCTTTCTTATCGACTACTGTGTGCCTCCGAGTCAGATTTAAATTGCACAAGTAATACAGCAGCAAATGGTTAATATGAAAAACGAGATGGCTTTAGGCTTTGGGCGGCAGCTGCCACTAAACAAGTTTACTCCATGAAACACTCAAATAATTTGCAATGTGGATCTGGATCCGAGCGGTATACAATTCTAGTGCCCTTGCTAAAGTGTCTTATAGTTACCCATCAACAGCAAGTATTTGGTTAAAATAACTATAAAAATATACCTGCTTTCTATATATTTACGATACCTGTTGGTCCGTTCCTTTACTTCCTTATTTCGGCCATTGTCTGTGTCTTTTGTCCCTGTCATAAAATGACAATTGTTCAATTCTATTTTGTTGCAGAGATTGACAGGGATAACACACAAAGAACTACATACAGAAGATATTGGCTGGCGCCATACGCTCAGTAGGGAATCTCAGAAAGAGAAAGAGGAATAGTCTAAAAGGTCAAAGTTACAATGCTACTCGTCTTATGCATATCTTTCCGAATCTCACCAAATTTGGCGCCAAATGAGAAACTGTTTATGTGGCAGACGGCAGAATATCAAGTTAAGCAACCACCAGCAACCAGGCAAAGTGCAATCAAAAATTTAGCAAGCCTGAGCCAGATGCGTCATTGTGGCCGCGCCTCAATGTTGACACATGCCACAAAACGTATATGGCAGTCTGTTGACCAGTCCTTTGCCACTTGTCGTCGAGGCTACAACTGGTTTGAATTCTTAATTTGCGTGCTGGACGAGGCGAGGCTCACACATGTGTACCTTAGCCATTGTATGTCCACTCTTTTTTCTGTATGTAGAGGATGCGCTCTGCTCAGCTGGCCTATGTCCCCTTCAGATCGTGTCAATGGAAAGGTGCATAACAACTGCCCTTGTTAATATGCCGTTGGACACTCGGCATCGCCTTGCCTCAACTAATTGCCGAATGCGGTTAGACTTGTCAGGTGTTTTTAGAGAGGTCGTTCACTAAACCGATACTCTGGCAGTGGATCATCGTAATATACGTTATAAACGGATTACACAACACATATATGCTATTTATTCAAATGGAACTACAAAAAAAAAATTAAACAGAATGGTCATCTACGCCACATACACTTTCTATACATTTATTGGTTCGGTAGAATATATATTTATCCATTAGCCAGGTATATTATAATGAAATATTTGATATTTATTTTTACACAAAACAGCTTAAGCCTTTCACCTAAAAGATAACTGTATTATAAGTAGATATTAGCCCAATTATCGACATTTATTTATTTATTTTTTTTTTTTTTCAACATACTAAGTTTAGTTTGTCAGTTAATGAAATAACAATGCTTCCATTCCACTTTTATGCTTGTTATAAAGACCAGCCTCTTGTTTTTGAACATCTATTTTTTCGGTACTGTACTGTAATCACTGTAATAGCTAAACATAAAATAAGCGCACATCTGACAAAAAAAAACCTTCAATTAGAAACGAGCGCAATACAAAAGCTTTACAGCTGCGCAAATAAAATGTTTCTTGAAATTCGATCATCTACCATTTCCGATTTTACAACTATAAAAAAGTCAATAATCCAACTACTCATATGTAAGGTACCATCGTAAATTCAATTTAGGTCCGAAGTCTCTTTCTTCGCGATTCTCTGATATAGTGTGAGTAAATTACATAGATTACGTTTTCTATGAAAAATTTATTACAAAATAGAGGAAATACCCACGTTAAATAGTATAGTTTGAGAGTCCCCCATCTTCAAAATATTTCGCAGTAGATGAAGAGAAATATTAAAAAGAAAGTGATTTACAAATTATCCGCAATTTCTGTATATAATTCATAAATGTAATCAAAATTTCGCAACGATAATGTTTCTTTGCATTGTTAATGTTATTTTAATTTATTTTTCTGTCAAAAGAATCGTTTATTTAGCAACACGGTCAAGGGTCATTTACTTCTAAAAAAGATAAAATGAACCACATTACAGTTTATTTTAATTTGCATGCGCTTCCGGCAAAACGAATGTAGTTGTACCATAAGTTTTCACTTTCACCCACAGCTGGCAGCAGCTGAAGAGATTTTTTTAAGAAATGGAACACACCGCTCACATTCCCATTTCCTACAAGCTTCAACACGTCCCGATCATCACATTAGGAGCACGAGTGTCAGGGCGACAGTTGTGGTTTTAGTTCGTGGGTGTTGAAGAACTGCTGGGGTGAGTTATACATATGTATGTATATATATAAACATATGATTCTGTTCCGTATAAAATTATATATATGTATATATACTATATCTATATATGTTTATAAATATATATATGCGGAACAGAATCGTTCCTTTTTTATCAACAAGACATCCAGGGAGCTAAATTATTTTCATTAGCATACATCCATTAAGCAACAATAATTTGATGAAAGAATTATTCTAAACTAAGAAGTTAATCGCTACAGCTGGTTGTGTTAGTAATCAAACTATTTGCCTATTTATTTGTATGCATTCCTATGATTTTATACCAACTTATATCATTTTTTAATTATCCCATATTCCATATTTATAATAAGCTCCCGAAACCGAAATTGTGATAACGTTAATGTATTCGTAAACAATTTACATTACAAATTAATTGTCTCTTAATCTGTTTTAATGTGGTGCGAAAATATATAGTCGTCACGAATTTGTCGCGACTGCCTTGCTGCACAGCTTTTCTCTGCCGCTTCTTGTCTGCTGATGTGGTCGTCGACAAATTATGACAAACTGTGAGCAATAATTTTCCTCATATACACATACTCACAGACCGTGAGGGCTGTAGAGCTCCCACATTTTTTTATGCGCTTTTTTTACCCAGGGTTGCGCCTTATTGACCGTTAACGCTGAAGCGATTGGACTTTATCCATAAATTGTCACATCTTAAGTACCTGAAATGTACGTTTTTATTTTAAATCTACTTGTTCTTAACAAAAACAATTGAGGCGAGTTATTGGTAAATATAAAATCAATATGAATATCTCACAGAATAATTCGATTTTCTTAATGGAATGGTTGATATTAATAAGTTGTGTGTAATGTATTCTACGTTCGCAATCTAATAAAAGATATCCAAAACTAAATGGCGATGCCTGAAAGTTTTGAAAACAAAAATGTTAAATTATATTTTTCACACATTTTTCTAAAGCGCCAAATATATAATTATACATTTAAATCATATTACACCACAGTCTGGCAAACCATTCGAATCGCCCAGCCACCACAATTTATCGGTGAGCTATCGGGTAGCTCACTCTCAGCTCGATTGTTTTTTCATTTACTTTCAACCCATTGTTTGATTTTAATAGCTGGCGAAGTTTTTGCTATTCCTGTCTTTGTGAAAAAGTTTGCAAAAATGTCAACTGCCCAAAGGTCATTTGTGCAGAAAATGTCAAAGTAAGTTAAAACTGTGGACATAAGCGTCACTTTTAACAACCGCACCCTTTTAATTCAATGGACGGAATATTTAGTGGATGCGGGTGCCATTTACAGAGCCATATTCATATGTACCTTTTTTTTACAGACAACCGGCGGCTGATGTCCGCAAAAACATAAGTGTGCATATGCAATCTAAGACTACCAGCTGCACATCGATGTGCTCATCGACAGTAAGATTTCTAAATTTTGAAATTGTTTTTATGCAACATACTAAAAGTTACAAATATTTAGCTGTCCCTTACCGAACCGCTTGATTATGAGGAATTTCTTATTCAACACATGAACATTATTAACCGAGATCCGTTAAAACATATTTTGGATTTTCCACAAGGAGATGTATCAATCAAAACCATACCAAGAAAGATTCGCACAATAGATCACATTATACCTAATGAGAATATGTAAGCTTAAGAGCATTAAGTGAAATTTAGTATATAACTAATGTGTTTCAGATCTGAATTACCAAAACATGTACAGGAGAGCATTCGCTGTTACACACGTCCTTGGAAAGTTGTAGAATATGCACACCGCCATTACTCAAGTTCGTCTTGTGCACGTGAACGTATTGATCGCGACACTACTAGCCCTTCGGCGTACCAGCAAGAGTTTGAGATTGACAAGGATTTTTCGTCATTTGATGAATCATTCACCGACAAAAGCGAAAGTTGCACGCCTAGTTCTAGACAGTCTATAGCTAGTTTAGCTTCAGTTAGCTCTTGTACCGATACGCTAACTCCTCGTAGTTCTTGGGCTAGTTTTGATTTGCGGCGCTCAGTTAATGATCCTCTTATTCCAAATTTATTGGATAATGTTCCGCCAGATCAGATAGATCAATTGAATGAAATGCGTCGTCAAGAAGATCGTCAAGGAGTTTTTTTTTCTCTCTATCCAGAAATTGAAAGTGAAGAAGCTATTGAGCGCAGATTACAAGCAGAGCTGCCAGTAGAGCATATAGGTCATCGCATACTCGTAAAGTGCCTTCAGCTCAGATTGGAACTAGAAGTGGAACCTATATTCGCATCAATGGCCATTTATGATGCCAAAGAGCGTCAAAAAGTATCTGAAAACTTTTACTTTGATATGAATTCGGACAGTCTAAAACTTATGCTGTCAACCCATGTGCGTTGTGCAGATGTTAGCACACAAAGTCGTTCGGCTATATTTGAAATTTCTTATCCAAGTAATGATTTATTTCTTGTTATAAGGCTTGAAAAAGTACTCCAAGGTGACATAAATAATTCTGTAGAACCATATCTGAAAGAAGACAAGGAAAAATATAGAGAGAAAGTTAAATCTAATGCCATGGATTATTGTGAGCGCCTTGGAAAATATAGAATGCCTTTTGCATGGACGGCTATATACTTGACTAATGTTTTTAACGGCGATAACTTTGAGAACAAGGATTCTTGCGCTGGCGATAGAGATTCGTCTAACAGCGGAGGTAATGCCGTTTTAGGTTCTGCCGCAAGCTCAAACAGCTTAGATCGAAAGTCTTCTACTAGCAGTTTTGATCAGCTTCGCAGAAAAGCTAATGATATGAGCGGTACTCTCACAAGACGTGGTTCATTAGAGCGCAAAGAAAAACGTCGGTCATGGTCTCCAGATGATTTCGCCAATGTTGTTGAAAATTTTCGTCCTATTACCTTAACAGTGCCTAATTTCTTTAAACAAGAGCCTGATAAAATGAAAGATGACGACTTATACAAAATCTTACCGGAACTTAAGCGGCCTAGTACGGTTATGAAAAAATATAAATGTATTCCGGGCTCTATAAAATTGGAAATATCCCCATGTGTTGAAGATGTTACAAATGCGTTAACGCCAGAATTGGCTAAAATCGAACCGCACAGTGGAGATAACACCCGTCCAACTAAAGAAATATTGGAGTTTCCGTTGCTTCCAATTTATAATCCGTACTATAGCTATCGTAATTTGCTATTTGTGTCTCCCAAAGAGCTAAATTTTTCATCACGTGCAGGCTCCGCACGTAACATTGCCATTCGCATTCAGCTAATGTCAGGTGAGACGATGATTGTCGAAAAAAAAAAGTATGTTATACTAATTAATTATTTGCAGGAGAGACTCAAGCTGATGCAGTCAATGCCATTTTCGGAAAATCGTCATGCCCAGAATACGCAACGGATGTATTTACTTGCGTTAATTACCATAACAAGTGCCCCTCATTCTATGACGAGATTAAGATTGCCCTTCCTGCTTCTATCAAAGAGCACCATCATTTATTGTTTACTATCTACCATGTGTCATGCCAAAAAAAACCACACGAGTTACAACTTCCGGTGGAAACTCCCATAGGGTACACTTGGTTACCACTTCTTGAAGATGGAAAACTAAGAGTTGGCGAATTCAACCTACCTGTCATGGTTGAAGCACCCCCAAAAAATTATTCTTTTATACCACCAAATGTTCATCTTCCTGGTATAAAATGGCTCGACAACCATCGCGCAGTATTTTCAATTAATATTGCCGCTGTCACTTCAGTTCACACATTGGATGCGCATCTTGATAGATTCTTTTTAATATGTGAATACTTAGACACCCGAAATATACCTTCGCATATAGGTGAAGGTAATATGGAAGCTGAACTAAAAAAGTGCTTGCTAGATATTGAGCATGCCAATCGAGAATCTCTTGTAAAGCATTTGCCCCTTGTATTAGATAAACTTATTGAATTACTAGTTACTACACATAAAGTAGGCGGACAGACTTTGTGCTTAAGCTCGACAGTGTTTGAAGTGCTTTGTTTGGTTTCAGCACATTTGTCAATACTAAGCGATGTAGACCAGTATGGACGTCAGAGTTTGTTTTCCACTTATGTCCAGTTTCAGTGCAAAATACCACACCCGTTAATGACAAAACGGCACACAGCACGACATCCTGCAAATGAATTCTTATCAAAAGAATCATATGACATTTATGATGCTTTAAGCACTGATACTACAGGTATGTAATCTATTAGTTACATCAAATATAAGATTTAACTTTACTGTATTTTAGATTTACAAAGTGAAGCACAGTTAGAATCCGACATGACTATTCGGTTGCTTCACGAAGAGCTTGCTCTGCAGTATACATTGTCTAGTGGAAAAGCCGCTGATTTGGCCATGACTAATTCGTGGTTTCTTTTTGAGCTTATTGTGAAATCTATGATTGAGCACTTGGACAATTCGGGTACCTTAAATGCTCCACGGAAACACCGATTCCCACAGCAATTTAATGACGACATTGCTACGCTAGTGGATATTGTAACTAACAAAGTTATGGAATACCACAGCACAGACCCAAGATTAGCTCAGTCATTAAACGCTAGCTTAAGCTTTTTAATTTTTGACCTATTGAGCATTATGGATCGTGGATTTGTCTTTGGCCTTATTCAAATATACTCGAAGCGGATAATATCAACAAGCGCTTCTGGACCTGAGTTAATGAATTACAAAATTGACTTTCATCGAATTGTGTGTAGTCATGAGCATTTTGTAGCGTTAAATTTTCCCTTCGGCACTTCCTACACTACATTCTCAGCGCCTTGCAGCCCAACTCCCAGCACTACATCCAGTACTAGTCAGACTTCATATGTACGTATCATCATATCATAGTATATACTTTATTAATTATCATACGATTTAAAAATTTAATTATTTCGTAGGGGTCCATTGAGCGTTCCTTGCACGCTGATCTTAGTTCTGAATTTCGCCAACAACATTTTCTCGTCGGCATTGTATTAAGTGATTTGGCTACTATAATGGAAATCCCCAATCCCCAACTGCATGGAAAAGCAATCAACTGCATTCGTAATCTGTTAACTTCACATGATTCACGATACGATGCAGAAGTACGCTCGCGAGTAGCTTCACTTTATATACCTCTGCTCTCGATTGTTATGGATACTTTTTCGCAACTTCATCAGTATCCGTCAGATGCTCAAGATCATGATCGCCTCCAGCAAATGGGACAACTTGAAGACTATCAAGGACCTCATCAGACTATAGCCAAAGCTACTATAAGCCCAGAAGTAGCATATGCTATTTCTGGTAGTCGTGTATACTCTTACATGACAGAGCCATCGAAAAGCAAAGTTCCCTTAAACGCGGAGAATACCCGTCATTTGTTGGCATGTTTCCTTTGGGTACTTAAAAATTTGGAACGCACTGTGCTCTATCGATGGCTACTTGGCTTAAGCCCGCATCGCGTTCACCAAATGTTACAAGTACTAAACACATGCTTAAAAGCTTTCGAGTACTCCGGTCAAAAGAGATTGCCCTCATTAAAACGAACTAATACTCATAGTTTTCGGAAATCAGCGCCAACTGACGTTAAAGACAAGCTGGAAGAATGTATTCGAGGAACAAACTCAGCACGTTATGATTTGATTAATCGTCGCAAAGATCGCAATTCTACTGAGAAACTTCGTTGGCGCAAGGATCACATGCCATATCGTTCACAGTATTGTGAATCTGCAAACAAAAATGAAACAGAGCTTGAAATGAGTCACTTTATTGAAGGTTCACTTTCTACTGAAATCGCACTTATCATACTAGATTCCTTAGAAATTATAGTGCACGTGGCTACCAATCTTCATCACAACCTTCTGGGGACAGTACTAAAAGTTCTATTGCATAGTTTATCCCGCAATCAATCGACATTGGCATTGCAAAATTTGTTTGCTTCTCAAAGAGCCTTGATCTTTAAATTTCCGAATCTACTGTTTGATGAAGAAACCGATATATGCGCGGACCTATGCCTATTACTCTTAAAACATTGCGCATCACAACTTCCAGGAATTCGTTCACAGGCAGCTGCATCATTGTACTTGCTGATGAGACAAAACTTTGAAATTGGAAATGTAAGTCTACTTAACTCATATTTTACTCTACTAACTCTCATATTCTATATTAAATAAGAGTATAAGCGAAAAATTAGAGTAGTGTTTGCGTGTGACTATATTTCTGTACATATTTTTTTTTATTTCAGAATTTCGCACGTGTGAAAATGCAGGTAACTATGTCACTAAGCTCCTTGGTTGGTACGAGCGCTTCTTTTAGCGAACAGTCTCTTCGTCGTGCGTTGAAAACAGTCTTAGTTTATGCTGAATCCGATACAGACTTACAGGAAACTTCTTTCCCAGAGCAAGTGCAAGATTTATTATTCAATCTGCATATGATCCTCTCCGATACAGTAAAAATGAAAGAGTATCAAGAGGACCCAGAAATGTTACTCGACCTAATGAATCGCATAGCAAAAGGATATCAAAACAATCCAGATTTGCGGCTTACATGGCTGGAAAATATGGCTAAAAAGCATCGTGAACGTGCCAACCACACAGAAGCGGCAATGTGTTATATACATGGGGCTGCATTAGTTTCGGAATATCTGAGTATGCTAGAATCGCAAACCCATTTGCCTATTGGCGCAGTAAGTTTTCAACGCATATCACCAAATACCTTTATGGAATCTGCGGTGTCGGACGATGTTCTTAGTCCAGGCGAAGATGGAATCTGTCTGGGCAATCACTTCACTGAGACCGGATTAAAGGCATTGCTCGAAGAGGCATCCAATTCTTTTCAAGTCGCAGGCATGTATGAAGCTATGAACGAAGTTTATAAAATATTACTTCCTATATGTGAGGCGAACCGGGAGTTTCACAAGCTTGGAAAAATTCATGGCAAACTGCAAGAAGCTTTTAATCGAATTGCACAGTTACATGTAAGTTGAACATTTAAAATTGACTAACTTAAAAGTTATGCTTATTATTCTTTAATTTTGTATTTACAAAAAAAAAAAAAACATTATTCAGTCCAATCACCTGATAATCTTACATGATCGAAATATAGATAGACTTAATATAGTATATGCTGATCAAATTATAGATACAATTAAAAATACCTATATTTAGGGCAAGCGAGTATTTGGAACTTACTTTCGTGTTGGCTTCTATGGAGCAAAGTTTGGAGATCTGGATCAACAAGAATTCATTTACAAAGAACCAACATTAACAAAGTTGCCAGAAATATTTAGTCGACTTCAGGTACTAGAATGATGTTATGAAAAAATATTGTTTTTTTTTTTTTTAACAATATACTCCTTAGAACTTTTATACGGAAAGGTTTGGTCCGGATTCTGTGCATATTATTAAGGACTCCAATAATTTCGACCCAAATACATTAGATCCGGAAAAGGCGTATATACAAATAACTTATGTTGAACCATTCTTCGAAACCTATGAAATGCGTCATCGTGAAACTTACTTTGAACGAAATTTTAATATAAGTAAGCGATTATTAAGAATGAGCATGTATATATGCCATGTAGAGTTGAACGTAATCCAATGTATATATATATATATATTTTTTTTTTATTAGAACGATTTATATTTTCAACGCCGTTCACTAAAAGCGGAAAAGCTCATGGAGAATTACATGAGCAATGTAAGCGAAAAACAATATTAACAACTGCAAACCACTTCCCTTACGTTAAAACTCGTATCCAAGTAATTAATAGAACTCAATTTCAATTGGAGCCGATTGAAGTTGCCATAGGTTTGTAATAAATCTGTTTTAATAGTTTTATCCAATATTTTTCCATTGACCCAATTCAAAATCTGTTCAATTAATGTATGAAGCAAAATCAGTATAATGGAAATATATTTTGTAAACAAATATTTCAAGATATTTATCAAAATAGCTATAAATAAATATAAATATAATTAAAATGTTTCGATAATTTATAAAATAATAGAAGACATCCAAAAGAAGACATTGGAATTAGCTGCAGCTACAAATCAGGAGCCGGCCGACCCAAAAATATTACAAATGGTCTTACAGGGTTGCATCGGGACTACTGTTAATCAGGGACCTATGGAAATGGCTAGCGTATTTCTGTCAAATTTATCTGACGGAACGACTATACCAACAAAGCATCAAAATAAATTACGGTTGTGCTTTCGCGAATTTTCAAAACGATGCGCTGATGCCTTGAAAAAAAATAGAAATCTAATATTATCCGACCAAAAAGATTATCAGCGAGAGTTAGAACGTAATTATGAGCGCTTCGTGGAACGACTGATGCCGCTTATCACACTTTCATCAGCACAAACACAAGGAGTTGTAAAGTAAGTTCGCATTAACTGACAAAAAAAAGGAATAATAAATAATTAATCATAACGTTTTACTGTTTGCAGAGCTAATGCGTTCCAAAACAAGAGCACACCACTTAAATGGTAAATTATACGATTCAAACTAGTGTCCATCAATGACAACGCCCATTTAATCTTTAATTCTTACTATTATTTCACACATTTTTTACATGCCTAGTGTGTCGGATTATTTTAAGTAAGTGTAATGTGTAGAATATCTGAACAAAAATTGAAAAACTATTTTATACAATTCTTATACAGTATTTTTATAATATGTAAAATATATATTTTCTAATATATATATCTTATGCCACTCAAAATCATATTATCAATTTAGTTCTCCTGAGAAAAATTCGTATTATAATAACTAAATATTTTTCTAATAAAATAAATATATTTAATAACTTTTGACAATACATTTCATATATTTTGTTTTATTAAATATTGGTTAAAAATACCTGTACATTTTAGAATAACTAGAAAACTAGCCTAGGCTAATTGCTTCTACTATCTATATTAAATCTATGTATTATTAATTAAATCCATTTTTATAATCAACAAATTTACAGATTAGACAAGGTATATTTGTGGGCGATAATTGCAGCAATTAGAAAATAATCACATTTTTTATTTACCTCATTCAAAATTATAAGATTTTCTTTTTAAGCCATTGAAAAAAGTATCTCTATCATGTATTAAGTCCCAGTGTCCAAAATCAAATAGGGTATTTGTTTGAATAAATGGCCCTATATTTCTATCAGCATTGCTCACTATTCGTTTCCACTCGCTCATATCATCATTTGGATTGGTGGGATTTCCTTCTTGGTGCAACGGTTTCAACATAAAATGCAAATCCTGTAATTGTCTCAAAAAGCGCACTGTAAAGAGAGCGAAATAAAAGATGTTTACGATATAGATATATTTTTAACATTTTAGACAATTTAAGAAAAAAATACCCGATGGTAATATCTATAGTTAAATTTACATTATAATACGGTAATAAAAATAGTTAAGTTATACTTACTATGTTCATCTTCGAAATTTAAAAGTCGCGCATGAGATTGCCACCAATTACATAGTAGAGATAAATAATGTTTTGTTGTTTCTTCAGAGTCTCGGAAAAGGCAGGAGAGGTAATATTCACGAAAGATAAGCGTAAATAGATGCAGAGCAATCTGTGAGACTTTTCCAACTTGTGAAATATCTGAATAATCACATTTTATATATATTGACGTTATTACAACTCTTACACATTCATACCTAATTTATTATCTTGGTTCATCCACTGATACATCATTTGATAAACGATCGTAACAACGCTTAGGCAAAGTTTTACATAGCACTCACAACGGATTTCTTGCAGTGTTTCTTTCGTAGGGGCTAAAGAAATTGTTGATACGTTTGTTGCTTCGAGCGATGACATATACAAATTAGCGGCTTTATTATTACTAGGAGTTGCATCAGAATTCATACTGACAACTTTCGACAATGTGTCGTCATTATCCTTCTCATCATCAGTATATGATGGAAGTGAAAGCATTCTTAGTATAAATTCAGGTGTAGCTATAAAGCATTGGTAAACGAAGCGCACGTGATTCTCACACACCGATAACAAAAGTTTGAAACGGCTGGGTTGAAAAGCCAAATCGCTATAAAAGCTTAACTCAAGCAATCCTGCATACACCTGTATTAAGCAAGAGCTCGGACCAAAACGGTACAGCGAACGCACCCGATCTGACACGAAGCAGTTGCTAGGGCAGTTTACACACATTCTTGCCATTAGTTGACTTTTTTGTGTGCACAATAGCATACACGCGCTGAGCTTATGAAAAACCCATTGACTTGGACGAGTGAACACTAGTTGTTTTAGTAAATGGAAAAGAAGGTCATTCTCAGATTCGGACGTTGAATCTTTTACTGAATTCATATAACTCAATAAACTGTGAAGAAGCGAAGACGTGGCTTCAAGAACACCTAAGTGTTCGACAACCTCAAAGGAGTAACTCAAATTAGTAATCGCTTCGCTCAATATTTTTAAAATCCAGTGTTTATCATACTTTCTTGTTAGCAACATGTGTGAAATGATGCTTTGATTTTGACATATTAACGCCAATGTTCCAATATAGCGGCGTAATAGGACTCCTCGTTCCATATCATATAAAGCAGTAGGTTGAATCAACGAACACCGCATCTCTGTACTTTGACCAGGGTGTGTGATAAACTGCCGATAGGGATACAGCGTACAGGTTTGTGGTAATTCTAAGTTCTGGGTATAAAACCAAAATTCTGTAAAGATCCTGCCTGCAGAAGCAAATATACGGTTTATTACAGCTTTAACATTTGCACACTCAGAGTGCATTTGCGAGTAATTAAGAACTAATTGTTCTAGCTCCATTTCAAAGAAAGTCCGTTGCTTTTTTTGCGCGCGTTTCTCTTTAGTGTACTCATACATATATCCTTTGGGTTTTGAGGAACTTTGTTTTGCAAAGTGGCTTTCAATACATAAATTTTCAATACGGAGCAACCTTCGATTCACGTCATAATCTACTCCTTTGAAAGTGTTACGTTCGTTCGATTTTGCATTCCTAATTTTAAGTTCCCTAAATTCTACGGTTGTAAAATTTAATTCTGTATCTTTAGCTCTTATTTGCTTGAATGCATTAGCTATTTTTTCATTACACTCATTTTTCTCATCCTCCGCCTTCGTTAGTCTATCGACCTTGCTAGCTTGGAGCAGCTTGCGCGCTTGTCGGAGTTCGTTGCGTAGTAGACCAACCTTTTGGAATGTAAAATATGTAAAAGGACTTCAACAATATTATACATACTCACCTCGCCTTCCTTAGTACTAGCCTGATTGTTACTATCTGCTAAGTCTCTCTGCAATTTGGCATTTTCCTTTTTGAGTAAATCAACACGTTCCATTAAAAATTTTAGTTGTCGTTCCTGTGCTAATTGACGCCTTGTTTCTGTTGCCCGGCTTGTAGAAGCATCGACCACTTTGTCCATATCGGCTACCTCAACATGTGTTTTTTTGCCACATTCAGTATCAGGTAAAAACACATTGGTTTCATCTGTCCCAAATATTTCTTCGATGGTTAAATTTGAAGAGAGACGGCTTCTAAGCATCTCATCATTGAATAATTCTTGTGTGCTTGTAGTGACATGCAGAGCTTGAGCAGCAAATTTTTTAAAGGTGAATTCGTTCTGCGTGCTTGGTTGAGCATCAGTTTTACGCTGATTTTCCTCTGCTTTTTGGGTAGCTAACAAAACGTCATCGTCGTCATCACTCGTCCAGAATTCTACAATATTTGTGGTTTCGCTGGTCCGGCCCCGATTTATGCTAATGTCTAATTTAAGTTTTTTTGCAGCTCCGAATTTATCAATTGGAACAATCCGCTTAGCCATTTTTAAATGTATTTTAGATATGAACGTGTTCTGTTATATTATTTTGTTTCCAGTGTCAACTAGCTGGTCCATGTAATTATACAAGTTATTTGATGCCGAATAGATTTATTTTATTAATAATAATAACTGGTATACGAACATACGTATTTATTAACAAAATTATTGTTATTTTCTACCTGCCTGCGAATAAAGCAACATTGCACTTTAAACAAAATTAATTATTACATATATGTTACCAAATGGAGACGATTTTATATTTGCTTTAATTTTGTTTACGATGAGCAGCAGCTGCTAAGAACATTAACGATATGTGGATGAACAAATGAGTGGATGAACTGAATCACAATATAAGTGAACTGCCTCATTTTAAACGCAAATTATTATAGACACCTACAGATCTTCTCTA
This sequence comes from Drosophila mojavensis, assembly GCF_018153725.1. NCBI lineage: Eukaryota > Metazoa > Arthropoda > Insecta > Diptera > Drosophilidae > Drosophila > Drosophila mojavensis. The sequence continues at coordinate 74,425 of NW_025318858.1, read as the reverse complement.
ATTAATTTATGTTTAACTACAAAATAAATATAAGCGATACGTTGTATACGATAGAAATGTGAAAACAAATTATTAATTACTTTGGTAAATACATTTGCGTCTTGTAGTCCGATAGTCAATTATCTGGTTTTCCATCCCTAATTGCAATCGATTGGCCTTTTACGATGTCGATACAGTTAAAAGAAAATTCGGTATGAACGCGTCGTGTAATTTTTTCAAAGAGCCGAATAAAAAAAAACCCGTACTCACCTTGTTAAACTAGTGCTTAATAGACCAATATAAATAAATATAAACATTGGCTTAACTTGGCTAACTGAGCAATTGCAAATATTTTTTGAGTCAGTTCGCAAGCGCACAGACTCAAGGGGAAAAATATATGAAAGCAGGAACTCTTCGGTTGTCACCGCGCAACTGCAATTGTATTAGTGATACCGACGATAACACAGGCGCAATATTGAGTAAAACAAAACATACATTCCTGTACATTCAGTATTTATGCAAACATTGTGATTTAAGAAAGTACGTTTACATATTTGTGCATTTCTATATCTATGACTCAGCCGAGGTGAACGTTGGTGTGTATGTATGCATAGGCCTCTCCCACACAAGCACACTCTGATAATTTTTGTGAATATTGCGTATGTTTTCTATTTTAATAAAAACATCCAACATATTTTCATCTACTTGTAAGTAATTTTTGAATTCCTTATCTTTTGCCTTTGTTTTATATGTTCAGTATATTGGCAATACATGTGTATATATATATATTTTTTTGCAACGAATGCTAATAAATTTTCGGGCGTCGCCTAACAAATGGCAACACAAACAAGAGTGCTGTGTATTTAAATGCGTGATGACTTACTGTCACGCACGCATACTATTCAAAATGACCAGTAGTAATCTAATGATTTTGGTTTCGTATGTATATGTGTATATGTATATGTTATTCAAAGAAGTCTTCATTCGTTCATTGTGCTGAAGAGTGGGTTCATTAACATATTTTTATTGAATCATTGTTTAAGTCATTCACTTACAGTGGTAAAAGTATGCTTAAGACCTATCTAATCTCCCAAATTCTTTTCTATATATTTCATATATACAATATATATTATATTTTATATAAAATTCATAGTTTTTTTTCTGTTAATGATTGTGTTAACAATTGTATGCATTAAAGTAATTTTTTACTCCTACATAAAATATCCCGCGCTCATTTTATAGCTGAGTACAACTTGTTTAACAAGTTAGGTAAGTCGAGGTCATATTTCGATCTGTGGTAACATTTTCTTTTTCCATTTGGAATGAACGTTTTCCAATCATATTTGTCCCATGCTCTCGGTTTCTTACATTGCTTGAGCAAATTCGTATATAAATAGCATAATTATTAATTAGGAAAATATATATATTATATGTATCTTTTACAGGCTTGCGAATTGACAAAAATAAGTTCAAAAACAAAAAATAAAATTATGTTGAAGTTTATACGTGGAAAGGGTCAACAGCCAACAGCTGAACGACAACGACTGCAGAAGGAGCTCTTTGCATATCGTAAGGTATGTATTTACATACATTTTTCCCATGTAGCTTCAGGACTACATAATTTTAAATGTGTATAAAAAAAAACCAAATAAAAATTTACTAGAGTCACAGTAAGCAAATTGAGTATTAGAGCGAAACTTGTACATATTAATGTAATTAGTAGTGTACTTTAAATAATTTATTATTTTTGCATCTAACACTTGACATCAATGGCCACAGACGACAGTTATAAAGCGAATAATACCTTCATATTTGTACGGTAGAAATAATTAATATTTAATAAAAAATTGGTGATAACGATGACCTAAATTGTACATAATTTATATACGAAAATATCGAGAATGCACGTGCCATTCAATGTCGCCAGTATCATCCATCCAGTCAAAGTTGGTTACGACGTTTAATTCAGTGACATCACCCAGAGTGCGTCACCTTGAATGTAACTGTTTTGTAGTACTATTTAAGCACCAAGAACAAATACCTAACGTACACATTTGTACATAAAAGTGTACCATTAATATCGACACATATTTATACTTTTCAGTTTTTGACAACTAGCACAATTATGAGTAACACTAACAGTTTACCATTTATATTATATTTGTATTTATTATGTGATCTTTCAGTTATCTCGAAATTTATTCCCTATTTTATGATATTAATTTAGGAAATACATAATAAAAAGTTCAATTTGTATATGGTATGAGAAATAGTAGTAATGCTTAATGTGAAAATTTTCATAGTCTGTGCTACGAATTTTCAATTTTCAGATGTGTATATATAAGATATAACTAAAAATATGCCTCAAATATATAGAAGCCAACAAAATATTTAAAAATAAAATTTAAATATTTATATACATATACGGAACTTATATGCATTTATTGTCATCAACCCAAAATAAAAATGTTATGTTCCTAACGTAGTATGGCAAAAAATACATACCACCCAAAGTAAACGCTACATTAAAGATAAGATAAAGTTGGTTGTTTTATGTACAGCCCGAGGAAATGGGTCGGTCAGAGAATTATAAAGTACTCTACATAAATGGGGAAATATATTGGGTGTATCTTGTGGGTACTGATAGGCGCAGTATTTCTAGCTGATAAGATTTCAAAATACAGTCACTACGATTGTGTAAAATGCTGCACCTGTAATGAGGCCAAAGACTAGTAAACCTTCTTTACCTATGTATGCCCTGTCAAAATAAAAATTGTTAACTAAAGTATATGGACTTTATTCACTGCTAAATACTGTGATTAACGCTATACACTGTGTTAACGTAAGTGCTCGTAAAATGGTTTAAAAATTAAGCCTTTACTTTTTTCTGTATCGGAGTAGTGCAAAGGTAATTAATTAATAAGTTGATTTTATTTCTAATTTGCACAGCTTGTTCATTGTCTATATATGCATAGAAAGAATTCAGGGTGCACGAAGCTTAGTACAAGATGATTTATATTATTAACTATGAAGTAAAATATTTCATTTTTTTTTGTGGTTAAGTTTATTTTTCTTGTCTGATTGTTAGTAATATTCTTATCCATATGAGTGACTAAGAATATTAACTGACCTAAATTATAAAGAACGACCGCTCTGATAACGACTACTACGTTCCAAGGGCTACAAAATGTAATCGTAAACTTTTTATTTAAAAAATATATATCAATGGAATGATAAATTGACAAAAAACTCTAAATTACGCGCTCAAATCAAATAATTTTTTAATTACGTTTAGAGTCATCGCCACTCCTGCAGTCAGTTAACTTAATCTAATAGTTGACAAAATGTTTTCAATTTTATGAGTTTTTTATGCTGTAAGTTTCTGCTTACATTTTATTTATGTATTTATTTATTTATTATTATTATTTTTTTTTTTTTCAATTACAGACCGTTCAACATGGCTTTCCGCATAAACCCTCTGCTTTGGCGTACGATCCGGTTTCAAAGCTTATGGCTATTGGAACACAGACTGGAGCTCTCAAAGTATTCGGTCGACCCGGTGTAGAGCTATATGCACAACATACCGTGGTCAATAACTCAGCATCTGAACTAAACGTTCAACTACTTGAGTGGGTTTATGGCACTGGGCGTGTTCTCTCGTTAACTGCAGCAAATCAACTTATATTGTGGGAGCCCGTGGGAACGACGCTAGTGCCAATTAAAACTCTTCCCTTCGACGGAAAATTAAAAAAAGTATCTTCATTATGCTGCTCACTTAACAAAGATCTTGTGTGGATCGGAACCGAAGGAGGCAACATATATCAGTTCGACTTAAAATCGTTTACTATACGTGAACCTGTCATTTATCATGATGTGGTGTTGGAACAAGTACCATCAACTTACAAACTCAATCCAGGTGCTATAGAATCAATACGCCAACTGCCAAACGCACTTAACAAACTACTCATTGCCTACAATCGCGGACTTTGTGTATTATGGGACCTGGAACAGTCGGCTGTTGAACGCGCTTACATTGCGCCCGGTCATGGTCAAAGTGTCGGTTTGTTTATCAACTCGACTGGTACAGAATTCAATTGGTACCATGCAGATGGCTCTTATGCCAGTTGGGTCATAGCCAGTGGAGAACCACCCAAAAATGTAAACTATGTTCCTTATGGTCCAGACCCATGCAAGAGCATAAATAGGCTTTATAGAGGCAAGAGAGGGTAGGTTGAAGAGTTTGTTTGCTTTTTTTTTTAACTTTTTTTACAGTTTGATTTTTATATTACCTATTTAAAACAATACTTTTTCTTTGTAATTTAGAGCTAATGATGTAATCATTTTTTCTGGAGGCATGCCGCGCTCAGCTTATGGTGATCATAACTGCGTTTCAGTACACGGCAGCGACGGGAAAAAGGTCTGCCTTGATTTTACGTCCAAAGTCATTGACTTCTTCGTAACATATAAGGAAAATAGTGATGACCTACAAGTGCTTGTTGTATTGCTTGAGGAAGAGTTGTGCGCGTATGATCTCACTGATGCTAAAGTTCCAGCAGTCAAAGCGCCTTATCTGCACTCGGTGCATGCTTCAGCCGTGACTTGTAATTATCTAGCCTCACAAGTCTCACAAGCTGTGTATAAACGCATTTTACTCGCTGGAGATGAACAAGACATTGACTATAGCAGCATTGACTGGCCCGTAACAGGTGGTGTACTACCAGATGAACTCGTAGACTCTTCTGACGAATCAATGCAAGAATACGAGATCCTTTTAACTGGTCACGAAGACGGTTCCGTTAAGTTCTGGGATTGTTCTGGAGTGCTTCTTAAACCGATATATAATTTTAAGACAGCAAATATTTTTGGTCATGAAAATCACGACGATGCAGCTGTAATTGAAGGCAATGAACAGATTGATGAAGGAGAACCACCATTTCGCAAATCGGGTCTATTTGATCCATATTCAGACGATCCTCGCTTAGCAGTAAAAAAAATTGCTTTGTGCCCCAAAACAGGTCAATTGATAGTAGGGGGCACAGCAGGACAAATTATTATAGCTGATTTTAACGGTGATACTGCGGAGCGTGGTGTATTAAACTTCAGCTCTATGAACTTGGTTAGTGATCGTGATGGTTTTGTATGGAAAGGCCACGATCAGTTGAACGTCCGTCCCAATTTATTAGCTGAAGATGCTGAGCCAATAAGTGAAAATGGCGTCAGCATAACCGGCGTGTTGCAAGTACTTCCACCAGCAAGCATTACAAGCCTAGCGTTAGAAGCTAACTGGGGATTGGTATCCGGAGGCACTGCGCATGGTTTGGTGTTATTTGATTTCAAAAACTTTGTACCGGTGTTTCACCGTTGCACATTAAATCCAAACGATTTAACTGGTGCCGGCGAACAACTCTCGCGTCGCAAATCCTTTAAGAAATCACTTCGCGAATCGTTTCGTAAATTGCGTAAAGGAAGATCAACTCGTAATAATCCCACCAATCATGTGCCAACTACAGTAAGTACTTACGATTACATTGTTATAAAGAGATAAACAATAACATTATTATAGTTGGAAGCGCGTCCTGTTGAAAGACAAATTGAAGCGCGCTGTGCTGACGATGGGATGGGGTCTATGGTGCGTTGCCTACTCTTCGCTAAAACCTATATAACGAATGGTATGTATGGTAGAAATGTCGGATATCAGGAATAATTTTTTTTTTTTTTTCAGTTAATATAACATCTCCAACTTTGTGGTCTGCCACAAACGCCAGCACTGTTTCGGTATTCCTTTTACATTTACCACCAGCACAAACTGCAGCCACCGCTGGACCACCTGCTAGTGGCAATGCAACACCACAGACACCGCGTCGAATATCTGCACAGCTAGCCAAGGAAATTCAGTTAAAGCATAGAGCACCGGTCATAGGCATTTCCATATTTGACCAAATGGGATCCCCTGTTGACCAGTTTAATTATGGGGAAAATGGTACCCCACCCCATCGTGTTCTTATTGCTTCAGAGGAACAGTTTAAGGTTTTTTCGTTACCCCAGTTGAAGCCTATTAACAAATACAAGTTGACGGCTAACGAAGGAGCCCGTATACGCCGCATACACTTTGGCTCATTTAGCTGTCGTGTTTCTCATGAACTTTTGCAAAGCATAAATGGTACCAGTCCAACGAAATCTGCGAGATCTCACGATGGTGGGGATGGAGTAGCAAATACAAGTCTAGGCTCAGCTGCGTGCGATAGTGAAATTTATCATGAGATGGCATTAATGTGTTTAACTAACATGGGCGACATCATGGTATTATCAGTGCCAGAATTAAAGCGCCAATTAAATGCAGCTGCAGTAAGACGTGAGGACATCAAGTTAGTTGAGAATCTATTATACTGTACATATTGATTTTATTCCTTTACTAAATTTTCTTTACAGTGGTATTTCGTCGCTATGTTTTACAAATAGCGGCGAGGCGTTGTATATGATGTCTTCTTCAGAGTTGCAACGAATAGCTTTATCTACCTTCCGAGTTGTACAACCCACAGGCGCAGTTGAGGTCCAACCCATCGAGAACGATGACAACGAGTCTACAATTCAAACTAACGAAGAAGATAATAGCGATAAAGATGTCGATTCAAACGATGATAGTGCTGGAAACAATGCCCATACAAACATACCTGAACCACCAATTGCTAAACAACGTGCTAAGGCGCTTGAGCTAAGCTTAGAAAATAACAGTCTTCCGCTTACTAACGGTTTGAATATCAGCAATTCGCCCAATCGCGCCAACGAAACAATCACCAGTTCTATCGGTGACATTACAGTCGACTCTGTGCGGGATCATTTGAATACCACTACAACAACTCTCTGTTCCACAACTACAGAAGAAACTGTCGGTAAGTAAAACATACGTAAAATTAGTTTGAGCATTAACTTCACAAATAATTCCACTGTCTTGGTGCTCCATGTTGTTAGTGACTCATTTACCGTGTTCATCCTTTTCTAATATTCTATTTGTTATTGTAAATTTAAAATGAAAACTTACTTATTTACCTCTGTTTTTAGGTTAATGGCAGTAAAAATCGCACACATAGTAGACAATAAATTAGCGATATTAGTTTTAAGGGCACATGATAGTTACCCGTTTTTGCATGACTATGTAAAATTTATTATATTTTAAATATTTTCTCTAAGTATTTGATTAATAATATTTAAAATAATTTGATAGGTCGTCTGTCAGTGCTTAGCACACAAACCAACCAGACCACAACAAATGTCAATATAAAGGATATGCCTAATATAAATATACCAAATTTACTAGATTTGGCTTCCAAAGGGTACGTATAACACCTTTAATTTTGTTTCAATATCTTACTGTTTTTATTTTTTAGCAATACCACAGAAACAAGCACTAGCTCTGTCGTCATAAAGTCGGTTATAACAAGCATATCACATGAAAAGACCAACGGGGAAAATGAAACTTTGAAGACTAAAACTACAACACACGAGGAAAGCGAATTTTAGACAAGATCATAAAAAAGTTTTTTCTTAAAAATTACGCAATTTTTAGCACTTAAATAAGTGCGTACATTATTTTCAATAATTTATAATATAAAATTCATCTACCTAAACTGTTATGTTAATGCATCCGTCACTGCTAGACTTTAACGATTTTACTTGACACTCCGTATTTTATAAAATGTAAACAAAAATCAATTTTCTTTTTCTACATTTTAAAGTTTAAATATATTTACTATATAAGTTAATAAGCAGATCAAATCCTAATATATGTACACCTTTCATTTTTTTTTTACTATTTGACGAAATTCACGACTACTAAAAATGTTTATTAAATTTAGTAAGTTACATTACCACATTACTATTAAAAAATATTTTCATATTTATATACTGACGGAAAGTACAATTAAAAACACCTTTGCCTTATGTAATGAAATATATCATTACATGTTTTATAAAGTATTAAAAAAGAAAAGTATACATTAAAATACTTATGTACAATTGATCAATATCTTATTCAAAATTTTATGTATCAATATTTTAAAAATGTTCAACTGTTACAAAATATACATCAAATTTTATAAATGAAATTTTTCAAGAAGTTTTCATTTTATATTATACTAATCATCAGTCCTCTGTTAAAAATACCGCAATATACTTATTGACAACTTTCATGTAAGCTCAATAATAATTTGTTTGTTATTTGCATATGATAATAATTAGTCACGCTATTTCAATACTTCTTCCATCGAGCGTCGTAAATTTGAATTTTTTTAGAAATGACTGAACGTAACGGAAATATTTATTATTTGATTATTGGATGATATATTTTTTGGTTCTCAGATTTTCAGAGCCACAGAAGCTTGAAATAGATACTTTTTTGGATGTGAGTACCATCTTGGGGCTATGCCGTAGACTCCCTATTTTAAATATAGATTTGTGCGCAGTTTACAGAATTTCGGTAATTGTTATTTGTTGATGTTGCTGCCTTCACTTTCGTTTGTGCCTTGCTTTGTGCAGTTGGCTGTTGTTTTTGTAATTGCTGCTGTTGCTGCTTGGGCGTCGGCAGTAGTTGTTCATATGGCCAAATGATTGTCACCTGTAGCATTGTGCCGCGTCAATCGGTTTATGCTCTCGACCCACACTTTCTGACTAAATATCCCCAAGTTTCAGTATTTCGTGGAAGCTGCTATTTTCATCGGCTTCAGTTCTATCTCCAATATATTCAATATTATTAATATTTATGAAAGCTCTGCCAGTGGCGCAGCTGCTGTAGAACCAATCAATAGCAGTTTTAGCTGCTCAACTTTACTTTTACGTTACTTTATATCTGAATATTGCCACTGGTATTTCCACAATGGCACTGTGTGTTTAATGTCGTCGAATTGGATGCGCAGGCCATTGCCGATAGCACCTGATGCCTGTGTGCTATATTATTTCACTGCTGGATGCTTTTCAAGTTCAACTAGCAGTGGAATAATGTTGCTTATAATTGGCAAAAACTTTCTTTAATGAAATTTTTCTGTTGTTGTTGCCGCCCTTATCTGTGTAGCCTAGTCGCAAATTCGCTAGTAAATTTCGGCGTGTCCAATTGTGACGAAAAGGGCAGAAATACCGCTAATTAGTCACGATCCGCCTGCAACTGATACGTGTGAGATTCGTCATTATCCTGATTGAAATGCTGAACTAGCTGACGATATGCAGCTAACTTAGTGCACCATTGGCAATATCTCTGGCACATTGGGCAGATAAAATGGAGTAGACCTATTTTTCAGGCCATCCAGATTGCCCTCATTGTTGACATTGTCATAATTGATCATCATAAATTTATGAAATATTTATTGGAACTGGCGCCATCTGTTGACGAAAGACCAGCATCAACGGCAGCACTAGCAACTGCACTGCTACTGTTATTAACAGCAATAGCCGCTGTAGTGGCCTTACGCGCAGCCTTAATACCAGCCGCTCTCTTCGAAGTTGTTGGCGTGTCATCATCGAAAGCCGAGACATAAACCATCAGTCTGTTTTTGGCAAATGGCGCCAGAAGTTTCTGATTGGCTGATGTGCCAGTAGCAGCCATTTTACAGCATTTCACGTATTTTTACAATAATTTTTCCTACTATTAAGTAATAATTCATTTAGTTTAGTTTTTATTATTTTCTGTTTGCATGTCAATAGAAAAGACACATTAATATTCTCTTATTCTTTTACTCTCATTCATAACAGCTGTCCAGCAGCTATATAAAGAGGAGAAGAGAATAGAGAGATATGTTTTATTTATATTATAATGTACATAGGTATTTTCTTAGAATTAACATGGCGCCTTAAGTTGCTTAAAATATTATATTCACAAGGGAAACAATAAATAGCTGTGCAGCCGTGCGTTACATATATAAGAAAGAGTAGATAAAAACAAAATGGAGTAGGCCTCTTCTTCAGCCCATCCAGATTGCCCTCGTTGTTGACATTATCAACATTGACATAATTGGCATCATCAATTTCTGTCATTTATATGGGAATTGGCGCCATCTATTGACGAAAGACTAGCATCAACAGCAGCACTGGCTTTAGCAACTGCACTGCCACTGTTATTAACAGCAACAGCAGCTGTAGTGGCCTTACGCGCAGCCTTAATACCAGCCGCTCTCTTCGAAGTTGTTGGCGTGTCATCATCGAAAGCCGAGACATAAACCATCAGTCTGTTTTTGGCAAATGGCGCCAGAAGTTTCTGATTGGCTGATGTGCCAGTAGCAGCCATTTTGCAGCATGTTTTTACTGTCATAGCAGACAATGTTGGTGGGGGAAGTGGAGATAGATTTATTTAGCTCATGACCACTAAATAAATTATTTAAAACTTATTAACGTCAGCTAAAGTGTTTAAATCAGCCATAAATTTTAGCGAGAATATAAAAGAAATGTAGAGAGGATAAAAGAAATAGAAAAGAAAAGAAAAAAATTAAATTCAATTAAATATGAATGATATGATATGAAAAGAAAAGAAGATAAAAGAAAGGAAAAGAAGATAAATGAAAAGAAAAGAAAAGAAGAGAAGATAAAAAAAGAAAAGAAAATAAAGAAAAAAAGAGAAGACAAAAGAATAATTTGTCTAGGCAATCTAGATAGTCTAGATGGTGGCATCTGCCGTCGGCCGCCGGGGGTTCCACTGCCGCGCACGAAATCGGAGTTTCGAAGTCGGATCGGAGTTCGATTTCAATCGCGTGCGCACTCGCTGCCGCTCTACAGACGAATCTGGGAACTGGACTGCCCAGCGCTTCCACCTCACTGTACCAATTCAGCCAAGGTCCAAGATTCCAATCCCAAATCCAATTGGAGTTGAAATTGGAATTGTGAAACGATTGGCCATCGAGTGTGCGGCTGCTCCATCTATTGGGAGAGCCAGCACAGCCGGCAGATGGCTGAACGGGCAGGCGCTTGACAGTCGCTAAATTCCGCATGTATCCCATTGTATACCGAGTATTTTGAATTGGAATGAATTGGCGCCCAAGTCAATGTTAAACTTAACATAACAGGGCTCAACTGGATGTTAACAGCTGCGCAGGGCTGCCATATCTTATTCGTATACTTGTGTGTGTGTGTGTGCGTGTGTGCGTGGGTGGGTGTGTGTGTGTGTGTGTGTGTGTGTGTGTGTGAGTGAGTGAGTGAGTAAATTTTTAAGAAATTGCGTTGCGCGAAAAATCAAACTACAAGCTAAGTGAACAGAATTGACATTACTAAGATTAATAATTAATTAACTAAATATTAAATGCTAAATACTACTAATAAAAACTAATAATACTAATGTTGAGAGTGAGTTTGAATTGGATTTTTACAAAATAGTAGAAATATGAAAAGAAAAGACAAGTGTTATATTTTACAGATTATTCTTTTGATGGCGGCTCGATCGGTGGAGGGGGACGAGCATCAAAGGCTGGTGCAGCCAGTCGCCGAAACTTCGGCAATCTGGCATGATGAGTAGTGGTGACATCCAGGGAGTGCAGTTGAGTAGTTGAGATGACTTCATCGGTGGAAGCAACAGAATCAGTAATTGCACTTGCAATTGCATTTCTATTGTTAATTGCAGCATCAGCATCGTTAACGACATCATCGACATCGGCATCTGGAGTCCAGCCGATGCCAGCATAGGAGTGACTGGACTGGAGTTGGCAGTGGCACCAGCTGTGGCATCAGCACTGGCACTTGGGCGGCCAGCACATGCATTGGCTGCAGCTGCATCCGCAAGTGCATGGGCGTCGTCGTCATCTGTGGCATCAGTGGTGTTGCCAATGACGCAGGCACCGTCATCCGCATTAAAATCCGAATCAACAATAATGATAACATCATCACTGTTGACATCACAGTGCGTGGCAGCACTCGTGGTAGGAGCTTTGGCATCACCTGTGTCATCATTGACCTAGTTGACTGGAATCAGAGCTGTCACTGTCAACTAGGTCAATGATGACACAGGTATTCGCATCAGCATTTGCTTTAGCTTTCGCTTCAGCCAAGGCGATGGCTCGAGATTTTGCGGCTGCAATATCACAATCTCTGGAATAGACGAAAGCATTCCTTTGCGATCGGATCCTGGCTGCACATCTGCTGCCTTCGCGTCTGTTCAGCGAGCCCCAGACAGGCAGCGCGTAACACCAAATTGGACCAATTAGTTGCTTGTAAAGCGTTACTTTAATTTTCATCGACAATTTGATATTTGTATTAATTAACCGTTGTAACGCGTTGTAACATGGGTATGTAAGCGCGGCCTGTCATCTAGCTGCACACCCAGATACCAATGAGTTGACTTGTTGACAGAGCTCGCAAATGCGAGTTGATCGTTTTTTCGTATATGCTCTGCTTCGTATCATAACCGAAAAGCTTGTGCAGACACGATCTCGCTCTGAGCGACACTCTTTGTTTTCTTCAAAATTTATTTCGGTCAGACGCATTGCAATGACTCATTCGTGTGACGCTCTCAAATGAGTGTCACGTAAAGACTAATACGATTTTCGCTCGCACAAAGGCTCTCAGCAAAAAACATTTTGACTAAAAACTCAACAGAAATTATATTTGCCTTCGTGTGCATGTAAATACATGCATACATACATACATAAAAGAACGCAACAATCGCGTGTGATTACCCATACATACGCAACTGACAGTTTGCTTCATTTAACTCAAGCAAACGATCAGTGTTTGACTTGAGCGAAACGAAAACCGAAATAACTGTCTCGCTCAGAGCACGAGCGAGCTAAGCCAGAAGCGACAAAAACAGTTTCTGTCTGAGTTTTTTGATTGTGTCAGTGAAAGACACTTATTTGCAGACAACGAAAGAGTGTTAACAGTTATTTGCGAGCTATGAACAAAACCAATACTTAAATTAGAGAAGCTGCATGACAAAAGCTGAATGCTAAAAGACTCTATTAAATTTTTAAAAAAATTAATATAAATTTTTTTTTTTTTTAAAAAAAAAAATTTTTTTTTTTTTTTTTATTTAATTTTTATTTTTTTTTTTTTTTTTTTTTATTTTTTTGGGGGAAGCTAAATGCTCAGAGATGTACCATCCATCGAGTGTCATATCATTCAGCTTCTGTCATGCAGTCTCTAAACATTTAGCTTCTGCCATCAATTCGCTGGAAGATCTAATCTACCAACGTTTATATATCAGTGAATCATGAATATGTTTTCTATTTCATAAACAATGAATTCATATTATTCAGTCTTTGGCATTGATGTACCTGATGTACATCGAGTCTTGTAGCATTCAGCTTTTGTCATGCAGAGACTCGTAGCATTCAGCTTTTGTCATGCAGCTGCCCTAGTTCAAGTATTGGTTTTGTTACATTCACTAGCAGAGTTGAGCCAGTTAATCACACGTTTCATAAGGCTATGCCTTTTATTTGGCGAGTAAACTCTGATCAAAATTTCCACAAGTTGTGATGGCATTCATGTACCTGATGTGTACATCGAGTCTTGTAGCATTCAGCTTTTGTCATGCAGAGTCTCGTAGCATTCAGCTTTTGTCATGCAGCTGCCCTAGTTCAAGTATTGGTTTTGTTACATTCACTAGCAGAGTTGAGCCAGTTAATCACACGTTTCATAAGGCTATGCCTTTTATTTAGCGAGTAAACTCTGATCAAAATTTCCACAAGTTGTGATGGCATTCATGTACCTGATGTACATCGAGTCTTGTAGCATTCAGCTTTTGTCATGCAGAGTCTCGTAGCATTCAGCTTTTGTCATGCAGCTGCCCTAGTTCAAGTATTGGTTTTGTTACATTCACTAGCAGAGTTGAGCCAGTTAATCACACGTTTCATAAGGCTATGCCTTTTATTTAGCGAGTAAACTCTGATCAAAATTTCCACAAGTTGTGATGGCATTCATGTACCTGATGTACATCGAGTCTTGTAGCATTCAGCTTTTGTCATGCAGAGTCTCGTAGCATTCAGCTTTTGTCATGCAGCTGCCCTAGTTCAAGTATTGGTTTTGTTACATTCACTAGCAGAGTTGAGCCAGTTAATCACACGTTTCATAAGGCTATGCCTTTTATTTAGCGAGTAAACTCTGATCAAAATTTCCACAAGTTGTGATGGCATTCATGTACCTGATGTACATCGAGTCTTGTAGCATTCAGCTTTTGTCATGCAGAGTCTCGTAGCATTCAGCTTTTGTCATGCAGCTGCCCTAGTTCAAGTATTGGTTTTGTTACATTCACTAGCAGAGTTGAGCCAGTTAATCACACGTTTCATAAGGCTATGCCTTTTATTTAGCGAGTAAACTCTGATCAAAATTTCCACAAGTTGTGATGGCATTCATGTACCTGATGTACATCGAGTCTTGTAGCATTCAGCTTTTGTCATGCAGAGTCTCGTAGCATTCAGCTTTTGTCATGCAGCTGCCCTAGTTCAAGTATTGGTTTTGTTACATTCACTAGCAGAGTTGAGCCAGTTAATCACACGTTTCATAAGGCTATGCCTTTTATTTAGCGAGTAAACTCTGATCAAAATTTCCACAAGTTGTGATGGCATTCATGTACCTGATGTACATCGAGTCTTGTAGCATTCAGCTTTTGTCATGCAGAGTCTCGTAGCATTCAGCTTTTGTCATGCAGCTGCCCTAGTTCAAGTATTGGTTTTGTTACATTCACTAGCAGAGTTGAGCCAGTTAATCACACGTTTCATAAGGCTATGCCTTTTATTTAGCGAGTAAACTCTGATCAAAATTTCCACAAGTTGTGATGGCATTCATGTACCTGATGTACATCGAGTCTTGTAGCATTCAGCTTTTGTCATGCAGAGTCTCGTAGCATTCAGCTTTTGTCATGCAGCTGCCCTAGTTCAAGTATTGGTTTTGTTACATTCACTAGCAGAGTTGAGCCAGTTAATCACACGTTTCATAAGGCTATGCCTTTTATTTAGCGAGTAAACTCTGATCAAAATTTCCACAAGTTGTGATGGCATTCATGTACCTGATGTACATCGAGTCTTGTAGCATTCAGCTTTTGTCATGCAGAGTCTCGTAGCATTCAGCTTTTGTCATGCAGCTGCCCTAGTTCAAGTATTGGTTTTGTTACATTCACTAGCAGAGTTGAGCCAGTTAATCACACGTTTCATAAGGCTATGCCTTTTATTTAGCGAGTAAACTCTGATCAAAATTTCCACAAGTTGTGATGGCATTCATGTACCTGATGTACATCGAGTCTTGTAGCATTCAGCTTTTGTCATGCAGAGTCTCGTAGCATTCAGCTTTTGTCATGCAGCTGCCCTAGTTCAAGTATTGGTTTTGTTACATTCACTAGCAGAGTTGAGCCAGTTAATCACACGTTTCATAAGGCTATGCCTTTTATTTAGCGAGTAAACTCTGATCAAAATTTCCACAAGTTGTGATGGCATTCATGTACCTGATGTACATCGAGTCTTGTAGCATTCAGCTTTTGTCATGCAGAGTCTCGTAGCATTCAGCTTTTGTCATGCAGCTGCCCTAGTTCAAGTATTGGTTTTGTTACATTCACTAGCAGAGTTGAGCCAGTTAATCACACGTTTCATAAGGCTATGCCTTTTATTTAGCGAGTAAACTCTGATCAAAATTTCCACAAGTTGTGATGGCATTCATGTACCTGATGTACATCGAGTCTTGTAGCATTCAGCTTTTGTCATGCAGAGTCTCGTAGCATTCAGCTTTTGTCATGCAGCTGCCCTAGTTCAAGTATTGGTTTTGTTACATTCACTAGCAGAGTTGAGCCAGTTAATCACACGTTTCATAAGGCTATGCCTTTTATTTAGCGAGTAAACTCTGATCAAAATTTCCACAAGTTGTGATGGCATTCATGTACCTGATGTACATCGAGTCTTGTAGCATTCAGCTTTTGTCATGCAGAGTCTCGTAGCATTCAGCTTTTGTCATGCAGCTGCCCTAGTTCAAGTATTGGTTTTGTTACATTCACTAGCAGAGTTGAGCCAGTTAATCACACGTTTCATAAGGCTATGCCTTTTATTTAGCGAGTAAACTCTGATCAAAATTTCCACAAGTTGTGATGGCATTCATGTACCTGATGTACATCGAGTCTTGTAGCATTCAGCTTTTGTCATGCAGAGTCTCGTAGCATTCAGCTTTTGTCATGCAGCTGCCCTAGTTCAAGTATTGGTTTTGTTACATTCACTAGCAGAGTTGAGCCAGTTAATCACACGTTTCATAAGGCTATGCCTTTTATTTAGCGAGTAAACTCTGATCAAAATTTCCACAAGTTGTGATGGCATTCATGTACCTGATGTACATCGAGTCTTGTAGCATTCAGCTTTTGTCATGCAGAGTCTCGTAGCATTCAGCTTTTGTCATGCAGCTGCCCTAGTTCAAGTATTGGTTTTGTTACATTCACTAGCAGAGTTGAGCCAGTTAATCACACGTTTCATAAGGCTATGCCTTTTATTTAGCGAGTAAACTCTGATCAAAATTTCCACAAGTTGTGATGGCATTCATGTACCTGATGTACATCGAGTCTTGTAGCATTCAGCTTTTGTCATGCAGAGTCTCGTAGCATTCAGCTTTTGTCATGCAGCTGCCCTAGTTCAAGTATTGGTTTTGTTACATTCACTAGCAGAGTTGAGCCAGTTAATCACACGTTTCATAAGGCTATGCCTTTTATTTAGCGAGTAAACTCTGATCAAAATTTCCACAAGTTGTGATGGCATTCATGTACCTGATGTACATCGAGTCTTGTAGCATTCAGCTTTTGTCATGCAGAGTCTCGTAGCATTCAGCTTTTGTCCATGCAGCTGCCCTAGTTCAAGTATTGGTTTTGTTACATTCACTAGCAGAGTTGAGCCAGTTAATCACACGTTTCATAAGGCTATGCCTTTTATTTAGCGAGTAAACTCTGATCAAAATTTCCACAAGTTGTGATGGCATTCATGTACCTGATGTACATCGAGTCTTGTAGCATTCAGCTTTTGTCATGCAGAGTCTCGTAGCATTCAGCTTTTGTCATGCAGCTGCCCTAGTTCAAGTATTGGTTTTGTTACATTCACTAGCAGAGTTGAGCCAGTTAATCACACGTTTCATAAGGCTATGCCTTTTATTTAGCGAGTAAACTCTGATCAAAATTTCCACAAGTTGTGATGGCATTCATGTACCTGATGTACATCGAGTCTTGTAGCATTCAGCTTTTGTCATGCAGAGTCTCGTAGCATTCAGCTTTTGTCATGCAGCTGCCCTAGTTCAAGTATTGGTTTTGTTACATTCACTAGCAGAGTTGAGCCAGTTAATCACACGTTTCATAAGGCTATGCCTTTTATTTAGCGAGTAAACTCTGATCAAAATTTCCACAAGTTGTGATGGCATTCATGTACCTGATGTACATCGAGTCTTGTAGCATTCAGCTTTTGTCATGCAGAGTCTCGTAGCATTCAGCTTTTGTCATGCAGCTGCCCTAATTCAAGTATTGGTTTTGTTACATTCACTAGCAGAGTTGAGCCAGTTAATCACACGTTTCATAAGGCTATGCCTTTTATTTAGCGAGTAAACTCTGATCAAAATTTCCACAAGTTGTGATGGCATTCATGTACCTGATGTACATCGAGTCTTGTAGCATTCAGCTTTTGTCATGCAGAGTCTCGTAGCATTCAGCTTTTGTCATGCAGCTGCCCTAGTTCAAGTATTGGTTTTGTTACATTCACTAGCAGAGTTGAGCCAGTTAATCACACGTTTCATAAGGCTATGCCTTTTATTTAGCGAGTAAACTCTGATCAAAATTTCCACAAGTTGTGATGGCATTCATGTACCTGATGTACATCGAGTCTTGTAGCATTCAGCTTTTGTCATGCAGAGTCTCGTAGCATTCAGCTTTTGTCATGCAGCTGCCCTAGTTCAAGTATTGGTTTTGTTACATTCACTAGCAGAGTTGAGCCAGTTAATCACACGTTTCATAAGGCTATGCCTTTTATTTAGCGAGTAAACTCTGATCAAAATTTCCACAAGTTGTGATGGCATTCATGTACCTGATGTACATCGAGTCTTGTAGCATTCAGCTTTTGTCATGCAGAGTCTCGTAGCATTCAGCTTTTGTCATGCAGCTGCCCTAATTCAAGTATTGGTTTTGTTACATTCACTAGCAGAGTTGAGCCAGTTAATCACACGTTTCATAAGGCTATGCCTTTTATTTAGCGAGTAAACTCTGATCAAAATTTCCACAAGTTGTGATGGCATTCATGTACCTGATGTACATCGAGTCTTGTAGCATTCAGCTTTTGTCATGCAGAGTCTCGTAGCATTCAGCTTTTGTCATGCAGCTGCCCTAGTTCAAGTATTGGTTTTGTTACATTCACTAGCAGAGTTGAGCCAGTTAATCACACGTTTCATAAGGCTATGCCTTTTATTTAGCGAGTAAACTCTGATCAAAATTTCCACAAGTTGTGATGGCATTCATGTACCTGATGTACATCGAGTCTTGTAGCATTCAGCTTTTGTCATGCAGAGTCTCGTAGCATTCAGCTTTTGTCATGCAGCTGCCCTAATTCAGGTATTAGTTTTGTTACATTCACTAGCAGAGTTGAGCCAGTTAATCACACGTTTCATAAGGCTATGCCTTTTATTTAGCGAGTAAACTCTGATCAAAATTTCCACAAGTTGTGATGGCATTCATGTACCTGATGTACATCGAGTCTTGTAGCATTCAGCTTTTGTCATGCAGAGTCTCGTAGCATTCAGCTTTTGTCATGCAGCTGCCCTAATTCAGGTATTAGTTTTGTTACATTCACTAGCAGAGTTGAGCCAGTTAATCACACGTTTCATAAGGCTATGCCTTTTATTTAGCGAGTAAACTCTGATCAAAATTTCCACAAGTTGTGATGGCATTCATGTACCTGATGTACATCGAGTCTTGTAGCAGTCAGCTTTTGTCATGCAGAGTCTCGTAGCATTCAGCTTTTGTCATGCAGCTGCCCTAGTTCAAGTATTGGTTTTGTTACATTCACTAGCAGAGTTGAGCCAGTTAATCACACGTTTCATAAGGCTATGCCTTTTATTTAGCGAGTAAACTCTGATCAAAATTTCCACAAGTTGTGATGGCATTCATGTACCTGATGTACATCGAGTCTTGTAGCATTCAGCTTTTGTCATGCAGAGTCTCGTAGCATTCAGCTTTTGTCATGCAGCTGCCCTAATTCAGGTATTAGTTTTGTTACATTCACTAGCAGAGTTGAGCCAGTTAATCACACGTTTCATAAGGCTATGCCTTTTATTTAGCGAGTAAACTCTGATCAAAATTTCCACAAGTTGTGATGGCATTCATGTACCTGATGTACATCGAGTCTTGTAGCATTCAGCTTTTGTCATGCAGAGTCTCGTAGCATTCAGCTTTTGTCATGCAGCTGCCCTAATTCAGGTATTAGTTTTGTTACATTCACTAGCAGAGTTGAGCCAGTTAATCACACGTTTCATAAGGCTATGCCTTTTATTTAGCGAGTAAACTCTGATCAAAATTTCCACAAGTTGTGATGGCATTCATGTACCTGATGTACATCGAGTCTTGTAGCATTCAGCTTTTGTCATGCAGAGTCTCGTAGCATTCAGCTTTTGTCATGCAGCTGCCCTAATTCAGGTATTAGTTTTGTTACATTCACTAGCAGAGTTGAGCCAGTTAATCACACGTTTCATAAGGCTATGCCTTTTATTTAGCGAGTAAACTCTGATCAAAATTTCCACAAGTTGTGATGGCATTCATGTACCTGATGTACATCGAGTCTTGTAGCAGTCAGCTTTTGTCATGCAGAGTCTCGTAGCATTCAGCTTTTGTCATGCAGCTGCCCTAGTTCAAGTATTGGTTTTGTTACATTCACTAGCAGAGTTGAGCCAGTTAATCACACGTTTCATAAGGCTATGCCTTTTATTTAGCGAGTAAACTCTGATCAAAATTTCCACAAGTTGTGATGGCATTCATGTACCTGATGTACATCGAGTCTTGTAGCATTCAGCTTTTGTCATGCAGAGTCTCGTAGCATTCAGCTTTTGTCATGCAGCTGCCCTAATTCAGGTATTAGTTTTGTTACATTCACTAGCAGAGTTGAGCCAGTTAATCACACGTTTCATAAGGCTATGCCTTTTATTTAGCGAGTAAACTCTGATCAAAATTTCCACAAGTTGTGATGGCATTCATGTACCTGATGTACATCGAGTCTTGTAGCATTCAGCTTTTGTCATGCAGAGTCTCGTAGCATTCAGCTTTTGTCATGCAGCTGCCCTAATTCAGGTATTAGTTTTGTTACATTCACTAGCAGAGTTGAGCCAGTTAATCACACGTTTCATAAGGCTATGCCTTTTATTTAGCGAGTAAACTCTGATCAAAATTTCCACAAGTTGTGATGGCATTCATGTACCTGATGTACATCGAGTCTTGTAGCATTCAGCTTTTGTCATGCAGAGTCTCGTAGCATTCAGCTTTTGTCATGCAGCTGCCCTAGTTCAAGTATTGGTTTTGTTACATTCACTAGCAGAGTTGAGCCAGTTAATCACACGTTTCATAAGGCTATGCCTTTTATTTAGCGAGTAAACTCTGATCAAAATTTCCACAAGTTGTGATGGCATTCATGTACCTGATGTACATCGAGTCTTGTAGCATTCAGCTTTTGTCATGCAGAGTCTCGTAGCATTCAGCTTTTGTCATGCAGCTGCCCTAATTCAGGTATTAGTTTTGTTACATTCACTAGCAGAGTTGAGCCAGTTAATCACACGTTTCATAAGGCTATGCCTTTTATTTAGCGAGTAAACTCTGATCAAAATTTCCACAAGTTGTGATGGCATTCATGTACCTGATGTACATCGAGTCTTGTAGCAGTCAGCTTTTGTCATGCAGAGTCTCGTAGCATTCAGCTTTTGTCATGCAGCTGCCCTAATTCAGGTATTAGTTTTGTTACATTCACTAGCAGAGTTGAGCCAGTTAATCACACGTTTCATAAGGCTATGCCTTTTATTTAGCGAGTAAACTCTGATCAAAATTTCCACAAGTTGTGATGGCATTCATGTACCTGATGTACATCGAGTCTTGTAGCAGTCAGCTTTTGTCATGCAGAGTCTCGTAGCATTCAGCTTTTGTCCATGCAGCTGCCCTAATTCAGGTATTAGTTTTGTTACATTCACTAGCAGAGTTGAGCCAGTTAATCACACGTTTCATAAGGCTATGCCTTTTATTTAGCGAGTAAACTCTGATCAAAATTTCCACAAGTTGTGATGGCATTCATGTACCTGATGTACATCGAGTCTTGTAGCATTCAGCTTTTGTCATGCAGAGTCTCGTAGCATTCAGCTTTTGTCCATGCAGCTGCCCTAATTCAAGTATTGGTTTTGTTACATTCACTAGCAGAGTTGAGCCAGTTAATCACACGTTTCATAAGGCTATGCCTTTTATTTAGCGAGTAAACTCTGATCAAAATTTCCACAAGTTGTGATGGCATTCATGTACCTGATGTACATCGAGTCTTGTAGCATTCAGCTTTTGTCATGCAGAGTCTCGTAGCATTCAGCTTTTGTCATGCAGCTGCCCTAATTCAAGTATTAGTTTTGTTACATTCACTAGCAGAGTTGAGCCAGTTAATCACACGTTTCATAAGGCTATGCCTTTTATTTAGCGAGTAAACTCTGATCAAAATTTCCACAAGTTGTGATGGCATTCATGTACCTGATGTACATCGAGTCTTGTAGCATTCAGCTTTTGTCATGCAGAGTCTCGTAGCATTCAGCTTTTGTCATGCAGCTGCCCTAGTTCAAGTATTGGTTTTGTTACATTCACTAGCAGAGTTGAGCCAGTTAATCACACGTTTCATAAGGCTATGCCTTTTATTTAGCGAGTAAACTCTGATCAAAATTTCCACAAGTTGTGATGGCATTCATGTACCTGATGTACATCGAGTCTTGTAGCATTCAGCTTTTGTCATGCAGAGTCTCGTAGCATTCAGCTTTTGTCATGCAGCTGCCCTAATTCAGGTATTAGTTTTGTTACATTCACTAGCAGAGTTGAGCCAGTTAATCACACGTTTCATAAGGCTATGCCTTTTATTTAGCGAGTAAACTCTGATCAAAATTTCCACAAGTTGTGATGGCATTCATGTACCTGATGTACATCGAGTCTTGTAGCATTCAGCTTTTGTCATGCAGAGTCTCGTAGCATTCAGCTTTTGTCCATGCAGCTGCCCTAATTCAAGTATTGGTTTTGTTACATTCACTAGCAGAGTTGAGCCAGTTAATCACACGTTTCATAAGGCTATGCCTTTTATTTAGCGAGTAAACTCTGATCAAAATTTCCACAAGTTGTGATGGCATTCATGTACCTGATGTACATCGAGTCTTGTAGCATTCAGCTTTTGTCATGCAGAGTCTCGTAGCATTCAGCTTTTGTCATGCAGCTGCCCTAATTCAGGTATTAGTTTTGTTACATTCACTAGCAGAGTTGAGCCAGTTAATCACACGTTTCATAAGGCTATGCCTTTTATTTAGCGAGTAAACTCTGATCAAAATTTCCACAAGTTGTGATGGCATTCATGTACCTGATGTACATCGAGTCTTGTAGCATTCAGCTTTTGTCATGCAGAGTCTCGTAGCATTCAGCTTTTGTCATGCAGCTGCCCTAATTCAGGTATTAGTTTTGTTACATTCACTAGCAGAGTTGAGCCAGTTAATCACACGTTTCATAAGGCTATGCCTTTTATTTAGCGAGTAAACTCTGATCAAAATTTCCACAAGTTGTGATGGCATTCATGTACCTGATGTACATCGAGTCTTGTAGCATTCAGCTTTTGTCATGCAGAGTCTCGTAGCATTCAGCTTTTGTCATGCAGCTGCCCTAATTCAGGTATTGGTTTTGTTACATTCACTAGCAGAGTTGAGCCAGTTAATCACACGTTTCATAAGGCTATGCCTTTTATTTAGCGAGTAAACTCTGATCAAAATTTCCACAAGTTGTGATGGCATTCATGTACCTGATGTACATCGAGTCTTGTAGCATTCAGCTTTTGTCATGCAGAGTCTCGTAGCATTCAGCTTTTGTCATGCAGCTGCCCTAGTTCAAGTATTGGTTTTGTTACATTCACTAGCAGAGTTGAGCCAGTTAATCACACGTTTCATAAGGCTATGCCTTTTATTTAGCGAGTAAACTCTGATCAAAATTTCCACAAGTTGTGATGGCATTCATGTACCTGATGTACATCGAGTCTTGTAGCATTCAGCTTTTGTCATGCAGAGTCTCGTAGCATTCAGCTTTTGTCATGCAGCTGCCCTAATTCAGGTATTAGTTTTGTTACATTCACTAGCAGAGTTGAGCCAGTTAATCACACGTTTCATAAGGCTATGCCTTTTATTTAGCGAGTAAACTCTGATCAAAATTTCCACAAGTTGTGATGGCATTCATGTACCTGATGTACATCGAGTCTTGTAGCATTCAGCTTTTGTCATGCAGAGTCTCGTAGCATTCAGCTTTTGTCATGCAGCTGCCCTAATTCAGGTATTGGTTTTGTTACATTCACTAGCAGAGTTGAGCCAGTTAATCACACGTTTCATAAGGCTATGCCTTTTATTTAGCGAGTAAACTCTGATCAAAATTTCCACAAGTTGTGATGGCATTGATGTACCTGATGTACATCGAGTCTTGTAGCATTCAGCTTTTGTCATGCAGAGTCTCGTAGCATTCAGCTTTTGTCATGCAGCTGCCCTAATTCAAGTATTGGTTTTGTTACATTCACTAGCAGAGTTGAGCCAGTTAATCACACGTTTCATAAGGCTATGCCTTTTATTTAGCGAGTAAACTCTGATCAAAATTTCCACAAGTTGTGATGGCATTCATGTACCTGATGTACATCGAGTCTTGTAGCATTCAGCTTTTGTCATGCAGAGTCTCGTAGCATTCAGCTTTTGTCATGCAGCTGCCCTAATTCAGGTATTGGTTTTGTTACATTCACTAGCAGAGTTGAGCCAGTTAATCACACGTTTCATAAGGCTATGCCTTTTATTTAGCGAGTAAACTCTGATCAAAATTTCCACAAGTTGTGATGGCATTGATGTACCTGATGTACATCGAGTCTTGTAGCATTCAGCTTTTGTCATGCAGAGTCTCGTAGCATTCAGCTTTTGTCCATGCAGCTGCCCTAATTCAAGTATTGGTTTTGTTACATTCACTAGCAGAGTTGAGCCAGTTAATCATACGTTTCATAAGGCTATGCCTTTTATTTAGCGAGTAAACTCTGATCAAAATTTCCACAAGTTGTGATGGCATTGATGTACCTGATGTACATCGAGTCTTGTAGCATTCAGCTTTTGTCATGCAGAGTCTCGTAGCATTCAGCTTTTGTCATGCAGCTGCCCTAATTCAAGTATTGGTTTTGTTACATTCACTAGCAGAGTTGAGCCAGTTAATCACACGTTTCATAAGGCTATGCCTTTTATTTAGCGAGTAAACTCTGATCAAAATTTCCACAAGTTGTGATGGCATTGATGTACCTGATGTACATCGAGTCTTGTAGCATTCAGCTTTTGTCATGCAGAGTCTCGTAGCATTCAGCTTTTGTCATGCAGCTGCCCTAATTCAAGTATTGGTTTTGTTACATTCACTAGCAGAGTTGAGCCAGTTAATCACACGTTTCATAAGGCTATGCCTTTTATTTAGCGAGTAAACTCTGATCAAAATTTCCACAAGTTGTGACGGCATTGATGTACCTGATAAACATCGAGTCTTGTAGCATTCAGCTTTTGTCATGCAGAGTCTCGTAGCATTCAGCTTTTGTCATGCAGCTGCCCTAATTCAAGTATTGGTTTTGTTACATTCACTAGCAGAGTTGAGCCAGTTAATCATACGTTTCATAAGGCCATGCCTTTTATTTAGCGAGTAAACTCTGATCAAAGTTTCCACAAGTTGTGACGGCATTGATGTACCTGATGTACATCGAGTCTTGTAGCATTCAGCTTTTGTCATGCAGTCTCGTAGCATTCAGCTTTTGTCATGCAGCTGCCATAATTCAAATATTGGTTTTGTTACATTCACTAGCAGAGTTGAGCCAATCATACGTTTCATAAGGCTATGCCTTTTATTTAGCGAGTAAACTCTGATCAAAGTTTCCACAAGTTGTGACGGCATTGATGTACCTGATGTACATCGAGTCTTGTAGCATTCAGCTTTTGTCATGCAGTCTCGTAGCATTCAGCTTTTGTCCATGCAGCTGCCCTAATTCAAGTATTGGTTTTGTTACATTCACTAGCAGAGTTGAGCCAGTTAATCATACGTTTCATAAGGCTATGCCTTTTATTTAGCGAGTAAACTCTGATCAAAGTTTCCACAAGTTGTGACGGCATTGATGTACCTGATGTACATCGAGTCTTGTAGCATTCAGCTTTTGTCATGCAGAGTCTCGTAGCATTCAGCTTTTGTCATGCAGCTGCCCTAATTCAAGTATTGGTTTTGTTACATTCACTAGCAGAGTTGAGCCAGTTAATCATACGTTTCATAAGGCCATGCCTTTTATTTAGCGAGTAAACTCTGATCAAAGTTTCCACAAGTTGTGACGGCATTGATGTACCTGATGTACATCGAGTCTTGTAGCATTCAGCTTTTGTCATGCAGAGTCTCGTAGCATTCAGCTTTTGTCATGCAGCTGCCATAATTCAAATATTGGTTTTGTTACATTCACTAGCAGAGTTGAGCCAGTTAATCATACGTTTCATAAGGCCATGCCTTTTATTTAGCGAGTAAACTCTGATCAAAGTTTCCACAAGTTGTGACGGCATTGATGTACCTGATAAACATCGAGTCTTGTAGCATTCAGCTTTTGTCATGCAGAGTCTCGTAGCATTCAGCTTTTGTCATGCAGCTGCCCTAATTCAAGTATTGGTTTTGTTACATTCACTAGCAGAGTAGAGCCAGTTAATCATACGTTTCATAAGGCTATGCCTTTTATTTAGCGAGTAAACTCTGATCAAAGTTTCCACAAGTTGTGACGGCATTGATGTACCTGATGTACATCGAGTCTTGTAGCATTCAGCTTTTGTCATGCAGAGTCTCGTAGCATTCAGCTTTTTGTCCATGCAGCTGCCCTAATTCAAGTATTGGTTTTGTTACATTCACTAGCAGAGTTGAGCCAGTTAATCATACGTTTCATAAGGCTATGCCTTTTATTTAGCGAGTAAACTCTGATCAAAGTTTCCACAAGTTGTGACGGCATTGATGTACCTGATGTACATCGAGTCTTGTAGCATTCAGCTTTTGTCATGCAGTCTCGTAGCATTCAGCTTTTGTCCATGCAGCTGCCCTAATTCAAATATTGGTTTTGTTACATTCACTAGCAGAGTTGAGCCAGTTAATCATACGTTTCATAAGGCCATGCCTTTTATTTAGCGAGTAAACTCTGATCAAAGTTTCCACAAGTTGTGACGGCATTGGATTACCTGATGTACATCGAGTCTTGTAGCATTCAGCTTTTGTCATGCAGTCTCGTAGCATTCAGCTTTTGTCATGCAGCTGCCCTAATTCAAGTATTGGTTTTGTTACATTCACTAGCAGAGTTGAGCCAGTTAATCATACGTTTCATAAGGCTATGCCTTTTATTTAGCGAGTAAACTCTGATCAAAGTTTCCACAAGTTGTGACGGCATTGATGTACCTGATGTACATCGAGTCTTGTAGCATTCAGCTTTTGTCATGCAGAGTCTCGTAGCATTCAGCTTTTGTCCATGCAGCTGCCCTAATTCAAGTATTGGTTTTGTTACATTCACTAGCAGAGTTGAGCCAGTTAATCATACGTTTCATAAGGCCATGCCTTTTATTTAGCGAGTAAACTCTGATCAAAGTTTCCACAAGTTGTGACGGCATTGATGTACCTGATGTACATCGAGTCTTGTAGCATTCAGCTTTTGTCATGCAGTCTCGTAGCATTCAGCTTTTGTCATGCAGCTGCCCTAATTCAAGTATTGGTTTTGTTACATTCACTAGCAGAGTTGAGCCAGTTAATCATACGTTTCATAAGGCTATGCCTTTTATTTAGCGAGTAAACTCTGATCAAAGTTTCCACAAGTTGTGACGGCATTGATGTACCTGATGTACATCGAGTCTTGTAGCATTCAGCTTTTGTCATGCAGTCTCGTAGCATTCAGCTTTTGTCATGCAGCTGCCATAATTCAAATATTGGTTTTGTTACATTCACTAGCAGAGTTGAGCCAGTTAATCATACGTTTCATAAGGCCATGCCTTTTATTTAGCGAGTAAACTCTGATCAAAGTTTCCACAAGTTGTGACGGCATTGATGTACCTGATGTACATCGAGTCTTGTAGCATTCAGCTTTTGTCATGCAGAGTCTCGTAGCATTCAGCTTTTGTCATGCAGCTGCCCTAATTCAAGTATTGGTTTTGTTACATTCACTAGCAGAGTTGAGCCAGTTAATCATACGTTTCATAAGGCTATGCCTTTTATTTAGCGAGTAAACTCTGATCAAAGTTTCCACAAGTTGTGACGGCATTGATGTACCTGATGTACATCGAGTCTTGTAGCATTCAGCTTTTGTCATGCAGTGTCTCGTAGCATTCAGCTTTTGTCATGCAGCTGCCCTAATTCAAGTATTGGTTTTGTTACATTCACTAGCAGAGTTGAGCCAGTTAATCATACGTTTCATAAGGCCATGCCTTTTATTTAGCGAGTAAACTCTGATCAAAGTTTCCACAAGTTGTGACGGCATTGATGTACCTGATGTACATCGAGTCTTGTAGCATTCAGCTTTTGTCATGCAGTCTCGTAGCATTCAGCTTTTGTCATGCAGCTGCCATAATTCAAATATTGGTTTTGTTACATTCACTAGCAGAGTTGAGCCAGTTAATCATACGTTTCATAAGGCCATGCCTTTTATTTAGCGAGTAAACTCTGATCAAAGTTTCCACAAGTTGTGACGGCATTGATGTACCTGATGTACATCGAGTCTTGTAGCATTCAGCTTTTGTCATGCAGTCTCGTAGCATTCAGCTTTTGTCATGCAGCTGCCCTAATTCAAGTATTGGTTTTGTTACATTCACTAGCAGAGTTGAGCCAGTTAATCATACGTTTCATAAGGCTATGCCTTTTATTTAGCGAGTAAACTCTGATCAAAGTTTCCACAAGTTGTGACGGCATTGATGTACCTGATGTACATCGAGTCTTGTAGCATTCAGCTTTTGTCATGCAGAGTCTCGTAGCATTCAGCTTTTGTCATGCAGCTGCCCTAATTCAAGTATTGGTTTTGTTACATTCACTAGCAGAGTTGAGCCAGTTAATCATACGTTTCATAAGGCTATGCCTTTTATTTAGCGAGTAAACTCTGATCAAAGTTTCCACAAGTTGTGACGGCATTGATGTACCTGATGTACATCGAGTCTTGTAGCATTCAGCTTTTGTCATGCAGAGTCTCGTAGCATTCAGCTTTTGTCATGCAGCTGCCCTAATTCAAGTATTGGTTTTGTTACATTCACTAGCAGAGTTGAGCCAGTTAATCATACGTTTCATAAGGCTATGCCTTTTATTTAGCGAGTAAACTCTGATCAAAGTTTCCACAAGTTGTGACGGCATTGATGTACCTGATGTACATCGAGTCTTGTAGCATTCAGCTTTTGTCATGCAGAGTCTCGTAGCATTCAGCTTTTGTCATGCAGCTGCCCTAATTCAAGTATTGGTTTTGTTACATTCACTAGCAGAGTTGAGCCAGTTAATCATACGTTTCATAAGGCTATGCCTTTTATTTAGCGAGTAAACTCTGATCAAAAGTTTCCACAAGTTGTGATGGCATTGATGTACCTGATGTACATCGAGTCTTGTAGCATTCAGCTTTTGTCATGCAGAGTCTCGTAGCATTCAGCTTTTGTCATGCAGCTGCCCTAGTTCAAGTATTGGTTTTGTTACATTCACTAGCAGAGTTGAGCCAGTTAATCACACGTTTCATAAGGCTATGCCTTTTATTTAGCGAGTAAACTCTGATCAAAATTTCCACAAGTTGTGATGGCATTCATGTACCTGATGTGTACATCGAGTCTTGTAGCATTCAGCTTTTGTCATGCAGAGTCTCGTAGCATTCAGCTTTTGTCATGCAGCTGCCCTAGTTCAAGTATTGGTTTTGTTACATTCACTAGCAGAGTTGAGCCAGTTAATCACACGTTTCATAAGGCTATGCCTTTTATTTAGCGAGTAAACTCTGATCAAAATTTCCACAAGTTGTGATGGCATTCATGTACCTGATGTGTACATCGAGTCTTGTAGCATTCAGCTTTTGTCATGCAGAGTCTCGTAGCATTCAGCTTTTGTCATGCAGCTGCCCTAGTTCAAGTATTGGTTTTGTTACATTCACTAGCAGAGTTGAGCCAGTTAATCACACGTTTCATAAGGCTATGCCTTTTATTTAGCGAGTAAACTCTGATCAAAAGTTCCACAAGTTGTGATGGCATTCATGTACCTGATGTACATCGAGTCTTGTAGCATTTTTCTGTTTGTATGTCTAGGCAGAACACACATTTGTGATCTCCGCTTCTTCCCTACTCATACATGATCAGCTGACCAGCAGCTGCATGGCGAGGGGAAGATAGTACGGAGATACATTTTTATTCAAACAATACTTTACAATAGCATTTCTTAAGAATATGAGTAGCGCCTATAAGATACTTAGAAATATACAGAAGGTCTATATTTACCAAAACTTTTCATAAAATGATTCAATTTAAATGGCCATAAGTGCACAAGAATAACAGTGCAGCTTAATGTTACAAAATACAGATAAAAAGAGCAATTTAAAGATAATACAAAATGACAATAAAGTGCTTGAGTAGCTGATAATAGACTAATATGATAACTAAGATATAAGTTTTACAATAGTAATAGATAGCATTAATTAATATAATTCAATTTTCTTTTTCCATTAATAAGCATCTGCAAGATGCACTGAGAAATTAGCACTGAGAGTAGCTAATTGGAATTATGGAGAAAAATCGAGACAAAGTCTGGTCATTTTCTCCAATATGGGCATAAGCTAAAAATAGTTTAAATTACAGAAAATTAATGATAATTAATATAGATAATTATTTTCTTTTCATTTTACATTTGAGTTGCAATAGCTAAAAGAATATGCACAACTGTCACCATACAACGTTTGTGCAGTAGTAAGTTGTTACATAGTTATCGGTGAGTTATCGAGAGTAACTACATATATGGCAAGTCAAAGACTATGAACAATAAGAATTAACAATTGATAAAAATTATTGATATTAAAGTTCTAAAGTTCATGTTATTAATTAATTATATACTAGTTTTAATTATTATTTAGTTAAGTTTACATATTTACAATGTTTATGCATAGCGATATTTGCTGCAATATATCGTATGTGTAAACATATGTTTGATTTTGATTGCAACTATATAATAATTATTTTTGAATTAATTTAATATAGTTTAATATTCATAAAAAATTTAATAATTTGTATTTAAAATAGTTTTTCAATTCATTTTAGCAATTTTGATTTCATTAATATTCGTTCGAAACATCGCAAGTACAATTGAGTAAGTGACGATGCATCCCTGGCTTAGTGCCTATCGGAGTGCATAATCAAAACAAAACAAAACAAAAACAGCTAACTGAAAATTGCATTAAATGCAAATTTGATGCTGCTAATTGGTAAGTTTAAATATTAATAATTATATTAGTGGTATTAATGATATTAATAATTAATATTAATTAATTATTATCTTTGCATATATTGGGTAGTCTAAAAAGTTTTTTCGTATTTTGCCAATAGATGTCGTTGGCGTCGTATATCTCCAGTGCTACCAATCACATTGTGTACACATTGTGGTGTTCGATTGGTAGCACTTTAAGCTTCGATTGCCAAAAAAAAAAAATGTAATTCAAAGAATTTGAAAAAAGTTACAGCTGTTCAAAAATGAGTGAAAATAAAGAAGAAATTCGCTATATTTTGAAATTTTTGTATAAAAAAGGGAAGAATGCCACGCAAGCCACTAATGAAATTTGTGATGTTTACGGTGACGATGCTCTATCAGTTCGTGTAGCACAACAATGGTTCGCACGCTTCCGTTCAGGAAATTTCGATGTGAAAGATGCACCTCGCTCTGGTCGACCAATCTTTGAAAAAGTCGATGAAATTATGGAAAGGATTGACCAAGACCGTCACATAAGCAGCCATGACATCGCAAATGAACTAAACATTCATCATCAAACGGTTCTGAACCATTTAGAAAAGGCTGGCTACAAAAAAAGCTCGATGTATGGATACCACATGAATTGTCTGTGAAAAATTTATTGGACAGAATTAACATTTGCGATTCTTTGCTGAAACGAAATGAAATCGAACCATTTCTGAAGAGAATGGTAACAGGAGACGAAAAATGGATCAAATACGACAATAATGTGCGAAAAAGATCATGGTGCAAGAGTGGTGAAGCTCAACAAATGGTCGCAAAGCCAGGATTGACGGCTCGAAAGGTAATGCTGTGTGTTTGGTGGGATTGGAAAGGAATAATCCACTATGAGCTGCTTCAGCCTGGTCAAACGATTGATTCGACACTTTACTGTGGACAACTGATGAGATTGAAGCAAGCAATCGAAAAAAAACGGCCAGAACTGATCAACAGAAAGGGCATCGTATTCCATCAGGACAACGCCAGACCACACACATCTTTGATGACCCGGCAAACACTGAGAGAGCTTGGCTGGGAAGTTTTAATGCATCCACCATATAGCCCTGACCTTGCACCTTCGGACTACCATT
The DNA here is from genome assembly GCF_018153725.1 of Drosophila mojavensis. Classification (NCBI taxonomy): domain Eukaryota; kingdom Metazoa; phylum Arthropoda; class Insecta; order Diptera; family Drosophilidae; genus Drosophila; species Drosophila mojavensis. Next base: position 42,685 of record NW_025318858.1, on the reverse strand, counting down.
TATTTCGGTCAATGCAGAACTCCCTTAACGGAGTAAAGTTGGCTTCAAGAGAAGCCTGTGAAAATCACTTGAAGCAGTTTTTCAAAGAGAAACCACGAAAGTTTTACACGAATGGAATTATGTCTCTAGTGGAAAAATGGCAAAAGGTGGTCGACCAAAATGGTGCATATTTGATTTAATAAAGTTTATTATAAATATTTAAAAATATGATTTGAAGTTTCATTACAAATACGAAAAGACTTTTTAGACTACCCAATATATAGCTGCAATTATACAAAATGCAGAGGGGCGCAAATACTGAAGATAGTGAAATTGCATTAACTGCAAGCTGACTAGCAGGTAAGTAAATTTTGCAAAATAGAAATTAATAATTATAAAAGTAAAAATTAAAGATATTAATAATTAATATTAATTTTTATCTTTTTATATATAGAGCTGCTGCCATACAAAGTGTAGAGGGGCGCAAAACTGGAAATAGCAGAATTGCATTAATTGCAAGATGACTAGCAGGTAAGTGAATTTTGCAAAAGTAAATAAAAACATTAAAAGGCTATTAATGTTGATTTTTTCTTTGCAGAGTACATCTTTTTGATTTGAATAGTCAGGTCCGCATGAGGCTGACTGACTGACTATATTTATTTATTTACTGCTATACTACTGTATAATATAGTAAATTTGTTGACGCATGCTTTGATAATGAAAATTTTAAAAAATTAAGCAATAAACTAGTAAGTATTGCAATAGAGAAAAATGAATTCAGTAATTATTGCAACATGTGATATAGAATCAGAAAAAGCGAAGCGATTCAATATTTTGATGCTTTCATAACAGAAAATTTTAAAGTATTCGGCAATAAACTAGTAAGTATTGCAATAGAGAAAAATGAATTCAGTAATTATTGCAACATGTGATATAGAATAAGAAAAAGCAAATCGATTCAATATTTTGATGCTTTCATAACAGAAAATTTTTAAAGTATTCGGCAATAATCTAGTGAGTATTGCAATAGAGAAAAATGAATTCAGTAATTATTGCAACATGTGATGGAGAATCAGAAAAAGAAAATCGATTCATTATTTTGATGCTTTCATAACAGAAAATTTTAAAAATATAAGCAATAAACTAGTAAGTATTGCAATAGAGAAAAATGAAATCAGTAATTATTGCAACATGTGATATAGAATAAGAAAAAGCAAATCGATTCAATATTTTGATGCTTTTCATAACAGAAAATTTTAAAGTATTCGGCAATAAACTAGTAAGTATTGCAATAGAGAAAAATGAATTCAGTAATTATTGCAACAAGTGATATAGAATCAGAAAAAAGCAAATCGATTCAATATTTTGATGCTTTCATAACAGAAAATTTTAAAAGTATTCGGCAATAAACTAGTAAGTATTGCAATAGAGAAAAATGAATTCAGTAATTATTGCAACATGTGATATAGAATAAGAAAAAGCAAATCGATTCAATATTTTGATGCTTTCATAACAGAAAATTTTAAAGTATTCGGCAATAAACTAGTAAGTATTGCAATAGAGAAAAATGAATTCAGTAATTATTGCAACATGTGATATAGAATCAGAAAAAGCAAATCGATTCATTATTTTGATGCTTTCATAATAGAAAATTTTAAAAAATTAAGCAATAAACTAGTAAGTATTGCAATAGAGAAAAATGAATACAGTAATTATTGCAACATGTGATATAGAATCAGAAAAAGCAAATCGATTCAATATTTTGATGCTTTCATAACAGAAAATTTTAAAGTATTCGGCAATAAACTAGTAAGTATTGCAATAGAGAAAAATGAATTCAGTAATTATTGCAACATGTGACGGAGAATCAGAAAAAGCAAATCGATTCAATATTTTGATGCTTTCATAACAGAAAATTTTAAAGTATTCGTCAATAAACTAGTAAGTATTGCAATAGAGAAAAATGAATTCAGTAATTATTGCAACATGTGATATAGAATCAGAAAAAGCAAATCGATTCAATATTTTGATGCTTTCATAACAGAAAATTTTAAAGTATTCGGCAATAAACTAGTAAGTATTGCAATAGAGAAAAATGAATTCAGTAATTATTGCAACATGTGATGGAGAATCAGAAAAAGCAAATCGATTCAATATTTTTATGCTTTCATAACAGAAAATTTTAAAGTATTCGGCAATAAACTAGTAAGTATTGCAATAGAGAAAAATGAATTCAGTAATTATTGCAACATGTGATGGAGAATCAGAAAAAGCAAATCGATTCAATATTTTGATGCTTTCATAACAGAAAATTTTAAAGTATTCGGCAATAAACTAGTAAGTATTGCAATAGAGAAAAATGAATTCAGTAATTATTGCAACATGTGATAGAGAATCAGAAAAAACAAATCGATTCAATATTTTGATGCTTTCATAACAGAAAATTTTAAAGTATTCGGCAATAAACTAGTAAGTATTGCAATAGAGAAAAATGAATTCAGTAATTATTGCAACATGTGACGGAGAATCAGAAAAAGCAAATCGATTCAATATTTTGATGCTTTCATAACAGAAAATTTTAAAAGAATTCGGCAATAAACTAGTAAGTATTGCAATAGAGAAAAATGAATTCAGTAATTATTGCAACATGTGATGGAGAATCAGAAAAAGCAAATCGATTCAATATTGTGATGCTTTCATAACAGAAAATTTTAAAGTATTCGGCAATAAACTAGTAAGTATTGCAATAGAGAAAAATGAATTCAGTAATTATTGCAACATGTGATATAGAATCAGAAAAAGCAAATCGATTCAATATTTTGATGCTTTCATAATAGAAAATTTTAAAAGTATTCGGCAATAAACTAGTAAGTATTGCAATAGAGAAAAAATGAATTCAGTAATTATTGCAACATGTGATGGAGAATCAGAAAAAGCAAATCGATTCAATATTTTGATGCTTTCATAACAGAAAATTTTAAAAATAATTCGGCAATAAACTAGTAAGTATTGCAATAGAGAAAATGAATTCAGTAATTATTGCAACATGTGATATAGAATCAGAAAAAGCAAATCGATTCAATATTTTGATGCTTTCATAACAGAAAATTTTAAAGTATTCGGCAATAAACTAGTAAGTATTGCAATAGAGAAAAATGAATTCAGTAATTATTGCAACATGTGATGGAGAATCAGAAAAAGCAAATCGATTCAATATTTTGATGCTTTCATAACAGAAAATTTTAAAGTATTCGGCAATAAACTAGTAAGTATTGCAATAGAGAAAAATGAATTCAGTAATTATTGCAACATGTGACGGAGAATCAGAAAAAGCAAATCGATTCAATATTTTGATGCTTTCATAACAGAAAATTTTAAAGTATTCGGCAATAAACTAGTAAGTATTGCAATAGAAAAATGAATTCAGTAATTATTGCAACATGTGATAGAGAATCAGAAAAAAGCAAATCGATTCAATATTTTGATGCTTTCATAACAGAAAATTTTAAAATATTCGGCAATAAACTAGTAAGTATTGCAATAGAAGAAAATGAATTCAGTAATTATTGCAACATGTGACGGAGAATCAGAAAAAGCAAATCGATTCAATATTTTGATGCTTTCATAACAGAAAATTTTAAAGTATTCGGCAATAAACTAGTAAGTATTGCAATAGAGAAAAATGAATTCAGTAATTATTGCAACATGTGATGGAGAATCAGAAAAAGCAAATCGATTCATTATTTTGATGCTTTCATAACAGAAAATTTTAAAGTATTCGGCAATAAACTAGTAAGTATTGCAATAGAAAAAATGAATTCAGTAATTATTGCAACATGTGACGGAGAATCAGAAAAAGCAAATCGATTCAATATTTTGATGCTTTCATAACAGAAAATTTTAAAGTATTCGGCAATAAACTAGTAAGTATTGCAATAGAAAAAAAAATTCAGTAATTATTGCAACATGTGATGGAGAATCAGAAAAAGCAAATCGATTCAATATTTTGATGCTTTCATAACAGAAAATTTTAAAGTATTCGGCAATAAACTAGTAAGTATTGCAATGAGAAAAATGAATTCAGTAATTATTGCAACATGTGACGGAGAATCAGAAAAAGCAAATCGATTCAATATTTTGATGCTTTCATAATAGAAAATTTTAAAGTATTCGGCAATAAACTAGTAAGTATTGCAATAGAGAAAAATGAATTCAGTAATTATTGCAACATGTGATGGAGAATCAGAAAAAGCAAATCGATTCAATATTTTGATGCTTTCATAACAGAAAATTTTAAAGTATTCGGCAATAAACTAGTAAGTATTGCAATAGAGAAAAATGAATTCAGTAATTATTGCAACATGTGACGGAGAATCAGAAAAAGCAAATCGATTCAATATTTTGATGCTTTCATAACAGAAAATTTTAAAGTATTCGGCAATAAACTAGTAAGTATTGCAATAGAGAAAAATGAATTCAGTAATTATTGCAACATGTGATGGAGAATCAGAAAAAACAAATCGATTCAATATTTTGATGCTTTCATAACAGAAAATTTTAAAGTATTAGGCAATAAACTAGTAAGTATTGCAATAGAGAAAATGAATTCAGTAATTATTGCAACATGTGATGTAGAGAATCAGAAAAAGCAAATCGATTCAATATTTTGATGCTTTCATAACAGAAAATTTTAAAGTATTCGGCAATAAACTAGTAAGTATTGCAATAGAGAAAAATGAATTCAGTAATTATTGCAACATGTGATGGAGAATCAGAAAAAGCAAATCGATTCAATATTTTGATGCTTTCATAACAGAAAATTTTAAAGTATTCGGCAATAAACTAGTAAGTATTGCAATAGAGAAAAATGAATTCAGTAATTATTGCAACATGTGATGGAGAATCAGAAAAAGCAAATCGATTCAATATTTTGATGCTTTCATAACAGAAAATTTTAAAGTATTCGGCAATAAACTAGTAAGTATTGCAATAGAAAAATGAATTCAGTAATTATTGCAACATGTGATGGAGAATCAGAAAAAGCAAATCGATTCAATATTTTGATGCTTTCATAACAGAAAATTTTAAAATATTCGGCAATAAACTAGTAAGTATTGCAATAGAGAAAAATGAATTCAGTAATTATTGCAACATGTGATGGGAGAATCAGAAAAAAGCAAATCGATTCAATATTTTGATGCTTTCATAACAGAAAATTTTAAAGTATTCGGCAATAAACTAGTAAGTATTGCAATAGAGAAAAATGAATTCAGTAATTATTGCAACATGTGATGGAGAATCAGAAAAAGCAAATCGATTCAATATTTTGATGCTTTCATAACAGAAAATTTTAAAGTATTCGGCAATAAACTAGTAAGTATTGCAATAGAGAAAAATGAATTCAGTAATTATTGCAACATGTGATGGAGAATCAGAAAAAGCAAATCGATTCAATATTTTGATGCTTTCATAATAGAAAATTTTAAAGTATTCGGCAATAAACTAGTAAGTATTGCAATAGAGAAAAATGAATTCAGTAATTATTGCAACATGTGATGGTGAATCAGAAAAAGCAAATCGATTCAATATTTTGATGCTTTCATAACAGAAAATTTTAAAGTATTCGGCAATAAACTAGTAAGTATTGCAATAGAGAAAAATGAATTCAGTAATTATTGCAACATGTGATGGAGAATCAGAAAAAGCAAATCGATTCAATATTTTGATGCTTTCATAACAGAAAATTTTAAAAATTAGGCAATAAACTAGTAAGTATTGCAATAGAGAAAAATGAATTCAGTAATTATTGCAACATGTGACGGAGAATCAGAAAAAAGCAAATCGATTCAATATTTTGATGCTTTCATAACAGAAAATTTTAAAGTAATTCAGCAATAAACTAGTAAGTATTGCAATAGAGAAAAATGAATTCAGTAATTATTGCAACATGTGATGGAGAATCAGAAAAAGCAAATCGATTCAATATTTTGATGCTTTCATAACAGAAAATTTTAAAGTATTCGGCAATAAACTAGTAAGTATTGCAATAGAGAAAAATGAATTCAGTAATTATTGCAACATGTGATGGAGAATCAGAAAAAAGCAAATCGATTCAATATTTTGATGCTTTCATAACAGAAAATTTTAAAAAATTAAGCAATAAACTAGTAAGTATTGCAATAGAGAAAAATGAATTCAGTAATTATTGCAACATGTGATGGAGAATCAGAAAAAGCAAATCGATTCAATATTTTGATGCTTTCATAACAGAAAATTTTAAAGTATTCGGCAATAAACTAGTAAGTATTGCAATAGAGAAAAATGAATTCAGTAATTATTGCAACATGTGATGGAGAATCAGAAAAAGCCAAATCGATTCAATATTTTGATGCTTTCATAACAGAAAATTTTAAAAATTCGGCAATAAACTAGTAAGTATTGCAATAGAGAAAAATGAATTCAGTAATTATTGCAACATGTGATGGAGAATCAGAAAAAGCAAATCGATTCAATATTTTGATGCTTTCATAATAGAAAATTTTAAAGTATTAGGCAATAAACTAGTAAGTATTGCAATAGAGAAAAATGAATTCAGTAATTATTGCAACATGTGATGGAGAATCAGAAAAAACAAATCGATTCAATATTTTGATGCTTTGATAATAGAAAATTTTAAAGTATTCGGCAATAAACTAGTAAGTATTGCAATAGAAAAAAATGAATTCAGTAATTATTGCAACATGTGATGGAGAATCAGAAAAAAGCAAATCGATTCAATATTTTGATGCTTTCATAACAGAAAATTTTAAAGTATTCGGCAATAAACTAGTAAGTATTGCAATAGAGAAAAATGAATTCAGTAATTATTGCAACATGTGACGGAGAATCAGAAAAAGCAAATCGATTCATTATTTTGATGCTTTCATAATAGAAAATTTTAAAATATTAAGCAATAAACTAGTAAGTATTGCAATAGAGAAAAATGAATTCAGTAATTATTGCAACATGTGATGGAGAATCAGAAAAAGCAAATCGATTCAATATTTTGATGCTTTCATAACAGAAAATTTTAAAGTATTCGGCAATAAACTAGTAAGTATTGCAATAGAGAAAAATGAATTCAGTAATTATTGCAACATGTGATAGAGAATCAGAAAAAGCAAATCGATTCAATATTTTGATGCTTTCATAACAGAAAATTTTAAAGTATTCGGCAATAAACTAGTAAGTATTGCAATAGAGAAAAATGAATTCAGTAATTATTGCAACATGTGATGGAGAATCAGAAAAAGCAAATCGATTCAATATTTTGATGCTTTCATAATAGAAAATTTTAAAGATTAAGCAATAAACTAGTAAGTATTGCAATAGAGAAAAATGAATTCAGTAATTATTGCAACATGTGATGGAGAATCAGAAAAAGCAAATCGATTCAATATTTTGATGCTTTCATAACAGAAAATTTTAAAGTATTCGGCAATAAACTAGTAAGTATTGCAATAGAGAAAAATGAATTCAGTAATTATTGCAACATGTGACGGAGAATCAGAAAAAAGCAAATCGATTCAATATTTTGATGCTTTCATAACAGAAAATTTTAAAGTATTCGGCAATAAACTAGTAAGTATTGCAATAGAGAAAAATGAATTCAGTAATTATTGCAACATGTGATGGAGAATCAGAAAAAGCAAATCGATTCAATATTTTGATGCTTTCATAACAGAAAATTTTAAAGTATTCGGCAATAAACTAGTAAGTATTGCAATAGAGAAAAATGAATTCAGTAATTATTGCAACATGTGACGGAGAATCAGAAAAAGCAAATCGATTCAATATTTTGATGCTTTCATAATAGAAAATTTTAAAGTATTAGGCAATAAACTAGTAAGTATTGCAATAGAAAAAAATGAATTCAGTAATTATTGCAACATGTGATGGAGAATCAGAAAAAGCAAATCGATTCAATATTTTGATGCTTTCATAACAGAAAATTTTAAAGTATTCGGCAATAAACTAGTAAGTATTGCAATAGAAAAAAATGAATTCAGTAATTATTGCAACATGTGATGGAGAATCAGAAAAAGCAAATCGATTCAATATTTTGATGCTTTCATAACAGAAAATTTTAAAGTATTCGGCAATAAACTAGTAAGTATTGCAATAGAGAAAAATGAATTCAGTAATTATTGCAACATGTGACGGAGAATCAGAAAAAGCAAATCGATTCAATATTTTGATGCTTTCATAACAGAAAATTTTAAAGTATTAGGCAATAAACTAGTAAGTATTGCAATAGAGAAAAATGAATTCAGTAATTATTGCAACATGTGATGGAGAATCAGAAAAAAGCAAATCGATTCAATATTTTGATGCTTTCATAACAGAAAATTTTAAAGTATTCGGCAATAAACTAGTAAGTATTGCAATAGAGAAAAATGAATTCAGTAATTATTGCAACATGTGATGGAGAATCAGAAAAAAGCAAATCGATTCAATATTTTGATGCTTTCATAATAGAAAATTTTAAAAAATTAAGCAATAAACTAGTAAGTATTGCAATAGAGAAAAATGAATTCAGTAATTATTGCAACATGTGATGGAGAATCAGAAAAAGCAAATCGATTCATTATTTTGATGCTTTGATAACAGAAAATTTTAAAAAATTCGGCAATAAACTAGTAAGTATTGCAATAGAGAAAAATGAATTCAGTAATTATTGCAACATGTGATGGAGAATCAGAAAAAGCAAATCGATTCAATATTTTGATGCTTTCATAACAGAAAATTTTAAAGTATTAGGCAATAAACTAGTAAGTATTGCAATAGAGAAAAATGAATTCAGTAATTATTGCAACATGTGATGGAGAATCAGAAAAAGCAAATCGATTCATTATTTTGATGCTTTCATAACAGAAAATTTTAAAAAATTCGGCAATAAACTAGTAAGTATTGCAATAGAGAAAAATGAATTCAGTAATTATTGCAACATGTGATGGAGAATCAGAAAAAGCAAATCGATTCAATATTTTGATGCTTTCATAACAGAAAATTTTAAAGTATTCAGCAATAAACTAGTAAGTATTGCAATAGAAAAATGAATTCAGTAATTATTGCAACATGTGATGTAGAATCAGAAAAAGCAAATCGATTCAATATTTTGATGCTTTCATAACAGAAAATTTTAAAGTATTCGGCAATAAACTAGTAAGTATTGCAATAGAGAAAAATGAATTCAGTAATTATTGCAACATGTGATGGAGAATCAGAAAAAGCAAATCGATTCATTATTTTGATGCTTTGATAATAGAAAATTTTAAAAAATTAGGCAATAAACTAGTAAGTATTGCAATAGAGAAAAATGAATTCAGTAATTATTGCAACATGTGATGGAGAATCAGAAAAAGCAAATCGATTCATTATTTTGATGCTTTCATAACAGAAAATTTTAAAGTATTCGGCAATAAACTAGTAAGTATTGCAATAGAGAAAAATGAATTCAGTAATTATTGCAACATGTGATAGAGAATCAGAAAAAGCAAATCGATTCAATATTTTGATGCTTTCATAACAGAAAATTTTAAAAGTATTCGGCAATAAACTAGTAAGTATTGCAATAGAAAAAATGAATTCAGTAATTATTGCAACATGTGATGGAGAATCAGAAAAAGCAAATCGATTCAATATTTTGATGCTTTGATAACAGAAAATTTTAAAAAATTCGGCAATAAACTAGTAAGTATTGCAATAGAGAAAAATGAATTCAGTAATTATTGCAACATGTGATGGAGAATCAGAAAAAGCAAATCGATTCAATATTTTGATGCTTTCATAACAGAAAATTTTAAAGTATTCGGCAATAAACTAGTAAGTATTGCAATAGAGAAAAATGAATTCAGTAATTATTGCAACATGTGATGGAGAATCAGAAAAAAGCAAATCGATTCAATATTTTGATGCTTTGATAATAGAAAATTTTAAAAAATTAAGCAATAAACTAGTAAGTATTGCAATAGAGAAAAATGAATTCAGTAATTATTGCAACATGTGATGGAGAATCAGAAAAAGCAAATCGATTCAATATTTTGATGCTTTCATAACAGAAAATTTTAAAGTATTCGGCAATAAACTAGTAAGTATTGCAATAGAGAAAAATGAATTCAGTAATTATTGCAACATGTGATGGAGAATCAGAAAAAACCAAATCGATTCATTATTTTGATGCTTTGATAATAGAAAATTTTTAAAAAATTAAGCAATAAACTAGTAAGTATTGCAATAGAGAAAAATGAATTCAGTAATTATTGCAACATGTGATGGAGAATCAGAAAAAGCAAATCGATTCAATATTTTGATGCTTTCATAACAGAAAATTTTAAAAGTATTCGGCAATAAACTAGTAAGTATTGCAATAGAGAAAAATGAATTCAGTAATTATTGCAACATGTGATGGAGAATCAGAAAAAGCAAATCGATTCAATATTTTGATGCTTTCATAACAGAAAATTTTAAAGTATTCGGCAATAAACTAGTAAGTATTGCAATAGAGAAAAATGAATTCAGTAATTATTGCAACATGTGATGGAGAATCAGAAAAAAGCAAATCGATTCAATATTTTGATGCTTTGATAATAGAAAATTTTAAAATATTAAGCAATAATCTAGTAAGTATTGCAATAGAGAAAAATGAATTCAGTAATTATTGCAACATGTGATGGAGAATCAGAAAAAACAAATCGATTCAATATTTTGATGCTTTGATAATAGAAAATTTTAAAGTATTCGGCAATAAACTAGTAAGTATTGCAATAGAGAAAAATGAATTCAGTAATTATTGCAACATGTGATGGAGAATCAGAAAAAGCAAATCGATTCAATATTTTGATGCTTTCATAATAGAAAATTTTAAAGTATTCGGCAATAAACTAGTAAGTATTGCAATAGAGAAAAATGAATTCAGTAATTATTGCAACATGTGATGGAGAATCAGAAAAAGCAAATCGATTCAATATTTTGATGCTTTCATAATAGAAAATTTTAAAGTATTAGGCAATAAACTAGTAAGTATTGCAATAGAGAAAAATGAATTCAGTAATTATTGCAACATGTGATGGAGAATCAGAAAAAGCAAATCGATTCAATATTTTGATGCTTTCATAACAGAAAATTTTAAAGTATTCAGCAATAAACTAGTAAGTATTGCAATAGAGAAAAATGAATTCAGTAATTATTGCAACATGTGATGGAGAATCAGAAAAAGCAAATCGATTCATTATTTTGATGCTTTGATAATAGAAAATTTTAAAAATTTAAGCAATAATCTAGTAAGTATTGCAATAGAAAAAAATGAATTCAGTAATTATTGCAACATGTGATGGAGAATCAGAAAAAGCAAATCGATTCATTATTTTGATGCTTTGATAACAGAAAATTTTTAAAGTATTAAGCAATAAACTAGTAAGTATTGCAATAGAGAAAAATGAATTCAGTAATTATTGCAACATGTGATGGAGAATCAGAAAAAGCAAATCGATTCAATATTTTGATGCTTTCATAACAGAAAATTTTAAAGTATTCGGCAATAAACTAGTAAGTATTGCAATAGAGAAAAATGAATTCAGTAATTATTGCAACATGTGATGGAGAATCAGAAAAAAGCAAATCGATTCAATATTTTGATGCTTTCATAACAGAAAATTTTAAAGTAATTCGGCAATAAACTAGTAAGTATTGCAATAGAGAAAAATGAATTCAGTAATTATTGCAACATGTGATGGAGAATCAGAAAAAGCAAATCGATTCAATATTTTGATGCTTTCATAACAGAAAATTTTAAAGAATTCGGCAATAAACTAGTAAGTATTGCAATAGAAAAAATGAATTCAGTAATTATTGCAACATGTGATGGAGAATCAGAAAAAGCAAATCGATTCATTATTTTGATGCTTTCATAACAGAAAATTTTAAAATATTAGGCAATAAACTAGTAAGTATTGCAATAGAGAAAAATGAATTCAGTAATTATTGCAACATGTGATGGAGAATCAGAAAAAGCAAATCGATTCATTATTTTGATGCTTTCATAACAGAAAATTTTAAAATAATTAAGCAATAAACTAGTAAGTATTGCAATAGAGAAAAATGAATTCAGTAATTATTGCAACATGTGATGGAGAATCAGAAAAAAACAAATCGATTCAATATTTTGATGCTTTCATAACAGAAAATTTTAAAGTATTCGGCAATAAACTAGTAAGTATTGCAATAGAGAAAAATGAATTCAGTAATTATTGCAACATGTGATGGAGAATCAGAAAAAGCAAATCGATTCAATATTTTGATGCTTTCATAACAGAAAATTTTAAAGTATTCGGCAATAAACTAGTAAGTATTGCAATAGAAAAAATGAATTCAGTAATTATTGCAACATGTGATGGAGAATCAGAAAAAGCAAATCGATTCAATATTTTTGATGCTTTGATAACAGAAAATTTTAAAAGTATTCAGGCAATAAACTAGTAAGTATTGCAATAGAGAAAAATGAATTCAGTAATTATTGCAACATGTGATGGAGAATCAGAAAAAAGCAAATCGATTCAATATTTTGATGCTTTCATAATAGAAAATTTTAAAAATTAAGCAATAAACTAGTAAGTATTGCAATAGAGAAAAATGAATTCAGTAATTATTGCAACATGTGATGGAGAATCAGAAAAAGCAAATCGATTCATTATTTTGATGCTTTGATAATAGAAAATTTTAAAGAATTCAGCAATAAACTAGTAAGTATTGCAATAGAGAAAAATGAATTCAGTAATTATTGCAACATGTGACGGAGAATCAGAAAAAGCAAATCGATTCAATATTTTGATGCTTTCATAACAGAAAATTTTAAAGTATTCGGCAATAAACTAGTAAGTATTGCAATAGAGAAAAATGAATTCAGTAATTATTGCAACATGTGATGGAGAATCAGAAAAACAAAAATCGATTCAATATTTTGATGCTTTCATAACAGAAAATTTTAAAGTATTCGGCAATAAACTAGTAAGTATTGCAATAGAAAAAATGAATTCAGTAATTATTGCAACATGTGATGGAGAATCAGAAAAAACAAATCGATTCAATATTTTGATGCTTTCATAACAGAAAATTTTAAAGTATTAAGCAATAAACTAGTAAGTATTGCAATAGAGAAAAATGAATTCAGTAATTATTGCAACATGTGATGGAGAATCAGAAAAAGCAAATCGATTCATTATTTTGATGCTTTGATAATAGAAAATTTTAAAAAATTAAGCAATAAACTAGTAAGTATTGCAATAGAAAAATGAATTCAGTAATTATTGCAACATGTGATGGAGAATCAGAAAAAAGCAAATCGATTCAATATTTTGATGCTTTCATAACAGAAAATTTTAAAATATTCGGCAATAAACTAGTAAGTATTGCAATAGAGAAAAATGAATTCAGTAATTATTGCAACATGTGATGGAGAATCAGAAAAAGCAAATCGATTCAATATTTTGATGCTTTCATAATAGAAAATTTTAAAAAGTATTAAGCAATAAACTAGTAAGTATTGCAATAGAGAAAAATGAATTCAGTAATTATTGCAACATGTGATGGAGAATCAGAAAAAACAAATCGATTCAATATTTTGATGCTTTGATAATAGAAAATTTTAAAATATTAGGCAATAAACTAGTAAGTATTGCAATAGAGAAAAATGAATTCAGTAATTATTGCAACATGTGATGGAGAATCAGAAAAAGCAAATCGATTCAATATTTTGATGCTTTGATAACAGAAAATTTTAAAAAATTAAGCAATAAACTAGTAAGTATTGCAATAGAGAAAAATGAATTCAGTAATTATTGCAACATGTGATGGAGAATCAGAAAAAGCAAATCGATTCAATATTTTGATGCTTTCATAACAGAAAATTTTAAAGTATTCGGCAATAAACTAGTAAGTATTGCAATAGAAAAAAATGAATTCAGTAATTATTGCAACATGTGATGGAGAATCAGAAAAAGCAAATCGATTCATTATTTTGATGCTTTGATAATAGAAAATTTTAAAAAATTCGGCAATAAACTAGTAAGTATTGCAATAGAGAAAAATGAATTCAGTAATTATTGCAACATGTGATGGAGAATCAGAAAAAGCAAATCGATTCAATATTTTGATGCTTTCATAACAGAAAATTTTAAAGTATTCGGCAATAAACTAGTAAGTATTGCAATAGAAAAAAATGAATTCAGTAATTATTGCAACATGTGATGGAGAATCAGAAAAAGCAAATCGATTCATTATTTTGATGCTTTCATAATAGAAAATTTTAAAGTATTAAGCAATAAACTAGTAAGTATTGCAATAGAGAAAAATGAATTCAGTAATTATTGCAACATGTGACGGAGAATCAGAAAAAGCAAATCGATTCAATATTTTGATGCTTTCATAACAGAAAATTTTAAAGTATTCGGCAATAAACTAGTAAGTATTGCAATAGAGAAAAATGAATTCAGTAATTATTGCAACATGTGATGGAGAATCAGAAAAAGCAAATCGATTCAATATTTTGATGCTTTCATAACAGAAAATTTTAAAATATTCGGCAATAAACTAGTAAGTATTGCAATAGAGAAAAATGAATTCAGTAATTATTGCAACATGTGATGGAGAATCAGAAAAAGCAAATCGATTCAATATTTTGATGCTTTCATAATAGAAAATTTTAAAGTATTCGGCAATAAACTAGTAAGTATTGCAATAGAGAAAAATGAATTCAGTAATTATTGCAACATGTGATGGAGAATCAGAAAAAGAAAATCGATTCAATATTTTGATGCTTTCATAACAGAAAATTTTAAAGTATTCGGCAATAAACTAGTAAGTATTGCAATAGAGAAAAATGAATTCAGTAATTATTGCAACATGTGATGGAGAATCAGAAAAAGCAAATCGATTCAATATTTTGATGCTTTGATAATAGAAAATTTTAAAAAAATTAAGCAATAATCTAGTAAGTATTGCAATAGAGAAAAATGAATTCAGTAATTATTGCAACATGTGATGGAGAATCAGAAAAAGCAAATCGATTCAATATTTTGATGCTTTCATAATAGAAAATTTTAAAGAATTCGGCAATAAACTAGTAAGTATTGCAATAGAGAAAAATGAATTCAGTAATTATTGCAACATGTGATGGAGAATCAGAAAAAACAAATCGATTCAATATTTTGATGCTTTCATAACAGAAAATTTTAAAGTATTCGGCAATAAACTAGTAAGTATTGCAATAGAGAAAAATGAATTCAGTAATTATTGCAACATGTGATGGAGAATCAGAAAAAAGCAAATCGATTCATTATTTTGATGCTTTGATAATAGAAAATTTTAAAAGAATTAAGCAATAAACTAGTAAGTATTGCAATAGAGAAAAATGAATTCAGTAATTATTGCAACATGTGATGGAGAATCAGAAAAAGCAAATCGATTCAATATTTTGATGCTTTCATAACAGAAAATTTTAAAAATTAAGCAATAAACTAGTAAGTATTGCAATAGAGAAAAATGAATTCAGTAATTATTGCAACATGTGATGGAGAATCAGAAAAAAGCAAATCGATTCAATATTTTGATGCTTTCATAACAGAAAATTTTAAAGTATTCGGCAATAAACTAGTAAGTATTGCAATAGAGAAAAATGAATTCAGTAATTATTGCAACATGTGATGGAGAATCAGAAAAAGCAAATCGATTCAATATTTTGATGCTTTCATAACAGAAAATTTTAAAGTATTCGGCAATAAACTAGTAAGTATTGCAATAGAGAAAAATGAATTCAGTAATTATTGCAACATGTGATGGAGAATCAGAAAAAACAAATCGATTCATTATTTTGATGCTTTGATAATAGAAAATTTTTTAAAGTATTAGGCAATAATCTAGTAAGTATTGCAATAGAAAAAATGAATTCAGTAATTATTGCAACATGTGATGGAGAATCAGAAAAAGCAAATCGATTCAATATTTTGATGCTTTCATAACAGAAAATTTTAAAGTATTCGGCAATAAACTAGTAAGTATTGCAATAGAAAAAATGAATTCAGTAATTATTGCAACATGTGATGGAGAATCAGAAAAAGCAAATCGATTCAATATTTTGATGCTTTGATAATAGAAAATTTTAAAAAATTAAGCAATAAACTAGTAAGTATTGCAATAGAGAAAAATGAATTCAGTAATTATTGCAACATGTGATGGAGAATCAGAAAAAACCAATCGATTCAATATTTTGATGCTTTCATAACAGAAAATTTTAAAGTATTTAAGCAATAAACTAGTAAGTATTGCAATAGAGAAAAATGAATTCAGTAATTATTGCAACATGTGATGGAGAATCAGAAAAAACAAATCGATTCAATATTTTGATGCTTTCATAACAGAAAATTTTAAAGTATTCGGCAATAAACTAGTAAGTATTGCAATAGAGAAAAATGAATTCAGTAATTATTGCAACATGTGACGGAGAATCAGAAAAAGCAAATCGATTCATTATTTTGATGCTTTGATAATAGAAAATTTTAAAAATTAGGCAATAATCTAGTAAGTATTGCAATAGAAAAATGAATTCAGTAATTATTGCAACATGTGATGGAGAATCAGAAAAAACAAATCGATTCAATATTTTGATGCTTTCATAACAGAAAATTTTAAAGTATTCGGCAATAAACTAGTAAGTATTGCAATAGAGAAAAATGAATTCAGTAATTATTGCAACATGTGATGGAGAATCAGAAAAAGCAAATCGATTCAATATTTTGATGCTTTCATAACAGAAAATTTTAAAGTATTCGGCAATAAACTAGTAAGTATTGCAATAGAAAAATGAATTCAGTAATTATTGCAACATGTGATGGAGAATCAGAAAAAGCAAATCGATTCAATATTTTGATGCTTTCATAACAGAAAATTTTAAAGTATTCGGCAATAAACTAGTAAGTATTGCAATAGAAAAATGAATTCAGTAATTATTGCAACATGTGATGGAGAATCAGAAAAAGCAAATCGATTCAATATTTTGATGCTTTCATAACAGAAAATTTTAAAGTATTCGGCAATAAACTAGTAAGTATTGCAATAGAGAAAAATGAATTCAGTAATTATTGCAACATGTGATGGAGAATCAGAAAAAGCAAATCGATTCAATATTTTGATGCTTTGATAACAGAAAATTTTAAAATAATTCAGCAATAAACTAGTAAGTATTGCAATAGAAAAAATGAATTCAGTAATTATTGCAACATGTGATGGAGAATCAGAAAAAGCAAATCGATTCAATATTTTGATGCTTTCATAACAGAAAATTTTAAAGTATTCGGCAATAAACTAGTAAGTATTGCAATAGAGAAAAATGAATTCAGTAATTATTGCAACATGTGATGGAGAATCAGAAAAAGCAAATCGATTCAATATTTTGATGCTTTCATAACAGAAAATTTTAAAGTATTCGGCAATAAACTAGTAAGTATTGCAATAGAGAAAAATGAATTCAGTAATTATTGCAACATGTGATGGAGAATCAGAAAAAGCACAATCGATTCAATATTTTGATGCTTTCATAACAGAAAATTTTAAAGTATTCGGCAATAAACTAGTAAGTATTGCAATAGAGAAAAATGAATTCAGTAATTATTGCAACATGTGATGGAGAATCAGAAAAAGCAAATCGATTCAATATTTTGATGCTTTCATAACAGAAAATTTTAAAGTATTCGGCAATAAACTAGTAAGTATTGCAATAGAGAAAAATGAATTCAGTAATTATTGCAACATGTGATGGAGAATCAGAAAAAACAAATCGATTCAATATTTTGATGCTTTCATAACAGAAAATTTTAAAATAATTCGGCAATAATAAACTAGTAAGTATTGCAATAGAGAAAAAAATGAATTCAGTAATTATTGCAACATGTGATGGAGAATCAGAAAAAAGCAAATCGATTCAATATTTTGATGCTTTGATAATAGAAAATTTTAAAAATTTAAGCAATAATCTAGTAAGTATTGCAATAGAGAAAAATGAATTCAGTAATTATTGCAACATGTGATGGAGAATCAGAAAAAGCAAATCGATTCAATATTTTGATGCTTTCATAACAGAAAATTTTAAAGTATTCGGCAATAAACTAGTAAGTATTGCAATAGAGAAAAATGAATTCAGTAATTATTGCAACATGTGACGGAGAATCAGAAAAAAGCAAATCGATTCATTATTTTGATGCTTTGATAATAGAAAATTTTAAAAATTAAGCAATAATCTAGTAAGTATTGCAATAGAAAAATGAATTCAGTAATTATTGCAACATGTGATGGAGAATCAGAAAAAGCAAATCGATTCAATATTTTGATGCTTTCATAACAGAAAATTTTAAAGTATTCGGCAATAAACTAGTAAGTATTGCAATAGAAAAAATGAATTCAGTAATTATTGCAACATGTGATGGAGAATCAGAAAAAGCAAATCGATTCAATATTTTGATGCTTTCATAACAGAAAATTTTAAAATATTCGGCAATAAACTAGTAAGTATTGCAATAGAAAAAATGAATTCAGTAATTATTGCAACATGTGATGGAGAATCAGAAAAAGCAAATCGATTCATTATTTTGATGCTTTGATAATAGAAAATTTTAAAAAATTAAGCAATAAACTAGTAAGTATTGCAATAGAGAAAAATGAATTCAGTAATTATTGCAACATGTGATGGAGAATCAGAAAAAGCAAATCGATTCAATATTTTGATGCTTTCATAACAGAAAATTTTAAAGTATTTGAGCAATAAACTAGTAAGTATTGCAATAGAGAAAAATGAATTCAGTAATTATTGCAACATGTGATGGAGAATCAGAAAAAGCAAATCGATTCATTATTTTGATGCTTTCATAACAGAAAATTTTAAAAATTAAGCAATAAACTAGTAAGTATTGCAATGAGAAAAATGAATTCAGTAATTATTGCAACATGTGATGGAGAATCAGAAAAAAGCAAATCGATTCAATATTTTGATGCTTTCATAATAGAAAATTTTAAAATATTAGGCAATAAACTAGTAAGTATTGCAATAGAGAAAAATGAATTCAGTAATTATTGCAACATGTGATGGAGAATCAGAAAAAGCAAATCGATTCATTATTTTGATGCTTTGATAACAGAAAATTTTAAAGTATTAAGCAATAAACTAGTAAGTATTGCAATAGAGAAAAATGAATTCAGTAATTATTGCAACATGTGATGGAGAATCAGAAAAAGCAAATCAATCGATTCAATATTTTGATGCTTTCATAACAGAAAATTTTAAAGTATTCGGCAATAAACTAGTAAGTATTGCAATAGAAAAATGAATTCAGTAATTATTGCAACAACATGTGATGGAGAATCAGAAAAAGCAAATCGATTCATTATTTTGATGCTTTGATAATAGAAAATTTTAAAATATTAAGCAATAAACTAGTAAGTAAAATGAATTCAGTAATTATTGCAACATGTGATGAAAAAAAGCAAATCGATTCAATATTTTGATATAAAATTTTAAAATTGGCAATAAATTGCAACATGGAATGGAGAATCAGAAAAAGCAAATCGATTCAATATTTTGATGCTTTGATAATAGAAAATTTTAAAATATTAAGCAATAAACTAGTAAGTATTGCAATAGAGAAAAAATGAATTCAGTAATTATTGCAACATGTGATGGAGAATCAGAAAAAACAAATCGATTCAATATTTTGATGCTTTCATAACAGAAAATTTTAAAGTATTCAGCAATAAACTAGTAAGTATTGCAATAGAAAAAATGAATTCAGTAATTATTGCAACATGTGACGGAGAATCAGAAAAAGCAAATCGATTCAATATTTTGATGCTTTCATAACAGAAAATTTTAAAGTATTCGGCAATAAACTAGTAAGTATTGCAATAGAGAAAAATGAATTCAGTAATTATTGCAACATGTGATGGAGAATCAGAAAAAGCAAATCGATTCATTATTTTGATGCTTTCATAATAGAAAATTTTTAAAATTATTAAGCAATAAACTAGTAAGTATTGCAATAGAGAAAAATGAATTCAGTAATTATTGCAACATGTGATGGAGAATCAGAAAAAGCAAATCGATTCATTATTTTGATGCTTTCATAACAGAGAAAATTTTAAAGATTCGGCAATAAACTAGTAAGTATTGCAATAGAAAAATGAATTCAGTAATTATTGCAACATGTGATGGAGAATCAGAAAAAAGCAAATCGATTCAATATTTTGATGCTTTCATAACAGAAAATTTTAAAAATAATTCGGCAATAAACTAGTAAGTATTGCAATAGAGAAAAATGAATTCAGTAATTATTGCAACATGTGACGGAGAATCAGAAAAAGCAAATCGATTCAATATTTTGATGCTTTCATAACAGAAAAATTTTAAAGTATTCGGCAATAAACTAGTAAGTATTGCAATAGAGAAAAATGAATTCAGTAATTATTGCAACATGTGACGGAGAATCAGAAAAAAGCAAATCGATTCAATATTTTGATGCTTTCATAACAGAAAATTTTAAAAAATTCGGCAATAAACTAGTAAGTATTGCAATAGAGAAAAATGAATTCAGTAATTATTGCAACATGTGATGGAGAATCAGAAAAAGCAAATCGATTCAATATTTTGATGCTTTCATAATAGAAAATTTTAAAAAAATTAAGCAATAAACTAGTAAGTATTTGCAATAGAGAAAAATGAATTCAGTAATTATTGCAACATGTGATGGAGAATCAGAAAAAAGCAAATCGATTCAATATTTTGATGCTTTCATAATAGAAAATTTTTTAAAGTAATTCAGCAATAAACTAGTAAGTATTGCAATAGAGAAAAATGAATTCAGTAATTATTGCAACATGTGACGGAGAATCAGAAAAAGCAAATCGATTCAATATTTTGATGCTTTCATAACAGAAAATTTTAAAGTATTCGGCAATAAACTAGTAAGTATTGCAATAGAGAAAAATGAATTCAGTAATTATTGCAACATGTGATGGAGAATCAGAAAAAAGCAAATCGATTCAATATTTTGATGCTTTCATAATAGAAAATTTTAAAGAATTAGGCAATAATCTAGTAAGTATTGCAATAGAAAAAAATTGTATATTATTTGCATTATAGCATGTGATGGAATCAGAAAAAGCAAAAATCGATTTCATTATTTTGATGCTTTGATAATAGAAAATTTTAAAAAATTCAGCAATAAACTAGTAAGTATTGCAATAGAGAAAAATGAATTCAGTAATTATTGCAACATGTGATGGAGAATCAGAAAAAGGCAAATCGATTCAATATTTTGATGCTTTCATAACAGAAAATTTTAAAAGTTATTCGTCAATAAATAAACTAGTAAGTATTGCAATAGAAAAAATGAATTCAGTAATTATTGCAACATGTGATGGAGAATCAGAAAAAGCAAATCGATTCATTATTTTGATGCTTTCATAATAGAAAATTTTAAAAATTAAGCAATAAACTAGTAAGTATTGCAATAGAGAAAAATGAATTCAGTAATTATTGCAACATGTGATGGAGAATCAGAAAAAACAAATCGATTCAATATTTTGATGCTTTCATAATAGAAAATTTTAAAAAATTCGGCAATAAACTAGTAAGTATTGCAATAGAGAAAAATGAATTCAGTAATTATTGCAACATGTGATGGAGAATCAGAAAAAGCAAATCGATTCATTATTTTGATGCTTTGATAATAGAAAATTTTTTAAAAAATTAAGCAATAAACTAGTAAGTATTGCAATAGAGAAAAATGAATTCAGTAATTATTGCAACATGTGATGGAGAATCAGAAAAAGCAAATCGATTCAATATTTTGATGCTTTCATAATAGAAAATTTTAAAATATTAAGCAATAAACTAGTAAGTATTGCAATAGAAAAAAAATGAATTCAGTAATTATTGCAACATGTGATGGAGAATCAGAAAAAGCAAATCGATTCATTATTTTGATGCTTTCATAATAGAAAATTTTAAAAAATTACGGCAATAAACTAGTAAGTATTGCAATAGAGAAAAATGAATTCAGTAATTATTGCAACATGTGATGGAGAATCAGAAAAAGCAAATCGATTCAATATTTTGATGCTTTCATAACAGAAAATTTTTAAAGATTCGGCAATAAACTAGTAAGTATTGCAATAGAGAAAAATGAATTCAGTAATTATTGCAACATGTGACGGAGAATCAGAAAAAGCAAATCGATTCAATATTTTGATGCTTTCATAACAGAAAATTTTAAAAATATTCGGCAATAAACTAGTAAGTATTGCAATGAGAAAAATGAATTCAGTAATTATTGCAACATGTGATGGAGAATCAGAAAAAAGCAAATCGATTCATTATTTTGATGCTTTGATAATAGAAAATTTTAAAGGTATTAGGCAATAAACTAGTAAGTATTGCAATAGAGAAAAATGAATTCAGTAATTATTGCAACATGTGATGGAGAATCAGAAAAAGCAAATCGATTCAATATTTTGATGCTTTCATAACAGAAAATTTTAAAGGTATTCGGCAATAAACTAGTAAGTATTGCAATAGAAAAAAATGAATTCAGTAATTATTGCAACATGTGATGGAGAATCAGAAAAAACAAATCGATTCATTATTTTGATGCTTTGATAATAGAAAATTTTAAAAAAATTAAGCAATAATCTAGTAAGTATTGCAATAGAAAAAATGAATTCAGTAATTATTGCAACATGTGATATAGAATCAGAAAAAGCAAATCGATTCAATATTTTGATGCTTTCATAACAGAAAATTTTAAAAAATTCGGCAATAAACTAGTAAGTATTGCAATAGAGAAAAATGAATTCAGTAATTATTGCAACATGTGATGGAGAATCAGAAAAAAGCAAATCGATTCAATATTTTGATGCTTTCATAATAGAAAATTTTAAAAAATTAAGCAATAAACTAGTAAGTATTGCAATAGAAAAAATGAATTCAGTAATTATTGCAACATGTGATGGAGAATCAGAAAAAGCAAATCGATTCAATATTTTGATGCTTTCATAACAGAAAATTTTAAAAAAGTATTCGGCAATAAACTAGTAAGTATTGCAATAGAAAAATGAATTCAGTAATTATTGCAACATGTGATGGAGAATCAGAAAAAGCAAATCGATTCAATATTTTGATGCTTTCATAATAGAAAATTTTAAAATATTCGGCAATAAACTAGTAAGTATTGCAATAGAGAAAAATGAATTCAGTAATTATTGCAACATGTGATGGAGAATCAGAAAAAAGCAAATCATCGATTCATTATTTTGATGCTTTGATAACAGAAAATTTTAAAGTATTCGGCAATAAACTAGTAAGTATTGCAATAGAGAAAAATGAATTCAGTAATTATTGCAACATGTGACGGAGAATCAGAAAAAACAAATCGATTCAATATTTTGATGCTTTCATAACAGAAAATTTTAAAGTATTCGGCAATAAACTAAACTAGTAAGTATTGCAATAGAGAAAAATGAATTCAGTAATTATTGCAACATGTGATGGAGAATCAGAAAAAGCAAATCGATTCAATATTTTGATGCTTTCATAACAGAAAATTTTAAAAGTATTCGGCAATAAACTAGTAAGTATTGCAATAGAGAAAAAATGAATTCAGTAATTATTGCAACATGTGATGGAGAATCAGAAAAAGCAAATCGATTCAATATTTTGATGCTTTCATAACAGAAAATTTTAAAAATTAAGCAATAAACTAGTAAGTATTGCAATAGAAAAATGAATTCAGTAATTATTGCAACATGTGATGGAGAATCAGAAAAAGCAAATCGATTCAATATTTTGATGCTTTCATAACAGAAAATTTTAAAGTATTCGGCAATAAACTAGTAAGTATTGCAATAGAGAAAAATGAATTCAGTAATTATTGCAACATGTGATGGAGAATCAGAAAAAGCAAATCGATTCAATATTTTGATGCTTTCATAACAGAAAATTTTAAAGTATTCGGCAATAAACTAGTAAGTATTGCAATAGAGAAAAATGAATTCAGTAATTATTGCAACATGTGATGGAGAATCAGAAAAAGCAAATCGATTCATTATTTTGATGCTTTCATAATAGAAAATTTTAAAAAATTAAGCAATAATCTAGTAAGTATTGCAATAGAGAAAAATGAATTCAGTAATTATTGCAACATGTGATGGAGAATCAGAAAAAGCAAATCGATTCAATATTTTGATGCTTTCATAACAGAAAATTTTTAAGTATTCAGCAATAAACTAGTAAGTATTGCAATAGAAAAATGAATTCAGTAATTATTGCAACATGTGACGGAGAATCAGAAAAAAGCAAATCGATTCAATATTTTGATGCTTTCATAACAGAAAATTTTAAAGTAATTCGGCAATAAACTAGTAAGTATTGCAATAGAGAAAAATGAATTCAGTAATTATTGCAACATGTGATGGAGAATCAGAAAAAGCAAATCGATTCAATATTTTGATGCTTTGATAACAGAAAATTTTAAAGTATTCGGCAATAAACTAGTAAGTATTGCAATAGAGAAAAATGAATTCAGTAATTATTGCAACATGTGATGGAGAATCAGAAAAAGCAAATCGATTCAATATTTTGATGCTTTGATAACAGAAAATTTTAAAGTATTCGGCAATAAACTAGTAAGTATTGCAATAGAGAAAAATGAATTCAGTAATTATTGCAACATGTGATGGAGAATCAGAAAAAGCAAATCGATTCAATATTTTGATGCTTTCATAACAGAAAATTTTAAAAAATTCGGCAATAAACTAGTAAGTATTGCAATAGAGAAAAATGAATTCAGTAATTATTGCAACATGTGACGGAGAATCAGAAAAAGCAAATCGATTCAATATTTTGATGCTTTCATAATAGAAAATTTTAAAATATTCAGCAATAAACTAGTAAGTATTGCAATAGAGAAAAATGAATTCAGTAATTATTGCAACATGTGATGGAGAATCAGAAAAAGCAAATCGATTCAATATTTTGATGCTTTCATAACAGAAAATTTTAAAAATATTCGGCAATAATCTAGTAAGTATTGCAATAGAGAAAAATGAATTCAGTAATTATTGCAACATGTGATGGAGAATCAGAAAAAACAAATCGATTCAATATTTTGATGCTTTCATAACAGAAAATTTTAAAAGTATTCGGCAATAAACTAGTAAGTATTGCAATAGAGAAAAATGAATTCAGTAATTATTGCAACATGTGATGGAGAATCAGAAAAAGCAAATCGATTCATTATTTTGATGCTTTGATAATAGAAAATTTTAAAAAATTAAGCAATAATCTAGTAAGTATTGCAATAGAAAAATGAATTCAGTAATTATTGCAACATGTGATGGAGAATCAGAAAAAAGCAAATCGATTCAATATTTTGATGCTTTCATACCAGAAAATTTTAAAGTATTCGGCAATAAACTAGTAAGTATTGCAATAGAGAAAAATGAATTCAGTAATTATTGCAACATGTGACGGAGAATCAGAAAAAAGCAAATCGATTCAATATTTTGATGCTTTCATAACAGAAAATTTTAAAGTATTCGGCAATAAACTAGTAAGTATTGCAATAGAGAAAAATGAATTCAGTAATTATTGCAACATGTGATGGAGAATCAGAAAAAGCAAATCGATTCAATATTTTGATGCTTTGATAACAGAAAATTTTAAAAAATTCGGCAATAAACTAGTAAGTATTGCAATAGAGAAAAATGAATTCAGTAATTATTGCAACATGTGATGGAGAATCAGAAAAAGCAAATCGATTCAATATTTTGATGCTTTGATAACAGAAAATTTTAAAGTATTAGGCAATAAACTAGTAAGTATTGCAATAGAAAAAATGAATTCAGTAATTATTGCAACATGTGATGGAGAATCAGAAAAAGCAAATCGATTCAATATTTTGATGCTTTCATAACAGAAAATTTTAAAGTATTCGGCAATAAACTAGTAAGTATTGCAATAGAGAAAAATGAATTCAGTAATTATTGCAACATGTGATGGAGAATCAGAAAAAGCAAATCGATTCAATATTTTGATGCTTTCATAACAGAAAATTTTAAAGTATTCGGCAATAAACTAGTAAGTATTGCAATAGAGAAAAATGAATTCAGTAATTATTGCAACATGTGATGGAGAATCAGAAAAAGCAAATCGATTCAATATTTTGATGCTTTCATAATAGAAAATTTTAAAAATATTAAGCAATAAACTAGTAAGTATTGCAATAGAGAAAAATGAATTCAGTAATTATTGCAACATGTGATGGAGAATCAGAAAAAGCAAATCGATTCAATATTTTGATGCTTTGATAATAGAAAATTTTTAAAAAATTAAGCAATAAACTAGTAAGTATTGCAATAGAGAAAAATGAATTCAGTAATTATTGCAACATGTGATGGAGAATCAGAAAAAAGCAAATCGATTCAATATTTTGATGCTTTCATAACAGAAAATTTTAAAGTATTCGGCAATAAACTAGTAAGTATTGCAATAGAGAAAAATGAATTCAGTAATTATTGCAACATGTGATGGAGAATCAGAAAAAACCAATCGATTCAATATTTTGATGCTTTCATAACAGAAAATTTTAAAGTATTCGGCAATAAACTAGTAAGTATTGCAATAGAGAAAAATGAATTCAGTAATTATTGCAACATGTGATGGAGAATCAGAAAAAGCAAATCGATTCATTATTTTGATGCTTTGATAATAGAAAATTTTAAAAAAATTAGGCAATAAACTAGTAAGTATTGCAATAGAGAAAAATGAATTCAGTAATTATTGCAACATGTGATGGAGAATCAGAAAAAGCAAATCGATTCAATATTTTGATGCTTTCATAACAGAAAATTTTAAAATATTCGGCAATAAACTAGTAAGTATTGCAATAGAGAAAAATGAATTCAGTAATTATTGCAACATGTGATGGAGAATCAGAAAAAGCAAATCGATTCATTATTTTGATGCTTTGATAACAGAAAATTTTAAAAAATTCGGCAATAAACTAGTAAGTATTGCAATAGAGAAAAATGAATTCAGTAATTATTGCAACATGTGATGGAGAATCAGAAAAAGCAAATCGATTCAATATTTTGATGCTTTCATAACAGAAAATTTTAAAGTATTCGGCAATAAACTAGTAAGTATTGCAATAGAGAAAAATGAATTCAGTAATTATTGCAACATGTGATGGAGAATCAGAAAAAGCAAATCGATTCAATATTTTGATGCTTTCATAACAGAAAATTTTTAAAGTATTAGGCAATAAACTAGTAAGTATTGCAATAGAAAAAAATGAATTCAGTAATTATTGCAACATGTGATGGAGAATCAGAAAAAAGCAAATCGATTCATTATTTTGATGCTTTGATAATAGAAAATTTTAAAAAATTAAGCAATAATCTAGTAAGTATTGCAATAGAGAAAATGAATTCAGTAATTATTGCAACATGTGACGGAGAATCAGAAAAAAGCAAATCGATTCAATATTTTGATGCTTTCATAACAGAAAATTTTAAAGTATTCGGCAATAAACTAGTAAGTATTGCAATAGAGAAAAATGAATTCAGTAATTATTGCAACATGTGATGGAGAATCAGAAAAAGCAAATCGATTCATTATTTTGATGCTTTGATAATAGAAAATTTTAAAAAATTAAGCAATAATCTAGTAAGTATTGCAATAGAGAAAAATGAATTCAGTAATTATTGCAACATGTGATGGAGAATCAGAAAAAGCAAATCGATTCAATATTTTGATGCTTTCATAACAGAAAATTTTAAAGTATTCGGCAATAAACTAGTAAGTATTGCAATAGAGAAAAATGAATTCAGTAATTATTGCAACATGTGACGGAGAATCAGAAAAAAGCAAATCGATTCAATATTTTGATGCTTTCATAACAGAAAATTTTAAAAGTATTCGGCAATAAACTAGTAAGTATTGCAATAGAGAAAAATGAATTCAGTAATTATTGCAACATGTGATGGAGAATCAGAAAAAGCAAATCGATTCATTATTTTGATGCTTTGATAATAGAAAATTTTAAAAAATTAATCAATAATCTAGTAAGTATTGCAATAGAGAAAAATGAATTCAGTAATTATTGCAACATGTGATGGAGAATCAGAAAAAGCAAATCGATTCAATATTTTGATGCTTTCATAACAGAAAATTTTAAAGTATTCGGCAATAAACTAGTAAGTATTGCAATAGAGAAAAATGAATTCAGTAATTATTGCAACATGTGATGGAGAATCAGAAAAAGCAAATCGATTCAATATTTTGATGCTTTCATAACAGAAAATTTTAAAGTATTCGGCAATAAACTAGTAAGTATTGCAATAGAGAAAAAGGAATTCAGTAATTATTGCAACATGTGATGGAGAATCAGAAAAAGCAAATCGATTCAATATTTTGATGCTTTCATAACAGAAAATTTTAAAGTATTCGGCAATAAACTAGTAAGTATTGCAATAGAGAAAAATGAATTTAGTAATTATTGCAACATGTGATGGAGAATCAGAAAAAGCAAATCGATTCATTATTTTGATGCTTTGATAATAGAAAATTTTAAAAAATTAAGCAATAATCTAGTAAGTATTGCAATAGAGAAAAATGAATTCAGTAATTATTGCAACATGTGATATAGAATCAGAAAAAGCAAATCGATTCAATATTTTGATGCTTTCATAACAGAAAATTTTAAAGTATTCGGCAATAAACTAGTAAGTATTGCAATAGAGAAAAATGAATTCAGTAATTATTGCAACATGTGATGGAGAATCAGAAAAAGCAAATCGATTCAATATTTTGATGCTTTCATAACAGAAAATTTTAAAGTATTCGGCAATAAACTAGTAAGTATTGCAATAGAGAAAAATGAATTCAGTAATTATTGCAACATGTGATGGAGAATCAGAAAAAGCAAATCGATTCATTATTTTGATGCTTTGATAATAGAAAATTTTAAAAAAATTAAGCAATAATCTAGTAAGTATTACAATAGAGAAAATAAATTCAGTAATTATTGCAACATGTGATATAGAATCAGGAAAAAGCAAATCGATTCAATATTTTGATGCTTTCATACCAGAAAATTTTAAAGTATTCGGCAATAAACTAGTAAGTATTGCAATAGAGAAAAACGAATTCAGTAATTATTGCAACATGTGACGGAGAATCAGAAAAAGCAAATCGATTCAATATTTTGATGCTTTCATAACAGAAAATTTTAAAGTATTCGCCAATAAACTAGTAAGTATTGCAATAGAGAAAAATGAATTCAGTAATTATTGCAACATGTGATGGAGAATCAGAAAAAGCAAATCGATTCAATATTTTGATGCTTTCATAACAGAAAATTTTAAAATATTCGGCAATAAACTAGTAAGTATTGCAATAGAGAAAAATGAATTCAGTAATTATTGCAACATGTGACGGAGAATCAGAAAAAGCAAATCGATTCAATATTTTGATGCTTTCATAACAGAAAATTTTAAAATATTCGGCAATAAACTAGTAAGTATTGCAATAGAGAAAAATGAATTCAGTAATTATTGCAACATGTGATGGAGAATAAGAAAAAGCAAATCGATTCAATATTTTGATGCTTTCATAACAGAAAATTTTAAAGTATTCGGCAATAAACTAGTAAGTATTGCAATAGAGAAAAAAGAATTCAGTAATTATTGCAACATGTGACGGAGAATCAGAAAAAGCAAATCGATTCATTATTTTGATGCTTTGATAATAGAAAATTTTAAAATATTAGGCAATAATCTAGTAAGTATTGCAATAGAGAAAAATGAATTCAGTAATTATTGCAACATGTGATGGAGAATCAGAAAAAGCAAATCGATTCATTATTTTGATGCTTTGATAATAGAAAATTTTAAAAAATTAAGCAATAATCTAGTAAGTATTGCAATAGAGGAAAATGAATTCAGTAATTATTGCAACATGTGATAGAGAATCAGAAAAAGCAAATCGATTCAATATTTTGATGCTTTCATAACAGAAAATTTTAAAGTATTCGGCAATAAACTAGTAAGTATTGCAATAGAGAAAAATGAATTCAGTAATTATTGCAACATGTGATGGAGAATCAGAAAAAGCAAATCGATTCAATATTTTGATGCTTTCATAACAGAAAATTTTAAAGTATTCGGCAATAAACTAGTAAGTATTGCAATAGAGAAAAATGAATTCAGTAATTATTGCAACATGTGATGGAGAATCAGAAAAAGCAAATCGATTCATTATTTTGATGCTTTGATAATAGAAAATTTTAAAAAATTAAGCAATAATCTAGTAAGTATTGCAATAGAGAAAAATAAATTCAGTAATTATTGCAACATGTGATATAGAGAATCAGAAAAAGCAAATCGATTCAATATTTTGATGCTTTCATACCAGAAAATTTTAAAGTATTCGGCAATAAACTAGTAAGTATTGCAATAGAGAAAAAAGAATTCAGTAATTATTGCAACATGTGACGGAGAATCAGAAAAAGCAAATCGATTCAATATTTTGATGCTTTCATAACAGAAAATTTTAAAGTATTCGGCAATAAACTAGTAAGTATTGCAATAGAGAAAAATGAATTCAGTAATTATTGCAACATGTGATGGAGAATCAGAAAAAGCAAATCGATTCAATATTTTGATGCTTTCATAACAGAAAATTTTAAAGTATTCGGCAATAAACTAGTAAGTATTGCAATAGAGAAAAACGAATTCAGTAATTATTGCAACATGTGACGGAGAATCAGAAAAAGCAAATCGATTCAATATTTTGATGCTTTCATAACAGAAAATTTTAAAGTATTCGGCCAATAAACTAGTAAGTATTGCAATAGAGAAAAATGAATTCAGTAATTATTGCAACATGTGATGGAGAATCAGAAAAAGCAAATCGATTCAATATTTTGATGCTTTCATAACAGAAAATTTTAAAGTATTCGGCAATAAACTAGTAAGTATTGCAATAGAGAAAAATGAATTCAGTAATTATTGCAACATGTGATGGAGAATCAGAAAAAGCAAATCGATTCATTATTTTGATGCTTTGATAATAGAAAATTTTAAAAAAATTAAGCAATAATCTAGTAAGTATTGCAATAGAGAAAAATGAATTCAGTAATTATTGCAACATGTGATATAGAATCAGAAAAAACAAATCGATTCAATATTTTGATGCTTTGATAATAGAAAATTTTAAAAAATTCGGCAATAATCTAGTAAGTATTGCAATAGAGAAAAATGAATTCAGTAATTATTGCAACATGTGATGGAGAATCAGAAAAAGCAAATCGATTCAATATTTTGATGCTTTCATAACAGAAAATTTTAAAGTATTCGGCAATAAACTAGTAAGTATTGCAATAGAGAAAAATGAATTCAGTAATTATTGCAACATGTGATGGAGAATCAGAAAAAAGCAAATCGATTCATTATTTTGATGCTTTGATAATAGAAAATTTTAAAAAATTAAGCAATAAACTAGTAAGTATTGCAATAGAGAAAAATAAATTCAGTAATTATTGCAACATGTGATGGAGAATCAGAAAAAGCAAATCGATTCAATATTTTGATGCTTTCATAACAGAAAATTTTAAAGTATTCGGCAATAAACTAGTAAGTATTGCAATAGAGAAAAATGAATTCAGTAATTATTGCAACATGTGATGGAGAATCAGAAAAAGCAAATCGATTCAATATTTTGATGCTTTCATAACAGAAAATTTTAAAGTATTCGGCAATAAACTAGTAAGTATTGCAATAGAGAAAAATGAATTCAGTAATTATTGCAACATGTGATGGAGAATCAGAAAAAGCAAATCGATTCAATATTTTGATGCTTTGATAATAGAAAATTTTAAAAAATTAGGCAATAAACTAGTAAGTATTGCAATAGAGAAAAATGAATTCAGTAATTATTGCAACATGTGATGGAGAATCAGAAAAAGCAAATCGATTCAATATTTTGATGCTTTCATAACAGAAAATTTTAAAGTATTCGGCAATAAACTAGTAAGTATTGCAATAGAGAAAAATGAATTCAGTAATTATTGCAACATGTGATGGAGAATCAGAAAAAGCAAATCGATTCAATATTTTGATGCTTTCATAACAGAAAATTTTAAAGTATTCGGCAATAAACTAGTAAGTATTGCAATAGAGAAAAATGAATTCAGTAATTATTGCAACATGTGATGGAGAATCAGAAAAAGCAAATCGATTCATTATTTTGATGCTTTGATAATAGAAAATTTTAAAAAATTAGGCAATAATCTAGTAAGTATTGCAATAGAGAAAAATGAATTCAGTAATTATTGCAACATGTGATGGAGAATCAGAAAAAGCAAATCGATTCAATATTTTGATGCTTTCATAACAGAAAATTTTAAAAAATTCGGCAATAAACTAGTAAGTATTGCAATAGAGAAAAATGAATTCAGTAATTATTGCAACATGTGATGGAGAATCAGAAAAAAGCAAATCGATTCAATATTTTGATGCTTTCATAACAGAAAATTTTAAAGTATTCGGCAATAAACTAGTAAGTATTGCAATAGAGAAAAATGAATTCAGTAATTATTGCAACATGTGATGGAGAATCAGAAAAAGCAAATCGATTCAATATTTTGATGCTTTGATAATAGAAAATTTTAAAAAAATTAAGCAATAATCTAGTAAGTATTGCAATAGAGAAAAATGAATTCAGTAATTATTGCAACATGTGATGGAGAATCAGAAAAAGCAAATCGATTCAATATTTTGATGCTTTCATAACAGAAAATTTTAAAGTATTCGGCAATAAACTAGTAAGTATTGCAATAGAGAAAAATGAATTCAGTAATTATTGCAACATGTGATGGAGAATCAGAAAAAGCAAATCGATTCATTATTTTGATGCTTTGATAATAGAAAATTTTAAAAAAATTAAGCAATAATCTAGTAAGTATTGCAATAGAGAAAAATGAATTCAGTAATTATTGCAACATTTGATGGAGAATAAGAAAAAGCAAATCGATTCAATATTTTGATGCTTTCATAACAGAAAATTTTAAAGTATTCGGCAATAAACTAGTAAGTATTGCAATAGAGAAAAACGAATTCAGTAATTATTGCAACATGTGATGGAGAATCAGAAAAAGCAAATCGATTCAATATTTTGATGCTTTCATAATAGAAAATTTTAAAGTATTCGGCAATAAACTAGTAAGTATTGCAATAGAGAAAAATGAATTCAGTAATTATTGCAACATGTGATGGAGAATCAGAAAAAAGCAAATCGATTCAATATTTTGATGCTTTCATAACAGAAAATTTTAAAGTATTCGGCAATAAACTAGTAAGTATTGCAATAGAGAAAAATGAATTCAGTAATTATTGCAACATGTGATGGAGAATCAGAAAAAGCAAATCGATTCATTATTTTGATGCTTTGATAATAGAAAATTTTTAAAAAAATTAAGCAATAATCTAGTAAGTATTGCAATAGAGGAAAATGAATTCAGTAATTATTGCAACATGTGATATAGAATCAGAAAAAGCAAATCGATTCAATATTTTGATGCTTTCATAACAGAAAATTTTAAAGTATTCGGCAATAAACTAGTAAGTATTGCAATAGAGAAAAATGAATTCAGTAATTATTGCAACATGTGATGGAGAATAAGAAAAAGCAAATCGATTCAATATTTTGATGCTTTCATAACAGAAAATTTTAAAGTATTCGGCAATAAACTAGTAAGTATTGCAATAGAGAAAAATGAATTCAGTAATTATTGCAACATGTGATGGAGAATCAGAAAAAGCAAATCGATTCATTATTTTGATGCTTTGATAATAGAAAATTTTAAAAAAATTAAGCAATAATCTAGTAAGTATTACAATAGAGAAATATAAATTCAGTAATTATTGCAACATGTGATATAGAATCAGGAAAAGCAAATCGATTCAATATTTTGATGCTTTCATACCAGAAAATTTTAAAGTATTCGGCAATAAACTAGTAAGTATTGCAATAGAGAAAAACGAATTCAGTAATTATTGCAACATGTGACGGAGAATCAGAAAAAGCAAATCGATTCAATATTTTGATGCTTTCATAACAGAAAATTTTAAAGTATTCGGCAATAAACTAGTAAGTATTGCAATAGAGAAAAAATGAATTCAGTAATTATTGCAACATGTGATGGAGAATCAGAAAAAGCAAATCGATTCAATATTTTGATGCTTTCATAACAGAAAATTTTAAAGTATTCGGCAATAAACTAGTAAGTATTGCAATAGAGAAAAACGAATTCAGTAATTATTGCAACATGTGACGGAGAATCAGAAAAAGCAAATCGATTCATTATTTTGATGCTTTGATAATAGAAAATTTTAAAAAATTAAGCAATAAACTAGTAAGTATTGCAATAGAGAAAAATGAATTCAGTAATTATTGCAACATGTGATGGAGAATCAGAAAAAGCAAATCGATTCATTATTTTGATGCTTTGATAATAGAAAATTTTAAAAAATTAAGCAATAATCTAGTAAGTATTGCAATAGAGGAAAATGAATTCAGTAATTATTGCAACATGTGATATAGAATCAGAAAAAGCAAATCGATTCAATATTTTGATGCTTTCATAACAGAAAATTTTAAAGTATTCGGCAATAAACTAGTAAGTATTGCAATAGAGAAAAATGAATTCAGTAATTATTGCAACATGTGATGGAGAATCAGAAAAAGCAAATCGATTCAATATTTTGATGCTTTCATAACAGAAAATTTTAAAGTATTCGGCAATAAACTAGTAAGTATTGCAATAGAGAAAAATGAATTTAGTAATTATTGCAACATGTGATGGAGAATCAGAAAAAGCAAATCGATTCATTATTTTGATGCTTTGATAATAGAAAATTTTAAAAAAATTAAGCAATAATCTAGTAAGTATTACAATAGAGAAATATAAATTCAGTAATTATTGCAACATGTGATATAGAATCAGGAAAAGCAAATCGATTCAATATTTTGATGCTTTCATACCAGAAAATTTTAAAGTATTCGGCAATAAACTAGTAAGTATTGCAATAGAGAAAAATGAATTCAGTAATTATTGCAACATGTGACGGAGAATCAGAAAAAGCAAATCGATTCAATATTTTGATGCTTTCATAACAGAAAATTTTAAAGTATTCGGCAATAAACTAGTAAGTATTGCAATAGAGAAAAATGAATTCAGTAATTATTGCAACATGTGATGGAGAATCAGAAAAAGCAAATCGATTCAATATTTTGATGCTTTCATAACAGAAAATTTTAAAGTATTCGGCAATAAACTAGTAAGTATTGCAATAGAGAAAAACGAATTCAGTAATTATTGCAACATGTGACGGAGAATCAGAAAAAGCAAATCGATTCAATATTTTGATGCTTTCATAACAGAAAATTTTAAAGTATTCGGCAATAAACTAGTAAGTATTGCAATAGAGAAAAATGAATTCAGTAATTATTGCAACATGTGATGGAGAATCAGAAAAAGCAAATCGATTCAATATTTTGATGCTTTCATAACAGAAAATTTTAAAGTATTCGGCAATAAACTAGTAAGTATTGCAATAGAGAAAAACGAATTCAGTAATTATTGCAACATGTGACGGAGAATCAGAAAAAGCAAATCGATTCATTATTTTGATGCTTTGATAATAGAAAATTTTAAAAAAATTAAGCAATAATCTAGTAAGTATTGCAATAGAGAAAAATGAATTCAGTAATTATTGCAGCATGTGATATAGAATCAGAAAAAGCAAATCGATTCAATATTTTGATGCTTTGATAATAGAAAATTTTAAAAAAATTAAGCAATAATCTAGTAAGTATTGCAATAGAGGAAAATGAATTCAGTAATTATTGCAACATGTGATATAGAATCAGAAAAAGCAAATCGATTCAATATTTTGATGCTTTCATAACAGAAAATTTTAAAGTATTCGGCAATAAACTAGTAAGTATTGCAATAGAGAAAAATGAATTCAGTAATTATTGCAACATGTGATGGAGAATCAGAAAAAGCAAATCGATTCATTATTTTGATGCTTTGATAATAGAAAATTTTAAAAAAATTAGGCAATAAACTAGTAAGTATTGCAATAGAGAAAAATGAATTCAGTAATTATTGCAACATGTGATGGAGAATCAGAAAAAGCAAATCGATTCAATATTTTGATGCTTTGATAATAGAAAATTTTAAAAAAATTAAGCAATAATCTAGTAAGTATTGCAATAGAGAAAAATGAATTCAGTAATTATTGCAACATGTGATGTAGAATCAGGAAAAGCAAATCGATTCAATATTTTGATGCTTTCATAACAGAAAATTTTAAAGTATTCGGCAATAAACTAGTAAGTATTGCAATAGAGAAAAATGAATTCAGTAATTATTGCAACATGTGATGGAGAATAAGAAAAAGCAAATCGATTCAATATTTTGATGCTTTCATAACAGAAAATTTTAAAGTATTCGGCAATAAACTAGTAAGTATTGCAATAGAGAAAAATGAATTCAGTAATTATTGCAACATGTGATGGAGAATCAGAAAAAGCAAATCGATTCATTATTTTGATGCTTTGATAATAGAAAATTTTAAAAAAATTAAGCAATAATCTAGTAAGTATTGCAATAGAGAAAAATGAATTCAGTAATTATTGCAACATGTGATGGAGAATCAGAAAAAGCAAATCGATTCAATATTTTGATGCTTTCATAACAGAAAATTTTAAAGTATTCGGCAATAAACTAGTAAGTATTGCAATAGAGAAAAATGAATTCAGTAATTATTGCAACATGTGATGGAGAATCAGAAAAAGCAAATCGATTCATTATTTTGATGCTTTGATAATAGAAAATTTTAAAATATTAGGCAATAATCTAGTAAGTATTGCAATAGAGAAAAATGAATTCAGTAATTATTGCAACATGTGATGGAGAATCAGAAAAAGCAAATCGATTCAATATTTTGATGCTTTCATAACAGAAAATTTTAAAGTATTCGGCAATAAACTAGTGAGTATTGCAATAGAGAAAAATGAATTCAGTAATTATTGCAGCATATGATGGAGAATCAGAAAAAGCAAATCGATTCATTATTTTGATGCTTTGATAATAGAAAATTTTAAAATATTAGGCAATAATCTAGTATGTATTGCAATAGAGAAAAATGAATTCAGTAATTATTGCAACATGTGACGGAGAATCAGAAAAAGCAAATCGATTCATTATTTTGATGCTTTGATAATAGAAAATTTTAAAAAAATTAAGCAATAATCTAGTAAGTATTGCAATAGAGAAAAATGAATTCAGTAATTATTGCAACATGTGACGGAGAATCAGAAAAAGCAAATCGATTCAATATTTTGATGCTTTCATTACAGAAAATTTTAAAGTATTCGGCAATAAACTAGTAAGTATTGCAATAGAGAAAAATGAATTCAGTAATTATTGCAACATGTGATGGAGAATCAGAAAAAGCAAATCGATTCATTATTTTTATGCTTTGATAATAGAAAATTTTAAAAAAATTAATCAATAATCTAGTAAGTATTGCAATAGAGAAAAATGAATTCAGTAATTATTGCAACATTTGATGGAGAATAAGAAAAAGCAAATCGATTCAATATTTTGATGCTTTCATAACAGAAAATTTTAAAGTATTCGGCAATAAACTAGTAAGTATTGCAATAGAGAAAAATGAATTCAGTAATTATTGCAACATGTGATGGAGAATCAGAAAAAGCAAATCGATTCATTATTTTGATGCTTTGATAATAGAAAATTTTAAAATATTAGGCAATAATCTAGTATGTATTGCAATAGAGAAAAATGAATTCAGTAATTATTGCAACATGTGATGGAGAATCAGAAAAAGCAAATCGATTCATTATTTTGATGCTTTGATAATAGAAAATTTTAAAATAATTAGGCAATAATCTAGTAAGTATTGCAATAGAGAAAAATGAATTCAGTAATTATTGCAACATGTGATGGAGAATCAGAAAAAGCAAATCGATTCAATATTTTGATGCTTTCATAACAGAAAATTTTAAAGTATTCGGCAATAAACTAGTAAGTATTGCAATAGAGAAAAATGAATTCAGTAATTATTGCAACATGTGATGGAGAATCAGAAAAAGCAAATCGATTCATTATTTTGATGCTTTGATAATAGAAAATTTTAAAATATTAAGCAATAATCTAGTAAGTATTGCAATAGAGAAAAATGAATTCAGTAATTATTGCAACATGTGATGGAGAATCAGAAAAAGCAAATCGATTCAATATTTTGATGCTTTCATAACAGAAAATTTTAAAGTATTCGGCAATAAACTAGTAAGTATTGCAATAGAGAAAAATGAATTCAGTAATTATTGCAACATGTGATGGAGAATCAGAAAAAGCAAATCGATTCAATATTTTGATGCTTTCATAACAGAAAATTTTAAAATATTAGGCAATAAACTAGTAAGTATTGCAATAGAGAAAAATGAATTCAGTAATTATTGCAACATGTGATGGAGAATCAGAAAAAGCAAATCGATTCATTATTTTGATGCTTTGATAATAGAAAATTTTAAAAAAATTAAGCAATAATCTAGTAAGTATTGCAATAGAGAAAAATGAATTCAGTAATTATTGCAACATGTGATGGAGAATCAGAAAAAGCAAATCGATTCATTATTTTGATGCTTTGATAATAGAAAATTTTTAAAAATTTGGCAATAAACTAGTAAGTATTGCAATAGAGAAAAATGAATTCAGTAATTATTGCAACATGTGATGGAGAATCAGAAAAAGCAAATCGATTCAATATTTTGATGCTTTCATAACAGAAAATTTTAAAGTATTCGGCAATAAACTAGTAAGTATTGCAATAGAGAAAAATGAATTCAGTAATTATTGCAACATGTGATGGAGAATCAGAAAAAGCAAATCGATTCAATATTTTGATGCTTTGATAATAGAAAATTTTAAAAAATTAAGCAATAATCTAGTAAGTATTGCAATAGAGAAAATGAATTCAGTAATTATTGCAACATGTGATATAGAATCAGAAAAAGCAAATCGATTCAATATTTTGATGCTTTGATAATAGAAAATTTTAAAATATTAGGCAATAAACTAGTAAGTATTGCAATAGAGAAAAATGAATTCAGTAATTATTGCAACATGTGACGGAGAATCAGAAAAAAGCAAATCGATTCAATATTTTGATGCTTTCATAACAGAAAATTTTAAAGTATTCGGCAATAAACTAGTAAGTATTGCAATAGAGAAAAATGAATTCAGTAATTATTGCAACATGTGATGGAGAATCAGAAAAAGCAAATCGATTCATTATTTTGATGCTTTGATAATAGAAAATTTTAAAAAATTTCGGCAATAAACTAGTAAAGTATTGCAATAGAGAAAAATGAATTCAGTAATTATTGCAACATGTGATGGAGAATCAGAAAAAGCAAATCGATTCAATATTTTGATGCTTTCATAACAGAAAATTTTAAAGTATTCGGCAATAAACTAGTAAGTATTGCAATAGAGAAAAATGAATTCAGTAATTATTGCAACATGTGATGGAGAATCAGAAAAAGCAAATCGATTCAATATTTTGATGCTTTCATAACAGAAAATTTTAAAATATTAGGCAATAAACTAGTAAGTATTGCAATAGAGAAAAATGAATTCAGTAATTATTGCAACATGTGATGGAGAATCAGAAAAAGCAAATCGATTCATTATTTTGATGCTTTCATAACAGAAAATTTTAAAGTATTCGGCAATAAACTAGTAAGTATTGCAATAGAGAAAAATGAATTCAGTAATTATTGCAGCATATGATGGAGAATCAGAAAAAGCAAATCGATTCATTATTTTGATGCTTTGATAATAGAAAATTTTAAAAAAATTAAGCAATAATCTAGTAAGTATTACAATAGAGAAAAATAAATTCAGTAATTATTGCAACATGTGATATAGAATCAGGAAAAGCAAATCGATTCAATATTTTGATGCTTTCATACCAGAAAATTTTAAAGTATTCGGCAATAAACTAGTAAGTATTGCAATAGAGAAAAATGAATTCAGTAATTATTGCAACATGTGATGGAGAATCAGAAAAAGCAAATCGATTCAATATTTTGATGCTTTCATAACAGAAAATTTTAAAGTATTCGGCAATAAACTAGTAAGTATTGCAATAGAGAAAAATGAATTCAGTAATTATTGCAACATGTGATGGAGAATCAGAAAAAGCAAATCGATTCATTATTTTGATGCTTTGATAATAGAAAAATTTTAAATATTTGGTAATAAAATAGTAAAGATTGAAATAGAGAAAAATGAATTCAGTAATTATTGCAACATGTGATGGAGAATCAGAAAAAGCAAATCGATTCAATATTTTGATGCTTTCATAACAGAAAATTTTAAAGTATTCGAATAAACTAGTAAGTATTGCAATAGAGAAAAATGAATTCAGTAATTATTGCAACATGTGATGGAGAATCAGAAAAAGCAAATCGATTCAATATTTTGATGCTTTCATAACAGAAAATTTTAAAGTATTCGGCAATAAACTAGTGAGTATTGCAATAGAGAAAAATGAATTCAGTAATTATTGCAGCATATGATGGAGAATCAGAAAAAGCAAATCGATTCATTATTTTGATGCTTTGATAATAGAAAATTTTAAAAAAATTAAGCAATAATCTAGTAAGTATTACAATCGAGAAATATAAATTCAGTAATTATTGCAACATGTGATATAGAATCAGGAAAAGCAAATCGATTCAATATTTTGATGCTTTCATACCAGAAAATTTTAAAGTATTCGGCAATAAACTAGTAAGTATTGCAATAGAGAAAAATAAATTCAGTAATTATTGCAACATGTGACGGAGAATCAGAAAAAGCAAATCGATTCAATATTTTGATGCTTTCATAACAGAAAATTTTAAAGTATTCGCCAATAAACTAGTAAGTATTGCAATAGAGAAAAAATGAATTCAGTAATTATTGCAGCATATGATGGATAATCAGAAAAAGCAAATCGATTCATTATTTTGATGCTTTGATAATAGAAAAATTTTAAATATTTGGTAATAAAATAGTAAAGATTGAAATAGAGAAAAATGAATTCAGTAATTATTGCAACATGTGATGGAGAATCAGAAAAAGCAATTCGATTCAATATTTTGATGCTTTCATAACTGAAAATTTTAAAGTATTCGGCAATAAACTAGTAAGTATTGCAATAGAGAAAAACGAATTCAGTAATTATTGCAACATGTGACGGAGAATCAGAAAAAGCAATTCGATTCAATATTTTGATGCTTTCATAACAGAAAATTTTAAAGTATTCGGCAATAAACTAGTAAGTATTGCAATACAGAAAAATGAATTCAGTAATTATTGCAACATGTGATGGAGAATAAGAAAAAGCAAATCGATTCAATATTTTGATGCTTTCATAACAGAAAATTTTAAAGTATTCGGCAATAAACTAGTGAGTATTGCAATAGAGAAAAATGAATTCAGTAATTATTGCAGCATATGATGGAGAATCAGAAAAAGCAAATCGATTCATTATTTTGATGCTTTGATAATAGAAAATTTTAAAAATATTAGGCAATAATCTAGTATGTATTGCAATAGAGAAAAATGAATTCAGTAATTATTGCAACATGTGACGGAGAATCAGAAAAAGCAAATCGATTCAATATTTTGATGCTTTCATTACAGAAAATTTTAAAGTATTCGGCAATAAACTAGTAAGTATTGCAATAGAGAAAAATGAATTCAGTAATTATTGCAACATGTGATGGAGAATCAGAAAAAGCAAATCGATTCATTATTTTTATGCTTTGATATTAGAAAATTTTAAAAAAATTAATCAATAATCTAGTAAGTATTGCAATAGAGAAAAATGAATTCAGTAATTATTGCAACATTTGATGGAGAATAAGAAAAAGCAAATCGATTCAATATTTTGATGCTTTCATAACAGAAAATTTTAAAGTATTCGGCAATAAACTAGTGAGTATTGCAATAGAGAAAAATGAATTCAGTAATTATTGCAGCATATGATGGAGAATCAGAAAAAGCAAATCGATTCATTATTTTGATGCTTTGATAATAAAAAATTTTAAAAATATTAGGCAATAATCTAGTATGTATTGCAATAGAGAAAAATGAATTCAGTAATTATTGCAACATGTGACGGAGAATCAGAAAAAGCAAATCGATTCATTATTTTGATGCTTTGATAATAGAAAATTTTAAAAAAATTAAGCAATAATCTAGTAAGTATTGCAATAGAGAAAAATGAATTCAGTAATTATTGCAACATGTGACGGAGAATCAGAAAAAGCAAATCGATTCAATATTTTGATGCTTTCATTACAGAAAATTTTAAAGTATTCGGCAATAAACTAGTAAGTATTGCAATAGAGAAAAATGAATTCAGTAATTATTGCAACATGTGATGGAGAATCAGAAAAAGCAAATCGATTCATTATTTT